>NC_000069.6:87809558-88488725 GCF_000001635.26 Mus musculus
GACACACGCTTCGACCGTGAAGACCCGGCGCTGGAGGCTGAGCCGGAACAAGGCTGCTGTCCTTGCCAACACTCACCTCCTGGGCAGGCCCTGCCTGCACTGGAGGCTCAAGAGGTCACCTTCCAGAAAAAATTTGAAAACTTCCTACACCATGCCATCACCATCCCCAAGTGCGATCTGGTTGGGAGGGCCTGAGGGGCGGTACCTTGGAGAGGGTGGGACTTAGTGGGAGGGGCCTATTATGGTGTGGGCCTGGCCTTGGTGTGGGAGGATTTGGAGGCAGGGTGAAGCGATAGAGCGCCCCGGAGCTGAGAAGGTCCCCGGCCTCCTCCAGGGCTCCATGGAAAGTGACATCCATCAACAAGAACCCCCAAAGGTGAGCTGGGACAGGTGCGGGGATGGTGGGAGGGGCTCTGAGAACTGGCTTTACATCTCTGACTCATCCCATTGCCAGGGATTCGGAGAGGCACCGCAGGGAAGCTGGACTTCTCAGACTAGGGAAAAACAACTCGGATTTTGAGATTCAAGAGGACAAGGTTCCCCGGGAGCGAGCGATATTGAGCGGCTTACGGCACTTCACAGAGTACAGGATTGACATCCATGCCTGCAACCACGCTGCGCACACTGTGGGCTGCAGCGCCGCCACCTTCGTCTTTGCACGCACCATGCCACATAGTAGGTGCCCCCTTACGCCAGTCAGTGCTCTGTAACCAGCAGGTTTTGTCCTCCCACTAGTCTCAGAGCCTCGCTCTGTTCACCCTCCCCGGTCCCCATGATTGTGGAATTTCTCCAAACTTCCCAGTTTAGCCTGGGTTTGGACGTGAACAAGAGGAACTGCTTGTGGCCTATTTGCCAGACGCCCCCTCCTACAGGAGAGGCCGATGGCATCCCGGGGAAAGTGGCCTGGAAGGCAGCTGGCAAGAGCAGTGTCACCTTGCATTGGCTTGAACCACCTGACCCCAATGGGCTCATTCTCAAGTATGAAATCAAGTACCGACGTCTGGGAGAGGTAGGTACCCAGCCGCCCCTATCCCACCCTGGGTCGGCACCTCCACCCGCTCCCCAGCCTGCTGTCTGTGCTGTCCACAGGAGGCCACAGTGCTTTGTGTGTCCCGTCTTCGATATGCCAAAGTCGGTGGAGTCCACCTGGCTCTGCTGCCCCCTGGAAACTACTCTGCTAAAGTTCGGGCCACCTCGTTGGCTGGCAATGGTTCCTGGACTGACGGTGTTACCTTCTACATCACCGATCTAGGTGAGGCCGACCTGCTTCCCAATCTGATTTCCACTCAGCACCAGCCCTGCCCATGACCATGCTCCAGCGTTGCCTGAGGAGCAGCTTATATCCTGACCTGTCAATTCTCCCCAACCTCCAACCACCAGAGGAAGAGGATACCGGGGGGATGCGCATCTTCCTCACTGTCACCCCTGTGGGGTTCATGCTGCTCGTGACACTTGCTGCCCTCGGTTTCTTCTACAGCAGAAAGAGGTGATGACAAGTCCCACACATTTCAACCCCGTTCTCTCCCTGAGCCATCTCACAGGGACAGCACGGTCAGACAGTAATAGTTTAGACAACAGAAAGGACTTCCTTAAAGACAGGAACTCTTTCCCTAGAAGGTATGAAGGAGACATACCTCTTAGCTGGGGTGACAACACCTCTTTTTTAACCTGGAAATGTATTATAGCTTGAGGAACTCTTTAGTGTGGGCACGGGGGGGTGGGGAGGACTGTTGGTTCCCATGCCCTTAGCTCGAGCAAGCAGGTTCTGCTGTGACAAGAGGAAGACAGGAGCCCTAGTATACACTTGTACAGATGTCATCGCATGTCCCTGGGGTGAGCACAAGAAGATCCACAGAGAGAGACCCCCTCTTTCGACCCCTGGCTTTACCTATTCCCAGCCTATTTGATCCCGGGACTAGTATCATGGGCAGCTTGGCAATGCTTGGGACTCCCCAGAGGTCCTGCTGGCCAGAGCAATTGTGGTCAACAGCATCCTGTGGATCTATCTTGCCTCCTGTTGCAGAAACAGCACGCTGTACACATCCGTGAACCCCGAGTATTTCAGTGCATCCCACAGTAAGTCCAGGGACACGGGGGTGTGGGAAAGAAGGTGGGCACAGGAGAGTGGAGCTCCAGAGAGCCTTCTTGGAGAAGGTGGCCTTGGGAACAGAGCCCTTCAGATGACAAGTTAAAGGGAGTCCTTGTCGGTGTAGAGCACACCTGAAATGACATTGTAGCCTTCGGTGAAGAAACAGCACCCTAATCTGATGGTCTGGGAGTGACGGCTAGGGAGATGGCTCATCGAGTGAAAGTGTTTACTCTGAGTGCCTGAGTCTGAATATCCAGCATACATAAACACTTGACACCATTATACATGCCTGCAATCCCAGCCCTGGTTGCTGAGACAGGCAAGGATCCCTCAGAGCTCATTGCCCCCACTCCCAGCCCTGTCAAAGCATGGGGCTTCTGTATCCGCGGGAGATTCTGTATCAATGCAATAACTCAGCAGGTCCATCTGCACACCATTGTGCAACACACCCACCACCTCGCCTCTACCACCATCACCTCCACCTCCACCTCCACCACCACTACCACCTCCACCACCACCACCAAACAAAACTAAAAAGCTGAAGAGGTCATTCACCAGTAAAATGTTCCCCACAGCAGCTAAGAGCATCAGCTTTTCTTGCAAAGGACCTGGGTTCTAGCCCCCAGCACCCACAGGGCTACTCACAGCTGTCTATAATTCTGCCTCCAAAGACCCCATGCCTTCTTCTGGTCTTGAGGAATACACATGTGGCACACACACATGCAGGCAAAACACTTATGCACTTAAAGTATAAAAAGATAATAATTAAAATGTTTGCTGCACAAGGGTAAGGGTAAGGGTAAGATTGTTTGGATCCCCAGAAACCGTCATAAATGCTACGTGGGTGCACACAGGTAATTCCAGCCTAAGAAGATGGAGTCAGGGATCCCCAGAGCAAACTGGTTAGGACTAGGCATATCGGTGAGCTCTGGTTTCAATTAGGAGTCCCTGCCTCAAAGAACAAGGTACAGCACACACACACACACACACACACACACACACACACACACACACACACACACAGAAGTACTGCCCTAATTTGAAACTAACAGTTCACTGCTTTCTGTACCAAGGAAGTCAGCATAAAACTGGCATAGACGCCTTTGTCCTGCCTTTGTGTGAGCCTGTAGTTACCAAAATCTTAAAGGATGTAGGATCTTTAGAAAAATAGTCCATTTTTCACATTAAAGTTGGATAGTGGCTTTAAGAAAGAGGAAAAAAAGTCCAGAGGCAGATGAAGGCCTGTGGAGAGATGCACCCCTGCCTCCCTACACACACCCCTTCTCAGACACACACCCTTCTCAGTGTATGTCCCCGACGAGTGGGAGGTGCCTCGGGAGCAGATAGCCATCATCCGGGAGCTGGGCCAAGGCTCTTTTGGGATGGTCTATGAGGGACTGGCCCGAGGACTTGAGGCTGGAGAGGAGTCCACGCCTGTAGCCCTGAAGACAGTTAATGAGCTGGCCAGCGCTCGGGAACGCGTTGAATTCCTCAAGGAAGCATCTGTCATGAAGGCATTCAAGTGTCACCATGTGGTAAGAGGGAAATGGTCTGAAATGAGGTCAGGGAATTATCCAGGTCAGGGTTGGGACTGTGGTTAAAATCCTGATAGGAACAGAGTCACATTGAGAGCTGAGATAGTCATGAAAAGGGTACAGCACTGGGTATCCAGAGAGTTATTAGGGTCTTGATTGGAATCAAGGTCAGAGGTGAGCACGTCATGATTATGGTGATAATCAGATATGATCAGAGTTAAGAGTCAAGGTCAGGGGATTTTAGGTCAGGATTAGGATGACACTGGAGTGTGGGTCAGGGTGGGCATCTGAGTCGGGTTATAATTACAGCAGACTGAGGTGTTGTTCCCCATGAATCACAGAGACAGGAGGGACTACCACAGAGATCTTTGTCGTCCCAGGTTCGTCTCCTGGGTGTGGTGTCTCAGGGCCAGCCAACTCTGGTCATCATGGAGTTAATGACCCGTGGGGACCTCAAGAGCCATCTCCGATCTCTGAGACCTGAGGCAGAGGTTGGAATGAGAAAGACCCTGAGCCGTGTGATGGTGGGAGTTGAGAAGAGCTGGGTACAATGTGGGTGTGGGGAAGTCCTTCACCAGCCCCCCTCTCCCACCTGTAGAACAACCCCGGCCTCCCGCAGCCTGCACTCAGTGACATGATTCAGATGGCAGGGGAAATTGCAGATGGCATGGCCTACCTTGCTGCCAAGAAGTTTGTGCACCGGGACCTGGCGGCCCGCAACTGCATGGTGTCCCAGGATTTCACAGTCAAAATTGGTGGTACAGTAGATACCAGGTGGATGAGGGAAGTCTAAAGGTAGAGAGCCTCCCTAAGCCATAGGAGACCAGGCCTGGCTCACAGGCGCGTCAGGCAAGTCCCCAAGTCCTGAATCTCTGAGAAGGGATGGCCTCCAAGATCCTTTGAGCTCACACATTCCACAATGTTTAGAGAGAATGTAGAGAGGTTTGGGGACTGTCTTCCAGGGAAACTAACTTATGACTTCCCTGAAACTCTTACTTTCCAGACTTTGGAATGACTCGGGATGTGTATGAGACAGACTATTACCGCAAGGGTGGAAAAGGGTTACTGCCAGTGCGCTGGATGGCCCCCGAGTCCCTCAAAGATGGAATCTTCACCACTCACTCAGATGTCTGGTAGGGCCTGGTGGGAGCAGAGGGTTGCAGGGATGTGCAGCGGCATCTGGAAAGGGCCTGGAACACTGCCTCACCAGGGATGCTAAGCAGCCTGAAGAGTGCTGGACTCAGGCCGTCCTTCTTGTGCTCCAGGTCCTTCGGTGTGGTGCTCTGGGAGATTGTGACCCTGGCCGAACAACCATACCAGGGTCTATCAAATGAGCAGGTGCTGAAATTTGTCATGGATGGTGGAGTTCTAGAGGAGCTGGAGAACTGTCCGATTCAGCTGTGAGTCATCCCATTGTCTGTCCTTCCCTCCCTCCTTCATCCCTGCACTGTGCTCACTACCCTCCTCCTTCATCCCTGCACTGTGCTCACTACTCTCCTCCTTCATCCCTGCACTGTGCTCACTACCCTCCTCCTTCATCCCTGCACTGTGCTCACTTCCCTCCTCCTTCATCCCTGCACTGTGCTCACTACCCTTGGCTCTGACCTTCTTCCTCCAAAGCGTCTACATCACTGACTCCCAATTCTTTGTCTATTTGGTTTTGGGGTTTAGGGGGTTCAAGACAGGGTTTCTCTGTGCAGTCCTAGAGGTTCTGGAACTCTACAGACCAGGCTGGCCCCAAACTCACAGAGATCCACCTGCCTCTGCCTCCCATGTCCTGGGACGAGTCCTGGGGTTAAAGGCGTGTGCCACCATAGCCAAGCTGCTCCCAGTTCCTAACTTACCTACTTTCCTCACTTTCCCCCTCTGACCCCTTCCTTCCACCAAGGATCCTGTAGTGTGGGAGGCAGGGGTCTGTCTGGCATCCCTTTAACCCCACCTCACCCCACCAGACAAGAGCTGATGAGACTCTGCTGGCAGCATAGTCCACGCCTGCGCCCGACTTTCGTCCACATCCTGGATCGCATACAGGATGAGCTTCGGCCCTCTTTCCGGCTCTGCTCCTTCTACTACAGCCCAGAGTGCCAGCGGGGTCAGGCCTCCTTGCTGCCTACTGAGGCAGAACCTGATTCCCCACCAACCTTAAATGGAGCTTCAGACTATAGTGCCCCAAATGGGGGCCCAGGACACTGACGAGTCAACCTTTTCCCACCTGACTGGCCTCCCACGGGCAGAGAAGGCAGAACCCAACCTTTATGGCCAGCTGTTCCCCTCTCACCTCGAGTCCCCCTCAGACGAGTCAAGAATTAGCTCAGCACTCACAGAGATCAGGTGCCAGAAAGGGAGGCATCTGAACTCACAAATGCACAGACTCACAGAGACAGCGTGTGGGAGATCATGAGAGGCTGCAGCAGGAGGGACTCTCAGGCCATAGGGCAGAAGTGCTCTGCCCTCAGAGAGAAACACTGGTCAGACTGAGAAAGCTAGCTCATGGGAGGCAGGGTCCAGAGACACACGCCTCCAACTTCAGGTGGTTAACAGCTTGAAAGCAAATGAGTGGCCAGAGACAGGCCTGGGAGGTCTCTCCACTCATGTTGGGGCCTGGGGACAAGGATTCCTTCTTTCCCTGTGGTTGGCTCCTCCCCCTCTGTCCCACATACCAGGACAAAGCAGGAACCCTAGGACCCTCACTCCTCTCCCCCTGCTCTACCCAGGGACCCCAAGCTTGGTGCTCCTCCTTCTTTTGCCTTAAGAGCATCCCTCAATGTGCAGTCTCCCCATTTCCAGCTGTCCCCTGGATTATTAGCCCTGGATGCTAGGGCTTTGAGAGCCTTGTCTCCCTCTCTCCCATCTCCCATGCAGCCTCTCTGGGGAAGACTGGAGAAGACTCAATAAATACGGAGGTCTGTTTGTATCTGGTCCCAGGCCGCCCATTATCTCTCCATCTACAGTGTTGACACAGGATAGACTTCCTCTCTCTTTCCAAAGGCAGCCATACATGAAAAAAAAACTGCTATGAAATATTGCCTCCATAAGGACCCCAGCAGCCAGAATTACCACAACAGTGACACAGAGCAATCTCGTCATTATGACACCCATGGCCGGAAGTGGCTGAGGCCCCCAGGGGACCTCTGTATCTGGCCTCTCAACAGAACCAGCCCGTCCTCCATCCCTCTTCTGCATTTTGTCCATTGCTGAAGCTGGACAGGCATCACAGGACAGACTTCAAGTGGCCAGAGCATAGAGTGCAGAAGGGACCCTATTCCTACTAGTGCCCTAGCGGAGGCAGGGATGCATGCCAGAGGAGGATCTGTGTCAGGGTCCGTGTGGTTATTCTGGGAGGCCGGGATCTCCACTTCAGTCTCATATGCTTTTGAAGGACTCTGCCATTGCACAGGGAGGCAGTCCAGGCTTTCATGTCAACACCAGGGCCTCAAAGCTTTCTAGCACCCTGCACCCAGGCTGATGTGGCTGCACCATCATCCACCGAGCAGGCTTGCACATTGCACAGTCCTGCGGCAGCTGGGGAAGCCACAGAAACATCAGGACAGGACCTGATTTGGGGCAGGCATTGAGCTGTGTGAAGCCATGTTTGGTTCCATAGCGATCCTGTTTCTCTGACTCTAGGTCGGCAGCAGGGCGCTGTCGCCCAAGCCTTGCCTGTCATTGTGACTAATGCAATCCTGACCCCTAATGGTTGCTACCAGAACTGCAACTAAGGGAAAGTCTGGGTTTGATGAGGTCGGGTCCAAGTTCGTAGCCTGGATCTGGAACCTGCTCTCTCACACAACACATAGATACCACTTCGTCGCTGTATTAGAATTAGCCCCTCCCACCCAACTCCCAACCTCCGTGCTGGACAGCACGTGCTCAGGATGCCATGGCAACTTGGAAGTGGGGGAGCTACAGGAAGGGTTTGAGAGCCGAAAAACGGATGCTTATCTGCAATTTGGGGCTCCACCTCAGAGTTCTGTTGCCATCCGTGTCCTGAAAAGCGGTGGATTTAACAAGCTAGGAAGAAAACTGATGATTGGATTCCATTGGGGATTTTCCAATTACGCAGGAGGGTTTGTGGACAGAAAAATGTCTTTTTCCCCCCTCAGAGACAAAAGGGTTGGCTTTGGAGGGAAAGATAAACATCTACTGGAGAAAGAGAAGTAAACGGGTCTAAAGAGAGTAAAAATGCGACTCCTTGGACCTCTGTACTAGCTTCCAATTTCAGAGAACTCGCAAAGAAGTGTCCAGCCACTGGCCAGCCAAAAGGTAGCAGAGCTGGAGGAGATGGCAGACCATATAGCACGACAGCATGCTTAGCTGTCCCCTCTAGATCATCTCCGGTGCCTTGTCACGGGTCCCCAACCTGGCCACAAGTGTGCTGGCCATGTGTCTTTGTAGGGATAGAGAAAGTAGACTATAGACCTCCGGGGATTGAACCCAGGGACCTAAAGAAACAAGAGAGGTGCTTGAGTGGCCTTTGGAGTAGTGGACCTCGGGCAGGAGGAGAAACAAGACGAGCCCTGATACAGGCAAGATGGCATGTCCCTGGGGACCCCAGAGTGTTTAAGGAAGCAAGCTAGAAGATTATTAGGATACTTCTCAGTGTGGGTCTGCCCTTCGGTGCTGCCCATTGGCAAGAACACAAGACTTTCGGTTTACTCATTCCCAGAAACAAAGGGTTCCTTCCTCCGAGAGCCAGGGCCTATCCAGGCCTGTCCTCTTAGGGTGTGGTAGTTCTGTGTCCTCAAGCAAAACTAGAGCAGAGGGAGGTCAGGTAGAGCTGAAGGCAGAAAGAGGAGGGATGCTTGAGACTCAGAAGACTAAGGTGAAACCAAGGAGAAACCAAGGAGCTTGGGGCTGGAGAGATGGCTCCCCAGGGAAGAGCACCTGTTTCTCTTCCAGAGGACCCAGGTTCAATTCCCAGCACTCCTGTCAGGCAGCTCATAACCACCGGTAACTCTAGTGCCAGGGGATCCAACATCCTCTTCCTGCTTCTGCAGGTACCTGTGCCTGCGTAAACACACACATACAGAATAAATATTTTTTTTTTCAAATCCAGAAGCTATGAAGGTCCAGAAAGGAATGAGACAAAAAGCAGAGCTGAGCACACATGGGGTCAGTCAGGACAAGAAGCTGCTGAGCGCAGGAAGTGAGGCTGGTGTAGGCTTCAGCCTCCGAAAGTCAGTGTGAGAGGGCATCAGCCACTCCGGAAGCAGCGGGGCTGAGGCAGCAATGTGGAGATTTTACAGCGTGGAAGGCCAGGCCTGAGATGAGACCATGGTGACACGTGCTTTGTAAGCCCTGGGGCACTACTGTCACCATTCGTTAACTGTGGCGTCGTTTGAAAAGATGCTGCAGAAGTGCATAGAGAGGCATGAGAGACAGCCACGGTGAGCTGCAAAATCAGTTTTCTGCACTTATAGGTGCAAGCGCAGGCAGCACCCGTGAGTGTGAGTGATAGGACTGCCTGACACTGCCTGACGGGACTATCAATGCGCTACCTCCTCCTTCTTCTCGCCCGCATTTTCTCTTTCTTTTTAAAAGAATATCCATCATTTATAGAGTGAAACGCAGAGAGTTTGCTTTTAAATGAACACTCTCCAGAGGATCACATGGCTAACAGTGGGGCTGTTGGACCTGGTCCCCTCTAACCTGCTTTCGGACTGTGGACCACGGGGTCTCTCACACACTTTCCCCAGGGACATTTTCCCTCCTGCGATGTGGGAAAAGTAGATTTTCTTGGATTCAGGAGCGGCAGTGTGACTTTGTAACCTTGTGACATCTTCCAGCTGGGGAGAAAAAGACAGGAGGGGGCACAGCAAAGCAGACACTTGTGAGGCATTCCCAGCAGTGGGCTGATAGCCTCTCTGCTTAAAGCATCTTGTGTGGGGGGGAGGGGTCACACGTAGTCGGGGAGGGTGTCCTCAATGCTGTGGGATCAGCTTCTGTCTATAGTGGTGGCCAGAGTCTAGTCTCCTTTCCCATCCCTTCCCTGGCCTCTGCTCCGCTCTCCTCACATGTATGAATGGACATTACACCCCTTGGAGCTTCATTCCAAATAATTCCCACTGTGATCCGCTCAGAACCACAGCCCTAGCTGCTCTTCTCCACAGTATCTTAGGCTACAGCCAAAGTGTGTTTGTTTACACCTGTTTTCAGAAGGGCCGCATCAATGGTCAGGACTTGCCTGAGATCATGCAGCAGATGATGAAGGCCCAGCCCACCTGAGAGGCAGCAGCAAAACCCTCCAGGCTCTCTCACTCCCTGGCCTTGTCTCTAACATGTCCCTCCCTGGCCTCTAGGCCACAGCATTGAAGCCTCCCTTTTTCCACTCCAGTGGGCCCTTCCAGAGTAATGAGCTACCCTGCTTTGTGCACATGCCACCTTCAACCCAGCTGAGAGCGTCCCGGTCTCCACTTTGCACAGCACCAGCCATCCCCAGGCCCAGCTTGCATCCTATGAGACTTCCTCTAGGCCTGACCCTTCTCTCCCCACTGTTGATCTTCAATATATCTCTGAAACAACTCCAGGGTCGTCCCCACTACTATGTGGTGTCATGTGTCATTGTACAGTGTCTCCATAGGCAAACAGAAGCCATTCCAGGTGTTTCCTCAGACTGCCCTGAATATGAAGGGTTGGCATTACTGCTGTGACAGCTGAAAGCAAAATGCTAAGCAAGAGAAACAGTGGCAGGAGGAAGCTTCTAGCCCAGGCTGGGTCTTGGGAGTAGAGGTGGGACTGTCAGGGAAGGGGAGGGACTGCTCACAAGTGCTGGAGCCAGAAGGAAGCAGCTAGAAGCAAGCCCTCCCCACCCCCCTACAGTCAGCCCCTCATGTTGTTGCCAACATTTTTACAGATGGGAAACTGGACCTTAGGGAAGTGAAGTCAGTTTGCTCAGAGACCCATAGTTGACATGAATAGCTGGCAGAGCTGGGGCTCAAAGTAAAATCTGGCTGGGCATGGTGGCGCATGCCTTTAATCCCAGCACTTGGGAGGCAGAGGCAGGTGGATTTCTGAGTTTGAGGCCAGCCTGGTCTACAGAGTGAGTTCCAGGACAACCAGGGAAACCCTGTCTCGAAAAAGAAAGAAAGAAAGAAAGAAAGAAAGAAAGAAAGAAAGAAAGAAAGAAAGAAAGAAAGAAAGAAAGAGAGAGAGAGAGAGAGAGAGAAGAGAGAGAGAAGAAGAAGAAGAAGAAGAAGAAGAAGAAGAAGAAGAAGAAGAAGAAGAAGAGGAGGAGGAGGAGGAGGAGGAGGAGGAGGAGGAGGAGGAGGAGAAAAGAAGAGAAGAGAAGAGAAGAGAAGAGAAGAGAAGAGAAGAGAAGAGAAGAGAAGAGAAAAGAAAAGAAAAGAAAAGAAAAGAAAAGAAAAGAAAAGAAAAGAAAAGAAAAGAAAAGAAAAGAAAAGGTAGTCTGTTGACACTTATCCCACCCTGTCATCCTGACTATTGGCTGTCGGCAGGAAGCTGTGAGGACAGGTGGCTTGACTTCCACCCCTCTAGTAACTTCGTCCCTGGACAGAGGACCACTCCTTGGATGCTTTGACTTTCACCCATGCTTCTAGCTCAGCTGTCACCCTGAAACATCTGTATTTATTAACCTGTGTACACACCTCTGCCCTCATGTGTCTCCTGCATCTTTTATCACTCTCAACCAGTGCATATAGGTGCATATTCAGTGCTCAATGAATTCATGAGGGGGAAGAAAACTAAACAACGAGCTGAAGCCAATCTGAGCCAAAAGCAGAGTACAGAGCAATGCATGGTAACGTACTATACCATCTACCACATCTTCCCATTGAAAGTCTACTCCACAGCTCACGGAGTGACATCATCCAAGTCATCTTCAGGGCTTTGTGGGGCATTGTGAGGTGTTGCTCAAGCTAGATGTAAAGCTCTCAGCCCCGGGGCTGCAGGAAGGAATCTGCAGTGTGGCTTTTACAGCTTGAAACAAAGTCGACACCAGTGGTTCTCAACCTGTGGGCCGCAACCCCCCTAGGTGATTCCCATATCAGACCTGTTTATCGGATATTTACATTACAATTTATAACTGTAGCAAGATTACAGCTGTGGAGTATCAATGAAATAATTTTATGGTTGGGGTGACCGAAATATAGGAGCAATATTAAGGGGCCACAGCAATCCACTGGTCTACACACTGAGCCAGGCTAGACAAAAAGTAGGAGCCCTGGAATCTCTCATCCTCTGGGCTTTCAAGATCCTTCTTCTTCTATTTACTTATTTATTTTATGTATATGAGTACACCACCGCTCTCTTCAGACACAGCAGAAGAGGGTATCAGACCCCATTACAGATGGTTGTGATCCTCCATGTGGTTGCTGGGAATTGAACCCAGAACCTCTGGAAGAGCAGTCGGTGCTCTTAACCGCCGAGCCATCTCTCCATCCCTATCCCCATCTTTTTAATACTGCCTTCTCTGACCCCGAGATCCTTTGTGGACTTAGCATCATAGAGTCCTTCAGAGTATGTAGAAGTTTTTTAGACTCTTTGAAGAACCTGCAAGGATCTTCTATATGTCTCCACTGGTCCCCATCACCTCCATCTCACACTCAAGTAACAAAGAATCTGTTACTCTCTCCAGACTCAGAATTCTTGGATGTCTTATTGAACCCTTTCCACCTCTCCAGACACTCCTGGCTCTAGCACCATCAGACCTGGCCTTCAGGCAAGGAGCTCCAACTGCTCTAGCCTCTAACAGCAGCACCGTGACCCCCAACCCCCAACCCCTGTTCCTACCTTCCTGTGGCTTTCTGCAATTTTCTCCAACAGCAAATCAGGTCTCTGTAAATTTCCATAAGCAAAATATCTCAGAAGGGAGAAGAAAGAGAAGTGGCTGGAGAGATGGCTCAGCACTTAAGAGCACTGACTGTTCTTCCAGAGGTCCTGAGTTCAATTCCCAGCACCCACATGGCAGCTCACAACTGTCTATAGCTTCACTCTTAGGGGATATGACTCCCTCACACACACATACATGCAGGCAAGACACATACAATACAATTTACATAAAATAAAAATATTTTAAAAAAAATAAAGAAGGGGGAAGGGGAGGAAGGGCCAGCGTGCTCTGGCAATGGATGGAAGAGACCACCTGACTTCTGGCCTTCACTGGGCCCCGTGCCATCACTGAGCCCTGCCATTTCTGCCTGAGGTTCTTCTTTGTTTCATTTTTCCAGACAGGTCTCACTGTGTAACCCTGGCTGACCTGGAACAGATTTTCCTGGACCCTATGTTGATCCTCCTGCATCAGCCTCCCAAGTGCCAGGATGACAAACATGGCACTAATTGTGGCTGCCAACTTGACTCCATCTGAAATCAACTACAGCAGAAGCAGCTGGGTACCCCTAGGAGGGATTTTTCTCGGCGGGAACATTTGAGGTAGGAGACCCACCCTAATTCCAGATCATCTGAGGTGGAAAAGCCTCCCTGAATCTGGGCCATACTTTTGGTGGCAGGCTAAGTAAAGGAAACGGAAGAAGGAAGGATTTGTCTTTTGCCTGCTTGCTTTTGCTCTTACTGGCAAATTCATCTAACCTGCTGCTGAGGCATTCCTGTGCTGGCATCAGAACCCATTTCTTTCTTTGGGATTCTGACATATGCTGAAGACCAGCTGTGGACTGAACAGCCACGCCATTCTTGGTGTTTCTGTCAGGATAGCCATTGTTGGACTAGCCACATCCCAGCCTGTGAACACACACACATCCCCATGCTCATTCTTCTCTGTGTAGACCGCCCTTTAGATGAAAATTAGCCATTATCTACGGGAGCCCTTGGTAGCCACATCCAGTCTTCCCAGAAAGAAGGCTGTCATCTTTTACTTTTTAATATTTATTTATTTATTTATTTATTTAAGTACCCCTTAGCTGTCTTCAGACACCCCAGAAGAAGGCATCAGATCTCATCACAACCATCACAGATGGTTGTGAGCCACCACGTGGTTACTGGGATTTGAACCCAGGACCTTTGGAAGAGCAGTCAGTGCTCTTAACCGCTGAGCCATCTCTCCAGCCCGGCTGTCATCTTTTCTAAAGGTAAAAATACTCCTGTTGTGTGCAGGAGATGGACAGTTTTGGGAAGGCGGCTATGCAATGTAGCACTGTAGCCAGCCCTCGGGGCGGGACAGAGGCTGTGCTGGGGCTCCCTGCCGCCTGGTGAGGGATGTTAGGATTCCTGGCTTCGGTGGTCACAACCAGACACCTGGCATGTAAAACGCAGACTCGCTCTTCTCTTTTTACAGATGGAAAGCAACTGTGGCCCAAGGGGTGAGTGGGAGGTGGATGCTGAAGACCAAGCAGTCCTTGTTCCGGGTCCTTATATGGAGGCAGACCAACCAGGGTTCTGGAGTTGCTGAGGCTCTAATCTACATCTCTCCCCTCCTCATGCTTTCCCTGACACATTGCAGCTTGCCCTACACCTGCCCGTCACCCCAGCCCTGGATTGGAGTAAGAAAACCACAGCAGCAGGAGGCTAAGAGAAAAAACAGGGCTGGCAAAGCCACTCAAGGCCCCAAGTGACTCTCAGGCCACTGAGGACCGAGGACTGCAGTGCTCTCGGCCATAGTCCCCAGACCCTTAGAGGCTAGCTGCCACTCACCTGACCTCCTCCTCCTCCTCAAGCGGCCTTCCAGATGCATTCCTCACCCCCAAGCATCTGGCCCCGCCAACCTCATCATTCCTAACACCACTAAAGTACCTTTCTCATTCCTAGATTCCCTCTATGTCCCAGAAGGTTCACAGAGAGGATGCAGCACATCTGACCTGGGGTGGACACCCTGCCCCACCTATGCACTCATCCCTACCTGCCCCACTCCGGGAGGGCCCACCTGTGCTGCATGTTGGATGAGAGGCTGGCACAGGCCATCATTTCTTAGTATATATTGACATCATGATGTAAAGATGATACCAGCCCCACCCACTGGGAGTATCGCAGCCCCGGGAGTGGCAGAGCCTTGCCTTGAGCCACCATTCAGCTCCTTCACATTATGACTTAGGATGGCTTCTTCCCTTTTACAGAGGTGGGCACGGAGGCTCAGGGCCACAGCATGGGCCTAGGCCACAGGGCTATACTGATATACTAGTGGCAGTTCATCAGAACCCAACACCTAATCTCTCTCTCTCTCTCTCTTTCTCTCTCTCTCTCCCTCCCCCTCCCCCTCCCCTCCCCCTCCCCCTCTCCCTCTCCCTCCCCCTCCCCCTCCCCCTCTCCCTCTCCCTCTCCCTCCCCCTCTCCCTCTCCCTGTCCCTCTCCTTCCCCCTCCCCCTCCCTCTCCCCCTCCCTCCTTCTCCCCCTCCCCCTCCCTCCTTCTCCCCTCCCCCTCCCTCCTTCTCCCCCTCTCTCCCCCTCCCCCTCCCCCTTTCCCTCTCCTTCTCTCTCTCTCTCTCTGTCTGTCACACACACACACACACACACACACACACACACACACACAGATAGTCCCTTCTTCCTTGCTATCTATGCCTGTATGACACATGGAACCTCAGAGGTGGCCTCTGAAGGACAAACATAAAGGATGGGAATCACCATGAAGCCACTATTTATTAAAATTTTCTCTCCTTTCCTTAGAACGTCAATACGAAGCTATTGAGCATGTCCTGTATGCCTACCGTTTGCCAATGCTGGGAATTCCACAGAAATCAGAGAAAATGTCTACGTCAAACAGCACTCAAGGAGCTCAGGCAGGCAGATCACAAGCGCTGCCCATCTCCAAAATTAGTAAATGAATGACCTGGACCACGGAGGAAAGGGCTTTTTCCTTATTTATTGAAGAAGTTGAATGTTTAATGAAGACAGACAGTTATGCGGTCTTCCCCCACTCCTGAAAGCACTAGAACTGCCAAAGGAAAGCAGCAGAGGAGAGGAACCCAGGAGACACCTTCAGGGGTCGATGTGAGCGTCATTAACGGGTTATCTAATTATAGTCCCTGTCGCCGCACTGAGAAGGACCAGAGTCCCTTCTGTGATTCCTGGCTGCAAACAAACAGTCCGGCTATGAGAACAGTGATGCGTCAGGAAATCCCAAATGAGAGGCGGTCTACATCCAAATTGTTTTAAGACGAGGAGTCCAAAAAGGCTGAGGGATGCTCCAATTCCTTCCAATTCTGAATGTCACGTCGTAGTTGTGTGGAAGGTTCCAACTTGCTGAAAATGTTAAAGTAACTGGGAGATGACGGCATACGTTACCAACCTCAGGTGGGTTAGAGGGAAAGATTTTGTATTAGAACTTGGAACTTGTCTATTACCTAAGAAAGGCTGTTCTCTAAAAGTTAGTCAAAGGTGGGTTTTTAAGAGGAAAAGGAAGAAAGAATTGAGAGGATGTCTCAGGGAGTAGACTTGCCTGCCCTTGAGGATTCAAGTTCAACCCCCAGGGCTCACATAACCAGCCAGGCCAGCACTGGGAAGTGGACACAAGAGCATCCCAGGGACTTGCTGGCCAACCTAGTCATCAATGTCATGTCATTTATCTTAAAAAATAAGGGAAGTGACAGAGGAAGGCATCCGATGGTGATTTCTGGCCTCCACATGAGCACATTCACTCATACACGTGCAAAGAAACAAGCAGAAGTAAAAAAAAAAAAAAAAAAAAAAAAAAGATTTAAAGCAGAAAAGTTGGGCTGGTTTGGTTGGAGACTCCGTTGTGTCATGTGATGTCTTTCTGGAACCTGTCGACACAGTGAGAGGATGTTCTGCTGAAGCAGACACAGTGAGAGGATGTTCTGCTGAAGCAGACACAGTGAGAGGATGTTCTGCTGAAGCAGACACAGTGAGAGGATGTTCTGCTGAAGCAGACACAGTGAGAGGATGTTCTGCTGAAGCAGACACAGTGAGAGGATGTTCTGCTGAAGCAGACACAGTGAGAGGATGTTCTGCTGAAGCAGACACAGTGAGAGGATGTTCTGCTGAAGCAGACACAGTGAGAGGATGTTCTGCTGAAGCAGACACAGTGAGAGGATGTTCTGCTGAAGCAGACACAGTGAGAGGATGTTCTGCTGAAGCAGACACAGTGAGAGGATGTTCTGCTGAAGCAGACACAGTGAGAGGATGTTCTGCTGAAGCAGACACAGTGAGAGGATGTTCTGCTGAAGCAGACACAGTGAGAGGATGTTCTGCTGAAGCAGACACGTGATGTTCTTCTGGAAGCTGTCTGCTGAAAGGGCACGTGACGTTTTTGCTGGAGCAGACATTTGAGAGGACACGTGATGTTTGGAAAGGGTATAAGTATAACGCAACAGACAATGGATGACACTATTGTATTGGTTCACCTTGCTTTCTTCTCTGATCTTTGCTTGCCATGACTTCATAGAGAGAAATGCACCAAAGAACTTTTGGAGGTGTTCCGGCTGCTTCTTGCCGTTGGTGTCAACAGACTTATGCCAATCGGTGGAGCCTCATGGTTTCTTCTGGATCAAGCCATGGCTGCTGATTTGAGTGGACGGAACTGCTGACAACGAAGAATGGAATCACCCCCAAAGAACTACTTCTAAACAGGTCTACATCCCCCTTGTCCTATTAGCCATCTTCGTCCCTTACTTCTGGTGAGTGGTGGGCTAGAAGGGAGGTTGAAGCATTAAGAACTCTCTTATAGTGTGGTGATGAACATCTTTAATTCCAGCCCTTAGGAGGCAGAGGCAGATGGATCTCTACAAGTTCAAGGCCAGGGTGATCTACTTAGTGAGTTCTAGCCAGCCAGGGCTACATAGTGAGACTCTGTCTCAAAACAAAAATGCCATAAAAATTTTTAAAACTGGGAAAACATTTATCTGTGAAGAAAGAACTACAAATTACTTTTTATAATTACAATTCTTAGGAAATAAAAATCTGCCTGGTAGCACTATGAAAATTGAAAAATAATGAAACATCGACGATAGCTACAGAAATTGCCAAAGTAGTATCGACCTACATCTTTCCACACAGCCTGTATCTCTACATCCTCAGGGCAAAGGGATTGTGCATTGTGGCCATCCTGGGCAACCATATCTCAAAATAATTAAATAGGTGTTGGAGAGATGGCTCATCAGTTAAAAGCACCTGTACTTGCAGAGGACCCAGGTTAGATTCCCAGCATCCACAAGATGGCTCATAAGTGCCTGTAATTCCATTGCCAGAGGATCCAATGCCTTCTCTGATCACCTTGAGCACTGAACATGAACACTGCACATACATACACACACACAGGATACACATAAAATAAAATACATCTAGTCTTTAAATGTCTAATAAAGTATATTTAGGTTCATATAAAGCAATAAAATTTGGAAAATATAAATAAACCAACACAAAAGCAATATTTAATGCCACCAGACTTTTAATGTCAATTCAGGTGTTAGTTAAGCACCTGGAATTTGGAACCGTTGCAGGCATAAACTTTAAACACAGATCTCCATTTGCAAAAGCCACCTAAAACTAATCCAGATGTTGAGAAAGATGTTTCTTCAGGGGTATAGCTGCTGGTAAGTTGTTCACAGTCTGCTGTTCATACCCAAGCCCATACAGGCAACCCTATTTAAATTTAGTGAGCCAAAAAAGAGAGATTATGGTGAGATGGCTCAGTGATGGCACTTGCTGCAAAGCCTAAGACCCGAGTTCAAGCCCTGGAACCCACAGGATGGTGGGCAGGGGTCTGACTCCTGCCAGTTGTCCACTGATCTCCACACACCCAACTGGGCAGAAGGGAGTCAGATAAGAGAGATTAATAGAGGTTGAATATGGCCATAATACTTTATATTCTTGAGCAAAACTGTCAAAAATTTAAAAAATTAAAAGTTAATCTGAATACCACAAAATATCATATGAAATTTTATCACTGCTACATGATATAAAACTATTTTCAGAGGCTAGGGAGACGGCTCAGTGAGTTAATGGTACTAGCTACACAAGTCTGACAACCTAAGTTTGATCCTGGGACCCAGGCAGAAAGCTGAAAATGGCAACAAGAATCCACAGGACCAGGTACTCCTGCAGTGAGGTGGGGTGGGGACGGATTGCCTGACAGCTTGTAAGCCAGCTGGCCTGGAAGACACAGGGCAGTAGTAGAAACAAAAAGAGAAACCCGCTTCAAGACCTTCTCCAACTTCTGAAAGTTGTTCTCTGACCCCCCCCCCTCTCCCTTCCTCCCCTCTGTGTATAAATAATTAATTAATTTAAAATGTTTACAATACAATTTTCAACTCATAATAGGAAACAAAATAACATAGTAACATTGTATTAGTTCTGTGGTTGTGGTAAAAAGTATCTTACAAAAGAAAAAGGGACTTTTTAAGTGTGTGCTTGTGTGTGTCCTATGAGCCTGAAGGTGTTAATCCCCAGGAATTTCAGTTCCTGGCAGTTGTAGCTGCCAGACACCGTGCTAGGAACCAAACCTGGGTCCTTTAGAAGAGAGAGGGGAAAAAAAGCGCTCTTATCTGCTGTCAATCTCTCCAGGCATGGGGTCAGAAGCAGGAGGAAGCTGGTTACATTGTTTCAACAGGGGAGGGGTGCTAGACTCCATCCACTTCTCCTTTAGTCTAGGACTCCAACCATAACGAACGAGAGGATACTAGTCACAATTAGGTTGGGATTTTCTGCTCAGTTAAACCTCTCTAGGAAACCATGATGATCATAAATTACATTCCATCTAGTTGACAATGCAGTCTAAACATTGTAAATATCCAAAAAGTAAAACCTTCTTTAGATCGTTTCTTTTTTCTAAATTTCTATATATTCTTGATTTGTTTCAGAAGGTAGATGTTTATAATGAGACTTTCTCAGACCCAGCAGTAATATAAGTAATAACACAAGAGGGTACTAATTAGGTTTAAGATTAGGCCTTTCCTTGGACAGTCTACCCGCTAGCTCATCTAACTTAGCCCAACTATCTAGACCACCAGCTGCCATGTGGCTAGCTCTATACGCTCTACTCCGCTGCAATCTGACTGTTTGCTCTGTTCCCTCCATTCTCCCGCACCTGTTTTCTTCTCCTTGCTTCATTCTCTTCCCAGAAGTTCCGCCTCCTACTTCCTGCCCAGCTATTGGCTGTCAGTTCCTTATTGCAACCAATCAGCAGCGAGACAGTCTCTGATAAAATTCTCGATTGCCTTTAGGCAGGTGAGGAAACCCAGTGATAGCCACAGAAATGAGAATGCCAGAATCTCTGCAGGTACAGAATTAACAAGTGAATATACAGAGACACACCTTCACACAATGAAATAAAAAATAATAATAATAAAAGATTACCCCGCCGGGTGTGGTGGCGCACGCCTTTAATCCCAGCATTCGGGTGGCAGAGACAGGTGGATTTCTGAGTTCGAGGCCAGCCTGGTCTACAGAGTGAGTTCCAGGACAGCCAGGGCTACACAGAGAAACCCTGTCTCCAAAACAAAAAACAAACAAACAAACAAACAAACAAAAACGATTACCCCAACAGATGTTGGCTTCTCTTAGTAAAGATACTAAAGCAGACGGTCTAAAACCCAGATAACATTATAACATTCACTCGTGACTTCTGTAGGTTTTTTTTCTTTTTCTTTTCTTTTCTTTCTTTTTTTTTTTTTTTTTTTTTGGAGGGGGGGAGGGAGAGTAGAGGTTGGGGGAATTCAAGACAGGGTTTCTCTGTGTAGCCCTGGCTGTCCAGATGCCTCTGCTTGGCATTCAGATTATTGTCAGATTGTTGTTACTGTATCTGCTGTCTGTCTTCTGGGAAGCAATAAGAATGCTAACCCAAAAAAGCAGGCTGCCCAAAAAAGAAGACCCCAACCATTATGCTAGATTCCAGAAATCATGAAGAAGTCTCTTACTGTCACAAGATTATACCTTCAATCCCAACACTCAGTGAGTTTGAAGCCAGCCTGGTCTACACAGTGAGACCTTGTGTCAAAAAAAAAAAAGTGTGTAATAATGCAAGCTAAGCTATACGATCACCATCAATGTGCTCAGACACTGGATGCCTAGTCTTGTGGCTCTTGGTCTCATGTAAAGTGCCGATTCTCCCACTGAGGGTGCACAGTAATATTTTGTTGGCTGCATCTAAACCTATTCTTTGCCTTCCATGTCACTGTTCTTTATTGGCTTTTTTTTTTTTTAATCATGATTTTCATCAACCATTTCTAAGTGGCAGCCAAGGAAGGAAACCTCGAGAAGCAGGGTGCTACCTGCTCAGTTGCCCTCACCCACACCTTCTCCCAGTCCATGGGACCCATCTGTCTATCAGTGGAAATGAAGGTCAACAGCTTGTCACTTCAGGCTCATAATCCCTTTCTAATCATTCACTTACTTCTTTCGTCACTATTCCCTTTTCATAAGAAACTGAGGCATTAGGAGGTTAACATGTGGTTAAGCTACTCCCTGCTCTAGAGAACCAGAGTCCAGTTCCTCTGGGAACCACGAAAGCTTCCCGGCTCCAGTGCATCCTCCTAACAAGGGTCTAAAAACTCTGAAACCATGAACCAAAATATAACATTCCTGCTTTTAAGTTATCACAGGGATTTGTCATGGTGACAAAACATAGAAAACTGGTGCTTGAAATAGATGTTGCCATGTACACCTATAATCCTAGCAGTTGGAGAGGCGAGGCAGGAGACACACTTTTGCTTTTTGCCTGCTTGCTTTCACTCTGTCTGGCAAGTTCATCTGTTCTACATGATAAATTCCTACAGTGGTGTCAGAACTTCAGGATTCTAACATATATCTGTAAGAAATGTCAAATATGAGTCTTATCTTTTAAATAGTATAAAACCTGTGTTTAGGACAAGGAATTAAAATTTTTATCTCTCCCACCTTATAATATATTAATGAAAACATTTAATCCTTTGCACCAGGCAAAATATTTGTTTATACAAAGGCCCAGTGCTTTATTCTAATAATCTGATGGCCTGGAGCAATAACCATTTCTCTCTTCTTCCTTCATTTACTGTGTATCAATTCTTTACAGACTAGACAACTGAATAGGACTGTGAAGAAGTAACAAGCCGATGGAAAACAGACATGCCACCACTTGAGTTAACTTGAGTTAGATACACTTCCTGTTTGTAAGCTTTGCTGAACTCACCCTCCTGACCAAGAGATTTGTTTTTTCCAGACACTTCAGTTGGAACAGCAGTCTCTTTCTTTGGAATCCTGAACTTATTTCTAGCATACCAAAGACCAGCTGAGACATCCAGCCTCCTGCACTGAACTACTACTAGATTCTTGGCCTTTCCATTGGTCGACAGCCACTGTTGGACTAGCTGGACCACAGCCTGTAAGCCACTCTAATAAATCCTCTTTTAATATAGATCCATTCTGTCAGTTCTATCCCTCTAGAGAACCCTGACTGATACAAACTGTGTACAAGGAGAGTGGTTCTAGAGAAACAGAATTAAAAGAATGGATTTTTTTTAAAGTATCTGGAACAGGCTTTCTAATTTGCTGACACCCACGGTTATTGAAGCCTCTTCTAGAAACACAGAGAGCACTAAAATGCTACGGTGTGAATTATTTAATCAATTTATGAAATAAATGCATTTGATTATCCAGATTCATCTAGGGTGAGGAGTAAGGAATTCAGGGAAACAATGAAGCTGATGATTGCTCTTGCCATCACTGGATCCATGGGCAAAGGAAAACAATGATAAAGTGGACCAGCTCTAGAGTCACATATACACTATAAAGGTTTCTAACTGTGCCCTGGAAGAGAATTATCCCTTTATCAGCCACAGAGCTCAAGTTACAGAAAATCAAATAGAAGCCCTGATTTTAAGAGTAGCTGAATTATAATGAGAATCTCTGTCACGGTGGTGGATGGTGTTGGCAGTTAGGGTAAGGGCACTGACTAACAAACACTGGCACCCTGTAACTTGGGGTGGAAGTGTGTGTGGGTGTCCCAACGAGGCTGAGGATTCTGAACACTTGAATTCTAGAGAAGTCTCTCTACCCTTAGCAGAAGATGCACCTCCAATTCCTACCTTCTGCAGTACAGCCTTCTTCACCTTTGCCTGGGAAATTAATTCTTCATTGACTGCTGAACCAAAGGTAACTTTCCCTGAAGAAGATGCCAGGCAAGACAACACTGGCGTCCCTCAGAACCCACCAGTAGTTGCCTCTAGACCTATAACCAGACTCAAGGCTTTAAGCAAGCTCCTGGAGGAGAGGTGGAAAGCGTAGACAATGAGGAAGTGAACCACTGAAGTGGAAACTTCTGGTTTCTTTGGAAAGTCAATGATGTCAAATGATGTTTTGCTGGGGCATACAAATGAGAGGATGTTTTGCTAATGTAGACATGAGAGAAGACACGTGATGTTTAGAAGAAATACAATATGACCCTGCAGACAGTGGAAGCTTGAGCATTCGTTCATTTTGCCCTACCTCGCTAGTCTTCGATGATGACACACATGTACTGGTTCACCTCACATTGTGCTGCTGAGCTTCACCTGTGGTGACATCATAGAGAAAAACTCACCACAGAACTTCTTGTGAAGTTCTTGTGATTTCTTGCCACTTTGGCAGACTCAGGCAGATTGGTGAGTTTCTTCTGGATTGAACTGCCCTTGCTGATTTGTATGTGGTGTCTGCCAAGTAGACCAGACTGCAGCTGCTGATTCATGTTTGGTGTTTGTAGTGGACTGGACTGAGAACAATGAAGATTGAAATCACCCCAAAGAACTATTTCTAAACAGGTCCACTTCCCCCGTATCCTAATAACCTTTCTTTTCCACTACCTCTGGTGGGTGGTGAGATAGAAGGAAGGTTGAACCCTTATTAAAGTAGGTTGAAAAAAATATATGCCTACACACTACCTATTAAAAAGCTTAAGAACTTTGCTAATTCATTCTAGCAGAAATCTGAGACATATGTGCAGGATAATGGTGGAAGAAACACAAACTTGGTCAGACTGGGGTTATTGATGTGGGTCCACTGAGGGGAAATCCTAGTTTTCACATGAAAGCTCAAATCATATTTTGTTTTGTTTTGTTTTGTTTTGAGTGCCTGAGAGTTGGAGAGATAGATCAGTGGTTAAGAGCACTGACTGCTCTTCCAAGGATCCTGAGTTCAATTCCCAGCAACCACATGGTTGCTCACAACCATCTGTAATGGGATCCGATGCCCTCTTCTGGTGTGTCTGAAGACAGCAACAGCATACTCTCATACAATACAATACAATACAATACAATACATAAATAAATCTTTTTTTAATGTTTGTTTGAATGGTTGACTGAAGCGTTTTTCAAAAGCTAGCCTACTGAAAAGAATCTAGAGATGCCTGATGTCCCTTGGCTTAGTGTTGATGATTTCGGGGGACAACACCATGTAAGAGTAAGTATGCTGTGTAAAACCTAATCCTCCACAATAGGAAGGCCCTGAAGACATGTCCTTCAGTAAAGTCTCATAAGATGCAAAATGATGACAGGGGTACCAGCACATTTGAAGAGCGTTGTTGTTGTTGTTGTTTCCTTGTGTCAGATCTTAGGATCAGAGACACTCAGCTGGATTCCTTAAATGTGGTAGGTTAACAGGGTCCAGGTTAGCAGGAGCCAGGTGGCAGCACTGAGTCATCAGAGACAAGGTGATCAAGTTATAACAGGCGACATGAGCAAGGAGACATCCCTAATGCTCTGGTCCACAACGGGAAGGAAAAGCAACATGATTTTTACCATGGCATGAGTCATACGGACCTTTAGCATTTACTAGCCAGTCACGGTATGTATTAGAGTTCTCTAGAGTAACAAAGCTTAACAAAGCTTATAGAATGTGTGTGTGTGTGTGTGTGTGTGTGTGTGGAGAGAGAGAGAGAAAGAGAGAGAGAGAGAGAGATTGAGAATGATTTACAGATAACCCAGCAATGGCTGGCTATGAACTGAAAGTCCAAGCAAACAGTATTGTTCAGCTCATGAGGCCGGATGTCTCAGCTGTTCAGTATATTCTAATACCCAAAGAAGTAGGCTCTAATGCCTGCGAAGGAATGGACTTGTTAGCAAGCAGAGACCAAGGCGGCAAAGTGCCAAAGAGTCCTTCTTTCCTTCCCTGCTCCCAGCAGAAGGTATGATACAGCACAAAACAAACAAACAAACAAACAAACAAACAAAACATATCCTGGCTTGGCATACATCAGATAACAAGAGTGAATCCCTGAACAGGCTTTGATGGACTAGGCCTTTGTTTTGTTTTGACAGGTGGTGCTGTTTGCATGCTGAGTTTAACAGCCTGAATGGTACTAAGTAGGCATAATGCCTTTTTTGAGCTGTGTAAAGTTTATCCTTGTGTTACTCAAATGCTGATTTCTCTGCCCTCATATCTTGTTTCAATCCAGACAGGTATTATAATGTTTATGTCAAGAATCTCCTCTTCGGAGCTGGAGAGATGGCTCAGTGGTTAAAAGCACTGACTGCTCTTCTAGAGGTCCTGAGTTCAGTTCTCAGCAACCACATGGTGGCTCACAACCTCTGTCCTGGAATCTGATGCCCTCTTCTAGTGTGTCTGAAAAGAGCAACAGTGTGCTCATATACACAAAATAGATAAATAATTCAAAAAAAGAATCTCCTATCTCTGGGTTAGAAAGATGGCTCAGCAATTAATGAATGACACTGTCTGCTCTTCCAGAGTTCCTAAATTCAATCCCAAGCAACCACATGGTGGCTCACGACCATCTATAATGTGATCTGATGCCCTTCTCAGCCATGCAGGCATACATGCAGATAGAGCACGCATATACATAAAATAAATTCTTACACGCGTTCGCGACCGGCCAGGAAAGACGCAACAAACCGGAATCTTCTGCGGCAAAAGCTTTATTGCTTACATCTTCAGGAGCCAGAGAGCAAGAGAGCAAGAGCTCTATTGCTTACATCTTTAGGAGCCAGAGCGCAAGAGCGCAAGAGCTCTATTGCTTACATCTTTAGGAGCAAGAGAGCAAGAGCGCAAGAGTGCAAGAGAGAGAATGGCGAAACCCCGTCCCTTTTTAAGGAGAATTATCCTCCACCTAGGACGTGTCACTCCTTGATTGGCTGCAGCCCATCGGCCAAGTTGTCGTCACGGGGAAGGCAGAGCACATGGGGTGGAAAACTACCCTTGGCACATGCGCAGATTATTTGTTTACCACTTAGAACACAGGATGTCAGCGCCATCTTGTAACGGCGAATGTGAGGGCGGCTCCCCACAATAAATAAAATCTTAAAACAAAAAAAAAGAGGGGCTGGCAAGATGGCTCAGCGGGTAAGAGCACTGACTGCTCTTCCGAAGGTCCTGAGTTCAAATCCCAGCAACGACATGGTGGCTCACAACCATCCATAATGAGATCTGATGCCCTCTTCTGGTGCATCTGAAGTCAGCTACAGTGTAATTATGTAGAATAATAAATAAATCTTTGGGCTGGAGTAAGCAGGGACTGAACGAGCAGAGTTGACTGGAGCGAGCAGAGATCCTAAAATTTCAATTCTAACAACCACATGAAGGCTCACAACCATCTGTACAGCTACAGCATACTCACATACATAAAATAAATCCTTTTTTTAAAGAGCTATACAGAGAAACCCTGTCTCAAAAAAAAAAAAAAAGAATTTCCTGTCCCAAGTTTGTGTAAACAATGCTCTCCCCTGTCAATAAAAGCTGATCACCCAATGGCTGGACATAAAAGAGAACAGGGCAGGACTTCTGCCAGCAGTGGGAGGGGGAGAACTAAGAGGACCATATGAGCCAGAAGACCTGATGGTACTTTGTGGGGAGCGGGTGTGGCGGCAGTCCCAAAGGCGCCAGGGACTGCAGCTAAGTCATATGACTTGCACCTGATTTCCTCATATAAGACACAAACATCTTGAGTGCTGCTCAGGTGTACCAGGATACAGGTGAATCCAATTTGGTGGAGATTTGCCCCTGCTGCCCTGATTAGCTGAAGCCTCGTGACTGGCGAGGGGGCGTGGCCTGCGGTGCGTGGATGAGAGAGAGTATAAAAAGAGTGAGAGGGCCAGGGTTCGGGGGAGATATTAAACAAGAGAGATATAAACAAGGGAGATATAGAGAAAGAAGAAACAGGACTGAATAAACATGTGCAGAAGGATTCTGTTGCAGCGTCGTTCTTCCTGGCCAGTTAGGTGCGCGCAAGAGTACTTGAGGTGTCAATGGCAGATGGAGATGCTGTATGGATCCTTTAGCAAGTCCTATAGGTGAATCACAGAGGAGACCTTTGGGATTTTGGAGCAAGGCTCTACCATCATCTATAGATAACTATTCTCCCTCTGAAGCTCTTGGCCTGTTGTTGGGCCTTAGTGGAAACTGAACGTTTGACAATGAGCCATCAAGTTACCAGGGAACCTGAGCTTCCCATAATGAACTGGGTGTTATTGGCCCTGCCAAGTCATAAGTAGGATATGCACAGCAGAAATGTATTAAATGTATCCATATGATACAGAAAAGTATTAAATGTATATGCCATTGGGTCCTAAAGGCACAATGAAGAAGTTTCCTAAATGCCTAGGGTTTCTACTCCTGTTACAATGTCCCATCTTCTGCCAATCATGCACCTACAGCCTTATGGGGTATTGCCTATGATTGGTTGACAGAGGAGGACAAGAATAGAGGACAAGACTAGAGTCTGATTTATTTAAGGTTCTGCATGTTATAGACCTTACCCAGAAGTAGACACTTGCAACATTATGGGCAAAGGAGGTGAAGGTACGTGTGTCTCATGCAAATGCTCACCAAAAGGCGACTTCAGCAGAAGAGGAGTTCAATGAGCAAATAGATTGTACAATTTGTTCTAGACAGCCTCTTTCCCTATCCATTCCTGCCATTGCCCAATGGGCCCATGAACAAAGTGACCATGGTTGCAGAGAAGGGGGGTGATGCACTAACTAGACAACATGGACTTCCACTCACCAAGGCTGATCTGGCCACAACTGCTGCTGAGTTCCAGATCTGCCCACAGCAGAGACCTCACTGAGCCTCCCATGTGGCACCATGCCAGTAACCTGGTGGCAGGTTGACTACATTGGACCACTTCCTCCATGGAAAGGACAATGTTTTGTTCTTACTGGAGAAGAAACTTACTCTGGTCATAGATTTTCCTTTCCTGCATGCAATGCTTCTGCCAAAACCACCATCCATGAATTTACAGGATGCATTATTTAGCATCATGGTATTCCACACAGTATTGCTTCTGACCAAGGAACTCAATTCACAGACAGAGAAGTGCAACAGTGGGCCCACGATCATGGAATCCACTGGTCTTACCATGTTCCCCACCATCCTGAAGCAGCTGGTCTGATAGAAAGATGGAATGGCCTTTTGAAGACACAGTTACAGCACCAATTAGGTGGCAGGGGCATGGAGGGCTGGGACAGAGTTCTTCGGAAGGCAGTATATGCTTTGAATCAGTGTCTGATATATGATACTGTTTCTCCCAGAGCCAGGATCCACAGGTCCAGGAATCAAGGGGTAGAAAAGGGAAGAGTTCTACTGCTGTAGTTACCACTACAATCCAGATATGGCGAGAATATGTGTGAGAGATAGTCTGCTTGGTTTGAAGACAGTGAGTCCACTTCGAGTCCTGACCTTTGAGGTAGGAAGACATATCTCTGATTCAGACCTTGTGGTAGGAAGACACACCTTTAGTCTATATGGCTGGTTTCTTCTCCTTGGTTTTGTTGTTGTTGTTGTTGTTGTTGTTTTTATTGCCCATTTCTGACTATTTCCCAGAATTCTCTTTATCCCTGCAGGACACCTCCTATTTCCTGCCTCTGCTTATTGGCCATAAGCTTTTTTTATTGACAGGTGATGCTTATAAGAGATTCTCTCTATGTATCACTTTTAAATAGCCTAGCACAAAGTTTCAGGGCTTGGAGAAAATATAGCCAGGCTTTCTGCTGTAATGTAACATGAAAGGGCTCTAATTCAATTCCCAATAGAACCCTTGTTCCTATGAGGAGCCACAGGCACCCTTCAGCCATTTTAGTTTTCTGAGCTGCCATCAGAATTAAAATAAAAGGGATAATAAGTTAAGAGCAAGTCAAAGAACAAGCGGAAGCTTATCCTGGGCACTTATTGACAAATAATTAGTCTCAGGGTTGTTATTTCTGG
Organism: Mus musculus; assembly: GCF_000001635.26. Classification (NCBI taxonomy): domain Eukaryota; kingdom Metazoa; phylum Chordata; class Mammalia; order Rodentia; family Muridae; genus Mus; species Mus musculus. The sequence continues at coordinate 87,838,209 of NC_000069.6, forward strand.
GAATTAAGTGGACAGGAAGAAAACTTGACTATTTTACAGCGATAGAGTAATTAATGTGGCAGGGACCATTTCAAGACACCCCAGCATTCAGGAAGCAGCATGAATGTCACTGGCTACTTTTAATGAAGTTACAGTCACTATAGAAGTCAGAAGCAAAGCAGGAAGATTTGAAAACATTGCAGTTTGGGCAGAAAAGCCCTCGTTGGGCTGAGACTAAGGACCACATGAAGAGATGACCAATGTTTAAAAGGAAACCAAGTGCCAGGCAGGTGCCTTGCTTTAATCCTCGCCCTCTTTGGGAGGCAAAGACAGACAGATCTCCGTAAGTTTGAGGGCAGCTTGATCTACAGAAATTTCAGGCCAAACAGAGCCATGTAGTGAAACTCTGTCTCAAAAAGCAAACAAACAAAAAATGAAAGAAATAAAAAGAAGTCAAGAACCATGAGCTAGAACAATAGGAAAGATGTCTTGAAGACATCTCAGGAATCATCAGACTCCAGGGAGTAAGGGATAAAGGTGTCAGCTAAGACTTCTCTTAAGAAGAGACCACTGCTGGGGCCCTGTGCTCCCAGGAATTCACCTCTCCAGGCTCAGCCGTACAGCTGAAAGACAAGGGTGTCTGGCTACAGCTCCTCCTAGCGGTAGAACTTGGTATTGTCCATGGGTGTTGACGGCACTCAGGATGTAAGAATTGAAAGATGATGGAGCTTCCACTCAGATTTGGGAGGAAAACCTGGGGTGCCAGGCCTTGTATATAGAAGGAGCAGATTCTCGGGGAGCAGCCATGAGAAGGTCATTGGTGAAAGTGTAAGAGTGGAACCAGAGATTCCCTGCCAAACCCAGAAAGGTAGAAATGCCAGGATCGGGGCTGCAGGCAGTGAGCAGAGCTAGCTCGAGAGAGTGGCCACATGGATTACAACCAGCAAGGCCACAGAAAGGATGCTGTACGTCCAAATGTCAGAAATGGAGTTACAGGGTTTTAAATGTTCTGTGTGGGTTTTTGGTCTTGCTTAGTCAGGTCCCTCCAAATCCCTGTTCTCTTTTGAAACGAGAATGTTTGCTCTGTGTTGTATTTTGGAAGTGTGTGGCTCTGTTTTGATTCTACAGGGACCAGCAGCTAAGAGTTTGCCTTGCATCTCAGAGGACACTTTGAATTTGGACTTTTTGAACAATGTTAACAGACTGGTACTGCTGGAAACGGACAGAATGCATCTTGCTGGGGGTGGGGAAGACAGATGAACGCAGGTGTCAAGTTGCCAATTAATAGACTTGTGCTTTTAATTTTAATTGTCAACTTGATGGGATTGATAGATGCATAGATTACTAAAGGACTCTTCTGGACTGGTCTGAGAGGGTGTTCCCAGAGACAACTAAATAAAGGATGAAGGCTTTCCCTGAACGTAGGTTATACCATAGAATAGACCAAGGCCCTGGAGAAATGGAAGAAAGCTTGCCAGCAAAGCCAGCTCTCTGCTTCCAGGCTGCTCTGCTGTGCCTTGCCCTTCCTGGCACAGTGGACTGACATCGGAAACTGGGAGCTAAAATAAGTCCTTGTCCCCTTTAGATGCTTCACTCCTGTATTTTGAAGCAGAGTTAGAGGGACGTCGGTAGGTTAGGAAAATGTAAGTTGGTTCCCTGAGATGAGTGTTTCCTGCTCGAAGAAAACATGGGGAGGAGAAATGCCATGAAGACATGGGGGCTTGTATCCAAACAAGACAAACAGGGCAAAGAAGAAGAAACCAGGGCCTATAAAATACCCGAAGCCAGCAGCCATGTAATGGACTTCTGGACTTGGCTTCTCCCATTCCGAATGCTCAAAGCTGTTACTTTTCTTCTTTCTCTCTGCTAGTGGGATAATGACTGAACAGTGACAGGAGGAGAGCGCTTTACAGGCAGGGACTCCCTGAGGTGTCTCCTCACACTGCCGCAGCTACTGATGACCTAGCAGATGACTCTGTTAAGCAGCAGGGCCAGGGCAGCTCTGGATGTAGACACTTGGGAAATAAAGCTTCAGATTCTCTTACTGGCAACAGCTCCGACCTAAGTGCTGCTGGAGACGGGTGGTGAGGAGGGACCCAATGACTGTCAGCTACAGCTCCTGGACCAGTCATGGTCAGGAGCCTGCCACCTTGTTCACTAACTCTTCTGTTACTCTCTAAGAAAACTGTCATAACTACCAATTGAACGGAAACATTGTTTCTGCCCAGGTCTCTAGCTCCCTCCTTCTGGGAAGTGGGGATAAGACGTTAAGATTATATTTTAAAAACAAAAACAAAAGCCTTTCTGAGACAGGGCCTCTCTTAAGTAACCCTGGCTGTTCTGGAACTTGCTGTGTAGATCAGGCTAGCCTCACACTCACAGAGATCCTGCCTCTCTGAACTAAGGTGTATCACCGTGCCCAGTGAGAATGTCTTTTAGTTTTTAACAGAACACATTTAAACTGAAAATTGTAGAAAGGGTCAAGGATTGACTGTGTCAAACAATTTTGCATTTTGCTTTAGAATCTTGTGTTCTTTGAGGGAGGGGGTGCTCATTGCAGTTTGCAGGCTACAAGAATCTTTTTTGCAAGGCAGGGTCTCAGATATCCCAGGACGGCCTGGAACTTGTCATGTAGCCCACAGATGACCCTGAATTTCTTATCCCCCAGATTGTACCTCCTGAGTGCTGGCATTAAAGGCACAACTGGCCCAGCCCAGCTCTCCAGTTACATCATGCCAGGTTTATTAGTGCTGGAGATGAAACCTAAGACATCATGGATGCTAGCTAACCACACTAGCAACTGAGCCCACATCCACACCCCCCCTCAATATCTTTTGACTCATTTTCTAAGAGAATGCCTGGTCCTGGTCTCTCTACCACACTTATCAGAGCCTCCCTCCTCCCTCTGTTTTGTTTGGTTGGTTTTGTAGCCACAACTTCACAAGTTGAAGTCTTCAGAATGACAGTCTTCACACTCCATGTGTGAAGCTAACTTTTCTGTCACCTTTCTCTCTCCCTCTCTCTTCTCTTCTCTTCTCTTCTCTTCTCTTCTCTTCTCTTCTCCCTCTCCCTCTCCCTCTCCCTCTCCCTCTCCCTCTCCCTCTCCCTCTCCCTCTCCCTCTCCCTCTCCCTCTCCCTCTCCCTCTCCCTTTCTGGGTTTTTTGAGACAGGGTTTCTCCGTGTAGCCCTGGATGTCCTGGAACTCACTCTGTGGAAGAGCAGGCTGGTCTCGAACTCAGAAATCCACCTGCCTCTTCCTTCCAAGTGCTGGGATTAAAGGCGTGTGCCACCATGCCTGGCTCAGCTTTCCTTTTTTTTTTTTTTTTTTTAATTAAAATCATTATGTAGTAATGAACTCACAAAGAAAAATATCACACTGCTAAATTAAAATAGCCATTCAAATAAACACTTGCCCAACCCCAAACTCTATGAACCAGGTATAAATTCCATCTCGTGGAGTGAACCTTAAATCCAATCAGAAAGTGACTGGCTACTCCCATAACATTTGTGCCAGGGTTACACCAGTGTACCTTGCAGGCAGGTCTCTATTGAGGTGTCAGTTGCAGATAGACCTTCTCTGCAGTAGAATGGCCACTCTGAAGCTGTGGGGCTTCACTCATGATTTTAAGCATTAGCTGTTAACTACACTTTTATGCACTTAGCCACTACAAAAAAACAAAACAAAACAAAAACAAAAACAAAAAACAAAAAACATGATGTAGGGCTGGTGAGATGGCTCAGTTGGTAAGAGCACCCAACTGCTCTTCCGAAGGTCCGGAGTTCAAATCCCAGCAACCACATGGTGGCTCACAACCATCCGTAACGAGATCTGACTCCCTCTTCTGGAGTATCTGAAGACAGCTACAGTGTACTTACATATAATAAATAAATTAATTAAAAAAAAAAACCCATGATGTAGTTGAGACCAGAACGATTGCCCTCATACCCTCTTTCACAGCTCGTGTGGCCTCTGCCTGCACTGCATCCTTCCTGGCCACCCTCTTTCTTTTCTTAATATGAAATTTTCGTACAATGTATTTTGATTCCATTTGAACAGATCTTCCACCTCCCTAGCCACCCAACTTTATGTTCTTTCTTCTTTCTCTTTCAAAAACAAACCAAAAAATAAAAATAAAATCCACAAAACTAAAATCAAAAGAAACAAGCAAAAGACCAATAAGGAAAAAAACAAAAATTAAGCAAATAAAACAAAGTCCACACACAAAAGTACCATTGTGTTCATTTTGTTTTGGCCAACTGACTACTCGTGGGCATGGGGCCTTTCCTGGGGTGTGGTTGATATACCCAGTGATACTCCATTGGAGAAAACTGATTTTCCCTTTGTCACAAGGTATCAACTGCAGACAGCTTCCTGGTTAGGGATAGAGGCCTGTGTCCACTTCCCCACCTTAGCCAGGACCTGTCTAGCTTGAATTTCCTCAGGTCCTGAGTATGTTGTGTATATTGCCACAGTCTCTGAAGGCTATGTCAAGAATACACTGTTTCCTTGGAGACATTCATTGACTCTGGCTCTTACAATCTCTCCACTGTCCCTTCCCAGTAGACCCTGAGCCTTTAGGGCTTGGGATTCCACTTAGCACTGAGTGCTCCAAAGTTTCTCTCTTTGTACTTTTTCCAGTTATGGGTCTCCATATTAATTTCCATCTTCTGCAAGAAAAAGTTTCTCTGATGTGGTTACTCCAAGGACTGATCTATGTACAAGAATAGCAGTGTGTAATTAGGGTTCTTTTAGGTTTTGTTTGTTTTGTGAGACAGGGTTTTGTTTGTTTGTTTTTTGTATTTTTGGGTTTTTTGTTTTTGGTTTTTTCGAGACAGTGTTTCTCTGTGTAGCCCTGGCTGTCCTGGAACTCCCTCTGTAGACTAGACTGTCCTCGATCTCAGAAATTTGCCTGCCTCTGCATCCCAAGTGCTGGGATTAAAGGCCACCACGCCCGGCGAGACAGGGTTTCTCTTTGTAGCCCTGGCTGTCCTAGAACTGGCTTTGTAGGCCAAACTAACCTCAAACTCAGAGGTCCACCTGCCTCTGTCTCCTGAGTGCTGCAATTAAAGATTTGTAACACTTCCCAACCTGGGGGGGGTCATTTTATTGCTATATTTCTTTAGAAGAATAATAGCAGTAAATTTGCCCCTAGCCCATTGACCTATCTAGTCTCAAGTATCTAGTCTCAAGTTCTTGACCACTTTAACAGTATCAGGTGTGAGTTCCATCTTACAGAGTGAACCTTAAATCCAATCATAAAGTGACTGGCTATTCCCATAACGTTTGTACCACTGTAACACCAATATATCTGCAGGCAGGTCACAACTGAAGGTCACAGGGTTTGTAGCTGATTGATACTAGAACGGCCTTTCTCCTCCAGTAGTATGCAGATTATATTCTAGTATTATGCATGAAAGTCAATAGGGGTCCAGCTTCTACTTGGACATCCAATCAACTTCTCCATGTTTAATGCCAGAAATAAGTGTTGACTTCAGTTATAGAGCCTTACCATCAAGTTGTAGAGAACACCAATAGATTTGGCAATAGCCTGTGATGTTTGGGGGTGTCTCAGTTCAGGTTTTACTGCTGTGAACAGACATCATGACCAAGGCAATTCTTATAAGGACAACATTTAAGTGCGGCTGGCTTACAGGTTCAGAGGTTCAGTCCATTGTCATCAAGGCAGGAGCATGGCAGCATCCAGGCAGGCATGGTGTAGGAGGAACTGAGAATTCTACATTTGTTTCGAAGGCAAACAGGAGAAGACTGACTTCCAGGCAGCTAGGAGGAGGGTATCAAAGCCCATGCCCCAAGCCCACAGTGACAAACCTTCTTCAACAAGGCCACATCTCCTAATAGTGCCACTCCCTGGGCCAAGCATATACACACCATCACAGGGGGTCCCCATGGAGTAGCCACAGTAAACATGAGGATGCTAATATCTTCATAGCAGGGGATGGCGCCCCCTGGATGTGTGCCCAGGAGTGAGATAGCTGAGTCATATGGTAGTTCTGGGGGTTTTTTTTGTTTTGTTTTTTTTGTTTTTTTGTTTTTTTTGGGTTTTTTTTGTTTTTTTTTTTGAGAACTCTCTAAACGGATTTCCACAATGACTGTATTAATTTGTCGTCCTACCAACAGTGAGTAAGAGTCCCTTTCTCTCCCCATCCTTACCACATCCTCCAAATTCTTGATGACAGCCATTCTGACTGGAGCCAGTAGGTATCTCAGAGTAGTTTTAAATTGCATTTCCCTGATGACTAGGGATGCCAAATATCTTTAAAAACAGTTATTGTCCATTGTATTTCTTCTGAAAACTCTAGTCAACTTACTGCCCATTTATTGACTGGTAATTTTCTTTCCTTGATATGTAATTTCTGCAGTTCATTGTGAATCCTGGATATATAAGTCCCTTGGGGGTTTTTTTGTGGGGTTGATTTTTGTTTTGTTTTGTTTTGTGTTTGATACATGTAAACCAGCTGGCTTTGAACTCATTGAGATCTGTGTGTTCCTCAAGGGGTTGGTACAGCCATGCCCGGCTTCTAGTAGTTCCTTTTACTGTATAGAAACTTTGTATTCTTGTGTTGTGCCATCTTTAATACTCAGGACTAGTTCCTGCAACCTTGGTATTCTGTTCAGAAAGTTCTTGCCTTCCCCAGTGTCTTGCAGAGTATTCCTTATGTTTTCTTCTAGACGTTTCCATTCTTAAATTAAGGTCTTGGATCCAATTTGAATTGATTTGTGTTTAAAAGGAGAGATGTAAATCTAATTTTATTATTTTGCACATGGATATTTAATTTTGCCAGCACAGTTTGTTGCATGGGATTCTTTTCACTGCATGCTTTTGAAGTGGAAACTTTTGGTTTCATTGGAAAGTCAGTGATGTCAAATGATGTTTTGCTGGGGCACACGGGTGAAAGGATGTTTTGCTAGACAGACACGTGAAAGAATGTTTTGCTGAAGCAGACACAGGTGAAAGGATGCGTGATGAAGGGATGTAAATATGACCCCCCCCCAGACAGTGGGAGCTAGAACATTGGTTTGCTTTGCTCTGCCTCACTATTCTTTGCTGACAACATGCATATATTGGTTTGCCTTATGTTGCATTGCTGAGCTCTGCCTATGGTGACTTCATAAAAAGAAACTCACCAAAGAACTTGTCCTGAGGTTCCTGCAACTTCTTGCCATTTCCTCGGCCTCTGGCAGGTTGGCAACCCTTTTGGATTCTTCGGGATTGAACTTTAGTTGCTGATTCGTGAGTGGTGATTGCTGAATGGATGGAGTGCAGCTGCTGACTCATGTTTGGTGTTTGCCACTGGACTGGATTACTGATATCCTGACAATGAAGATTGGAAACACCCCCAAAGAACTATTTCTAAACAGGTCCACTTTCCCCATGCCCTAATAACATTTCTTTTCCACTACCTCTGGTGGGTGGTGGGCTAGAGGGGAGGTTGAACGCTTATTAAAGTAGGCTGAGAAAAATTTATGCCTATATGCTTTTGTCTCCTTTGTCAAAAATGAAGGGGACATAGCTCTGTGAGCTTCTTTCCATGGTCTCTGCTCTCTTGCACTGGCATAACCCTCTCCTTTCATGCCAGCACCAGGATGTCTTTATCACCATGGCTATGTCTGGTGTTGGCTATTGTGATATTCCAGATGTGGTCTTTGTTATTTGTTTGTTTGTTTTCCAAGACACTTTTTTTTTCTATATAGCCCTAGCAGCGCTAGAACTCACTCTGTAAACCACGCTTCCCTCAAACTCAGATATCCCCCTGCCTCTGCCTTCTGAGTGCTGGGCCTGGGATAAAAGATATGCTGTCTTTTGCATTTCTAAATACTGTTAAATACTTTGGTGTAGGTCATAGGATCTGGTTTCCTGGGTAGATGCCAAAAGATGCAGAAGACCCTGCCTGTCCAGTATACCCTGCCTCTGGTACCTACCTCTTACAAGCTCCACAGCCTCCCAAGATAGCAACTACTTGCTTGGAAGCACACAGTGGACAAAGCTGTGAGATAGCTCAGAGTCAACCCCAACAGCCAATCCTGCCATTCCTAGCAGCGACCTGTTTAGTTAGAGAATCCCCTAAGGTTGCTTAGTGTTGCCCTAATCTAAATCCACCATCTGCTCAAAGATGAACATCAGGCCCCTCCTCTCTAACCCAGGTCTCGTGGGTCCCACATAGCTAACCGAGTCCCCAGCAGCTGGAGCAATGGCTCTGTGAGCAAAGTCCCTGCTATTCAAGCATTTAGGCTGAGATAGGAACCTCAGTGTGCACATGTCCGTGGCCCCAGTGCTGGTTTAAGAGGAGATGAGTGAATCCCAGGGGGTTAACTGACCTGCCAGTCTAGCTGAAATTATGAGCTCAAGGCTCAGTGAAAGACCTTGTCTCAATAAGGTGGAGAATGGTTGGGGAAGCCACTTGCCTCAACCTTTAGTTTCCTTGTTACACATATAGGCAAGTGCACCTGCGGTATAACACATACGTTGAACAAGCACAGACACATATACGTATATACACAAAAGTCCTTCCAGAGGTCTGACCCACATCCTTCCTGTTGCAGCTCTGCCCCACTCACCTCATGTATCTTCTCAATGCAAACTTCTGAGTATGAATCTCTGAGAAGCCTTATAACACTTTTGGAGAAGGGGACAAAGGTCAGATAGCAAGAACACCTCACACCTAACAGAGTAGCCCACCACTACCCCAAGTGCCTGGCTTCCAGAGACAGGACTGGTGTGTTACTGCACTTTCCATGACGTGGGTCCTTTTCGAGACAAAGGAGGTGGGTAAAGCGACATTTCCTGTCCCTGGGGGAAGGAGGGAGAGGAGAGATGAGCAGCTGCCGAGTGTGCACCTCCTTTGAGAGCACCCACACCTGCTTCCATGGAGTTCTGCTTGGCCCAACCATGCCCCCAAGGTACGTATAAAGTTTTCTCTCTGCTCCCTTCCTGAGCCTCAGCCTCCACTTCACAGCTAAGCAGTTGACCCAAGCCAGAGCTGCCTTAGTGTCCACTGCTTCTACTCCATCTCTGGGGCTCCACATCTCTGCATCCCTGAGGGCAGGGGACAGGATCCCAAGAGATTTTTAGGAGCCTGGAATGGGAGGGTGAAAGACAGAGGAGTCGAGATCAAGGGAAGGCCTGGCCTAAGGGACTACCTCTCTACGGGGCTTCCAGGCCTCAGAGGCTCAGCCTAGACCCCAGGGTTCTCCCTTTACGGACAACCCTTCTCTTGCCACCAGTCCCTTTGAAACACCTTGACTCCTTATTCCTATCCCTGGGATTCCCACCCGCTACCTCCCTGGTACACACTTGCACTTCTCCTGTCCTCATGACTGTCCCTGTTGGGAAAAGCCCCTTTGGAGATGTTTAAGAGCCTGAAGTAAAGAAGGGAGGGAAAGATGGCCTGCCTCTGGGAAACCCCACCAGCCTCCCTTGTGCCAACAGGGAATCATGAAGCTACTTCATCAACCTTCAACACCTTCCAGCCAATGAACCTGACCCAGGGGAGATGCCAGAACTTGAGTTGTGGGAGCAGGCCCAGCATGCAAGTTATGAAGGAACAGGGGGTTCAGCTCAGCCCCAGAACTAACCACACGGTGGTGAGTAGAAACCTAGGTGGGTGCAGCTGCCTCATCCACCACCATCCTCTCGAGGATGAGGGTGTGCACATGAACCCATGTCAAAATGCAAGCTGGGGACCGGAAGCAGGAAGTGGGGAGTTCCTTCCTCCCGTACATAGCTACCCACTTGCCCTCAGTTTCTCTGGCCCTGAAAAATCTCAGGCCCAGTCATCAGGGGACCAGGACACAGTACACTGACACCAAATGCAACTGTCTGCATGCTGTGCCAGCACGTCCATTTGCCCAGAGCATTCCAGATCTTTCTTCAGTCCCCTTTCCTCTCACCCACCAGCTCAGTCTCCTTTATTAGAGATGAAGTCACCCTCCCCTGGCCTGAGGTGACTTCCTGTACCATCTCCTGCCCTCTGGGGCCAGTATGGAAGATACAGAAGGAATTTAAGTCAGTGACCTTAGAAAGGACTTTCTGGGCAATCTCACCCTAAAATAGACTGGGGGAGGGGCTGGAATGAGGATAAACAGGAGGCAGTTTAGGGTTAGAAGTCTGCTAATCGTGGCCGCTTCTGTCCATGACTTCTCATGTCCAGGTCTCTGCCTCAGCCCCAGGAACTGCCTGGGTCCTAGGGAATGCCGATAGGGCAGAAGAGGTGCCTGGGAAAGGTGACCTGTCATTGCAAGCTGAGACCAGAGCATGGGTCCAGAAGACCCAGGCCCACTGGCTCTTGCTCAAGACTGCCCCTCTTTGGTTCCATGGCTTCATCACCAGAAGGTGAGTCACAGAGGAAGGCACAGGGTCCTGAGTCAGTCAGGGAAATCCTGACAGCGAGGACTCTCGTTTCCCAGGCCTCCATCTCTCAGCTCTCTCCTCCATTTCCTCGCTCTCTTTTTTAAAGATTTACTTATTTAAACACACCAGAAGAAGGCATCAGATCCCATTGCAGATGGTTGTGAGCCACCATGTGGTTGCTGGGAATTGAACTCGGGACCTCTGGAAGAGCAGTCAGTGCTCTTATCTCCAGCCGGATTCTCCTTTTCTCAATCCTCTTCTCTCTCATTATCTCCAGCTTTCAACTTCTAAACTCTATTTCTTTAACTACCATGTCTGTTGCTGCTGCGGCTCCCTCTCCATGCTACCCTGCAGATGAAGCCCAGGGTCTTTTAAGTAGGACCCCTGTCCCCTCGTCTTCACTTAGACTTGGTAGGCTTGCTTGGGGTGGAGGTGAGGGGTCCCTTAAGAGAGGAGACAGAACCGAGGTCGCAAGAGTCAAAACCAGCCCTACACTTCTCTCCAGGGAAGCCGAGAGGCTGCTGCAGCCCCAGCCTCTAGGATGCTATCTGGTGCGCTTCAGCGAGAGTGCTGTGACCTTCGTGCTGTCCTACAGGTGAGGGGCAGTCCTCGTTGACCAGCTGGAGGCGGGCTTCCTGCTAAGGGGCAAGCCCCTGTGCTTACCCACTCTCTCCAAGGAGGGCTCAGGGTTCTTCCCCTTCTCAGCCTGGTGGGGGAAGAAATGGCAAGTCTGACTCAAAGTGGCCCCTCCAGGAGCCAGACCTGCTGCCGTCACTTCCTCCTCGCGCAGCTAGGGGATGGGCGCCACGTGGTGCTAGGTGAAGACAGTGCCCATGCGCAGCTTCAGGACCTGCTTGAACATTACACAGAGTGCCCCCTCAGCCCCTACGGAGAGATACTCACCCAACCCCTCGCTCGACAGGTGAGCCCTTTACCCAAGTCCCATAACTGAGTGTCGCCGCCACTACATCCCCACCAGGTCCAAGTTACTGGCCTCTCTGCCTTTCTCAACCCAATCCATGACCGGCCACACTGGCTTACCCACACGTCTTCCAGAAAGGTGTCCTTTCATGGCCAGACCAGCCACAGACAGCAGGGTAACGAGAGGCAGTCAAATTAAGTGAAGTTTACTGAGTCTCCAAAGCAGGGGTGAGTGGGAGAGGTCCCCAGACAGATGGGCATCTCGCTCATAAACCCTACTACAAGTAGCAATGGCAGACAATCTAGTGGTGGGATGATCATGTGTGGTGGCGGTGGTATATGCTACTTAGCTTAAGAGAAGCTCTCAGGGAACCTCCACTTTCAAAAAGTGCAGACACTTCAGAACCATTGTGTGTTGAGCCAGAGGTTAAACACCGAAGAAATAAACAGTGACAAATATACCTATATCTCCTGGCCTTCGTGCGGCATCTATTCTAGGACAAGGCAGGTGCCATAAGTGATACAGAGAACACACTGATAACAGAAAGGATGCATGCTAGGAAGAAAGCCAAGCAGAGATGGAGAGCAGCAGGATAGGCAGTATGTCACACAGGGACAGTAGAGAAGGTGGGGGACATCTGAATAGAGGTCTGGATGGTTGTAAGAGGGAGCAGTGCAGACGGCTGGAGGGAAAGCTTTTGGGTTGAAAGTTACAGCAGGGGCAAAGACTCTGAGATGGGAGGATGTTTGATGTGTCTGAAGACTGAGCAGTGAGGAAGCAGCCTCACTGGATGATTGATGGATGGAGAGGTCAGAAGAGAGGTCAGAAGGGTGACGTGACTTAAGGGGCCCCTGTGGCTCTCACAAGGCTCTAAGGTTTTATTCTGAATAAGATTTGATTACACTGGGGAGTTAGAAGCAACAATCTCACCTGACAGGGTGGTGAGGGCCTGACCAGGCGGCAGGAGATGAAGATGGCTACAATGTTTCAGAAGGTGATGGGCGGCCAGGGCCAAACAAGGCCACTAGAGATGAAGACAGCTGCTATGTCAGTGTTTCAGCCAGCTGTTGATGGTTAGCACAGGGAGGTTGAAGGAGTAAGAGAGGGCCTGCTGGCTGTTTAGATTGTAGAGCAGGGTCTTTGCAGAACAAATGAAGAATGGAAAGACGTCTAGATGAAGGCTAGAGAAGGAGCCTGTCTGAGCCAGGTGTGGAAACATTTGTAGGCTGAGGTGTCAAGTCGGAAGCTGGGGGCTCAGAAGTAGCTGGAGGGGCTTGTCCAGCTCCAGACTGCAAGTTGCCAGATCCCCAGGAGAAAAGACCCCTGGAATCCACAGGACTGGATCCAGCCGGGAACAAAGGTGAGAACAGGAACTAGGCCCAACACAATCAAGCTTGAAGGTCTGAATCCTTCTAGAGCAGGAAGCCCTGGCTTGGGGTAGAAAGACTGGGTAAAGATGCTGCAGAATGGCGAAAGTGGGAACCAGTGGGGAGATGTGTGCACCTGATCGGTGGTGCCGGCTGCGTGAAGATGTGAGCCACGGGCAGTGGGCAAAGCACAGCTTGAGTTGGTTGGATGGAGAAGGGTGAGGTATTGAAGCTGACCTTCCTGCTGTTTGGGCAGCAGGGTGAGCCTAGTGCTTTCTCAAGGAGAGATGAAGTACAGGGTGGACACGGAAGAAAGAATTCTCATTTGGATCTAGGAAGCCTTGAGTAGATCGTAGGTCTCTGGAAGTGGAGGGCGCATGGAGCCCTTCGTGAAGCAGGCCTTAATGCTGAGCTAAAAACATAACTACTGTGGGGTAGCTAGAAGGGAAGGTTCGTCTCTCCTGTGGTGGTCTCTGCCCCTGAACATGTAGCTTCTGTCTTCATATATTAAGCTTCTTGAGCCTGAAGAAAAAAGACCCAGCAATCATAGAGGTTGGTCCCCAGACCGATTGCTTTGAAGGCAAGGACTCCTAAAGCCTAAAGCCTCCTAGTTTTGCAACCATAAGTACAAATGAGACTGTCTTGGCCCTGAATTCCAGATAGTTGGTTGTTAGACAAACGGGTGAAAAGAGTTTGTTTCTGTCCACAGTCCCCAGGCCTCCTCCATGCCTCCACTCCACCTCTCTCACAGAGAGCCCAGCCCACAGCACACTTCTTCCCCAGTCTCTTCCATCCTCTCCGACCTAATTGCTGTTCTGGGATCACCTGATGCCCCCACCCCGCCCCAACCCTTCAGGCCTCCTTTTTTTCCTGCAGACAGCTGAGCCTGCTGGACTTTCCCTAAGGGCTGATTCAGACTCTGGAAGCAAAAGACAGGACCCAGACACCCAGCTCAGCCTGCTCCTCCAACAGGGCCAGGCCCAGGCCTCAGGACACACAGAGAAAGTATGGGCCTCCCAACAGAAGGCGGTACTATATTGGTCAACTCAACCTGTGGGATGGGGGGTGTTGGGGTGTCAGGGCCTGGAGAAGGGGACACAGGACAGAGGAAGAAGCCAGGCTGTCATAGGTAGAGGCTCAGGCTGAGATGGGCCTGGGCTTAGACCCTGTCTCCACGGTTCTCATTAATTTTCTTCCCTGGTCTTGCCTTCTCCCCCTAGACATCCCAGGCATCCAGACCCAGGCCGCCCATCCCCGCCAAGCCTCAGCTTCCTCCTGAAGTCTATACAAGTCCTGCTTCACGACTGCATCAGGCCCCACCCATTAACCCCATCTACCAGGAGCCTGATGAACCCATAGCCTTCTATGCCATGGGGCGGGGCAGCCCTGGGGACGCTCCTAGTAATATCTATGCTGAGGTGGAAGGGCCATCGGGAACGGCGCCCATTGGACACCCCATCCTCCGAAAGTGCTGGTCCAGGCCTATCTCAAGAGGCCAGGTAAGGGAGGTACAGGGAAAGATAAGCTCAAGGAGTCGAGCAGAAAGAGGGAGCCCCTCCTGAATATCGGGCAAGGTGAAGGTCAGCAGGCTGAAGCGAGATGGAGTGTTCCACGCTGCCGAAAACCTTTGCCCAGCTCCAGGCCTAAGGCTCTTCCTGGACATTCACGTGGACTCAGCTTTGTCAAGCCCTACCTGCCCCTACTTCAGGTTTCCTTCAACCACTCTCCATCCCAGGCTGCCTCTCATTGGTCAGGCCTTCCTCACACACATGTGACACTGACCCAGCTCCCTGGAGAGCGTCACTGCCAGTGGGCTCAGAGGAGGAGGCTGCCACACTGTGTGCTCACCCTCACAGTTTCCCCACAGAGTTTCAGTCATGTCTGAATGTGGTATTACTATTAAAGGAGTCAGACTCTTTCCCTTGTACCTGCGTCAGGTCCTACTTCAGGCTTCCTCTCTGCTGCCACCAAAGGTCCCTGCTTGGCCCTCACCAGCCCAGCTCACCTGTACCCTACCAGCCTTCTTAACCCTGGGTCCATCCAGGCTCTGCCAGGGTTCCAAAGCCACTCCAACATCAATTGAACCAACCTCACTCGCACCCTGTGTGGGCGCGCGCATGAGCGCGCGCGCGCACACACACACACACACATGCACCACGCACAGTGTCCTGTGTTCCACACCCTGATTGATTAACCCCCAGCACCCAGCTATCCAGCCAGAAATGTGGGGTCCCTAAACATCTCCATCCCCTTTGCTTCAGTCTCTGTCTGTCAATAATGTCAGTTGCCTCTACCTCCCAAGTTCTGGAATTACCACTGTGTGCTCCTACAGTATGTGGGATCAAACTTGGGGCTTGGTACGTGCTAGACAAGCACTCTATGTCTGAGCCACACCATGATTTCACTGAGTGGCTTAACTGCCTTCCTAGTACCAGGCTTGTCAGCTCTGACCTGTTCTTCCCCGAGGAAGCCAAAATGGGCTCTGTGAGTCAGCTGCCTGGTCCTCCAGCTCTTCCATACTGAGGCGAGGTCCCACTTCGTCAGCCCCACTTCAAGCACCCACACCATATTTCTCCAAACTCACCAAAGGCTACCAAGTCAGTCCTGCCCACAGCAATCCCTACAAGACCGCCCTCCTGCTGCCTGGCAACCCTTAACCCCACTCAAGACCACAAGCCCTTCCCCTTGCAAAGCCTTCCCTGGCCTGACCTCCCAACACACCCTTGCCAGGCCCCTGCTCAGCCCAGACTCCCATTGCTCTTTTTTTCTTCTATCTCCCCTTCCTGCAGAGCCTGATTCACTAGAGGCAGCCCTGGGGGATGCTCAGCTATCTCTAAAGTACTGGCCCAGTGCTTGGCATGAAGCAACTGCCTCAGGGAGGGAGGGGGAAGGGAGAAGAGGAGAGGCAGAGGGATGGACGGGAACCTAAATCCCCTCTGGAGGCCAAAGGGTTAAGACCATATACCTTCTCCTAGAGACTGTAGCTCTGCCAAAGAGGCAGAGGGTATGACCCAGAGCTGTCCTTCTGTCTGCAGAGGACAGATGGTCCAGAGCTGCATTCTGAGGACTGTGTGGCAGAGTAAGACCCTGTCCTTCATCATGAGCCCCCCTGGCCCTAGAGGCTTGCCCTTTCTAGACAGAGAGCACTCATGGCTCCCCATCAGGCCTTATTAGGGGTAAGTCTGATCTGGGAGGGTAGCTTGGGGCATTTTGTGTCCTGAGACCTTCACAGACCCCTGGGTCCTCTCTTAGGGAAGGCAGGTGGGATAGACTACAGGTGAGCAGAGCTTCATCTGCTACACGGATGGCGAGGAGGTGTCACCCCGCGTGCCAGCTCCAATCCATTGGTCTCGGCTGCCTGGCATGCAGCATTGGAAGGATATTAAGGTCAGATCTAAGCTCAGCAGAAAGGAGCAGGTGACGGATGAGTGGCGTCTGCTGTGGGTGCGGGAAGGGTGAGCAGCGTTTCTTTCTCTCCTATCAATTAAGTCCAGTCCTCTCATTATGCAAATCAAGAAACAAGCCAGAGAAGGAGAAAGCCTGGGCCAAGGTCAAGGATTGAAACCCCTCTCAGCATTCCCCATCCGTCCTCTGAATCCTCACTTCTCCACAAGGGACAGAGAGATTTCCTCAGCTAAGAAGCTGGTTGCTCTCCAGAGTTCTGCACTGGGACCTCCCTGCACTCCACCTTTCCCTGTCCCCTTAACAAGTCTGCCTTCCTTGCTCCAAAGCAGCCTGGAAGTCAGAGGACCAAATGTGGGATCTGTGCTTCCTCATAGCAACACACACACCACACACACACACACACACACACACACACACACACACACACACACACACATGCATGCATACACACACACACATACACACACGAATACACACACATGCTTGCATACACACACACATGCACATACACACATACATGCATACACACACATAAACACATACACACACACATGCATACTTGCATACACACACACACACAGACACTCACACTGCTCCCTTCTGAAAGTCACCAGGAACCAAGGCAAGGAACTGTATGTACTAGGGAAGCCATCCTGCCTCCTGTGCCCTGGTTTTTCCTCCTGAAGAAACTGGACTTTAGGAAGCCTTGGCACTCTGAGCCTTCGCATCTGGGCCCCGATCCAATGGCTGCTGTTGTCTGAGAAATGTTTTGGTGAGAACAGATGTTAGGATTTGTTTGTTGGTCCTTGTCTGGCTAATAAATCATTAGCAACAATCTCCCTCCTCGGGAATCTCTGTCCTTCCAGCTCCTCCCCAGCCCTTTTCTCTCTCCCACTGTCGCTCATAGGGGTCTAGAGGTTCAAAGACACTTAGGCAAAGTTATTGATCTTTTGGCTGAAAGTTAAAAACCATGAGGACAAGGACACGGACTCCCTTTGCCAAGTGCTTCTCCCTTAGCTGGGGTAGGCTGGGTGGGCAGCCCGGGCACAGGAGTGGGTGCCTATAGAGATGGGCAACTCAGGACTTGGGAGAAGGGTGCCTTAGCAATCTGTGAGCCCTCAGAGGAGGCAGCTTAAGTCCTTACCTCACTCAGGAGCCCATCCCCCTCCCTGCCCCATTCTATGGGCCTTTCTCCCTTCTCTGCCCAGACTCACTTCAGGACTGGCTTCCTGCCCTAGAGCTAAACTCCTCTAGAGTCCTAGCCCGGGAGCAGTCTGTGCTAGGTCCCACTTTCATCTCACTGGAGGTTTTCTGAGGCTGGCCATGCATGGCCCTACTGGCTCCAGAGTCACCCGAGTCTCTGGAGGTAGCCTTTGCCACTGTTTCTCTCTCTGTGTAGCTCCCCACACAGCTGTTACCCCGATTTACTACAGCTCATTTAAGGTAACATGTGCTTTTTGTGTCCTGTCTCAAAAACAAAAAAACAAAACAAACGAAAATAATGGACTGGCCCTCTGAACCTGTAAGTCAGCCCCAATAAAATGTTGTCTTTGTAAGAGTTGCCTTGGTCATGGTATCTGTTCACTGCAGTAAAACCCTGAGACACTCTCCTGTTGCCTTGACTTCCCTGCCGTGACATGCTTAAAGTGTGAGCTAGGAAAAAAACAAAAAATAAAAACCCTCTCTCCCAGCTGATGCTTTTGTCAGAATATTTTATCCCATCAACAGGAAGAGAAACTAAGATAGCACTTCTTCTTCCCGGCCCAGGCACTCTGGCCCAGCCTGCTCTCACATCTGCCAACAGTCAGACTGTTCGCACTGTAGATCCAGCTGTCCTCCAGACCCAACCTTTCGCCAGTGACTGATCCTCACGACTGCCATTCCCTGCTCCTTGGGGGAATACAGCAGAAAGTTTCAGTATTGTCCCTTGTGCCTGCCTGGAGGACGAGAGACTGGGTAGCAGTGACCCCTCCACACATGCACTCAAAAGGGCTGATCATCCTTAGCTACCTCTATATGGTCCTCCCCCGAATGCAAGCTAAAACCAAAACCCAGCCACTTTCCTGGGCCCCGTGCCATGTCGGCCAACAACAGGGAGGGGCTGGATAGACAGAAGCCCTCACTCAAAGTTCTCCATCTTTCTGCAGTTTGAGTCAGATCTTCAGCCACGTCAGTCTCTTCCACTCTTGTCCTGGCCAGTGACAGTACACCTTTATCTTCAAGGACACTCACTGATGGTTTGTTTTGAGGAAGGATCTTACTCTAGAACCCATAAACCTCCTTCCTCTGCCTTCCAAGGGCTAAGACAGGATGCTTGTGTGGCCAGGGCCTTCTCCCCTTTCCCCCTTGACCGTTGCCGTTAGTCCATTAAGCACACATCATTTCTACAGCTCCTCTCTCTCTGATCCATTATCCATCTTCTCTTCCTGTTCATCGGAGGAAGCCTATTTTCTTTTCTCCTTTTCTCGACCCCGTGCCTTTTAGAAAGGGTCTCACCAAGTAGCCCTAGGTGCCCTGGAAATCAGCGATCCACCTGTCCCTGCCTTCCAAAGTATTGAGATTAGTGTGCCACCATACCTAGCCTACCTTTTGAATTTTGAGACTAAGGCTCACACTGTAGGCCTTAAATTTATGGTAATCCTCCTGCCTCTCTACCTTTAAAGTTCAGAAATAATAGGTATGAACTAACACACGTGCCAGCATTTCTCTTGGTGACTAAGAAATTCCAACCACCAAATAAAATGTCATCTTTGGTAGGATTAAAGAGTGACTTTCAAAAAATGTGGCTGGGAGCTGGTGAGGCGGCTTAGCAGATAAGAGCACTTGCCCTTACACAGGACCTGGGGTCTGGTTCCTAGAACCCACACATGGTAGATAACAACCATCCTTAACTCCAGTCCCAGGGATCTTGATTTCCTATCCTGACTTCCATGGACACCTGGCATACGCACATGAATACATGCAGGTACAACAACATATGCATAAATCTTTTGTACTTTATGTGTATGGATATTTTGCTGGTGTGTGTGTCTGAAGGTGCTGGGAATTGAACTCAGGTCTTCCAAAAAAGGTCAGCCAGTGCTATTTTAACCTGAGTCATCTCTCCAGTCTGGCAAATGTTTTAAAAATGTTTTTCTAGAGGGGGGCGTAGTGGTACATGCCTATAATCCCAGCTCTTAGGATACAAGATTTAGGTTTGGTCAGCCTCGGCTATATAGTAAACTCCAGACCAACCCAATTGCTGTAGTGACTATCTCAAAACACATTTTTTTAAAAAGGTAGATGCAGACCCCTTGAGAACTGAAGGTAAAAGGCCCACCTCCTGCTTCCCTGTAGGGTAAGGCACTTCCTACTACATCACAGTACAGACTCTGAAGAGAAGCTACTGAACAGACAGGGTGATAACAACACAGATGTGAAGAGCTGCACCTAGAGTACGCCAGGCCCAGAGAGCACCTGGCACAAAGGGCTCTCAAGATCCCCAATGGGAGGTGGACCTCAGCCCTGGCCCTGAACCTCAGTGGACACCGGGATATAGCTGGAGCTGATGCTCCCTGCTGAGAATGGCTGGATGTACACATCGGAACAACTACAGTCCCTGTGGGACTCAGAGCCCTGTCTGGCTCCAACCCGAAGTAGGTCAGATTTCAGATAAGCTGGTAGTTTTCCTGTAAGTGATGAAACCCTACAACGTACTTAATGAGAAACAGACGCCTCAACTTACCTCCGCACACAGAACCAGAAACTGAGATGTCTCAGTCTACCGGACCCTAGTCCCACCACAACCTCTTCAAACTGTTCCTCTGGCCATAGGCTTGCCTGTCGAGGCACGCTAAACACTACTAAACCCTACCAGGTATTTCCCACCTGCAGTGGGCCAAAGCCGGTGCCCTGCATAGCTCCTCTGCCTAGAACTGACAGGCTCGGGAGTCTTTATCACGCCATCACGCCATTCCTGAAGAGCAGGTAGGGCTCT
The DNA here is from genome assembly GCF_000001635.26 of Mus musculus. Classification (NCBI taxonomy): domain Eukaryota; kingdom Metazoa; phylum Chordata; class Mammalia; order Rodentia; family Muridae; genus Mus; species Mus musculus. The sequence continues at coordinate 87,858,228 of NC_000069.6, forward strand.
CTCAGATCCCTGGCAGCTGACTCATGCACGCTGTACACTTTGTGATACTCCCTACTTGAGCCCTGCCTGAACTGAAAGGAAGACACTGCACTGCATACTGTCCCTGGTGTGCACATAGCACCTTACAGCTCCTAGCCCGTATTCCCTTCCATATTCCTCCCTCAAAACGCAGAGATCTTGACGTCTCCATGGAGAGCTCTCTAGCCTCCAACTTCGATGCCTAGCTTGCAGATTAACCTAGAGCGTGCCATGTGATGAACACAACTTACTCCAAATCAGTCCATGCCCTTGACCTCAGTGTAAATTTGATTCACTCTGGGGACAGGTTTTTTGCCAGAACCTGCTAGGTGTCCCTTTATATCTACTGTTTTTTTTTTCTTTGTGTTTTAAAGGTAGGGTCTTGTAACTCAGGCTGGCCTTGAACTCCTGAATGCTAAAATCACAGGCATACCGCACCACACCCACACTGACAAGTCCATCTTGAGACACCGAGGCCAGCAATACTCTGTACTTGGGATCACACACCTGATACCATCCTGTCCCAGGTAAGACACCAACAGGTCCTGGGTGGTCAGAGGATAACGTGGGCAAAGGGGGAAGCAAAGCACGGAGAAGCCCCTGGGGTGCGTGGCAGGGCCCTCTGCACAAGCTCAACTCTGAGATCCAGACACCTTGTAGGCAGCATCTGTCACACTCAATGTTTTATTTCAACAGACATCCCTGTTTAAAAAAAAAAAAAAAAAAAAATGGTGGGAGAGTTCACCATTTCATCACTCCCTGCTGCAAGGAGCACAACTCCCAACCAAGGCCGTAGATCCTCGGGGCAGCGCTCCAGTCTTTCCAGCCCAGCACAGAAAGGAGCTGCATTTTTTAACTTGTTAAGAAAAATCTATCAAATATGTTCCTTCTCCAGAGCTAAGGGCTGAGTCCTCAGGGTAGAGGTCCTGGACTTAGAGCAGCTGGGGTCCTGGAGGTGATGCTGGGGCTGGGCCTCTGTGCCAACGGAGATCCTGGGCCATCAGTCCCTGGGCCCTAGAATCCATATTTGGCTTGGGTCTGCCGGCGACTGAGCTTGTTTTCTGACCAGGTGTTCTTCAGCTCCAGCTCCCGCTCCTTAGCCTATAACACAAAGGAGGGGTTGGGAGAGTCACAGTGGGCACACTGACTAGGGATCACACCCACAGCCTTTGGACACACTAAGCTCACACTGTACCACTGGACATCCCAGACCCAGATTGTTTTGTTTTGTTTTTTTTAAATAAAACAGATAAAGTTGCTATTGAAAAAGCCTTCTGGGGACTCAGTGAGTAGAGGTGGCAGCCACCAAGCCTGATATAGCTGAGTTCAACCCCTGGGACCTGCATGGTGAACAGAAACAACAACAACAAAAACAGTGAAATTTTCCTGACCGCTATACTCACATTGTGGTACACATCTATGTAAATACAGACACACAAACAATAAATAAAATGTACTAATCAACTTCAATAAAAAGGATGGGGCTCAGATGGTAGAGTTCTTCCAGGAAGCACTCAGTTCTATCCCTAGCACCTTGGAAACCAGAGAGACACATGCCCATAACATGCCATAAATCTCAGCACTCAAGGGGCAGACCCAAGGGAATCAGAAGCTCAAAGTCATCCTAGGCTGGAATGCTTGAAACCCTGCCTCAAAAAACCCCAAAAGAACCCTATAATACACTACCCTCTTACATAACATGATTTCACTAAATACCGGAACTAGACTCCTGTGAACCAGAGGCAGGGGGGAATGATATTAAGAACACAGCCTCCCCCTAGTGGCCACATGGAGAACAAGAGAGTATGCCTACCAAAAGGGTGGTGCCTGGCTCCGGCTGTATTAACTTCCCTCCCATCCCCAAGTTTAATGGAATGCTGTGAGCCCTGAGCATCCTCACCTGATGAATCAGATATGTGATCTGGTGTTTCCTCCGCTGCTGGCCAGTTGGCTGTTCACCTTTCTTCTACAAGAGAAAGTAAAAAGAAAAACAAAAAGCAGTCCTTAATTCACAGATGGAAAGACATAAATCTCTCATATGCCTAGACAGTATAAAGCTGACAAACTAAAGCATTAGACATACAGCCCAAATCTTTAGGGAGAACAAGGGAACTTGGAGCTGCTTTTGTGTCTGTATACTTATAAAGCTAACATTTTATTAGAGCCATTATGAAAAACAAATCTAAAATGAGAATGCTTGCTAGAAGCAGCCCATTAATCCCCAACAGGCTGGCTACTCTTTGAAGTCAGGGCAGGAGTCACTGTCTCTTTGATAACCCCACTCTCCCTCAAGCCCGCCTGTGGACACTAGCTTGTAGTGAGTCTAGGACAGCTTTTATACCACAGGCATGTGATCTGCTGACCTCTCTTCAGACTTTCTATCCATCTGCCTCTTAAACCTTCTTCATTTCTGTCCTCTTCTCTCCAGCCTGGGCAAATGTCTGGTCTGGCTCCTACCTACCACTTACTAAACCCTCATCCATCCATCATCTTTGACCGAATCTGTACTGTCCTATCCTATGACATGTCAACCACTTCCCTGGGACAACAAAGTTCACAAGCTCCTTCTTCCTCGATCTATCTTCCAACCTCCATCAGTAACTACATTCAACTCCAAACCACAGGTTGATGCGAACGATTTACTGTCAAGATCTATACTGGTCTGAGCTTTCACTGTGTGGTTTTTCTGTCCTCTGCCCGAGCTGTCTCGGGCTAGAAGCTTTCTCGCCAGCCCCACCCAACTCTCAGAACTCCTCCCCAGAGTCTCCTCAGCACTTATGTAATCAATTTGCACTGTAATCATTTACACTCAAGTGTCCTTAAATCTCATCCCAACTCTGCTGTCAACTTCTTGGGGAGAGAGGGGACTCTATCCTTTCTTCTCTTAAAAAGCAAGCTCAACAAAATGAAATGGGACAACACCCTGAAGCTGGGAAAAGACCAGATTCTAACACTGCTACTCAATGCATTACAACTGTAATTGTAACGTTACAACTGAAGGTGATACACACGGACGTTCATGCCTCCCACAGTAAGCACACACCAGCAGCTGCCTGTGATGATGCCTCTCAAGCCCAACCTAGCAAAGCCCTTTCTCCTAAGTGGTTTTTCCAGTAAACAATGATAGATCTATGCTGCTCTAACCACAATTCTTTGCTCTATCCTGTATGACCGCCAACATTCAGTTAAAATAAATGATGGGGGTCTGGAAGGCCATCTGTGACCATAGAACAAAGAAAAACCAAATTGGTGGTGGTGGGGTGTCATAAAATCCTCGACCTTGGTGTTGCTGGCATGCAGCTCATATCCAGCTACCCCACCCATGGCAAGCTCATAAGTATCCATACTATTCAGTTGCTAAGTGAAGATACTTTCAGCATACTGACTGAAGAAAATGAGCACAGGGACGGCCCTTAGTGTGGGAAACAAGAACAACCAGAGACAGAGGTTAGCTACAACAAACTATGGAAAAAGTAGCAAAAGAAGAGCAGCATGCTTGGGATCCAGGGCCTAGAACCTCTGAAGATCTGCTGTGCCCACTCCCCAAAGATAGGCTGAGCCAGCTCCCACATTAGTAGCATGGAGACTGGTGTGATTAGAGAGCATCTGTAGATGCTGGCTGGTCAGTGGGAAGAGACATACACAGCAGCTGGGAAACCGACCCAATCATTCATTCTCAACAACCAGAGCACACCAGCATCTGGACAGCTGTTAAATTCTGTAAAGTTCTGAAAGGCAAGCTTTGTTCCCATGAAGCTTGGTGTACACTTCATTCCCATGGGCAACAGTATTTGCTAAATATACAGAGGTATATTTAGAGAACAGTAGGTCAGATGAGGTGCAAGGCCTTCCAAGTAGGCCATCCAAATGGTCTTTCACACTTACTTTGCTGAAGGACTTCATGGTTTTCTCTTCTGTCAGTGACTTGGTCATCCACTGCTGAGCCCCACTGAGTTGGTCATCACCTTTGATCTCCACAAAGTTGATTTCCTCTCTCCCTCGGTTCCTCTTGCCCTGTAGCCGCTTAAACTGAAAAATAAAAGTCATCAAAACAGGAGTGCAGGTGTCTGGGAAGTGGGTGAGGAGAGCCGGAGACACTGCTAAGAACCCGCCTCTAGCCTAGAGTGCCCTTGGTTTCTCTCTGTGAAATAGATGTCTACTGGCTCCCATGGAGCCAGGTGAGGGCTGCTGCTCAGGAGGTCTCCTGGAGTCAGAGCCAGGGTGGCCAAGAGTATTTGTAGAGATCCATAAGTGCAAACCAGAAGACTGTTTGCCTGAAAGGTCTATTCTTCATTTCTGTTTTGGACATAACCATGAAGCCTCAAACTCAAAATCCTCCTGCCTCAGTCTCCCAAGGACTAGGATTACAACTTTCAAAATGAGGGTAGGGGGCTGGAGAGATGGCTCAGCGGTTAAGAGCACTGACTGCTCTTCTGGAGGTCCTGAATTAAAATTCCAGAAACCACATGGTGGGTCACAACCATTCATAATGAGATCTGATGCCCTCTTCTGGTGTGTCTGAAGACAGTGACAGCATACTTCCATATAATAAATAAATTGAAAGAAAGAAAGAAAGAAAGAAAGAAAGAAAGAAAGAAAGAAAGAAAGAAAGAAAGGAAGGAAGGAAGGAAGAAAGAGGGAGGGAGGGAGGGAGGGAGGGAGGGAGGGAGGGAGGGAGGGAGGGAGGGAGGGAGGGAGGAAGGGAGGAAGGAAGGAAGGAGAGAGAGAGAGAGAGAGAGAGAGGGAGGGAGGGAGGGAGGGAGGGAGGAAGGAAGGAAGGAAGGAAGGAAGGAAGGAAGGAAGGAAGGAGAGAGAGAGAGAGAGAGAGAGAGAGAGAGAGAGAGAGAGAGAGAAAAGGGTGGGCAGTGGTGGTGCTGCACGCCTTTAATCCCAGCACTTGGGAAGCAGAGGCAGGAGGATTTCTGAGTTCAAGGCTAGCCTGCTCTACAGAGCGAGTTCCAGGACAGCTAGGGATACACAGAGAAACCCTGTCTCAGGGGAAAAAAAAAAAAGAATAAAGAAATGAGGGTAGGCCAGGGGATGGTGATGAACACCTTTAACCAACAGAAGCAGATGGATCTCTGTGAGTTTGAGGCCAGCCTGGTCTACAAATCAAGTTCTAGGACAGCCAGGGCTATACACAGAGACACTCTGTCTTCAAAACAAAACAAAACAAACTTATTGAGAGTAAGGGGCTGGAGAAATGGCTCAGCAGCTAAAAAGCACGGGCTGCAGGGTCCAGTCCCAGCACCCAAATGATGGCTTACAACTATCTAACTCCAGTTCCAGGTAACTGAAGCCCTCTTCTGGTCTCCATGTACACTTGCATGCATATGGTACACAGACACACAGGCAAACCGCCCAAACACATAAAACAAAAATAAATAAAATCAAAGGTAGGTGGGTGTGGCCTTTTTTTTAAAGGAACTGAGTCTGACCTGTAGCCCCAGCTACATGGGAGGCAGAGACAGAAGAAGCCTTTAAGTTCAGAAGTTTGTTTGTTTTCTGTTTGATTTTGTTGTCACTTTGTGTCACTTCTTTTTTATTGCATTTTATTTGTGTGTGAGAGAGAGACTGAGAGAGACAGAGACAAAGCCAACACACACTCAGATCAAGGCACACGGGTAGAAATCAGAGAACAGCTTGTGGGAATTGCTTCCCTTTTTTCACAATGTGAGTAAAACTCAAACCACGAGGCTTAGCCACAGGAACCTTGTACCCACCTCCTAAGCCCAATGAAGCATAAAGAATCCTAGCAAGACCCTGTCTCAAAAAATAAAGGGGGGGGGGGGACTGTAAGATTTCTCCTCTAAAAATTCTTTCAGGAGGATGTGATTCACTAATGTACTTACGTTAAGTGTGTACTAAGCCCTGGTTCATCTCCCCAGCCCTGTATGGCACACATGTGTAATCTCAGCATTCTAGAGGCAGAAATGGGAGAATCAAGGTGATCCTTGGCTACACACGAGTTCAAGGTCACCCTCAAAGACAGACAAAAACAGACTACCCAACAGTTCTCTTTCCACCTTTTCTTTCTCATTGGATTGGTATGCCACCATCAAATTCCACCCCAAAGAATCCATGAAGAAAGAGAAAATAGGGTGGATAGTAAGGGAGCCTCAAAAGGCCAAAGAATGCTGGGCGTGGTGGCACACGCCTTTAATCCCAGCACTTGGGAGGCAGAGGCAGGCAGATTTCTGAGTTCCGAGGCCAGCCTGGTCTACAGAGTGAGTTCCAGGACAGCCAGGGCTACACAGAGGAACCCTGTCTCCAAAAAAAAAAAAAAAAAAAAAAAAAAAAAAAGAAAGAAAAGAAAAAAAGAAAAAAGAAAAAAAAAAGGCCAAAGAATTCTCTATAAAACTCCTGTTTTTTTGATCTCTGGAAGAAGAAAGGGGGTGGGGGAGTTAACAAAGATGAAAAGGAAAAGGAAAGACAGGACAGGACAGCCACCATCTGGGCATGGTAGGTACATACCTGTAATCCCTACAGTGAGGAGGGCAAGGCAAGAGAACTGCCATGTCTTTTGAGGCCAGAGCCCCTGGGTAGGGAAGGAGAGGAAACAGAAGGAAAGAAGGAGGAAGAAACCCAGACCACCTGGAGCACTGATCGGCTTCAGTGAGACCCAGGCGCTGGTGGGGCCTGTACAAGGAACTACCATGGTTACTCAGGGAATTTTTAGCTGCTGCTTGAGCTGAGAAGCCATGGCACTGCACTTGCCTTAAGGTAATACTCAAAGGAGTAAGCACAAGCTACCGATCAGAACAAAGATTAGCAAAAGACGAACAGACAGACACCTTTCTGGGGAAAGTAAACAGAAAATTATTTTTCCTAAGAACTAAGCTGCAACTTTCCTGCAGATGAGACAGTTAGTTGTATCTTGACCTTGGGTGGAAGGCCACAGAACATCCTTCAATGTGCCTGTCAGTCAAGTTAAACCCAGAGGTCCTGATCACAATGGCTAGGTATCTCTCAAAACACATTCTCCCTTTCTTCAGTGTAAATCAACCAGTAATTCAGCCAAATGATCACTCAACTAAAAAACTATGTTATGAGCCTCACTAAAAACAGATCTAGCCATGAGAGCAGACTCTTGCCTAGTCATAAGGGCAAGTACCCTAGGGAGTTTGAGAAGTCCTCAAAGGAGACTGGAAATGTCTCTCCTGTGTTCTCCATCCTGCGGAGCTCCCACACAGATGGGATGGCAAACATTCCAGCTGCCATGAGAACCAAGACAACAGCATAGAGATAGCAGCACAACTCAGCAGAAACCATTTTGTGGAGCTGTGATACCAGCCCTGGCCTGCCCCAAACTTTCTTTCATAAGGAAAAATTTAACTGCTATTACACAAACTATTGTTGGGGTTTCGTTTGTTTGTTAATTAGTTTTATGTCAACTTAACACAAGCTAGAGTCATTTGGGAAAATGAAACCTCAGTTGAGAAGATACCCTCACTAGATCAGTCTGTGGGCAACCTGGGGTACACTTTCTGATTGGTGACTGATGTGAGAGAGCCCAGCTCACTGTGGCTGTGGCCACCTACAGGCTGGTGGTCCTGGGTGCTACAAGGCAGGCTATGCAGGCAGGCCATGAGAAGCACAGCAGGATGCAGTGCTCTTCCATGGCCTCTATGTCAGCGCTGGTCTTCAGGTTCCTACCTTGAGTTCCTGCCTTGCCTTGCCTTCCCTGAATAATAGAGACTACAGCTGGAAAGATGAAAGAAACCCTTTCCTTCCACAGCTTTGTTTTGTTTTGGTTTTGTTCATGGTATTTTATCACAACAATAAAAAGGCTAAGACAATGTGTCTATATGTTATACGTACAACAAAAAATTAAGATGTAGTAAAATTCTTTTTAATTAAAAATAAACTTCCGCCAGGCGTGGTGGTGCACGCCTTTAGTCCCAGCACTCAAGAAGCAGAAGCAAATGGATTTGAGTTTGAGGCCAGCCTGGGTCTACACAGTGAGTTACAGGACAGCCAAGGCTACACAGAAAAACTGTCTCAAAACAAACAAACAAACAAACAGTAAATAAATAAAATAATAAAAATAAACTCCCCATAATCCCAGCAGTCAGAAGACAGAACATAAAACTTGCAAATTCAAAACCAGTCTGGCCACATAGTGATACCCTGTCTCAAACAATCAAAACAAAAGCAAAGCAAAATCTAAACAAGAAAACTTCTTTTAACTTCAGGTTTGAAACCTGGTATCAAAAATGGCCATTGATGGGCTGGAGAGACTCTGCCAAGAGTGAGTGCTGCTCTTACAGAGGATGAATTTAGTCTCCAGCACCCACAGCAGCTCCAAAGGGGCCTAACCCCCGCTGGTCTCTGCAGCTACCTACACTTATGTGCATTTACCCTGACACAGACGCATAAAGATATACATAACAATATAGAAAGGCAGGCTGGAGAGATGGCTTGGTGGTTAAGAGCACTGACTGCTCTTCCAAAGGTCCTGAGTTCAAATTCCAGCAACCACAGGGTGGCTCACAACTATCCGAAATGAGAACTGATGCCCTCTTCTGGAGTGTCTGAAGACAGCTACAGTGTACTTACATATCATAAATAAATAAATCTTAAAAAAAAAAAAAAAAAAAAAAAGGCCACTTGTGGGCTTAGGACAGGGCTCTGTAGTCTACTACCTGACTAACAAACACAGGCCTTGTGCTTAATCCCGAGCACAGAAAATAGAAAGCTATTTTGCCTTTGTGGCGGTTTAAAGAAGAAGTGTTTCCCATAGGCTCAGATATTTGAACACAGTCCGTAGCTGGTGGCACTGTTTGGGGAGATGGTCCAGTCTGCTGGAACACTGGTGCTGGGCTGTGAGAGTTTATATAGCCTTGCCCCACTTTCTCTGTTCTCTGCTTCCTGTGTGTGAATGGAGATGTGAGCTCTCAACTTCCCACCTATCCCTACTGCCATGCAAGCTGCTTGACCCTTGCCTTCCCACTGCAACGGTCTCTCATCCCTTTGGAACTGTAAGCTCAAAACCGCCTTCTATAGGTTGTTTTTGTCATGGTATTGTCTCACAGCAACAGAGAAGTAAGTAATACATTTGTAACTCACTGCTTCATCATCAATGAAGGAGGCATCAGGGGCAATTTCCTGGGGAGGGACCAGAGCCGGGTCCGGTGCAGGATAGTAGCCACCACTGTAGTAATCCTATAGCCAGAACAGAAAACAAATGACAGAGGGCATAATGAAGACAAGACAAAGCAAAGTGCATGGAAAAGGCCAATGCTGCACCAAAGCCCCTCAGACGGACCAGCCCAGATCTATCCGAGGACCGACCCTCTGGGTCACCAACAGTCCCTGCAGCTCCCTCATGGGTACTATCCAGGCAGAGAGGTGTTATCTGAGAGAAGGTGACAAAGGATGCACATTCTCTCCTGCTGTGCCCTGCTCCCTTAGCTGCTTCCCTGTGTAACTCCCACCTCACCTCTCCAGTGCCCTTAGACAGACCTGGCCTGTTCTTAAGACACAACAACCTCTGTCATGAGCAGGGAAGAAAAGGCAGTGCTATTAGATCAGAAGCCACATCCCCTCACAGACCAGGCCATCCTCTCCCCTGCTTCCCCTCCTCCCGGGCCCTCCACTCCCTTTCCTCTCTGCTGTACAGTTTTAGGGGGCTGCCTGGTCATGTGCTGACCCTGCAGTACAGGACTGCCTGTACTCAAGAATCACAGGCAGTCTGACTACAAACATGCACCATGAGCTACTTGTTGCTGGGCATGGTAGCATACACCTTTAATCCCAGGACTCAGGAGGTAGAGGCAGGTGAATCTCTATGAGTTCAAAGCTACTCTGGTCTATGTACTAAGTTCCAGGACAGCTAGAACTATGTAGTGAGATGCTGTCCAATAAATAAATAAATAAATAAATAAATAAATAAATAAGAAAGATGCTACAAAATTGGGAATGAACTAGGTTAAGAGCTGTGTACTTGGGCTAGAAAGATGGCTCAGCAGTTAAGAGCACTGACTGCTCATCCAAAGGTCCTGAGTTCAAATTCCAGCAACCACATGGTGGCTCACAACCATCCGAAATGAGATTTGATGCCCTCTTCTGATGTGTCTGAAGACAGCTACAGAGTACTTACATATAATAAATAAATAAAATTAAAAAAAAAAAAAAAGATACCAGTCACTACTCCAGTTAAGGATGAAAGACAGAGGCCATCTTGGCATTGCATGCTGTCTAGCTGAGTGGGTTCTAGGGCACCTGTTTTGCAAAAAAAAGTTGTCTTGACAAGTCACTTTGACTCTGTTCGTGTGCTCCCTTATGTGACACTGCCTGGTACCCAGAAGCTTATACCAAACTTCCCCATTCCTCAACATCTATGTTCAAAGCGGCAACTCTTAGTTCTAGGATTAGAGACCACTCCTCTCCTATGTTTGTTAAATCTCCCACAACCCTCAATAAACTTCCATTTTCAAAATTCTCTATTTCAGTGTCTCTTGCTGATCCCTGTGTTAAAGACAGGAGATAGAGCCGGGCGTGGTGGCACACGCCTTTAATCCCAGCACTCAGGAGGCAGAGGCAGGAGGATTTCTGAGTTCGAGGCTGGCCTGGTCTACAGAGTGAGTTCCAGGATAGTCAGGGGTACACAGAGAAACCCTGTCTCAAAAACCAAAAAAAAAAAAAAAAAAGACAGGAGATAGAGGAACTATTGGGAGGTGGAGTTTCCTGGAAGGAACAAAGGTCAATGGTGGTGTAATCCCACAGGATCCTAGAGCCTTCTTTTCTCTTCGCTTCCTCTGCTGCAGTCCCATGACAAACTGCCCAGCAGTAACGCAGCAAACGGATGCTCAGAGGCCCTTAAGCAAAGCAGCCATGGACTGAAGCCTGAGACCCTGAGTGAAAACAACCCTACTCTCCAGCATATCACCTGAGGCTTCCAGCAGTGACAGAAAGCTAACGTGCAGAACGAAGGGCTAGAGACGTGAGTCACCCTGTAATAATACTCAGGCAATTTACATCTGTTCAGAATAAAAGCAGTATGTTTTGAGACCTAGTAGATATAAGAATATCAAGCAGGGGTGGAGAGATGGCTCAGCAGATAAGAGCACTAACTGTTTTTCTGGAGGTCCTGAATTCAAATCCCAGCAACCACATGGTGGCTCACAACCATCCGTAATGAGATCTGATGCCCTCCTCTGGTGCGTCTGAAGACAGCTACAGTGTACTTACATATAATAATAAATACATCTTTAAAAAAAAGAAAAAAGAAAAAGAAAATCAAGCAAAGTGACCCATAGGCCATATCACTGGTTCAAACTCTCCTTCAGCACCATGTTCCAATATTCCTGGGCTGCCCACTCTGTCCTTACCTACCTGATAATAAGCACCAGCAGCATTGGCATCGCCATATGTGGAAAACTGATTGTAGCTGTAGTCATCCCCAGGCTTCGGCATCCAGGGAGCTCCACTTGACCCTGCCGCCATCTTAAACTCAAGGGGGGCATTGGCTGCATCGTCCTGGAAAGCTGGTTCTGGTTCTGTGCCTGGAGGCAGCTCTTCAGGGACAGTGGGGACAGGGTAAGGGTATGGCTCAACTCCAGGTGGCTCAGCCTTGTCAGGGAGGGAGAAAAAGTTCTCAGGAGCAACTTCCTCGTCACTGTCGTCATCCTCCTGTGTTATCTGCTTGGTCACCTGCAGGGCAGCACTCTTGGCAGCAGCCTTGATGGCAGAGGGTGATGGAGTGGTGGTTGTGGTACCCAAAACAGGAGCAAGTGAGGCGGGCTTGGTCTTAGAAGCCAATCTAGAGGGCTTAGCATCTGAGGAGATATCTGAAGGTTTCCGGGAGAAGGCATGGGGCAGGAGCAACCTGTTAGTCTCTTTCACAGTCAGGTTTTTAGGTTGGGGGAGCAAGGCAGACAAACCAGTCCCCTCGCCGGATCCCTAGTGAGCCCAAGTTTGGAATGAGAGGAAAGAAAGACAAGTGAGACTTCACGTTATACAGCAGCAATATGACAAACAAGATCATAGTTCTACACTTCTCTGAGGCCCTCGGCCCTTGATGCTCTGTTACATCACGCACTTAGGCCCTCCTATTCCAGGACTTATATAGATGTTCTTTCCACAATGAAAGGCCATCTTGGCTCGGCTCTGCCCAGTCTCGTTCCATGATTATCTGACACGGATCCTACCTGAACTCCGAATCTTCAGTAAATACAGTTCGTGCCCTCAATCTCACATTAGCCCTTCTTAAAAACCTAAGTCTTGAGTTCAGAGAAATTATTCAGTGATCAAGAGCACTATTCATCTTCCAGGCAATCAGGATTTAGTTCCCAGCACATATATTGCAGCCCACAACCTCTAGTAACTACAGCTCCAGGGAATCCAATACCTTTTTCTGACCTCAGCAGCCATCAGGCACACATGATGCATATATACATATATGTACATATGTATACATATATTGTATATGTATATGTGTGTGTACGTATACACACTCATATACACAAAATAAAAACAAATCTTAAAAACAACCAAATATTCACCTTCTCCCTCCCTTGAAGTGGTAATTAGTCAAGAACATTATTCTGCTTAAGAGATATCTGTACCTGTTGCTAAAAGCTCCTTCTGCCAACCCACCCAAGGAAAGCCCTCTGTGTGGTACATCGACTAATGCCATAGCAAGCACTTAGCTTATCAGTTTCTACACTAATTGGCCCCACCCCTCCAGAGCTCCTCTTACTCATATGAATTGCAGGATTCTGCTTTCTGTATGCAAAAGGGCTGGTCTGTCCTAAGTATAGAGAGGTTCCAATAGGAAAAGGACAGTGGAATATGATTACTGTGTCACTGTCCTCGAGCACCAAGAAATTCCCACAAAGAGTGAGTGAAACAGGATTTCTGAGATAAGCAGGCCAGTCAGAGGAGAGGTGTTCATTTGGAGGAGGACCAGAGTGAGGTGCTGGGGGCAGGAGGTCAGGAGCCCTGCTCAGGCCACCTTAGAACTTCTTTGTTGTTGTTGTTGTTGTTGTTTTGGGGAGGGTTATCGAGACAGGGTTTCTCTGTGTAGCCCTGGCTGTCCTGGAACTCACTCTGTAGACCAGGCTGGCCTTGAACTCAGAAGTCTGCCTGCCTCTGCCTCCCAGGTGCTGGGATTAAAGGCGTGCGCCACCACTGCCCGACCAGTTGAGACTTCTGTTCATGCTTGCAGCTGCTTCTCTCCAAATACAATAGCTACTTGACTCCCCAGGACCAGATCTGACCTTTGGAGTCAGAATACCTGACACAGGTGTATTCCACCCACACTAGCTGTCTGACTTTGGGCATATTCCTCAGTTCCCTCTTGTAAACTATGGTCATAACCTAGGATTTAGTCCCTCCAGTGAAGAAGGAATCCGTTAGATACCAGTAAGGCATTTAAAATGAATGATACCTAGTACCAAGTAAGTGCTGTCTGCGTATCTATTTCCAGATTAGAAACACAACAGGAAAAGCAGGCAATTTTACAACACAAGTGTCCCAATCATCATCTCACCAATGTACATAACTCTCCCTAATCAATCCTTCTACCTGAAATGTAATGGACTGAATTAAGTGACAGTCTCTGCTCCTACCATTGCCTGTCCTTCCAGAGAGGTCAACTTCATTGTGCTAATGCCAGGAAAGAATGAGAAAAAGAGGGGTGAATCAGATTCAAAGCAACTACATTGGAAACCAAAGTTAGACCAACAGTTCTCAAATACCTGCAAACATGCTAGCCCTCAATTGAAAACCTTTGGGCCCTTTAAGTCCTATCTTTCTAGAAACAATACAGAAAGAGATTAAGGGTTGGGCAGTGGTGGCACATGCCTTTAATCCGAGCACTTGGGAGGCAGAGGTAGTTCCAGGACAGACAGACAGGGCTATACAGAGAAACCCTGTCTAAAAAAAAGAAAAGAAAAGAAAAAAAAAGAGAGAGAGAGAGAGAGAGAGAGAGATGAAAGAGCTATGGCAATCAAGCTTACCTGCAGGACAACTTTCTTCTTCGCAGGTTCATCTTCCTCAGAATCTGACTAAGAGAAAAAGAACCAGAGTAAAGCATAATTGTTTTAGCACAGTAGACGAAACATACTCAACAAACATTTATAAAAGACCGAGGGGCTGGAGAGATGGCTCAGTGGTTAAGAGCATTGACTGCTCTTCCGAAGGTCCTGAATTCAAATCCCAGCAACCACATGGTGGCTCACCATTCTCTCTCCAAGTCTGATCTATTGTGTGCCAAATACCATCCTTCCTGGCTGGGGAAGACAGGAAAATGATGGGTCAGAGATCCTGACTGAAAAAGGGGGCCACTAATATTAGCCTTTGGACTCACCAGGACTGGACCACATTGAAAAGACATGCCTGAGCTATTTGCCAAATGCAGTGGCTGCCTTCAATCACAGCACAAGAGGCAGGTGGACCTCTGTGAGCTTACACTGTTTTTAGGCACACATATCCACACTCATACATAATTAAAAGAAAAAAATGTTTAAAAATTGTTTTAAATAAGTGCTTCTTAGAACCATGGAGGTGGCTCGGCTCAGCAGGTAAGAGCACTTGGCATGCAAGCCTGACAATCTAAGTTTATCCCCTGGAACCACGTGGAAAGCCAGATACAATAGTGCACATCTGTAATCCCAGCATTCCTACAAGAATGGAGACAAAAGAATTGGTCAAAAGGGCTGGCAAGATGGTTCAGCGGTTAAGAGCACTAACTGCTCTTACAAAGGTCCTGAGTTCAAATCCCAGCAATCACATGGTAGCTCACAACCATTGGTAATGAGATCTGATGCCCTCTTCTGGTTTGTCTAAAGACAGCTACAGTGTACTTACAAATAACAATAAATAAATCTTTGGAGAAAAAAAAAAGCACTACCATCATTAACAAAAAAATGACTTCTCAAATCCACCTTTCCATGGTCTTGGTCTAGGCATTTGTAAGGTAAAGGTGATTGAACTTTGGTGGCTCACCTTTAAGCCCAGCACCCAGGAGGCCAGGGGAGGAAATTCTTTAAGAGTCTGAGGCCAACCTGACCCTGTGTTTTTTTTTTTCAAGGCCTGGGCATCAAGAGTATTAGACACTAATCTTTAGAAATACAACCTGGGCCATTTACTTTAATGTGCCTGAAGAGCTTCTGTGTGATCTGCTCACAAAGAACTTGGATGCCAACAAGCATGACAAATGCCCAAATAGCTGTGAAATTAAATAATAATAATAGAAAAATCAGATGTAGTTCAAGCTTCCCTCAGTGACTATAGCCATTATGAGTACAGTACTATTGTGTATGGAATTTGTGTGAGGTAGCTCTTTCTATGTAACCATGGCTGGCCTTGAACTTGTAATGATCCTGCTCCTGCCTTCTGAGTGCTGGGATTTTAATGAGGCACACCTCCACATCTGGTTACAGAGACTTCTAATAAAACTAACCCTTCAGATCAGAGTGAGGGGAAAGCACATAATCAGTGTATGCATGGCCCTAATTATCAATCTACTGGGGATCTACCCCCAAGTCGAAAGCTGTGTATTGAAGAAAACATAGCCATTTCACTGACGGTGTCGGGGCCTGAGGACCACACTAAAGTCACACTGGGACAACAAATCAGAACACAGGTTTTTGTGGCAGCCATGTCACTTACTGGGTGGGAAATGCAGCTACTCACCCTACCCAATGCTAGCTAGAATACTATTACCCCGTCACAGTGACACTGAGACTGTATGGGCTACTGTCCAAGAAAATGCATATGAACCAAGGTTCCTAGCAGAGCTCAAGGTTATCATTCTTTCTCCCACACCACAAGAAACACTCAATCAAGAAAAAGACATAAACATCACCATCTGACCATGTGTAACTCTTTCTCTCTTCAATCCACACACACACACACACACACACACACACACACACACACACACTCCTGCATTCTGATCCTGGAGAGCTCAAGAAACCCCAACACCTTGTTCCCTGTGTTATCCTGGTCCTGAGCACAACTAAACTAAAGCATCTGCCACAATAGATCTATGAGCAACTCTGAGGTAACTCAAGACCACCAGTCTTTTTGTTTGTGGGTTTTCATTTTTTGTGTTTGTTTTTTGGAGACAATGTTTCACTCTGCAGCCCAAGCTAGCATTGAGCCCTCAGCAATCCTGCTTCGGCTTTCCAGGGCTGGGATTACATGCCTTGTAAAGTATGTCCTCTTTTCTTAGATCCTGTGAAACACAGGGGTCACAGTCACAGTGGAAACAAACTGTCCTTCCTTCAGCTAATAGAAATGAAGACCAGATCAGCAGTGAGAAGAAAATTCAGTTTCTCTTTAAATGTCAAGACTGTTTTCAATATAGTAGTGATAACCTAACTTTTTTGGGTTTTTTGTTTTGTTTTGGTTTTGGTTTTGTGTATTAAAGGGGATCTCTCTATGTACCTACCCCTGGCTGTCCTGGTACTCTCTATGTAGACCAGGCTGGCCTCAAACTCACAAAGATCTGTTACATCTGCCTCTGAATGCTGGGATTAAAGGTGTGAACTACTCCCAACTGATGTCTATTATATAAACACAAACACAATCCTCTCTACTGACTGACCAGGTCAAATATGCCACTACTTCTGATCTAACTACTCACAATCATCCTTCTTTGAGCTTCTATTGAGAGCCCTTCATAAATTATCCTGTGACATAGATCACTATGACAAACTCCCAGACACAACACATCAAGCAAATAAATAAATAAAAGAAATGCTGAGGGGCTGAGCAGATGCCAGTGGGTGAGAGTGTTTGCTGTGAAAGAGTTCCTAACTCCAGTACCACACACAAACCCAGGCACAGCTACTTGTGCTTGTAACCTTGTAACCCCAATATGGTAGGGAAAAGACAGGCAAATCCTGGGAGCTTGTAAACTAACCCAGCTTAGCAGTGTCGGGTTCTGTGAGGCACCTTGTTATAAATAATAAGATGGAATGCTTAACAGGTAGAACCAGGCCTGAGGAGCACACCAGATCTCACAGGAGGCAGGAGAAGGCTCAGTGACAGCCACAAAGAATGACCAGGTGCCAGTAGATGAGGAAACAGAATATAGACACACTTCCTGGCCCTTTCACAAACCTCACCAACCTGATCCCAGGCATAGCTGGAAACACGGGACGCCATTGTACACTATGCAGAGAAGCTACGGTGCCACTCAACACTCCTGGGTACCTAGGAACCTGACCACAGACTAAAGAAAAACAAAAGTACAGAAAGAAATTATCCCAACAACCCAAAGAAAAAAGAAAATTTAGTGCTGTTGGTGCTGTAGCTCAGTAGCAAAGCACTCACCAACACTAGAGAACCTGGGTTTAATGAGTGTAAGTTCATTAGAATACAGCGGGCTTCTTAAACATCTTTCTCCCTTTTGGCTGGGGAAATTTGTATGTGGCCTCCCAAGTATACAGGTATACAAAAAGCATATCATTAAAATACTTTATAATAAGCCATGAAGAAACGTATCTTTTAGGGGGTTTACTGTTGTTGTTGTTGTTGTTGTTTGAGACAGGGTTTCTCTCTGTAGGCCTGGCTGTCCTGGAATTCACTCTGTAGACCAGGCTGGCCTCAAAATTCATCCACAGAGATCTGTTTGCCTCTGCCTCTTTTGGGATTAAAAGTAAGAGCCACCCTACACAACCTTCTGAGAATGTAGGTATCGCAATCTTCTTCAGGGCTGATCCATACTTTGACTTTATAAGCACCAGTACTAGGTTTGGGGTTGCAGCTTGGTTACTGGAGTGCCTTGGGCACTAGGACCTAATTCTCCGCCTTGAATTTTAAAACCTTGCATGGTGGTACATGCAGGTTAGTAATCTCAGCACTCAGGAGGTAGAGACAGGAAGATCATAAATTCAAGGTCATCCTAGGCTTCACAGTAATTCTGAGGCCTGCTGGGGGCTACATGAGACCCTGCCTCGAAGAAAGGGGTGGGGAAGAGGATGCCATGAATATTATGTAATATAAAATGGAAGAAGTATGATTAGAGCTATTTCTGAAATTCTCAAGACCTAGAGAAGGCTCCACAGTTAAAAGCATCTGTTGGGCCGGGCAGTGGTGGCACACGCCTTTAATCCCAGCACTTGGGAGGCAGAGGTAGGAGGATTTCTGAGTTTGAGGCCAGCCTGATCTACAAAGTGAGTTCCAGGACAGCCAGGGCTATACAGAGAAACCCTGTCTCGAAAACAAAACAAAACAAAACAAAACAAAAAAACAAAAACAAAAACAAAAAAAAGAGCATTTGTTGTTGTTGTGGGGCTGGAGCGATGGCTCAGAGGTTAAGAGCACTGACTGCTCTTCTAGAGGTCCTGAGTTCAAATCCCAGCAACCACATGGTGGCTCACAACCATCTGTAATCTGATCTGATGCCCTCTTCTGGCCTTCAGGCATACATGCAGGTAGAACACTGGTAAGAAATAAATCTTAAAAAACAAACAACCAACAACAACAATAAGAAGATCTGAGATAACTTTGTAGATAAAATGCTTACCACACAAGCATGAGAACCTGAGTTTAATATCTACAACCTAGATTTAGAAGGAAGGAAGGAAGGAAGGAAGGAAGGAAGGAAGGAAGGAAGGAAGGAAGGAAGGAAGGAAGGAAGGGCAGGCACAGTGGTGACTCACAACTGCCTATAACCCCAGTTCCTGGAGAATCTAATGTCCTCTTCTGAGCTCTACACAAGGGCTCAAACCCACACCATACTCAGACACACATAAGTTTTATATATACACATATACATATACATAAAACTTTCCTGGTACTGGAGGCCTTTAATCCCAGCACTTAGGAGGCAGAAGCAGGCAGATGGATCTCTGTGAGTTGGAGGCCTGGTCTACTGAGTAATTTCAAAACAACCAGGGCTACACAGTGAAACCCTGTCTTGAAAACAACAACAACATAAAAAAAAATTTTTTTTTTTTCAGAAAGTAGAACTCAAAAGTTTTAGGAAGTCCCTAAAATATATCAGGTTCCTAAGACTTCCTTCCTCCCCAAGGTTATATAAGCAATACAGACAGCACAGCTAGCAGCACAGATACCCTCTCTAACCTACAAAGCCGTCTACACGTCCAACCTACAGAGCCGTCTACACGTCCTGCAGTTTTGTGGCAGCCACCAATGGTCCTTTGGTTGTGAACTGAGCTGTGAATACTTTTTTATTTATATATTCATTTATTTATTTATTTTATGTGCACTGTAATTTTGCCTGTGTATATTATATCTGTGTGAGGGTGTCAGACCCCTGGATCTGGAGCTACAGACAGTTGTGAGCTGCCATGTGGGTATTAGCAATAGCACCTTCAGAAGGGACCCACAAACATTACAGAGCCCAACCCCTGAATCTGAAAGGACAGTCCCCAGTTGTGAATACTTACAACCCCAGTAAACTCCATGATTTACCAAGGTGGGTTTTGGTAGTATTTTTGGTCTGTTGTAGGTCCCCTATTTGAGGTAAGGGAACATTTGTTCACAACTCCCTAGGAATAATGTCACATAGCACTGTTGTCTCTCTCAGCCTGGACCACTGAGTAAAACTGGGACGGTGACTCACAAAACTTAGCCTCACAAAACCCTAAACCTCAGTGGCCACCACTGTCCTCTCTAGCTGCCAAGAGTGACAATATGCACACCCAGAGACTGCTGAGCAAGAGCGGAAGCAGACATGTTCCATTAGGCCAAGTCCAGCGGGATCTACGCATCTATCAGTCCTCATTCCCCATGGCAGCCTTCCTCTTATCTTCTCAGGCTCTGGTTCTGAGACTCTCTCCAAAAAGCAATCACTGGCTATCAGGGCCAGGAGCCAAGTAGGAAATCAAGGTTAAAAACAGGCACTCCACCTCTCCAGACTCCAAATGAATTATACTATTATCTCATTAGCTGGATTCATCAACTTCTTTAACTCTTTGGGGTCTCTTATCTACCCTATGGTTAAGATTTTGTTTTCTCTATTTTGCTTCTTGTTTGTCTTCCCTTCTGATTTGTGCCTGCCCATGCATCTTCTCCTTATCTTTTCAATTAATATCAAAACAGAGCTAAGCACAAGTCTAACCTCTGCCTCCACTTCAAAACTATATGGCTTGAGGAAACTTGTCAGTGTTCTCTAAGCCCATTCCCTTCTAGGTAAACTAGAGTTAAGAGCCTAGCACTAAAAGCAGTGGAGGCATGTGCATGCCAGTAACTTAGCACTTGGGAGGTAAGGCAGGAGGATCAGAAGTTAAAGTCACCCTTCACTACACAGAGTTGCTGACAGCCCAGGTTAGACCTTTTTTAAAGGGGAGAGAAAGGAGCTCAATGCTGTGCCAGCACCTTCAGAAGGGACCCACAAACATTACAGAGCCCAACCCCTGAATCTGTTGTCTGAAATAGTGTCTCACTATGAAGATCAGTCTAGCCAGAAACTACAGAGCTCCACCTGCTCTTACATCCTGAATGCTGAGAATTAAAGGTGTGTGTGGCCAATTTCCACAAGGAACCAACCCTAAACTTCTTTTTATGTCAGAATAGACTATGAAAATTCTAACATAAGACTTGCTATCCTAAGTTTGTCTTTTTCAGTATCTTCATCCCACAAGCCTAGAAAATCAACCAATGACTTCTGTAAAGTTTCAGTAAGAACAAGAAAAGCAGGGGTGCCAGGCATGGTGGCGCACGCCTTTAATCCCAGCACTTGGGAGGCAGAGGCAGGCGGATTTCTGAGTTTGAGGCCAGCCTGGTCTACAAAGTGAGTTCCAGGACAGTCAGGGCTATACAGAGAAACCCTGTCTTGAAAAAAAAAAAAAAAAACACCCAAAACAAACAAACAAACAAACCAAAAAGAGCAATAAAGGAGAAAGAAAAGAAGAGATAATCAAGCACTCCACAGATCATTCTGAATTAAGTCAGAAGCCAAGTGAAGCCCAGGGAGGCCAGGCTTGTGGCACTTGCCTATAATCCCAGCACTAGGGAAGCTGAGGCAAAGAATATTTGGAAACTGAGCCATACACAGTTAAACCCTGTCTCCACACTCACACAAGATGGGGAAGAGGAGGAAATGATGATCATCAAGGAAAAGGAAAGATGTCTGAGTTGACTTTGGACACCTCTGCCCATGAACAACAGATAACCCGGCCAATGTCAAATCAAGGGTTAGACTACAGTTTACTGAGATGATGAATAAAAGGAAACTTAAAAAAACAAACAGGGCTGTAGAGATGGCTCAGCAGTTAAGAGCACTGACTGGGGCTGGTGAGATGGCTCTGTGGGTAAAGAGCACCCGACTGCTCTTCCGAAGGTCCGGAGTTCAAATCCCAGCAACCATATGGTGGCTCACAACCATCTGTAACAAGATCTGACTCCCTCTTCTGGTGTGTCTGAAGACAGCTACAGTGTACTTACATATAATAAATAAATAAATCTTTAAAAAAAAAAAAAAAAGAGCACTGACTGTTTTTATGAAAGTCCTGAGTTCAAATCCCAGCAACTACATGGTGGCTCACAACCATCTGTAATAGGATCTGATGCCCTCGGTTCTGGTGTGTCTGAAGAAAGCTACAGGGTACTCATATAAATAAAATAAATGAATAAATCCTAAAAAAACAACAAACAAGATGTTGTAGGTGGCTTTTTCCTTCCCCCCCCCCCCCCGAAACAAAGCTTAGAAGCACTATAATTCTAAAAACAAAACAAAACTTTCTTTAAGGCAGTGAGCTTGCCCATGTGTTGTGGTTTGAAAGAACCTGCCCCCATAGGCTCATGGGGAGCCGTACTGTGCTTGCCTTTCTGGACTAGGCAGCATCTTTGTTGAAGGGGTGTCACTGGTGTGCGATGTGAGGTCCCAGAAGCTAAGCCTGACCTAGTATGTCTCAGCCTCTTCCTGGATCTAGAAGTAGAATTCTCAGCTACCCCTCTAGCCCCAGGTCTGCCTACACGCCACCATGCTTGCTCCTATGACAATAATGGACTGTAAGCCAACCCTGATTAAATGTTTTTCTTTATAAGAGTTGCTATATGGCCGGGCAGTGATGGCGCACACCTTTAATCCCAGCATTTGGGAGGCAGAGGCAGGCGGATCTCTGAGTTCTAGGCCAGCCTTGTCTACAGAGTGAGTTCCAGGACAGCCAGGGCTACACAGAGAAACCCTGTCTCGAAAAACCAAAAAAAAAAAAAAAAAAAAAGAGTTGCTATGGTCATGGTGTCTCCGCACAGTAATAGAAATCCTAAAACATTCTGCAGACATGCACAGAGGGCTCTCTACATACATGTGCTCAGAACCAGAGCTATCAGAACTAGAAGTGACATAGCTCTTTATGGACCAGGTCACAGGCTGGAAAGATGGCTCAGCAATTAAAGCACTGGCTGATCTTCCAGAGGACCCAGGTTCAACATCCAGTACCCACACGAACTAACAAGCAGCTCTATGTCCAGTTCTGGGGTTTATATGCCCTCTTCTGGCCTCCATGGACACTCAAGCAGAGTACCCATCCACGTAAAATACAAATAGTTGGTGGCTCGAGCCTTTAATCCCAGCACACAGGAGGCAGAGGCAGGTCATCTCTAAGATTAAGAAACCTTGTCTTTCTTGGTTTTTGTTTGTTTGTTTTTTGTTTTTGTTTTCGAGACAGGGTTTCTCTGTGCAGCCCTGGCTGTCCTGGAGCTCACTCTGTAGACCAGGCTGGCCTCGAACTCACAGAAATCTGCTTGAGTGCTGGATTGAGAAGCCGTATCTAAAAAATTCAAAAGAGAGAGAAAGAGACAGACAGACAGACAGACAGACAGAGACACCTGACACACCTGAGAATCTTCAATATTCTTCAACATTCTTAGTCTGCCTTTCCCTAAGAGTTATGTTCAAAGCACAAATCTACCAATGTGAATAAAACACAACAGGGATAATTTAAAAAAAAAAAGGGGGGGTGGGTATGGGGGACTTTTGGGATAGCATTGGAAATGTAAACGAGGAAAATACCTAATTTAAAAAAAAAACACAACAGGGAAACAAACAGCTAGGGCGTGGCATTCAATGGACTACAATTTCTTCACACTTCACAACCTCAGTGGGTCAAATTAAAAAAGCCTTCTGTTTTCTGCCACTTTCACAACTACAACCTCCACCACAAATCTTTTTTTCTTTTTTTGGATATTTGAGACAAGGTCTTGCTATGTAGCCCTGTTGGCTATATAAATTCAGGGAGTCCCAAACTCAAGGCATTCCTCAGTCTCTCAAGAGCAGGGAGTAGAAATATATCCCAGCAAGTTGTTCTAATCTCTGTGCAAGAGATGAGCCTTTCCACAGCTGTCACTGAGGAGAGAAGCATTCCCAAATATAGCAAATATAATAAAACAATTAAGTCTTGGGGGAAAATGAGAGAAGAGGAAAGAAGCAGTAGGCAGACTGTGTTTCTGATCCACTCATGGATGGGCTTTCTTTGGCCACAGTTAAATCAAGATCAAGGTTAGTTTCAACGAGGAAACAGAAGGCTTTTGTAAAATCTTAGACTAAGAAATGACAAACTTAAGCCGGGCGGTGGTGGCGCACGCCTTTAATCCCAGCACTTGGGAGGCAAAGGCAGGCAGATTTCTGAGTTCGAGGCCAGCCTGGTCTACAAAGTGAGTTCCAGGACAGCCAGGGCTACACAGAGAAACCCTGTCTTGAAAAACAAAACAAACAAACAAACAAACAGGAAAAAAATTTAGAGTGCTCCCCATCATCAGGGAAATTTTCTCTTCACAACCGATGGAGATCACCATAGAACACCACAGCGGGGGGCTGGCGAGATGGCTCAGTGGTTAAGAGCGCCGACTGCTCTTCTGAAGGTCCCGAGTTCAAATCCCAGCAACCACATGGTGGCTCACAACCATCCATAACGAAATCTGATGCCCTCTTCTGGAGTGTCTGAAGACAGCTACAGTGTACTTACATATAATAAATAAATAAATCTTTAAAAAAAAAAAAAAAAAAAAAAAAAACACCACAGCGGGGCTGGAGAGATGGCTCAGTGGTTAAGAGCACTGACTGCTCTTCCAAAGGTCCTGAGTTCAAATCCCATCAACCACATGGTGGCTCACAACCATCTGTAATGAGATCTGATGCCACCTTCTGGTGTGTCTGAAGACAGCTACAGTGTACTCACATACATTAAATAAATAAACAAACAAACAAACAAACATTTTAAACAAAACAAAACTACAGCAACTAATTAAAATGCAGAGTCCTGAAGCCTGATCCCAATGGACAGACTCATCTATCAATAACTCCTGCACCCAAGGCTGAGATGAAGTTAGAGGAGGGGGCAGCCTGATAATCTTGCAGTTTGCTCTGACACTGTGTCTCCTGGTAACATCAGAAACTACACCCATAAATTTCCATTCACATGACTGCCTAAACTTGAGCTGAACAAGGACAATAGTCTCAACCCTACCTAAAGAACTACAGGCAGCCATGCTTAGAGTGGGAGAAGCAGCCTTCCCCAGGGAAGAGCAGACCAATTGGTTGTGCAATACTGAATGATCATCCCTGAAAACATATACACAGAACCACATACAAGCTGAGGTTACATATTTAGAAATACATATACACACACATGCATGCATATTAACAACAATAAATTTAAAAAGGACATGAATTTGAAAGAAAGCAAAAAGGGGATATATATGAAAAGATTTAGAGAGAAGAAAGGAAAAATTATATAATTATATCATAATTATAATTTTAAAAGTAAGAGAAGTAAAACAACAACAACAAAATGTAGGGTCCTAAGTAGCTTCTGCCTTCATGGAGTTTCTACACCAGAGAAGGAAGAAAAGCTAAATATATAATGTAATGTAGTAAGGTGGTCAAACTACAGAAAAAAACAAAGAAGACCAGATATGGTGGCTCACATCTTTGATCCAGCACTCACAATGCAGAGGCAGGAGGAGTTTTGAGGCCAAATTCCAGGCCAGCTAGGGTTCCATAGTAAGACCCTGTCTCCAAAAAAATCAAAGCAGGGAGGGGTGGGCCAGAGGTGCTTGGAACATGCCTTCCAAGCCAAGACTTGACAGAGCGTGATGAAAAGACCAAGACAGCTACTGGGGGGGAAACTGAGTTAAAGAACTTTACCTACAAAAGATAAAGATGGCCCTTGGTAGCTTGGAAAAACTAAAGAAAAGCAGAGTTAGCAAAAGGAACCCAGGGTGGACCAATTCATTTACTAAAAGATAGAAAGCAAAGAACTGTCACAGGCTGCCTCCTTTATCATGGAAGTCCTCATGGAAGAGGCCTTATCTTTTCCTGCTTAAACATCTGAAAACAACATAAGTCAGGAATGATGGCACAAGTCTTTAATCCCAGAACCCAAGAGGCAGGAGCAAGAGGATCTGAGTTCAAGGCCAGGTCTACAGAGCAAGTTATAGGGGGGCATCTAGGACTACATAGAGACCATCAAACAAACAAACACACAAACAAACAAGAAAACACTGTAATCTTAGCTGCCTCTTTTAGAAACTATACTCTAATGCTCATCTAGCCTGGACAGTATCTAGATGGTGAAACAGATTTAAACAGATCCAGTTGTCAATCTCCAGTAAGACTACATGCTGGACTCCATTTTCATATCTGTAAATAGTATGTTAGGGCTGAGGATATGGCCCAGTTGATAAGGATGCTTGCCTAGCATGCACAAAGCCCTAGACATGAATGTAAGCTGCATAAAGCAGGCATGGTGGTGTTCAGCTGTAATCCCAGCACTCAGGAAGGAGATGGAGGAGAATCTGGAGTTTAAGGACAATCTTAGCTACTAAAGTTGAAGCCAGCCTGGACTACCAAATCCTGCTTCTATAGGTTGTAATCCCAGCTACAGGGGAGACTGAAGCAGAACAATCTAAAATTCAAGTCAGTCTAGACAATCTAGAAAAACCATTCCTCAAAATAAACAATGGAAACAGGGCTGGGTTTTGTAGCTCAGTGGAAGAGCATTTACCTACTATGTGTGAGGGAGGCTACAAGTCCAACTCCCATTGTGTGTGGGGGTGAGGGAGAGGCAATACTCAATTTCTTATACCAGGGATAGTGTAATACACTTTTTAATCCAGCACTTGGACTCTGAGACAAGAGGATCACAAGTTGAAGCCCAAGCTGAGCTACACAGTGATTCAAGAAAAGCCTGGGTTACAATACTAGAACCATGTCAAAATAAGTAAACATTCCATCTCTTCTCTAACTCCACTCATGTCCTTTACCTCCTTCCAGCCTTCTTATTTTAGAGATGGGGCAAAGGATAAGGCTGGTCCTGGATGTTCAACAGGAGCACTTTAGTCCCACCAGCTGTCACTTCAGGCGCCACTTTTAACCTGCCCTCAATATGGGAAGAGAAGCCAACTGAGATAAAGATGCTGAAAGGGAAAGAATTGTCTCCATGCATGCGCCTTAAGCCTGTCAGTACCAAGGATACCACGCATCCCTTTCTGCAAGGAAGTCCCAGGTTCCAGAATGCCTCATGGCCAATACCCTAACTCCCCAAAGCAGGCAAGTTCAGGTGAATTTAACCGCCTTCTAAGAGGATTCCAGCGGCTCGGAGTCAACGGATGCGTTTGTCGAGCTCCATTATGGTTACAAGTCCCTCCTACCCCTAAACTCCAGCCCAATGGGACTTGAGGTGCCCCCCCCCTCCATACTCACATCGCCCTTCTGCAGCTCCGGCGCCGCTATCCTAACCGGTTCGGTTCTCTTCTTTGGCTTGGGAAGGCCCAAGGGGGGTCCGACACCGCCCACAGCTGGGGGCAGACTGAGCCCAGGGCCTTGAGGCGATGGCAGCCCCAGCCCCTCTCCAACTCCCGCAGCTTCAGCAGGGCTCACTCCTGCAGGTGGCGGGAAGCCGCCCAGGCCAAAGGGCAGCGGCGGAGGCGGCTGCAGTCTGGGGTCTCCGGTGGGCGGGGGCAGCAGGAGCGGCGGGGGGAAGGCTGGGGCCAGCATCTGGGGGGGCGGGGGCAGCAAGGCCGGGCCTTTGGGTGCAGGAAGAGAAGCGAACAGGCCTCCTAAAGTGGGCCCTGGCATAGGAGCCGCCACATCCTCTTCCTCCGGCTCCGGCTCCGGCTCCGGCTCATCCGGCTCACTATCGTCGCTGCTGGCATAAGCAACCAGAGACATGGCGCCTCCCGCCTTTGGGACGCCCTTGCTGGCAGACTAGGCCTACTTGAGACCCGGGATGTCCCGGCGGCCTAGTAGGCCCTACCAGCGGGCAAGGCGGGGAACCGAAAAGCGCCTCCTGCTCCGTGCTCTAGAACTATCCCCGGCAGGAACCCATGGCTAGGGTTGATTTCCACCGAGTAAGAATTCCCGCTACACTTAAGCTCCTAGCACCAAGCAACTACACACACCTAATGGCCGCCGAGTCACTCCGCCTACTACTCACCTCACAGACTTAAGAACTACAATTCCCAGAGAAGACTTTAGCAACAACCCCATTCTCTACCTCCGGGAACTCAGTGCAAAGCATGGCGGGAATTGCAGTCTAAAGGTGGCGTAAAGGGTGCGCAGAAAGACTGAGCGAAAGCTTCCTCTGATGCAGTGATTCCTGGGATTCGTAGTTTGTTTGTTTGTTTGTTGTTGTGTGTCCTTTCAAGTCCTATGTTACTACAAGCCCCATGGATCAGCGCGGTAGCACGTAAGCATTTAGAGCATTTCGGTACTTGAAGTTCCTCAGAGCAGCTAAGGATTATGGGAGCTGTGGTACCCTTAGAAACTGCAAGTGTTGTCGGGAAAGTGATGAAGTCTGGGAAAGTAAATAGCTTAAAGGGAAAGTTACCTGTAAATAAAACAGTGATGCTTCCGAGTCGACCTGGGTGTTAGAACAAAGCACCCCAAGAAAAGACAAAGCTCTAGGGTACGTTATAAAATTAAGATTGCGAAGCCAGAAAGAAAACGAGGCCGCAGGCATCTGAGAGCATGGCAAGGGTGGTGTCATGCACCTTGAATCCCAGCACTAGGAAGTCAGACGCGGGCGGAGATCTGTGAGTTCGAGGCCAGCCTAGACTATGAAGTGAGGTCCAGGACAGCCAAGGTGACACAGAAAATCCTGTCTCTGTCTCACAGAAAAAAAAAAAAAAAAAAAAAAAAAAAAAAAAAAAAAAGAGTCAGTGCTCTTAACCAATGAATACACCAGTATACATCTAGTAACAGTACACACCTCCCATGAACGCTATCCCCATGAGTGTGGGGACTTGGGCTCCTTCCTCAGCAACTAGTGAGAAGCACGGGAAACTAGGGCAAGGTATTGGAGAATTGGAGATTAATCACTTTACCTCAGTAAAAGGACAGACTATGGCCCGGTACACTTCCAAGTTCTTAGGGGTTGATCACCTGTGCCCACCCTACAGTGCATGTGTCTTTGGCATTCATTTCTTGGCTGGATGTGCTGTCTTCTCGGCCTTTGCGTATGGCCCTCATATCCACCCACTTTTACTGCAGGCTTTTTCACATACTGCCCGTCTATGATGACGTGCTGTGCAACTGCTCTTCCCTGGCTCCCTGTGATTCTGGATCACTTCTGTCACCCTCTAACTGAGGGCCCTCTACTTGCCATGTCCTTTATACATGAACCCATCTCTCTGTGGGTACCTCCCTGCTCCTAAGAGCAGAAAACCTTTGAGGTCAGCCAACAACGAAAGAGCTGCTAGAGTTTGGCAGGGAGGAGGCTAAAGAACGTGGAAAGGGTGCTTTGAGCGAAGGATGAGGATTGTAAAGACTGTGAAAGGATGTGGCTCTTCCTCACCAGCCTCCTCGCCATGTGTCTGAACATTTGGCTTCATACACAAACTTATACCACCTTCTCTAGACATCTGCTTAAATCTCCCAGAATAACTTGTATACACCTGTGTTTAAACTATACTGAGTTTAGGCAGCTCAACATTACAGTGCTTAGCTAGCATGCACGTATGTACATGATTCAGAATTTGACACCCCACTGATACCTGTCCCCCCCCCAAAAAAAATTAAGATTTATTTATAGCCCAACAGTGGTGGCGCACGCCTTTAATCCCAGCACTTGGGCACTTAGGAGGCAGAGGCAGGCAGATTTCTGAGTTCAAAGCCAGCCTGGTCTACAGAGTGAGCTCCAGGACAGCCAGGGCTACACAGAGAAACCCTGTCTTGAAAAAAATATATATTGCCAGGCGTGGTGGTACATGCCTTTAATCCCAGCACTTGGGAGGCAGAGGCAGGCATATTTCTGAGTTCAAGGCCAGCCTGGTCTACAAAGTGAGTTCCAGGACAGCCAGGGCTATACAGAAAAACCCTGTCTCGAAAAAACAAACAAATATATTTTATGCGAGTACACTGAAGCTTTCTTCAGACATACCAGAAGAGGGCATCAGATCCCATTACAGATGGTTGTGAGCCACCATGATGTGGTTGCTGGGACTCAGGACCTCTGGAAGAGTAGTCAGTGATCTTAACCACCCAGCCATCTCTCTGTGCCACCCCAAAAACAAATTTTAATGTATATAAGGAAAATGTGCCCTAGGAAAACTGAAAACTACAAATCCTTGCCTGGGCATAGTGCACATGTCACCACCGCCCGGCTTGTTTTTTTTTTGTTTTTTTGTTTTTTTTCTAAAGAAAGAATACCAACGGGCAGCAGTGGTGCACACCTTTAATCCCATCACTTGGGAGGCAGAGGCAAATGGATTTCTGAGTTCGAGGCCAGCCTGGTCTACAGAGTGAGTTCCAGGACAGCCAGGGCTATACAGAGAAACCCTGTCTAGAAAAAGAAAAGAAAGAAAAAAAGAAAGAAAGAAAGAAAGAAAGAAAGAAAGAAAGAAAGAAAGAAAGAAAGAAAGAAAGAAAAGTCCAATATTGATTTCTGTCCTCTTTCTCTCTCTCTCTCTCTCTCTCTCTCTCTCTCTCTCTCACACACACACACACACACACAAACACACACTCACACACTCACAAATACAGAGCTGATTATGGTAGCTCATGCTGAAGGGCCCTTTTTATCCCATTTTGTCTCCACTCAGAAATGGTTTATGGCCATAAACCATTTATTACCCATCCTTAGTATAAGGTATTTCTTTTGCTCCACAGTTAATTTGCCTGTCTGCAGTCTGCAGTTTAGCACCTCATAGTAAAACAGAGAGAGGTGAGGTAAAGCAGCCTTTGTTCTATCTTGGGAGGAATTGCACAGCTCTAAGTTGAAGTCTTGGGAAGAAAAGGGGAGAGAGGACTGTCTCTGTTCTTTGATCTCAGCACTTGTAAGTAAGACTTTCCAAGTGTGTGATCACATGGTAAAAAGTTCACAATGAGTTTGCACATAGATTCAGGTCACAAATTGAATAAGAAGTTTATATCAAAGAATATCTACATGCATATCCACTAGGAGTAGTTATCTGGCTAAGCATTCATCAATTGTTAGTTGATAAAGCCAGTTCAATCAGTCAACTGGTTCTCCAGGGCAGGAGCAAGGGGAAAAAAAAAAAAAGACAATTAGACAACCTTGTAACATGACCCTAGCCAGTTCTGAGGCTAAGGCAGGTTTATTTTTTCCCAATCTGCTTTTATACCATTTTTAAAATTTTATTTTATTTTATTGTTTGTTTGTTTATTTATTTTGGTTTTTTTCGAGACAGGGTTTCTCTGTATAGCCCTGGCTGTCCTGGAACTCACTTTGTAGACCAGGCTGGCCCCAAACTCAGAAATCTGCCTACCTCTGCTTTCCAAGTGCTGGGATTAAAGGCATGCGCCACCACACCCGGCTATACCATTTGGGGGGGGGTTCAAGACAGGGTTTCTCTGTGCAGTCTTGGCTGTCCTGGAACTCACTCTGTAGACCAGGCTGGCCTTGAACTCAGAAATCCACCTGCCTCTGCCTCCCAAGTGCTGGGATTAAAGGCATGTGCCACCACTGCCCGGCTACCATTTTTTAATTACATGCAAGTAATAAGGTCAGTTCTGGGTTACAGAGCCAGCAAGGAAAAAAAAAAAAAAAAGTCTCATGATCACTGTGTCTAAAGGCTTGTCAGGACGACCAGATATCTGAGCCTAGTTCCCTGCCCTAGCCCAAAGTCATATTCTTGCCATATTCTACTTCTTTGCTCTAGCCCAAAATCAGATTCCTGCCTGAGCTTACTTCCTTGTCCTGGCCTAATGTCAAATTCCTGCCTGGAGCCTATTTCCTTGTCCTGGCCCAATGTCAAATTCCTGCCAAGCAGCCCCAAAAACTCTCCACAGTTACTACCTCACAGGTTTATGGAGAGTTAAAAAACATAGTTTAGTTGCCCTTGAAGTTTTGTAGTGATAAACCCAGTCAATATTTCATCTCCTGGTTTTTTTTTTTTTTTCCTCCCCCGGTTTTTCGAGACAGGGTTTCTCTGTGTAGCCCTGGCTGTCCTGGAGCTCACTCTGTAGACCAGGCTGGCCTTGAACTCAGAAATACTCTTGCTTCTCCTTAGCTCCTTCTTTGTGACCTTTGGTTAATGATTGTTTTTTTGTTTTGTTTTGTTTTGTTTTTGCCACAGACACTCTGGGTCCCTGGTCTGTGAAGAACGGGATTTCTTAGGCAGATGGACAAAGAGTTTGGATGAAAATGACAGACAGATTACACGAGAAATGTGTTGAATCTGAATGTAATGTTCTGGTTGAGCTTCAGACTTATATAACAACGAATTATCAGAAGATACAAATCACAAAAAGACAAGATACACTGAAATTCACCAGTTACAGCAGAAAGGAATTTACAGGGACTAATTAAATGTTTACATTAGGGATAACAAGCCCTGTCTAGGATCAGCCTAATGCCAGGCAAGAATTTCACACTTTAAGGTTAAAAGCATCAGGGGGTTGTTAACTCTTGACAGGCCTTAAGAGTAATGCGCTATCACAGAGCTCTAAATTCTTAGGTCTAGTAAAACTTATCTTGTCTGGAGAGTTTCCCCTTATTAGGGTAGTATATCAACTTATACTTGACATGGAAGTAGCCTGTAGTAAAAGATTTCTATCTCAGTGAGACTTTTAGTCTCTATCTGTAAACAGCTGAGTAAAATGGCAAGTGCTTAATTGTTTACTGAATGGGTTAAGCTCCTTGCTGCTATCTGGAATCTAAGAACACTGGAAAAAGGCTTTAGCTATGTTAGAATACAATCTTAAAAGGCATTTACTATAAGGTAATACTATATAGAGTGCACGTGGATCTATACACTAGACTAATGTGGGAATGGAAAAATTAATTTTATGGTTTATATAGATTAGGGAGAAAATGCCAGGCCCCCGGGAAGGGAGTTTCCTTGAAACTCTTTGTTTCATGAACCAGCTTCCCAGCTTTCGCTTTGTCAAGCTGACTCCACCAGAGTCCCTGGCAGTTTTAAGATTTATTTTTATTTATATGAGTACACTGCAGCTGTCTTCAGACACACACTAGAAGAATGTATTGGATCTTGTTACAGATGGTTGTGAGACACCATGCTGTTGCTGGGAATTGAACTCAGGACCTGTGGAAGAACAGGCAGCACTCTTTAGCACTGAGCCATCTCTCCAGCCCGGTTAATGGTTTTGATAACCCTTTGCTCTAGGTTTTAGAAGTCTGTTGTCTCTGACGAAAGTAAGCAGTTCTGTTATGAAAGGGGCTCAAATGTCTTTGTCTGGGTCACCATTTTGAAGCAGTGGTGACCCTAGCATGGTGTTGCTTCTGCAAAATAAATGTTTTTATTCTTGCATACATACTATTTGAATTTGGGGTCTTCCTTCAGTGATATTTGAACCCTAACAAAGTTTGTAACACCAGCAGTGGGGAGGCCAAGTGAGAGAATCTTTCATGAGTTAGAGATCAGCCTGGGCTACATACTAGCTTTCAGGGCCATGGAATGAGACGACACTGGTAGAAAAGAGAGAGAGAGAGAGAGAGAGAGAGAGAGAGAGAGAGAGAGAGAGAGAGAGAAGAAACAGGGCTGGCATGATGAGTCGGTGGGTAAAGCATTAGTTGGGGAGCCTCATCACATGAGTTCCACAGCTGGACCCCACAGAGTGAAAGGAAAGACTTAACTCCTACAAGTCTACACACCTTATTTTCTGGCTCTCACACTTGTGCCATGGCACACACATATCCAGGGACAATAAGCAAATACTTTTTTTTTTTTTGACACACTCCATTCTTTTTTTATTTTCTTCAAGATTTATTTATTACATGTGAGTAGCTGTCTTCAGACACACCAGAAGAGGGCATCAGATCTCGTTACAGATGGTTGTGAGCCACCATGTGGTTGCTGGGATTTGAACTCTGGACCTTCAGAAGAGCAGTCAGGTGCTCTTACCCACTGAGCCATCTCACCAGCCCCAAGCAAATACTTTTTTAAAACAGCAAATACTTGTATTCTGACCTAGGAGGTTAGATGTGGGGTGGATCCCAAAAGTCTGGCTCTTTACGAAATCCCTGAGTTTGATTGCAAAGCAGGTATGCAGAAGATTATACTGAAACTAGACCATCCAGTCCTGCCTCTCCTCAACTGATGTGGATTGCACAATGCTGATTTCTAAGGCCTGCTTTGGGATCCGGGCTCCTCAGCCTGCTCCCTGGGGACCTTGGGCCACCCTTCTCTTCTCTTCGTCTTTTTTTTCTTCCTTTTGTTTTGTTTTGGTGGTGGTGGTTTTGTCTGTTTCTTTGTTTCCATGGGCAGTGGTGGCCAATGCCTTTAATCCCTGCACTCCGGAAGCAGAGGCCATCAGCACTACTGAGAGAAACCCTGTCTCAAAAAAACAGAAAGAAAGAAAAAGAAAAGAAAAGAAAAGAAAAGAAAAGAAAAGAAAAGAAAAGAAAAGAAAAGAAAAGAAAAGAAAAGAAACAGGGTCTAGCCTAGGCTATGTTTATACTATGTACCCTAGGCTAGCTTTAAACTTCCCATGATTCTCCTCCACTTCCCAAGTGCTGAAATTACAGGCATGGACTAAAGATTGAATCCAGAGCTTCATTCATGTTAGACAACCACTCTACCAAGTGAACCATTACAGATATGTTTTTTTTAAAAGATATTCAGCTTTTTGAAGTGTTTTGTTTTGTTTTGTTTTTGTTTTTTGTTTTTGTTTTGAGACAGGGTTTCTCTGTATAGCCCTGGCTGTCCTGGAACTCACTTTGTAGACCAGGCTGGCCTGTCAACACTCACAGTTTCTAACCATACAGTGTCCTGTTCACAGTCTCTTTAAAGTGCCAGCATGTCCCAAGATTGTGATCACTTAAAAGGAAAATGAACATTTACCTAAGTAATAAAACTTTATTGATTCTCCTTTTTTTGATATATTTTTTGTATACAAGTAAAACAGGGCTGGGGATTTGGTTCAGTTGGTAGAGCGCTTGCCTGACATCTCGAGGCCTGGATTTGATCTCCAGCACCTCATAAACCTGGAATGGTGTAGAAGACCATGGTAGAGGAGCAGAAGTTCCAGGCCATCCCCAGAGACAGAGCAAGTTTGAGGCCATCCTGACATGCTTAAGATCCTGACTTAAAGAAGCGATGGGGGGCTGGGAGGTGGGGGTATGATAGAGAAATATGGAATCTTTTGGCTGAGCCAGGCTGTAGCTCTGTGCTTCCTGTTTGAAAACAGGCAAGTAATTAATTTATATTAAGTGAATATGAAATGTAAATATGCAAAATGTTGATTATTTCACCAGAATTAATTTTTTTGTTTTGTTTTGTTTTGTTTTTTAAGACAGGGTTTCACTGTATAGCCCTGGCTGTCCTGGAACTCACTTTGTAGACCAGGCTGGCCTTGAACTCAGATATCTGCCTGCCTCTGCTAGGATTAAAGGCATGCTCGACCATGGCCGGCAACTTTTTTTTTTTTAAAATAATATTTATGTGTGTGTGTGTGTGTACATGGAGGTCAAAAAGGGTTGTCAGGTCACCTTGAACTGGAGTTACAGCCAATTTCCAGCTGCCTGATCTGGGACTTGAACTTGGTCCTCAGCAAGAAAATGTCCTCTTAAATGCCGAGCCATCTCTCCAGCATCTAAAAATAATTCTGAAAAGCTTTAAACCTACAAAGAGGCTTTCAGAAGAGGAGACATTCTGAAAAGCAGACAGGGAAACATCGGGATGTGTTGGGAGCTGACTGAGTGGGTATAAAGAGAAGCCACGCTGGTTGCAGGGAATGCAATTGGGACAACACTGCAGTTTTGAAGAGCTTTTTGGGGGACCCACTTAAGGTTTAATAATAAAGATGCAGAGACATTTGTACAATTAAGGCTGTTGGCCTTTTGCTTGGGCAGACTCTCAGTTACAGTGTAATTTAACCCCACTTCCAGCC
Organism: Mus musculus; assembly: GCF_000001635.26. Taxonomy (NCBI): domain Eukaryota; kingdom Metazoa; phylum Chordata; class Mammalia; order Rodentia; family Muridae; genus Mus; species Mus musculus. The sequence continues at coordinate 87,893,485 of NC_000069.6, forward strand.
ATTACAACTAAAGTCTCCTCTAGTCCAACACCACCACCACCCAGTTTAACCTCCAGGCCTTTATTCTCCAAAGAGCCACATTCCAGTTTGAACCAATCAGAAGCAGGACAACGCCCAATCTCTTTGGGTTGCCCTTTGGCCCAGATGATCTCCTATGTGATCTCCTTCTGGGCAGTTTGCTTTTTTTTTTTCCCCTAAATATTTATATATTTGATATGAGTACACTGTAGCTGTCTTCAGACACACTAGTAGTACCCCAACACTGCAGAGACATCCAGATGCTCAGAAGTGGTAGCACCAAGTGGCTCTGAAAGAAAAGCAGAGAGAGGGGAACAAAAGTGTTGATTAATACCCAGGCAGTGGTGGCGCAAGCCTTTAATCCCAGCGCTCATCAGGCAAAGGCAGATCTCTATGAATTTAAGTCACCTTGCCTTGGAAACAGAACAAAGCAGACCAGTGAGTGCTGGAGAGATGGCTCAGTGGTTAAGAGCACAAGCTCTTCTTCCAGAGGACCCAGGTTCAATTCCCAGCCCCCACATGGCAGCTCACAACTGTCTGTAACCCCACTTCTGGGGATCTGACACCCTCACACCGATGACAAGCAGTCAAATCGCCAATGTACATAAAAGAAAAATGAGTGTCTGCATGTAGTGCAGTGTCTGCACTCAGTGTCTGCATGTAGTGAGCAATCACTTCTAAGTGTCACTTCCCAGGAGACACCCAGGACAGAATTTCTTCTCCAAATAGGCAATAAAGGTTTCTTCAATAGGAAAACCCAGGCATGGTGGTAAAGGGTAGGGCCATGTGACTAGCAAGGCAAGTGAAGCTGTACTCAAGTTCTGAGCTGCAGTCCTGGGATAAAATGCAGGAACCAGCACAAAAAACTGATTAATCAGCTGTGAAGCCTTCTGCCCTCTTCTGGAATACAAACTCCCAGGACTGTAGCTTCCTGAAAAGGTTCTTTGAAAATCTTTGGAAATTTTATCCCACCTAAGAGAAAGAATTTCGACAAGAGGCACCCAGAATTCCCCTAGGAACTTCCAGATTATTCTGACAGAAATATCTCAATTGTCCAAGTAGGCTCAAAATGCCAGTCATTCCAGCTCAGGAGGCTGAGACAGGAGGATTGCTAGAACTTACAGGCCAGTTTGGATGCTACATAGTGAGCTCCAGGCCAGCCTGGGCTATCTGAGACCCCGTCTCCAATAATAATAATAATAATAATAATAATAATAATGATAATGATAATAATAATAATAATAAAGACAGGGCATTTGGCTAATTTGATAGAGTGCTTGCATAACATCCATAAGCCTTAGGCTCCGGCACCAAACAAACAAACCAAACGTGGTGCTATACACCTACAATCCCAGCTCTCTGGAGGAGCAGAAGCACAGGAAATCCAGGCCAGCTTGGGATACAGAAGCTGGGCATAGTGCTGAACATCTATAATCTCCAAACCCAGGAGACCAAGACCAGCAGATCTCTGAATCTGAGGATAGCTGATCTACATAGAGAGTTCTAGGACAACCGGGGCTACACAGAGAAATCCTATCTTAGAAAGAAAACAAAAATACAAAAACCACAGCCCCAAATATCATACTGGGACTACTGGTATGGGTTAACTTCTCATTGTGGAGTGTTAAGAAGTAAGACCAAGGCCGGGCGTGGTGGCACAAGCTTTTAATCCCAGCACTCCAGAGGCAGAGGCAAATGGATTTCTGAGTTCGAGGCCAGCCTGGTCTACAGAGTGAGTTCCAGGACAGTCTATACAGAGAAACCCTGTCTAGGAAAAAAAAAAAAAAAAAGAGAGATCCAAGGCAAGACATGTAAACACTAAAAAAAAATAAATAAATAAATAAACATTAGGCAGGTGGTGGTGGTGCACACCTTTAATCACAGCACTAGGGAGGTGAGGAAGGTGGGGATTTGTGAGTTAAAGGCCAGCCTAATCTACGTAATGAGTTCCTGGACAACCAAGGTTACACACTGAAACCCTATCTCAAAACAACAAACAAAAAGAGGTGGAGGAGACTGGAGAGATGGATCTTGAGGCAAGAGCACTGTTGCTATTCAAGAGAATCCAGGCTAGATTCCCAGCATCTACACAGTGCTTCACAGTATCTCCTGGTGGTTTCAGGGATCCCATAGCCTCTTCTGACCTTCATGGGTACCAAGCATGAGTGCTGCACCTGGCAACACCCTCACATATAAAATAAATAAATAAATTCTTTCTTTCTTTCTTTCTTTCTTTCTTTCTTTCTTTCTTTCTTTCTTTCTTTCTCTCTTTCTTTCTTTTTTAGTTTTTCGAGACAGGGTTTCTCTGTGTAGCCCTGGCTGTCCTGGAACTCTCTTTGTAAACCAGGCTGGCCTCGAACTCAGAAATCCCCCTGCCTCCAGAGTGCTGGGATTAAAGGTGTGCCCCACCACGCCCAGCATAAATAAATTTAATAATAAAAACAAACCACAACAAAAAATTAAATATCGAGCAATAGAGGAACTCACCAGATGTGTGTGCATGGATATACACATACACACACACACACACACACACACACACACACACACACACACCACACTGTTTTGGAGCCAACTCTTGCTTGAATTATTTTTTTTAGGAAGGATGACCTGCCTTATCTTGAGACTCTTTGGAATCACCAGGAAGAAGTCCTTCACCAGCTCATGACCCTTGACATTTAAAACTTAAGACTGGGAGCTAAAAACCTTAATTCTTTATAAATTACCCAGCCTGAAGTATTTTGTTATAGCAACAGAAACTAGATGAAGGGAGAGCCAACTATCTGATAGGCCTGAGAATAAAACAGAGAAATCTCTAGACTTGTAAGTTCCCACAAACCATTATGATGCTATGCATCCTTTTTTTTTTAGTTTCAGGTTGTGTCTCATGTAGCCAGGCTGGCCTCAAACTTGCTATATGGTTGAGGAAAACTTTAAAGTTTCTTTTTTTTTTTTTTTTTTGTTTTTGTTTTTGTTTTGTTTTTTTTTGTTTTTGTTTTTTGAGACAGGGTTTCTCTGTATAGCCCTGGCTGTCCTGGAACTCACTTTGCAGACCAGGCTGGCCTCGAACTCAGAAATCCGCCTGCCTCTGCCTCCCGAGTGCTGGGATTAAAGGCGTGCGCCACCACGCCCGGCTCTAAAGTTTCTTTTATATTTATTTATTTATTTTTATTTTTATTTTATGTTTTTTTTTCCTTCCTACATGACACCATGTCCATGCAGAGACCCCAGAGAAGGTGTTAGATCTCTTGAAGTTTTTTTTTTTTTTTTGGTTTTTCAAGACAGGGTTTCTCATCTCAGCCAGGCGTGGTGGCACACACCTTTAATCCCAGCACTCGGGAGGCAGAGGCAGGTGGATTTCTGAGTTTGAGGCCAGCCTGGTCTACAAAGTGAGTTCCAGGACAGCCAGGGCTATACAGAGAAACCCTGTCTCAAAAAAACAAAACAAAACAAAACAAAACAAAACAAAACAAAAAAAAAGACAGGGTTTCTCTGTACAAATGGTTATGAGCCACCATGTGGATGCTGGGAATTGAACTCAAGACCTCTGGAAGAGCAGTCAACTCTCCCAACCACTGAGTCATCTCTCTAGCCCTCTAAGCACCATTTTTTTGTTTGTTTCTTTGTTTTGTTTTTTTGTTTGTTTGTTTGTTTTTTGTTTTTTTTTCTGAGACAGGGTTTCTCTGTATAGCCCTGGCTGTCCTGGAACTCACTTTGTAGACCAGGCTGGCCTCGAACTCAGAAATCCGCCTGCCTCTGCCTCCCAAGTGCTGGGATTAAAGGCGTGTGCCACCATGCCCGATTCTAAGCACCATTTTTAACAAATGACTTTTAAGTGTGTGTGTAAGTGTGAGTGTGTGTGTGTGTGAACTGAACTTTTACATGTGTGTGTGGGAGGAATATGGGGCTGGGAATTGAACTCAGGACCTCTAGAAGAGCAGTCAGTGCTCTTAACTGCTGAGCCAACTCTCCAGCTCTTCAGCATCATTTTTTCTTTTTTTTTCTTTTCTTTTTCTTTTTTTTATTTCATTTTATTTTTATTTATTTACTTATTTATTTATTTATTTTTGGTTTTTCAATATAGGGTTTTTCTGTGTAGCTCTGGCTGTCCTGGAACTCACTCTGTACACCAGGTTGGCCTTGAATTCCGAAATCCATCTGCCTCTGCCTCCCAAGTGCTGGGATTAAAGGCGTGTGCCACCATGCCCGATTCTAAGCACCATTTTTAACAAATGACTTTTAAGTGTGTGTGTAAGTGTGAGTGTGTGTGTGTGTGAACTGAACTTTTACATGTGTGTGTGGGAGGAATATGGGGCTGGGAATTGAACTCAGGACCTCTAGAAGAGCAGTCAGTGCTCTTAACTGCTGAGCCAACTCTCCAGCTCTTCAGCATCATTTTTTCTTTTTTTTTCTTTTCTTTTTCTTTTTTTTATTTCATTTTATTTTTATTTATTTACTTATTTATTTATTTATTTTTGGTTTTTCAATATAGGGTTTTTCTGTGTAGCTCTGGCTGTCCTGGAACTCACTCTGTACACCAGGTTGGCCTTGAATTCCGAAATCCATCTGCCTCTGCCTCCCAAGTGCTGGGATTAAAGGTGTGTGCCACCACCGCCTGGCTCAGCATCATTTTAAAAAAGAAGCAACATATGTGCTTAGAACGAGCTAAGTACCAGGATGGATCTTAGCATCAGATCTAGTGTCCAATCTATAGGCTTTCCTGAGTTCTAACCCCAATACTCAAAAAGAAAAAGAGGGTTGAAAAGGATTTAGAAAATACAGTAGTAGCACATAATTTTCATTCTAGCACCCATGAAGCAGAGGCAGGTGGATCTTTGAGTTAGGGCCAGCTTAGTCTATCAAGCAAATTCTAGGACAGCCAGGGTTACACAGTGAAGCCCTATCTTGAAAGAAAGAAAGAAAGAAAGAAAGAAAGAAAGAAAGAAAGAAAGAAAGAAAGAGAGAAAGAGAGAGAGAAAGAGAGAGAGAAAGAAAGGAAAAAAGGAAGAGAGAGAGAGAGAGGAAAGGGAAGGAAAAGAAAAGAAAAGAGGTCTGGCATGCTATAATGAGGTCAAAGGAAATGTTCAGGGCAGTGTGACTGGAGGAGAGCTAGTCCAAATGCAAAGGTCACCAGTCAAAATAGATCAGTGTCTTGGGGAAGGATAGCTGCTAGAAATGAAGTAGGAGGGATATCTGGTCCGTCTAAGCACTTTTAGACTGTAATGGGGAATTCATGCCTCGTGGACCACAGATTGGGAAAGTGAGCAACAGAAAACAAAAAGTTTCTGGGAAGTCTGGCGTAGTGGCACACGCCTTTAATCCCAGCACTCGGGAGGCAGAGGCAGGTGGATCTCTGAGTTCGAGGCCGGCCTGGTCTACAGAGTGAGTTCCAGGACAGCCAGGGCTACACAGAGAAACCCTGTCTGGAAAAAACAAACAAACAAACAAACAAAAGGGTTCTGGGAAAATGAAATGTGTGTAAATGGAATAAGACCAGGCATGGCAGAACACCCAGGAGACTGAGACAGGAAAATCATGAGTTCAAGACTAGGCTAGGTTGCCAAATTAATACCCTGTCCCCAAGACAAAACAAAATACCATAGCACTACTGGGAAAATATGAGTTTGGGGATAGGAAGAACTCATGATTCTAAGATAGAAGATAAATTTCTGTCTTTATTAGAGTTTCTATTGCTGTGATAAAACACCATGACCAGTAGAAACAGGGAGAAAATGGTTTATTTCAGCTTACAGTTCTACATCATAGTCCATTATCAACAGAATTCAAGGCAGGAACTCAGGGCAGAAGCTCAAGGTAGGAACTGAAGCAGAGGCCGTGAAGAAACATTGGTTAGTGTCTTGCTCCCCATGGCTTCCTCATCCCACATCCCGACTACCAGCCCAGGGATGGCACCACCCACAGTGAGCTGGGCCCTCCCACATCAACCATCAAGCAAGAGAATGTACACAGGCTTGGCCACAGGCCAATTTGGTGATGACATTTTCTCAGCTGAGATGCCGTCTTTCCAGGTGACTACTTGTGTCAAGTTGACATGAAACCAGCCAGCAATCTCCCACAGGTTTAGCCTAATTTAGCCCACAGCTGATGCCTAAGATTGAACAACTCAAGGATAGCCATAAAACACACTGTTTAGTGAGATGGTGGTAAGTCAGCAAACATTCTAATACTTTGAATGGTAAATGGGAATGTTGTCTCTGGAGAGAGGACATAGAGGAATTTAGATTACAGTTTCATGGAACTGTGTTTCCCAAAAGCACACAAGTCTCTGCCTTTACCTTTTGCTGTTGATGCTGTTGTTGAGGAAAGGTCTTGCTGTGTAGCCCAGGCTGATCATGAACTTGTGACCTTCTAGCCTAGGCCCCTAGAGTTGGCATTCGAGGTTTGGGACACCATGTCTCACTGTATGCATCATTGGAATAAAAATGTCAGACTGGGCTACCTCAATGACAGCACATTTTCTCAGCATCATAAGGACCTGGGTTTTGGCGCTGGAAAGATGGCTCCGTGGTTAAGGGTACTGGCTGTTCTTTCAGACAGGCCTAGGGTTTGATCCCTGAATCCTCATGGCCTCTAATAACTGTCTGCAACTCCTGTTCCAGGGGATATGATGCCCATTTCTGAACTCCATGGGCACTGCATGCATGTGGTGCATAGAGACATGCATGCAGGCAAACACCCATAAAACATCTAATAAAAATAAATAATATCTTCATGTCTCTAGTTACCTTTTATTTCATACTGCCAGTTTCTTATTTTTTCCTTCTGTCCTTAATTTCTTTCCTTTTCTTTTTTCTTTCTTTTTTTTTTTTTAAAGATTTATTTATTAATATGTAAGTACACTGTAGCTGTCTTCAGACACTCCAGAAGAGGCAGTCAGATCTCGTTACGGATGGTTGTGAGCCACCATGTGGTTGCTGGGATTTGAACTCCGGACCTTCGGGAGAGCAGTCTGGAAGAGCAGTCGGGTGCTCTTACCCACTGAACCATCTCACCAGCCCAATTTCTTTCTTTTTCAATTTACTTTATTTATATGAGTACACTGTAGCTATCTTCAGACACACCAGAAGAGGCATAGGATCCCATTCCAGATGGTTGTGAGCCACCATGTGATTGCTGGGACTTGAACTCAGAACTTCTGGAAGAACAGTCAGTGCTCTTAACCACTGAGCCATCTCTCCGGCCCCCTTTTGTTGTTGTTGTTGTTTTCAAGACAAGGTTTCTCTGTGTTGCCTTAGCTGTCCTGAAACTCACTCTATAGACCAAGCTGGCCTTGAGCTCAGAACTCAAAAGATTTGCCTACCTTTGCTTTCCCAGTTTCCTTATTTAAAAAAAAAAAATCTTGGGTTCCATCTCTAATGGCATAATAAATAAATGCAATAATAAATAATGTAAGCTTCCACATTGGCCCACTGGGGCAGGGCAAGGACAGAATGTGCCCAGGTGACCAGCAGGATGGAGCTGAAGAGCAGTCTCTTTATGCTCATTACAGTTCTGGCACCCAACTATCCCCTTCCTCCTGTTTGCTTGTTTGTTTGAGACAAAGTTCTCATTATGTAGCCCTGGCTGGCCTGAAACTCACACTAAGGACTAGACTGGCCTGGAATTCACAAAGATCTACCTTCTGCAGCCTCCCAAATGCTGGTATTAAAGGTGTGCATTACCACACCCTGCTGTCCCACCCAAGGCCCAGCACTCACTCATCCAAGGTCTGCCCTCCAGCAGCCAAGAAAGATGTGGGAGGAATGAATGCCCAAGCAAAGGAACCAAGCCCTTGAGCCCACAGGCAAAGTGAGGTAGCAGAAATGGCCTTTCAGTAGCCACCACTGCCATCTGTCCTCAACAGAAACTACAATCAGCTTTCTGCAGCAGTGCCTGACAACAGAAGAGGTTATCATCTCTGAGGAGGAGTCAGAGAGCCCACCAGGGTTTAACAATCTTATCAGTCCAGTAGGGGTGGCACAGACCCCTGTCACTTCCTGTCCCCAGTATCTCTGTGGCAACACCCTTGAATGGAGAAGTGAAGGGTGTAACCAGATGTCAAAGCCAACCGACTTCTGACTCTAGCTCCAAAGCTCAGTCCTTTAGTCTCCAGGGATTACAAGGAGAGCAGAGGAACTTGAGGATGGTGACTGGTGGCTTTCATGCCCTCTGTGGTCTACTGTCAGCAAGCTCCTGGGAGCAGGATTGATGGCAGAGGCCTCAACCCTTTCCTAGGTTCAAAGTAGAGAGAAAAGTGGCAGGGGGTCTCACTCCTGAGGGAAAGGAGAGGTACAGTATTATTCACACCCACATTATTGATGTTCACCAAAGACAGTAAAGCACTCAGTGCCAGTCGAGTGGGGCTGGGGAACAACCTACAACAGGGAATGGGTGGCCTTCACATCTTCACAGGAAGGAGTCTTATATACATTGCTAAGAAGAAAAGGAAATGTAAATGAGTGTGCTGTGGTAAAATGCATGCAAAAGAAACACATGCACACACCCTTGAATTTTCTTGAAAATCACCTAGCAAGGCTACCACAGAAGACGACTAAGTGGAATCAGTTAGCATCACACTCCTGTGGTTGGAGCTCAGTTGGCAGAGTGCTTGCCTAGCATGTCCAAGCACAGGATTGAACTGGCACCCTCAGACGGTACCTGTGCTTATTGGTAACATGGCAAACGACGGACATAAATAATGCTTCAATTGCCAGGTAGTGGTGGCGCACACCTTTAATCCCAGCATGTGGGAGGCAGAGGCAGGCAGATTTCTGAGTTTGAGGCCAGCCTGGTCTACAGAGTGAGTTCCAGGACAGCCAGGACTATGCAGAGAAACCCTGTCTCGGGGGGGGGGGGGGGGGGGAGAATGAAATCGTCACCTAAGCCAAGGATTGAAATTATTGGTGTGATTGTGGGTGACTATGGTGAAGTCATTGGTTTTCAGAAGATGGCTACAACTCCAGGTCATATGTGGAAAAGATTTGGGGATCTGGGATATGCCATCAATTTAAAAATGATATTAAAACTTTTTGGAGCTGGGCTTGGTGGCACAGGCCTTTAATCCCAGCACTTGGGAGGCAGAGGCAGGCAGATTTTTGAGTTTGAGGCCACCCTGGTCTACAGACTGAGTTCCAGGACAGCCAGGGCTATATAGAGAAACCCTGTCTTGAAAAATCAAAAAAAAAAAAAAAACTTTTTGGGGGGGCCAGAACTTAAAGATGAAATCAGGTATAGATTTAGGTTTTTTTTTTTTTTTTTTTTTTTTTTGTGCATCTAGAAGCTCATTAAGTAAGTTAAATATGTGTGTATACACTGAAAGTCAATTTATCAACACAGTATTTCAAATCATCAAATCCTCAAAATGAAACCAGAAAGCTTATGCTAAAGCAAACAATCCTAGGTGTGTTTAAGCATAATCCAGCAAAGAGCAAAGAACACGTAGCCTTTCTTTCTTATTTGACACATTCATTTAAAAACATTTCTGGGGGTGGCTGGAGAGATGGCTCAGAGGTTAAGAGCACTGACTGCTCTTCTGAAGGTCCTGAGTTCAAATTCCAGCAACCACATGGTGGCTCACAACCATTGGTAATGAGATCTGATGCTCTCTTCTGTGGTGTCTTTAGTCAGCTACAGTGTACTTACATATAATAAATAAATAAATAAATAAATAAATCTTAAGAAAAACATTTCTGGGGAAATAATCAACATTTTGCATATTTACATTTCATATTCACTTAATATAAATTAATTACTTGCCTGTTTTCAAACAGGAAGCACAGAGCTACAGCCTGGCTCAGCCAAAAGATTCCATATTTCTCTATCATACCCCCACCTCCCAGCCCCCCATCGCTTCTTTAAGTCAGGATCTTAAGCATGTCAGGATGGCCTCAAACTTGCTCTGTCTCTGGGGATGGCCTGGAACTTCTGCTCCTCTACCATGGTCTTCTACACCATTCCAGGTTTATGAGGCGCTGGAGATCAAACCCAGGCCTCGAGATGTCAGGCAAGTGCTCTACCAACTGAACTAAATCCCCAGCCCTGTTTTACTTGTATACAAAAAATATATCAAAAAAGGAGAATCAATAAAGTTTTATTACTTAGGTAAATGTTCATTTTCCTTTTAAGTGATCACAATCTTGGGACATGCTGGCACTTTAAAGAGACTGTGAACAGGACACTGTATGGTTAGAAACTGTGAATAGGACTCTATACAGTTAGAATTACTGTGTGAGGATTTTTTTTTTACATACCTGTGATGGTCTTTGTCACAGGTTTATTTATTTATAGATGAGGTCTTAACTGAATGCTAGAGAAATCATAAGGTCAGTTGCCCTTTCTTAAGGCCTTACTGCTCCAAAGGTGGCGGTTTGCAGGTGCTGCTCTGTCTAACAGCTTGTTAGAAATGCATACACCCCCAAACCTGACAAAATCTGCTCTCTATGAATTCCCAGTCGCAAAGAACAAAGGGAAGCCTGACTCCCCAAGGGTCTAGGCTTCTGCTCATGCTGTAACTGAGCCTCTGAGGTGCTTGGCTTGGCTCAGGGCAGCTGGGGGAGCGGAGGTAAGGACTGGATATTAAATTGCAGCCAAAGCCAGGAAGGTTTATGGCAACAAAAGGAACCTGCTTGTGGCGTGCTGTCTGCATGGGCCATTGAGGGAGGGGCCGGGAGGGCTGCTGCCAGCAGAAAACTTTCTTTGTGTGTGTGTGTGTGTGTGTGTGTGTGAGAGAGAGAGAGAGAGAGAGAGAGAGAGAGAGAAGCTGAGGATCAAATCTAAGGCCTCTTTCCTGCTCTATCACCCGAGTTCCATTCTCAGCCCCATCAAGAATTTAGAAGTTGCTCTTGCTCTTCCTCTCTGCCCCCCCCCCCCCGCCACCCCTCCTCCGTATTCATGGCTACTCCTCTACCCACTCTGCCTTTCTCTGTCTCTACTACCCCCTCAACTCCCCTCCCCATGCCCTAAATAAACTCTATTCTACACTAAAGTAATAATAACTTAGAAGTCTTACTGATACCTTTTAGCCAAGTGGAGAAGAGGGTAGGACCCTCAGTTTTAATTAAATTGGAATGTGCATGATTTGAGTTTAAAAACATGTAAAATTTCATACTTATAGGACACAAAAAAAAACTCATTAAACTTTTTTTTTTTTTTTTTTTTGGTTTTTCGAGACAGGGTTTCTCTGTATAGCCCTGGCTGTCCTGGAACTCACTTTGTAGACCAGGCTGGCCTTGAACTCAGAAATCTGCCTGCCTCTGCCTCCTGAGTGCTGGGGTTAAAGGCGTGTGCCACCACGCCAGGCATCATTAAACTTTTTAAAGAATTTGTGATTAGGGTTGAAGAGGTGGTCAGTTGCTGCTCTTCCAGGAGACTCAAGTTCAGTTCCCTGAACCCATGTGAATGGGCTCACAATGACCTGCGACTCCAGCCTCAGGGGATCTGACACTCTCTTCTGCACACCACACATGTAGCATGCATTCACAAACACAAATAAAAACTTCAAATCTGAGCTGGTGAGATGGCTCAGTGGTTAAGAGTGCCTACTGCTCTTCCAATGGTCCTGAGTTCAAATCCCAGCTGTTTGTGGACCATTTGAACTCATACATGGTGGCTCACAACCATCCCTAATGAAATCTGAGGCCCTCTTCTGGAGTGTCTGAAGACAGCTACAGTGTCTTACAAATAATAAATGAATAAATAAATATTAAAAAAAACCTTCAAATCTGCTGGGCAGTGGTGGTGCACCCGTTTAAGAGGGAGAGGCAAGTGGATCTCTGAGTTTGAGGCCAGCCTGGTCTACATGAGTTTCAGGACAGCCAGGGCTACACAGAGAAACCCTGCCTTGAAAAACCAAAAACAAACAAACAAAAACCAGAAACCTTCAAATCTCTTTAAAAAGAGAGTATGCAGGCCAGCCAGCCAGGGCTACATACTAAGACTGTCTCCCCCGGCAGTGGTGGCACACTTCTGTAATCCCAGCACTTGGGAGGCAGAGGCAGGCGGATTTCTGAGTTTGAGGTCAGTCAGAGTGAGTTCCAGGACAGCCAGGACTGCACAGAGAAACCCTGTCTTGAAAAATAAAAAAAAATAAAAAAAAAAGACTGTCTCAATAAAAATAAGATATAAAACAATTAGATATAAACAACAAAAAACCCATTGCACAGAGATGTAATTACAACAAAATCTTGTTTGGTTTGAGATCTGAGATCAAGTTTTGCGCACATCATTCCTTAGAATATAACCCAGGCCAAATACAGTCTTCAAATTAATACTATATATCTCCAAACTAGATTTAGTGGTATCCAACTGTCTTTATCGTTTAGGACCTCCTTATTCTAGTGAGGGTAATTGGTGATAGTCCAGATACAGCTGTTAATTTAGAGTAGACTGAAATGGTAGGACTCGAACTCTTATACCGCCACCAACAGAAGCACGTGGAGTGTGTGGGGTACACCTCTTGCCTTGGCGGTCTAACTAGTTAGAAGTCAGAGGCGCAGAGCAAATACGTGGGTTGGGACATGGCACGTGGTAGGGGGGACAGAGCGCAAGGCAGGCCACAGTAGGCCCCGCCTGGCCAGGGCATTCAGAGGAGCCCGGGGAGGGGCACGTGCAGCCTGTCCAGCGGGCGCCAGCTCCTTTTGGGCTGGCACCCACCACCCGCCCGCACACAAAGCCCGCTCGGCGCGCTCGGCACTCGGCTCTTCAAGCCTGTGCCTCTGAGCCCCGCCTGGCGGCCTCCAGGTTGGGTGTGAGGCCGGGGCAGGCTGTAGGCGTCGATTGGCTGCGCGCATCGAACCGCCGCGGGCGGGAGCGCGAGGGGAGGAGTGGGCCGCGGGGGGTGGAGGAAGCGGCCTCGCTCGCGCCGAGGAGGGAGCAATTGAATTTCAAACACAAACAACCACACGAGCTAGCGCTCCCGGAGCCGTGTGTTGCCCACCGCGCCCGGCCCTGTCCGAGCGGCGCGCGGGCGCAGACGCCGTGGCTGCCCCGGAGCTCGCGTCGGGGGCCGGCATCGAGGCGGGGGCCGCGCGAGGGCCGGAGCGCAGCGGCGCCGCAACCGCCGCACGCGCAAACTTGGGCTCGCGCTTCCCGGCTCGGCGCGGAGCCCGGGGCGCCCGCGGCCCCGCCATGTCGCGATCCAACCGGCAGAAAGAGTACAAGTGCGGAGACCTGGTGTTTGCGAAGATGAAAGGATACCCACACTGGCCGGCCCGGGTGAGTGGCGCGGCCGTCGCGGGCCCTGCTGCGGGTTGCATAACGCTCGGGAGGGCACGGCCGCCGAGCGCGGAGCGGGCGTAGGGGCAGGGGTGCCAGGCCTGTTCTGGCTGGCGGGAGCCCACCACCGCTTACATAACGGAGGCGATCGCGGCCGGCACCTGGCGGGCAGCGCCGCGTGCTCAGTTCGCCCTCACCCCTCCGTCACAGCGGCCGAGGCTTCGGGCTCACGGTGGCGGGGGGGGGGGGGGGAGCGGCCCGATGGTGTGTCGCTTCTTTCGCCGCGAATCCCAACCCCTTCTCGGAGCCCCGCTTGAGCCCTGAGTCTCCATTGATAGTTGCCTCCAGTTCAGGTTTCTCTGGCTGGACGAACGGGTGCGAGGGGTCTCAGTTCACAGAGGGTTAGGTGGATGTAGAGTTGGCGACTCACAAACTTTCTTGGAGCATTTTGGTAGGAACTCTGAAGTTGGGAGGGTCGTGAAATGTTTGGGGACGACTTACTTAAAAATGGTCTTGCCTGGCCTGGTGACTCTGCCATAACCGATTTAGCCCCCAGCTCTACAAGAACATCCCTCCATATGCCTCCAGCTCAGACTTGGAACTGGAGGCAGCAGGGCCCCCGTGTGCTTTGGGAAATCCAGTACAGACGACCTTAGCGCGGTGTGGGGGATTGTGGGACGCTGGAGTTTCCTCGGCTTCCCATTAGTGAGCGTCTCCAGTCAGGGAGGCCGGTGTCAGCCATGTGGTTGTTTGAACCCGCCAAGAGTAGGGCCTTCCCCATTCCAGCACCTGGCCAGGTGGGAGGGTGGGGCAGAAAGCCTGCTGTGTTTATCACCTTCCCTCCCAGGAAAAGGTGTGTGTGTGTGTGTGTGTGTGTGTGTGTGTTGGGGGGAGGGTTGCTTCTGGGAATTTTTCAAAACGATTGTAGAGGGGGCCCTTGATACCGAGTGAGGGCATGACTCAGCCCCTTAGGGTGTGGAACTTGTGTAAAAGAAATCCTCGGGCAGAAAGGCCTGGAGGGAGGGGTCTCAGGCAGGATTGCCTTGTGAATTTTACAGTATGGCTGACTGTTCATCTGGCTCAGTACGACTCTGAGGCTCCATGCTGTCTTCGTTCCTATTCAGGGTGTCAGGACACCTTGATCTTTGAGAAAACTCAAGTGGCCCTCCATATTCTCTCTCTCTCCCTCCATCCCAAGGAGTGTGTTCAATCCTACTTGCCTGAGCCTTGCTCACTGAAACTTTAAAATGGGTCAAGTAAGGCCTGGGTCTGGCCTGGGAGTGCAGTGCAGAGAGAGAGAGGCCAGACTCTTTCCAGAAGCTTAGAGGGCCTCGAGGGCCTGACTGAAGCTAGGCTTTGTATATGTGTGTCATGTAAACACTCATGTAATTTATTACCTTGCATCCTCTGATCCATTGGCTTCTTGGTCCAGATGCCAAGGCACTGGTAGGGAGGGCAAGAGCTGGACCCAGGTTTCTACTGCTTTTCCCTGCTGGGGGTGAGACAAAGTTCAGAGGTAAGCTATGTCTGAGGAAAGAGAAGTAGTTATGGAATGTTGATTTACAGAACCTTCTGGTATGCCTTATTTCATGAGATTTTGGGGCCCCATGAACAAGTCCCTCTGATTTTGGTGTTCCTTGGGTAGAGGATAGCCCTTGGAGTAGATATACCATCTATTATTTCTTTTCATTATGAGTGTCTAGGAGAGATGGGCAGGAGAGAGAGACAATTTCTTTCTATTGAAGCCAGGACTTTTGAGCTGAAGTTGTAAATGGGTCTCAAAGAGACACCCCAACACTTGGCTTCATTGTGACACTTAACAGGGGTACACCAGGCTATCACCTCTAAGGCATTCCCCTTGACTCCCAAAAGGACAAAACCGAGTTGTGGTCTTCCCCACCCCCAATTCCTTAGAACCTGTTTTAGCTTTTCCTGAGTCCGGAGGAGGAGGAAGCCTGGAGTCTGCTCCAGGGTGTAACCAGAATCCCCAGCCACTGTGCAGGCCACCACTTGTACCTAGCGACTGCTAGGGGACATGGGCTTCAGGAAAAAGACTGAAAGGGTCCAGGGTTGGAGATTGAAGTCATAGGGGCTACCTGATAGCAGGACCTGACTAGAAGAATGTATTATGAATCCATCTTCTCTCTTCTTCTTCTTCCCTAACTTCCTGAAGGATCTCCAGGCAGTTAACAGTGAACAGCCCTAGCCCTGAGATTCCCCTCCCCCAGTCCTGGAGAGGACTCTTCTAGTTCCTGAGCATCCTAGAGCCTTCCTTTTCCCTCTGCCACCTCACCTTTTCTGCCCTTGGGCTTTGCACACTCCCTAGCCCAAATCTCTGAGCTGCCTGCTATCCTGGACATTCCAGTTTTCCTAGGTCAAATCAGTCTGACCCTAGGAATGGTGGTCAGTTAGTATGTTCTTTGTTTTTTTGAGACAGGGTTTCTCTATGTAGCCCTGGCTGTCCTGGAACTCATTTTGTAGACCAGGCTGGCCTTGAACTCAGAAATCCTTCTGCCTCTGCCTCCCAAGTGCTAGGATTAAAGGTGTGTGCGCCACCACTGCCCAAGTTAGTTTGTTCTTATCTTTCCTTAGCCTTCCTAATGCCTGACCTTCCCCCAGCCCCCTTCATTTCCCCCTTGAGACAGGGTTTCTCTGTAGAACTGAGACCAGGCTGGCCTCAAACCCAGAAATCTGCCTGCCTCTGCCTCCCAAGTACTGGGATCAAAGGCGTGCGCCACCACTGCCCAGCTTAAATGCCTGTTTGGGTTCTGAGTGGTGTGGGCCTGGTGTTCAGTTCACCCTGCTCCTCTGAACACTTCAAATGGCTTCTAAGGATTCTACCCTTAACAGGACAGGATTTCTAGTGCTTGAAGCTTGTCTGATGGAGGCAGGCAGAAGCAGAGGAGTGAGCCCAAATGGTTAAGAAGTTTCAGAATCTCCCTCCAGTTGGCTAGAGGAAGAAGTGTGGTAGGGTCACCAGCACATCTGACTCACTTTTCTTTGACTCACTGAGTTTAGTAACTGTGGATATAGAGAAAGGGCACCACCTAGGAGACAGATTCAGGTAGAGACCTTCTTTGAGATTTAATAGCCTCACCTTAGAAGAACAAGTGCCAGGAAAGAGTTCCTTTATAGCTTAAGGGGTGCTGCCACATAATTGACTTTTCCTGTTTTGTGGGGGAGGGGGCTGGAAAGCACTCCCATCCCCCAACCCTACCTGATGCCTCTACTGTAAGATGAATAGGGTTAGGATAGTTAGGGAATGAGCCTCTTCAGCTCTTCAGGAAGAAGCTCATCTGCCCACACCCAGCCTTTCTGTAGCAGGAAGTTGGCAGGGCAGATGGAGCTGGTGAGTCTCATTACGTCCAGTTTCTGGGCAGCTAGAGGCCTCCTGGGTCTCCTGCCACACAGCTTAGATTCTGTTTGCTCTCCGTGGGAAGCGGGGATATCCAGTTGTTGCAGCCTGTGATCTTGGAGAGCCTCAAGCCTAACCCTTCCCCCACCTCTTTTCTTTTGGAGTCACCTCTCCTTTTTTTCATTTCACGTGTATTACCAGATTAAATGTACAGTAATACCCTGGCTTAGGTATGGGCTCTCCAACACTTTAGTTTGAGCCCCCCACCCCTTCCAGGCATAGGTGTCAGGCCTTTCACCCCAGAGAGGCCTACAGGAGAGAGTCTTTTTAACTACTGTCTCCTGGGAACTCTTAGGCTCTAGAGGTCCTTATTTTATTTTTGCTAATGTCCTCTGAGAAGAGGCTGAGAACTGGAGCCAGGTAGCTTGTCCTGCCCCTCCCTGCCCCACCCCCACCCGCCTTCCTGTCCTAGCTTAGCTTCAAATACAGCCCAGGACCTGCACGCCAGACTACGGGCCTGGGGGGGTGGGGTGCGTTGTTTAGTGTCCCCTCCTCCCCAATCCTAGATGGAAGGCCTGGGGGAGGGGTGGTCACATTCCTAGTTGCTGAGTGGCCCCGGGGGCGGGGTTGAGTTGTCATAGTGATGGGGAACACGTTTGTTGGGGAACTGCGTGCCTTTCCATCAGGTTCCCACACCCCAGCATCTCCTGATTGTTGGGCTGGGCCTAGTTGAGTTTTGCCTTCTGAGGGGGCGGGGCTGGACCGAAGTCCCCAGAGGCCACGGGGCAAGGGGGAGGGACTCAGAAGCCCAAAGACCTCCAAGTCTGGGGCAAGGTGGCCTTCCGAGTCATGCCCACTTAGCTCATTCTACTCACTCAGCTTCCCTGTTCATTTAGTGCACCCTTTATCTCTAATTACTGCTTTGGTCTTCTTCTTAGGCCTGGGTCTGCAGCCCCAGT
Source organism: Mus musculus (assembly GCF_000001635.26). Taxonomy (NCBI): domain Eukaryota; kingdom Metazoa; phylum Chordata; class Mammalia; order Rodentia; family Muridae; genus Mus; species Mus musculus. The sequence continues at coordinate 87,911,029 of NC_000069.6, forward strand.
CAACATGGCTACTTGGCCTCTGGGAGAAGGGCGGGCATCCGGGGCTGTTGCAAGGATTGTTGGGAGTTGTAGTTTTCACCCCAACAGCTTGGCATGGCCTGGACTTCCAGTTGCTCTCTGTTGATTTCAAACTTGACCTTAGATCTCAGCACTTGCTTCCTTTACTGCAGAATTCCTCCTGGGGCAAGGGATTGCCTCAAGAAATTCGGCCTAGATCGAAAAGATGCCTCAGTGGTTAAGAGTACTGGCTGGTCTTGCCAAGGACCTGGGATTCTATTCCCAGCACCCAGACGGCAGCTCACAACCATTTGTAACTCCAGTTTCAGGGGATCCAAGACCCTCTTCTTCTGGCTTCCTCAGGCACTCATGAGGTGCACAGAAGTAATGCTGGAAAACATCCACACACATAAAAATAGCCCCTCCCCCCTTCTACCCTTGAGGGAGACTAGGCCTGAATCTGGTCCTTATTAGAATGTGCCATGTTATCTTGGCAAAGGCATGTCTTCTCAGGGCACAGTCTCCTCTGTAAAATGAGTTGACTGATTTTACTGGCTTTCATTTCATAGTTGTTCACAGAAGTCTTTTAGAGCCAAGGAAGAGGGTTTTGTTTGTTTGTTTTCTTGTCATTTTAATCAGAGCAATCTTTTAATGTCCATAGATTCAATATTTGTTTTTCTGTGAAATCTTGTTAAGTTAATCAGGCTAACTGAGCTCATGAGCCTCCCCCCTCAGCCTTCACATTGCTTAGGATTTCATATTTACTGATTTATTTTGGTGTAGGGGGGTTGGTAGTTTGTTTAGAGTTTCAGATGGGGTCTCCCTTTGTAGTTCTCACTGTCCTCATAAGTATACCAGACTGGCCTTGAACTCACCCAGGGATCTGCTCCCTAGTGCTGAGACTGAAGGCATGCACCACATTGCCTGTTAAGATTTCAGACCTGTACCATCAGGCCTGGCTCATTCAGCAAATACTGTATTTCTGCTGTGTGTTGGAGATGAAAGCAGACCTGAGCGGGTGTGGTGGATACTGCTTTAGACTGAAGAATGAGTCTACTAGCCTAAACTATATGGTGAAGACCTCCCCACCACCACAAACACAAACAAACACACACGCATTCTAGTACAGATAGTCCATGTGAATATCAAGCAAGTAATAAGATGTATTTGTAAAATTGGAACTGTAGTTGGGCAGTGTTGGCACATACCTTTAATCTCAGTATTCAGGAGGCAGAAGATGGAGTTCAAGGCCAATCTAGTCTAAAGAGCTAGATATAGGGCTAGAGAGATGGCTCAGGGGTTAAGAGTACTGACTGCTCTTTCAGAGGACCTTAGTTCAATTCCCAGAACCACGTGCTGGCTCACAGCCATCAATAATGAGTCTGATGCCCGATTCTGACACAAAGGTGTACATCAGATAAAGCACTCATATACATAAAATAAATCTTTTTTTAAAAAAGAGCTAGCTCTAGAACAACCAGAGTTACAGAAAGAAACCCTGTCTCCAAAATGAAAAAATTGGAACTGTTAAGGAGAGATATTATCAGTGTGTTGTGGGGGTGGGGTTGACAGGTCAGAAATGGTTTCTGGGCAGCATGATGGTGGCATGGCAGGGTTGAGGTTGGCAAGCTGGCCAGTGAAGTGGGCCCTGATCATGAGAAGGCATTGGAAGAGGAAAAGTGCACTTCTTGACTTCTCATAATTGGTGATGGGTATGTTGGCATGGGTCTGTATCTGAGGCAGGAGGATCTTGATTTGGAAGCCAGCCTGGGTTTCATAGCAAGGCACTGTCTCAATATATAAAGAAGTGACATCATTGGTCTTGGAATTGGCCAAGATTGGGGAAGATAGTCTCTGGTAAAAGGGAGGGAACTAGTCTTGGGCTTGTTGGGCTTTTCTATCTTAACTCAACTTGGAAAAATTGTACTACTAGAAATATTTTACAAATTGGGTAGTCTCTGGAGCCCTGCTGTCAGGCTCTATACAAATGTATAGGTGGTGGCCCTGCCCCAGACTGGAAAGCCTGGGACTCCTGCTCACATTTGTTCTCCCTTTCTTGTCCCAGATTGATGAGATGCCTGAGGCTGCAGTGAAGTCAACAGCCAACAAATACCAAGTCTTTTTTTTTGGGACCCATGAGACGTGAGTGAGGGGCCAGTGGGCTGGAGGTGGTAACCATGGGAACACGAGTGTGGTGACAGGGTGATGATATCACTTGTTCACGTTTGGCTGTTTAGTTTGGGGGCATCTTAGGGCTTGAAAGCACAGTCTCCTATCTCCTATCCAGGGCATTCCTGGGCCCCAAAGACCTCTTCCCTTATGAGGAATCCAAGGAGAAGTTTGGCAAGCCCAACAAGAGGAAAGGGTTCAGCGAGGGGCTGTGGGAGATCGAGAACAACCCTACAGTCAAGGCCTCTGGCTACCAGGTGAGCAGTTAGTTGTTCCTGCAACCCCCTGGATAGCAGGTGTGTTGTGGGCTCCAGGAGCCTCACCCAGAGGCAATGCTTAATCTTTAGAATATCAGGGCCTTTGGGGTGGTAGAGATGGGACTTCTGCAAGAGGGGCTAGGGGGTGTGGGGTGACTTACAGTTAGGGGCCACTGTCAATGGTTTTTGAGGGCAAGAACAGGTTGGAGACGGTAAGTGGGGCAGGCCTTTATTGGGCCCATCATTAGTAAGAGGACACAGCCTTCCAAGAGGAGGTTCTTGTGAGCCGGGCAGGACAAGGCGGGAGGGCAGGGGGAGCGGGGGTTGTGGGGAACGGGTCCCAGATCCCTTTGGGAGAAGTTGACCCGAGGTTTTGCCTCCTGCTCCAGCCCTCCCCCCTCCTGCACAGAGCCCTGCCTGCCCGGCCTGTGGGTTAACCCCAGGGCTAATCCAACAGAGGTGGGTCTCAAATCACTTGTGAGACTGGGCACCTGGGTGGGGGTGGGGGAAAGGTGGGCAAAAGAAGGAGTGAGTGTTGGAGGGGGTGGTTGGGAGGGGCTAGCCTCTGGTACCGCTCAGCCTCTGATGTCTCCACCACAGTCCTCCCAGAAAAAGAGTTGTGCGGCAGAGCCCGAGGTGGAGCCCGAAGCCCATGAGGGTGACGGTGATAAGAAGGGCAGTGCAGAGGGCAGCAGCGACGAAGAAGGGAAACTGGTGATCGATGAACCAGCCAAGGAGAAGAACGAAAAGGGCACGCTGAAGAGGAGAGCAGGGGATGTGTTGGAGGTAAATGCCAGCATGTGCTCTTTGGCACTTTGAGCCTCTGTGTTACAGCCCAACTCTGAAGTATAAATCCAGCTCCTGGTCTCTGGGAATCCATTTGAGAGCGGAGAATAGAAGAGGATAGTGGGGCAGTGAATGTCACCCAGAGACCCTGAGCAGGAGTGGAAGGAAGCACAGGGAAATGAGCTATTAATGTTCTGTCTCTAGCCTCACTTTATGTCCTCTGATATCTGCTTAGGACTCCCCTAAACGTCCCAAGGAGTCAGGAGACCATGAGGAGGAGGACAAGGAGATAGCTGCCTTGGAGGGTGAGAGGCCCCTGCCTGTAGAGGTGGAGAAGAACAGCACCCCCTCTGAGCCAGACTCTGGCCAGGGACCTCCTGCAGAGGAAGAAGAGGGAGAGGAAGAGGCTGCCAAGGAAGAGGCTGAAGCCCAGGGCGTCAGAGATCATGAGAGGTGAGCTAGCTTCCCTGGCAGTGGGCTGGGAGGGCCTAGCTACTAACAGAGAGGAGGAGGAGGAGGTGGAGAAGAGGACGTAGAGAATGGCCTGCAGTGGTCAGCCTTATTGGAGGCTGGGTGGGCTCTCCCTAAAGACCTGCACTGGCTGGGGTAAGGCCGGGCCAGGATCACACCATTAACCCTTCTCCCCTCCCACCCTCCCCTGCAGCCTGTAGCCACCAATGTTTCAAGAGGAGCCCCTGCCCCGTTCCTGCTGCTGTCTGGGTGCTACTGGGGAAACTGGCCATGGCCTGCAAACTGGGAACCCTTTCCCACCCTATTTACCCTACTCCCTCACTCACTCTCTCCTCTAAGCCCACTCCTGGAGAGTGTCTTGGCCCTCACCTCCAGCTCCCTTCCTACATACACCCTGTGCCCCAGGATGAGATGAGGCCTTGTATCTCTTTACACTTGTTTCCCAGGGTTTCTGCTGGGGTCTAGGCTGCTGTTTCCACCTCTTGACACCTCTGCCCTGCTGCAGGCATTCTAGACCTTTGGGGTGGATAGTGGGCAGGAGTGGAGGTGAAAGAATATAAAGGAGTGTGGGTTCATGGATGGCATCGTCTACCTGAGCTCCTGTCTCCAGCCCCCACACTTATTTTCCCATCTGCCTACATTCAAGAAACAGGACACTGTGGGAGAGAGGCTACCATCCATCCATAAATCCTTGTTGATTTTTGGGAACACTTATCCCCCTGACCCCAGGGTTCAAGGAATTGTAGTTTAACATCTAGACTTTGGAGTTTCCAAGTTTGGGCCTAGGACCTGGAGGGAGCTAAGAGCTGAAGAATCAACTGATTTGCATTGAGGAAATGTCTCTTTAGATCTCAGGGCAGAAATGATAACCTGGGGAGACCTGCTGCCTTCATCTACTTCCCAATGCTTGAGGCCAGCCTGTAGTCAGATATTTCACCCAGACATAAAGGAAAAGACCATTTTTTTTTTAGGAAATGTTTTTAATAAAAGAAAATTACCAAAAAAGAAAAAAAAAACCCAACCCACAAAAGAAGAAAAAAAGGAAAAAAGTTGCCCCGCCCCTTTGTGTGTTCCTCTCTCTGCTCCTTTCTCCCCACTGCTGACCCGTTTTTTGAGGTGCGCTAGGAGGGAGGCTCGCCTCTGACCGGGTTGGCTTTCTCTTTGGACATGGGGCTTTGATGTTCTTCCAGAGTTGGTCTCTGGTGTTTTCTCACATCCAGTTTGTAGCCCACTAAGAATACAGGGAAAAGTGTCCTCCAGCCTCTTCTAGTGGTTTCTTACATGCCCCTCTTCCTTGTCTTTTACTCCCATCTCTCCTCTGGGCTCTGAAGAAAAATTGCTGACTGTAGCTTTGGAAGTGTAGCTCTGAGAATAATAGAAAATTTTGAGTTCTAGGAAAATAAAGCCGCTGATTACTATCCTGATTCTGACTAATTCTTTTCAAGTGTCTGGGTTAACTGAAGAAAGGGAAAGAGACAATCTCTAGATGTCTTCCTCAGATTGGGGGCAGAGACCTCAGCCTCCATTCCCTCACCAGGCCTACAAAGCCCACATCATCCAGTCTACCCTTGCAAGCATCTTGGAGATTCTAAAATATTTTTATACATTTTAAGCTATGTTTTATAAGTATTTTGTCCACATATATGTGCACCACATGCAAGCCTGGTACCTGAGGAGGTCAGAAGAGGCCATTAGGACCCCTGGAACTGGAGGTTTTAAGTTCTTGTATGGGTTTTGGCAAGTCAAGCCCAAGCCATGCAAGAACAGCAACTGATCTGTTGAGCCTTTTAACCAGCAAATAGTCTAACATATTTTAAGCCAGGTATGGTAGCACTAATCTCTACTTCCAGCAATGGGAAGGCAGAGGATCGCAAGCTCAGTGCCTGCTTGGGCTATTATACAAAATGGCCATGCTGAACACTTTACTCCCACTCCAGCCATGCACGCACATGCGTGCACACACACACACACACACACACACACACCACTTGCAGAAATTGCCGATACTCTGGAGATGGAAGCAGGAGGATCAGAAGTTCGTGCTTGCCACACAAGTCAGATTACCTGAGTTCTATTCCTGAGTCCAAAAAAGCTGGTTGAACTACTAGGCTAGTTGGAATGCAGACAGGGGACTCCTGGTCGTGTATCATCTGCCTCTAGAATATGGAAGGAGAGGCCTGATTTCCTGGAATAGAACTTCTAACCCCCGTAGGTGTGTGGTGCCACTGGTGTCTGCACTCAGGCATATACAAAAAGACATACTTTTCAGAACCGAGGACTAAAAAGGGCCTTGTGCTGGGCTAAATTCCCAATCCCAGCAAGTAAAAAGCCTTTAAAAATGATTTGTAATAAAAATAAAATTCAGGGGGCTGGAAAAATGGCTTGGTGGTTAAGAGCACTGATTGTTCTTCCAGAGGTCCTGAGTCCAATTCCCAGTCACCACATGGTGGCTCACAATCTATAATGGGATCTGATGCCCTCTTCTGGTGTGTCTCAAGACAGCGACAGTGTACTCATACATAAAATCTTTTTAAAAAACAAATCCAGACTATATAGTAGTTGGAGAGTTGGTTCACAGTTAAGAGCACTTGTTCTTGTGGAGGACTTGGGTTCAAAGCTCACAACCAACTTCAGTTCCAAGGACTCTAACACCATTTTCTGATCTCCCTTGGCAGTGCACATAGGTAATACACAAATCTAAAGCTTTACTATATTTTTACTATATTTGTGAAGCTGTGCCACCAAGAACAATTGGCAGGAATCAGTTTCTCTTCCCACCATGTGCAAATCCAGGATTGAATTCAGGTCAGGCAGGTAGGAGCCTCTGTTGAGCTATCTGACCAGCCCAAGGAACTTTTTTTATTTAAGATTTAGTTTATGTATATGTACATAAGTACACTGTAGCTGTACAGATGGTTGTGAGCCTTCATGTGGTTGTTGGGAATTTAGGACCTCTGCTCGCTGCAGTTGGCTCACTTGCTCTGGTCAACTCTGCTCACTCAGTCCCTGCTCGAGGATTAGAGGCCTGTGCCACCACGCCTGGCGGCTGCAAGGATTTAAACTGAGGACCTTTGGAAGAGCAGTCAGTGTTCTTACCTACTGAGCCATCTCAGCAGCCCCTCCAAGAAGCTTTTTTAAAAAATCCTTTAAAGTAGCCGGGTGTGGAGGCGCACGCCTTTAATCCCAGCACTTGGAAGGCAGAGGCAGGCGGATTTCTGCGTTCTAGACCTGGTCTGAGTTGAGACTGGCCAGGACAGCCAGGGCTACACAGAGAAACTCTTGTTTCGAAAAACCAAAAACAACAACAAAAATAAACAACACCCACCCCCGTCTTGAAAAACCAAAAAAAAAAAAAAAAAAAAAGTCCTTTGAAGTTATCTGCAGATGTACAGCAAGCTTTGGAGTATGCATGAGACAGTATATATATAATCAGGGATGGTTGGAGATTCAGTTTCCTGTACATGTGTACTTCAGAAAAGAGAAACGGAGTATAGTCATGGGAAATACATGACTTTTGTCGAGACAGGTCACATATAGCCCAGGACACACACTAACTGTAGTGGAGGAGACCCGTTAACCGACTCTGCCAAGTGCTGAGTTCCAGCTGTAGACGTTCCTGATTGGTTTTTTGTTTTGTTTTGTTTTTGAAGTAGGATCTTCTTATTGGTCTCAAACTTAAAATTCTTTTGCCTCAGTCTCTTAAAAGTGTTGGGAAGAAGAGTTTGGTTCTTAGACCTTCAAGAGCAAGTCAAAATGTAGGGAGGAGAGGTTACCACTTAATGCTAGTTAGGTCGGTGACCACAGTCGGCTCTGAGTCCAAAGACAAGGTCTTAGCCAGGCATAATGATGCACACCTTCAATTCCAGCATTGGAGACAGGTGGGGAATCTGAGCTCTAGGCCTGCCCAGTCTGCATAATGAGTTCCAGGACAGCCAGAGTTTACATAGAACCTGTTTTTAAAAAATAAAAGGCTTTTAGGTAAGAATTACTGCTTTTAAGATAAATGTTTACTGAGCATGCAGTAAGCCTGGGATATGCAGTAAGGGCTGGGTTCAGTCTGGAGCATCATATAAAACCAGATTTGATGGTTAGCTCTCGCACCTGGGAAGGAACAGCAGAAGCCAACTAGCAAGTTTGAGGTGATCCTGGGCTACATGCACCACTCTCAGAAAACAAAAGCAGCTGAGAAGATAGAGCACTGTTGTTCTAAGTTCATCTTGCTGGGTTGCTGGTTTAGGGATAGGCCAGGTGAGGTTAGTTTGCCCACTAATGAAGTTTATAACATTACAAACTGTAGGGGAAAGCTGCTTCAAAGCTCGTAGTCATCAGCAAACTCAGGAATGAAAGGAAACATACTTAGTCTAATCAGAGCAGGAAGGTGAGTGGAGTCAAATAGCGAGCTGATAAAAGAGATCTGGTCTCTGCTAAATTTTGGTAGGGATGCCTGCCAGTCCACGGATGGTGAGAGGACAGGTGAACATGGTCGAAATCTTCCAGTACATTTCACACGAGTGATTGCTAATATAATATCACTCTTTTCTCTGAAAAGGCGGGGCATTTTTTTTTAATATGCCGCGTCCTGGTCCCTCAAGCAGAGAAGAGCCAGGACATAAAGGTGATCTCATCTGGAAATGGACACCCTTTGCTTTGAATTAGGAAGCCATAACTACCAAGAAAATGGAGCCATGTTCTCTGTGAACTACAACTCCCAGTGGTCTCCACGAAGAGCGCGAACGAACTTACGCAGCAAATTAGCATGTCTTTCGCCTTCAATTCCCGACATGCCTTTCCCAGTCTGGATTTCCTACGGTTGGCTAAATTTCCTGTTTCCTGTCCATTTTGTAGCAACGGACTAGAGTTCCCAGACGCTGGGAGGCTCGCTTCGGTTTTGTTTTGTTTTGAGCCTTCCTTTCCGCAATTTGACTACATCTCCCAAAAATCCGGTGGGTGGGGACTGCGGACGTAGAGAACGCACGTGGAAAGAAAGTTGCGGGGAGGTGAGGCTACTCAGCGACGGGGAAGGTCGGAAGGTGGATAAGCGAAGGGACTTCTTTTCCTAGTTTTAAACTGAGCCTTGGGCTCCTCTTTTGCTAGGACGTTGGAGCTATCCGCATATCGGGGTGAGTCTGACGAGGGAATTACTTGAGGCGGTGACCTGAGGACTTGTACTGAGAAGAAAGCCAGCCCCACCACGGAAGTGACACTAGCTAGCATCTAGGTTGTGTAGGGAACCAAAGGGAAAGATGGAGTGGGGGCCTGTCCGGGGCCTAAAGGAGTTTTTAAAACAAACAAGCAAGACCCCCCCCCCCCACACACACACACATACACACTTGTGATGCTGCATGCTAAGAGAGGGCAAGGTTTTCCTGGATCTTGCTGTTAGCATCCCTTACTGAGTTCTCAGTTTTCGACTTGTCAGGTAGTAGTTAGTGCTTAGTAATCGTGTATTTGATCTAGATAGAAATAGTCCCCGTGTTTCTCTAGCATCATGGTAACACTTGACTTTGCTCCCATCTCTTATCCTGAAATGTATAAAAAAAGGAGTAATAGTTCACTTATGCAAAATGCTTGCCTGTTATATGTGAATCCCCAAGTTTGATCACCAGCACCACACACACATACAAATCACAAAACATGATAAGATTATGGGCAACTTTTCATCGCTGTTGTTAGGCTTCTGTGAGATGCTATTTAGCATGGTACCACGCCAGTAGCAACTGTTTTAGAAAGCTTACTGCATGCTAGGCTAGCATTTTTACATTGAGCGTTTTTACTTTGTTGGTTTCATTCAGATAGGTTTCTCATTATAGCTCAGACTGATAATGTTTTTTTTTTTTTTTAAGATTTATTTATTTATTATATGTAAGTACACTGTAGTTGTCTTCAGATACACCAGAAGAGGGCACCAGCTCTCATTACGGGTGGTTGTGAGCCACCATGTGGTTGCTGGGATTTGAACTTCAGACCTTCGGAAGAGCAGTCGGGTGCCCTTACCCACTGAGCCATCTCACCAGCCCCGATAATGTTTTTATAAAGACGAAGGATATGTTTTGAAGAGCGCAGTAAGATGTGGTGGGAGGTGGTACCTCAGTGGGCATCTCTCCCCACCAAAGTACCAGCCATACAGTGGGTCTAGTATAGAATAAAGTTTATTTGGGGGCATGGGAAGGGAGTTGAGAAGGAAGTAGAGGTGAAGAAAGAGGGGACAGAGAAGGACAGACAGAAAGAGAAGAGGCCGGTCAGAAACATGTGGAGGTGAGATGGGGAGAAAGGTCTGAGGATCTGAGACCAAACCATCCCTTTTATAAGCAAGCCGGGACCACCCAACAGCTGTTTTTACCCCTGCTATTGCTATTCACTTGTCTTGTGATTGCTTGCCTGTGGACTGTCCTAGTACTTTCTTCCATTACCTGTTTTCCTCCTGCTCTAATGTTCATGTACTCACGTAATAACTCTCTTAAGTACCTTCAGTGCCAAGGTCTCCTGAGATAGCTAGCAATCCAAGCTAGATAGTGTAGCCCCTGGTCTCGTGAGTTTTTTACTTATAAGTCAGATATATGGGGGAGGGGGTTGAATACAGATGTTCCCATGGATGGAAGATACATTACCTCTTTGTTTTCTCATTTGTAAAGATAGCCTGTGAGGAGTGTCAGTGAGATGAAGTCCTCTACGAAAGAGAGTCAGTGCTTTAATAACAGTCCTGGAGCTATATGGAGCTATATAGCTGGATATGGTGCTATACACCTTTAGTCCTGGCACTAGGGAAGGAGAGCGAAGGAGAAGGATTTGTGAGTTCGAGGTCAGCCTTGTCTACACAATGAGTTCTAGGTCAGCGAAGGATATATATATATATATATATAGTGAGACCCTGTCTCAAAAAGCAAACATTCCTTCCTTTCTCTCTCTCTCTTTTTTTTTTTTTCCGAGACTGGGTTTCTTTGTATAGTCCTGGTTGTCCTGGAACTCACTTTGTAGACCAGGCTGGCCTCGAACTCAGAAATCCACCTGCCTCTGCCTCTCAAGTGCTGGGATTAAAGGCGTGCACCACCACTGCCCAGCTAAATGTTCCTTCCTTGTTCAAATCTTCATTCTGTTTTTCTTGACTCAGCTGGCAAAGTTTTTGAGTGTTTCCCTGGTGAGATTTCTTGAATCTAGCTATGCGGCTCTCAGCCCTGCTGGCCTTGGCATCCAAAGCCACTTCCTCCCCCTTCTACCGCTATGGAATGAGCCGTCCAGGTTCCATAGCAGACAAAAGGAAGAATCCTCCATGGAGCAGGCGGCGCCCAGTAGTGGTAGAGCCCATCTCTGATGAAGACTGGCACCTATTCTGTGGAGACATGGTAAGGACCTCAAGACAGAGGGACAGGAAGGCTAGTGGGCAACAATTTCCTGCCCTTGTCCTTGCATCTCATCTTCCTACAGGTAGAAATCTTAGAAGGCAAGGATGCTGGGAAGCAAGGCAAAGTAGTCCAAGTCGTTCGGCAGCGAAACTGGGTTGTCCTGGAGGGGTTGAACACGGTGAGTCTTGAGAAGTCTTCCCCATCTCTCCCTTTTTCCTTAAGAGAAGCATGGGGAGACAGGAAACTGGCGGAGGGGCAGGCTGTACAACTTGGACATGCTAAGCAATAGTGGGCAAATCCCCATCACACTTGTTTTCTGATCTACCTTCTCTTGGACAGCATTACCGATACATTGGCAGAACCAAGGACCACCGAGGGACCATGATCGCTAGTGAAGCCCCCTTGCTTCATCACCAGGTCAAGCTAGTGGATCCTGTGGACAGGCAAGCACAGGGACCTCTGGTCAAGGGACTTCTAACTCTTGAGAGTTCAGACAGGGTGGGGTACATCAGACTAATGTGTTGAATATGATGGAACTCAGAGGTCTGTTAATTGTTTTAAAGATGTTTATTTATTTATTATATGTAAGTACACTGTAGCTGTCTTCAGACACCCCAGAAGAGGGCATCAGGTCTCATTATAGGTGGTTTTGAGCCACCATATGGTTACTGGGGATTGGAACTCAAGACCTTCGGAAGGGCAGTCAATGCACTTACCCACTGAGGATCTCACCAGCCCCCCAGAGGTCTGTTTCTTGTACACAATTCTGTCAGTAACCCTGATACAGACAAAATCCCAGAGGTTCTCAACCACTGCCTTCACTTTTGGGTTGCAGGGTGACACAGGCTCCAAACTAGATTTTTTTTTTTTTATTCTTACCCACCAGGAAACCCACTGAGATCCAGTGGAGATTTACTGAGGCAGGAGAACGTGTTCGAGTCTCTACAAGATCTGGCAGAATTATCCCCAAACCTGAATTTCCTAGAGCAGATGGCATTGTCCCTGAAACATGGACTGGTAAGTTGAGGATGGGCAGGAAGAGCGTAGGGCTGTGAGGTTTGAGAGGAAAAGCTAATAAGTTGCTGGGCTAGGAATGTGGGCAGGGCTTGGTTGTAGGGCAGTTGAAGAAATAGAGAGTTGGCAAACACTTTGATTCAACAGATGGCCCCAAGGACACATCAGTGGAAGATGCTCTTGAAAGAACTTATGTGCCCCGACTAAAGACATTAGAAGAAGATGTGATGGAGGCCATGGGGATCCAGGAGACTCGAAGATTCAAGAAAGTTTATTGGTATTGAGCCTCAGAGTGCTGCTTCTGCCTGTCCAGTTTTCACCTTGATGGTAGAGGCCTTTTTTCTAAAACACCAATAAAGAGACTTGAGAGCAGCCGTTGTCCACACTACCCCTCTGCCTCTCCCAAGTGCTTGCATTTTGGGGAGCTCAGGCACAGTGCAGCTTTTCTTCTTGTCAGGATAGACTGGGTAGGTGCTAGCCTTCCCAGGGATAGGTCCTGATGTTTGGAGATGGGAGCAAGAAGGCCCCTCTGTTCTTTTCCCTATTTACAGAAATAGGAGTTTTAAGAGTTTTAAGAAATAAAAATTACATGGTATTTATAGAAACAGAAGTCTTAAAAGCTTTATAAATAAAAATTACACAGTATTACTTTACACAAGAAGAGAAAGAAAGGGTACAAATCTGAAGTTATGGTATCCAGCCATATTGGCACTGGTGGTTTCAGACTGTCAGTTGTCTTCAGTCTCAAGAGTGGAGAAGGCCTGACCCAGGGGCGTCTTGGTGGCCACCAGAACCAGATTTCTGGGAGAGAGTTCAGGGCTGAAGATGGGCAGGAGCTCAGCATAGAAGCCTAGGATAAAAGAACATGAGGGCTAATTAGAAAGGAATCCCGAGGCCCGTCCTATGGCAGTTTCTTATTCCAAAGTGGGTGGACTTCAGAAGCACGAGCTTGAGAGGCTTCGCTTTCTGTCCATGTGCTTTGTTAATACCTGCTATGCTTGCTTAAAGTCCACCTTATTGGTACAGAAGAGGCTCAAGTTAAGAACACCTGCTCTTTCAGCATCCTCAGGTTTGTTCCTAATACCCACATCAGGAGGCTCTTAACTATTTGCAGCACCACTTCCAGGGGACAGGACATCCAAAAGCATGGGATATATGTACACATTATTTTAAAACCAAAAGCAGTTTCGGGAGGTGCTGCTAAGACTCTACATTGTTAACAAATGCCTCACCCATCAGACTCCAAGGACTCAAGGGAACCCCAAAACCTCATAACCTCACCTTGCTCCTGAAGATAGAGCATCCGGTCCAGTAGAATCAATGTCTCTACCAGTGGGGCCAGCAGGAGGGCCAAGCTGAAGAAGGCCACCACACGATTCTCTTGGGCCTGGTGGGCCTGGAGGGCAGCCAGATCCAAAGGCAGCTGGGGGTCCAGACCCACTCGCTTTAACCCTTGTTTCACATATCTGTGGGACCAGCCCCAAATCAGTTAGTTCTCAAAACTTTTACCTCCCACTTAAAGCCGATTCCTACTTTGATTTGCTTAGTCATTTTAAAAGGTCCTTTTTGCCCAGCTTGCCCCATGCTGAGTACAAGTATCTTCCTAGCTCAGCCTCCCCAGGCAGGCCACAGTGCCTACTCTGACATTCCTGGCTTGTGTGAGTGTTGAGATAGAGAATCTCTGTGTTGTCCAGACTGACCTCTGCCTCCCAGGTTCTGGGGTTAAAGACATAAGTGACTAGGTCTGCCTGTTTTCTTTTTTTGAGACAGTATTACTTATGTAGCCCAGTCTGCCCTCAAAATAAAATGCCCATTCCTCTGGTACACACTTTCTTTGGCTAGGGTAGTAAGTGGAGTTGGGTGGGGAGCCTCCCCAGACCTCACTCTTCAATCTTGAGTTCATGGACCCTGGGGATTCCTTGCACACCAGGCCTCCGAAGCTCAGGGCAGACTTGTCGGATGACTGTCTCCAGTGCTGCACGGAAGCAGTGTGTTTGCAGGCCAGGCTCTGCTTTATGTAATCTCTCCGCATAGTCCTCCAGAGCATGGCAGGCACCCTCCCGGAGCCTGTAGGGTAGTTCATGGCCAGGCAGCCCAGCTATCCACTGACTCAGTGGGTAGCTGCCAGGGTCACTGAGTTTCATGTAGCAGCAGCCTACCGAGGCCAGGGCCACCACTTCAGGACAGCAGCAGAAGTGTCTTAGCAAGGCAACACTAAGATCCCCACAAGCATGAAGGCCTGTGAGCAGCAGACGTGCACTACTCTGGCCTGGTCTCTCCAGAGGAAGCAGAAGCTCCTCACACAGAGTTGTGGGGCTGACCCACTGAACCACGTGGTGGGGCCGGTGGCGAGGGCCTCTTTGCACCATCTACGGAGAGAGGAAAAACAAAGGCAGATGCAAAATTGGATGGCCATCCTCAAGCCACACTGGGACCTCTGGGTTATATGGGTGAGAAGCTGGGCACAAGAGTTAAGGCTCTTAACCAGGGGATGAGATCTTTGTTACAGACGGTAGACCTTTTCATTTTTCATGCCATTTTTCTTCTTTTGGGTAGCACAGAGTGTGAGACAAGGTCTTTGCAGCCCTTTCTGACCTGGAGCTCAATATGTTGACAGAGCAGGCAAATCTGCACGGATCCGGTTTATACTTCCCCAGTGGTGGAAATACTGGCACGTACCACCATACCTAACTTAGTTTCCCTTTTTCTTTTTTTCCTTTTTTTGGTTTTTCGAGACAGGGTTTCTCTGTGTAGCCCTGGCTGTCCTGGAACTCACTCTTTAGACCAGGCTGGCCTTGAACTCAGAAATCCACCTGCCTCTGCCTCCCAAGTGCTGGGACTAAAGGCATGTGCCACCACCACTGCCCAGCTCCCTTTTTCTTCTGGTGGTGCTAGGGATGGAACCCAGGGCTTCAGGAAGGCTTCTGCAAGTGTCCTGCCACTACTGATCGGTATCCCAGTTCTTCTGGCTTCCTTGTAGGTAATGAGTCTAACACATGACTGTGGGTTAGGGATACAGCTCGGTGGTCATGGCTTTATCTCTAGCACAGCAAATAATATTACCCATCTGGCCATATCATAGTTTACTATGAGAACATGTATGGAAATTACACAAACTAGAAAGTGCCTTTGAGCATCTTGTGTGGATGCTTTGGGGAAGAAACAAAAAACAGCAGAAATAAAAAGGAGAAATCTGGGAGTAGAAAATGAGTCTTGGGCTGGCGAGATGGCTCAGTGGGTAAGAGCACCCGACTGCTCTTCCGAAGGTCCAGAGTTCAAATCCCAGCAACCACATGGTGGCTCACAACCATCCGTAATGAGATCTGACTCCCTCTTCTGGAGTGTCTGAAGACAGCTACAGTGTACTTACAATAATCAATAAATAAATCTTTAAAAAAAAAAAAAAAAAAGAAAAGAAAATGAGTCTTGAGCTGGAGAGATGGCTCAGTGGTTAACAGCACTAGCACTGACTGCTCTTCCTAAGGTCCTGAGTTCAAATCCCAGCAACCACATGGTGGCTCACAACCATCCTTAATGAGATCTGACGCCCTCTTCTGGTGCATCTTAAGACAGCTACAGTGTACTTAGGAAAGAAAATGAGTCTTACTCCATAGTCCCAGCCAAGCACCCTGCTCCTAACAGTGCAGGCTGCAAGGAAGGCAGCTTACCTTTGGGTGCCTCTTCTCCATTTTGTCCAGAGCCTTCAGGAGCTCCTGGTCTAGATGCTGAGCTCTCTTTACCAGCCTCTGATTCCCTTCAAGGCTCTTCACCATCAGCCCCAGCCCCAGAGACATGAAGCGGGAGAGGTGGCCCTGGAGTCATGAGGGAGGACAGCATTGTTCAGTGCCCTGTCATCCAGGGTGTGGATGACTGGGTCCTGGGCTCCATCAAAGGCTTAATATCCACCCCCTACCCCTGACTTCCCACTTCTCAGCACTTGCTTCCATGGGCATCCGACCTGCTAATCTTGCCTTGCCTGGAGTCTGGCTCACCTGGCCTGAGCCCACATCCACAACTTGGGTGCAGCCAGTGAGATCGCTAAGCTTCTTCACCAACTGAAAGAAGAAGAAACAAAAGTTTCTTCTTGGCATTGGCTCCTGACTCCTGAAGCAAGAACTCAGAAGGATGGTAGGAGCCTAGATGCTAGGGAAACATTGAGGATATCACACCGATAAGACATGTCAAATCAGTTCTGAGGATAATGGTAGGTGTCTAGCCTCGACTGCTTGCCCCTTAAGTCAATGACTCAAAAGCAAAAGCCCTGTAGGCTGTAAAACCAAAAATTGACTGCAGTGAACAGAATAAAGGTCACCCATACACAGCTACCAATCAACCCAGAAAAATGACAGGAAAGCCTTTCAGCACCAACAGACAGGGGTCTAGCATATTTGCTAAGGAAGGGGACCTCTGAAGTTGCTGGTTCCTGTATTTGCATCTTCATAACCTATCAGCTTTAGGAGTCCTAGGCTCTCATAGTCTAACCTCCAGCAGTCCCCTCACCTCTCCCAGCCTCCGGATCTCATGCTGCTTCTTGGGCTTGACATGTTTCCGAAAAGGAGCTGTTAGTCGGGAGCTCTGGCTGGGGTTCTCCAGGAACTCTGATGGGGTGTGAAAGCCAGGTGTCCGGGTAAAGGCGAGGGCACAAGCTGTGGACTTCAGGGCCAGCAGGGTGAGTGGCCACACAGACCTGTACCTGAGATAGTCCAGCCCAGGCTGCTAGTGAATAGCCCACAATCACATCCTGAGTGTTCCAGCTTATGATCCAGCTGCCCAGGAAGACCCATTGAGAGTATCTACACAAGACTCAATACATGGCTCAGTGCTCATTCCCCATCTCAGGGCTCCTCTGGCTTGTACATACCTCATTTCCTCCCCGTCCCTCGGCATCCCCAGCAGCAGGGTGGCCAGCTGTGGTGGGTTCAGTCCATCCAGTGCTTCTTGCCATGAGTGGGGGAGTGTGCCCCACAGGCTGTCCGTGAAAAATTCCTGCAGGAGGAGCCAAGCAGTTTGAAGGACTCTACAACTATTCCCATTGTCTCAGCCCCATCTCAACTCTCCAGCTCATCACCTGCCTTTTTTGGCACTAGTGCCCAAGATGACAAGATGCCCGTATCTCCTGTCCATCTGTATCAGCTCTCAAGCCTGTCCCTGCCTCTACTAGCACCCATGTGGTACAGACTGCACTATATGTACACCTCTCATTATTAACACCCCATTCATTTCTGTTTTTCTCCATTTAGTTTCTTGTTTGGTCTGTTGGTTGTTTTTAAATTTTTATTTATTTTTATTTTATATACACTGGTGTTTTGACTGCATGTATGTCTGGGTGAGGGTGTTAGATCCCCTAGTACAGAAGTTAAAAGACAGTTGTGAGCTGCCATGTTGGTGCTGGAAGTTGAACCTGGGTCCTTTGGAAAATCTCTTGACCCCTAAGCCATCTCTCCAGCATGACCAATGTCTCTTTTCTTTTCTTTTTTTAAATCATGCATCACTAGCATGATCTCACCACAGCATTAACAGGTAACTATTTAGTAACCTGCTATTTTATGGTCCAGACAGCTGTGTATTTTAATTCATTCATTTGTTCTTTTAAAATTCTGGGGCTGTGGGGGCCAGGTATGGTGTCTATTATTAAAGGATCCCAGCACTCAGGTGGCAAAGGCCAGAATATCTCCATGAGATATTTCAACATAGTGAGTACCCATCTGAAAATAATGAACTAATTAAGGAGCAATTAAAAGCCTTGTTAGGAAGCCGGGCGTGGGCGTGGTGGCGCATGCCTTTAATCCCAGCACTCCAGAGGCAGAGGCAGGTGGATTTCTGAGTTCGAGGCCAGTCTGGTCTACAAAGTGAGTTCCAGGACAGCCAGGGCTATACAGAGAAACCCTGTCTCGAAAAAACAAAAAACAAACAAACAAAAATGCTTTTAACCACATAGCCATCTTGTTAGTCCTAGACAAACATTTACCCTAAAACAGCGGTTCTCAACCTGTAGGTTGGGACCTCTTTGGGGGTTCACACTTCAGCTATCCCGCATATCAGGTATTTACGATTCATAACAGTAGTAAAATTACAGTTACAGAGTAGCAACAAAAGATACTTTTATAGTTGGAGATCACAACATGAGGAACTGTACTAAATGGATGGATGTAGGATCACGAAGGTTGAGAATCACCCCACCCACAAGCCTTGCTGGTGCTCTTCTGTGTGTGTGGGGGGGAGTTGGGGGGAAATGAGACATGTCTCAACACTCGTTAAGCTGGCTGCAAGTCAAGACAATTCTGCCTTAGTCTTCTGAGGGGCGAGATTACAGAAAGGTAACTTTATGTATGTCTGCCCTGTTTTGTTTCCCTCCCCTCCTTTTTTAAAGTAACATCGTCCAGTCCAGGCTGCCCTAGAACTTGTTTTGTAGCCCAGGGGAACCTTTTACTCCCGATTCTCCTGCATCTACTTCTTAGGTGACAGGATTACAAGGGTACACCACATTTGGCCAAGCACTTCCTCTTCCCCAACCCACTCTTTATTGCCTTTAGTGGAGGATATCCTATGGAACATCTCGTTTCTCGTATGTTTCTATGCAACTGTAGCATGGCCAAATGTTGGTTGTGGGGTTTCAAATGAAACAAACAAAACTTAAGTATTAGAGTCAGAAGGCTGGGTGAAAAGTATTCTAGTAGTCAACGCGTTCCTTATTAGGAAGAGATAAAAGCTGTCTCCACATTTTCTCTGCAGTGGGCTCCTATTCACCCCCCGCCCCCCAAGAAGCACCCCGCCCTCAGCCCGGTGGCCTCACGATGATGTAGGCGTCCAGGATGGAACGGTAGTGAGCTAGGACGCGGGTGAGGTCCACAGCCAGTTGCCTTCTCTCCTCATGCGAGAGGCCATGGGCTGAAACGCCCCGCATCCTGTGGCGTGAAATGTCGGTGCAAGGAGGGAGGAGGTGAGGAGACACAAGGTCGGTACCACGAAACCATGCAACCCAAACCGGACTCAATTCTGCACGCCCGACGCAAAGCAAGAACTCCGAACCCGCCCGACGACACCTCTCAGGGCGATCCCGTCCTATTACAAATCCTTAGAACAAGGCGCACTTGCCCAACGTCACGACTTCCACTGGGCCAAGCCATTTGCGCAGCCGCAGGGGACTCGGAGACGTCACAGAAGCGCGCCCAGCACCAGCTTACGGCGAGGGGGTCAGCTGCAGGTCCCACCCTCCCTCCCGGAAGTGGGACCACGGTTCCGGCGCACTCTGTTCCGCTTCCCGCGGCCCACCACCTTCGAGTTGTACCTCCACGGGGCCCGAGGGGCCGGGGAGCGCATCCCGCCCCCGCCCCCACCCACGCCGCCGCCGCCGCCACCGCCGTTCCCGCTGCTCACGCACTCCGAGTCGCTGGCCTCGCTGCCTGAGGTGGGGGCGCTGCGGGCGCGTGCGCGCCGGCCGCCTTCCCGTTGTCGCCCGCGTTCTTGCCGTCCCGGCATACGTCGGCGCGCGCCTGCGCCTGCATCCGGCTTCGGACGCTTGCGATCTTAGTGGGGAACCAACTTGGAGGTAGGTGTATAGGGTGTTCGGGAATAGTTCGTGGATCGTCAAGAATGTGGTGGCCGAGGTGGCTGGCCCTCCACTGTGTCCTTACTGTGGGAGACAGGTAAGGTATGTGAGGAGATCGCCCCCACGTGGAGCCGAGGGAGCGCGACACCTGGATTTGGTCTTCATTTCGTAGCACGCTGAGAATTCCTGGGTGATCCAGAGGGTATTTGTGTTGTTTCTTCTCACCACTGGTACTTAAAAGTCTCATCTGACGCCCTTGTTTTGACTTCATAGACATGATAGAGTCGATCTCCGTGGGTCCCACATCTTTTTATCCGCAGCCTCAGCACCCTCATTTTATGTAATTAGATTTATTATTTGTCTGAGTGTTTTGTTTGTATTTATGTATGTGTATCGTTTAATTGCCCGGGGCCTGCAGAGATCGGAAGGCATCTAGTTTTTTCTGAAGCTGGAGGTACAGATGCTGTGAACTACTACAACGTGGGTGCCTGGAACTGAACTTAATATCTCTGCGAGAGCAACAAGGTTATAACTACTAAGGCGTTTCTCCAGCCCCAGCATCTTTAGTTTTTAAAATGGCACAGAGATCCGGAGAAGGGAAATAACCCTTTTAAGACCAACCTAAAGGTGAATTGTGGAGGCTTCAGTAGTTAGCCGGGCTTTGGGGCTTGTGGAAGTTATCACTTATGTCTTCCAGAACTGATCTTCTTTTCTCTCAGGCCTATGGTGCGGGAATCAGGATTACTTTGTCCCCAAGGCTGATTGCAGACCTCCACATGTTGAACTATGGGATTCCACAGAGGATGAGCCTCTCATCCTTTTGCTATCAGTGAGCCATTCTTCCCAGCTTCCTCCCACCATCCACTGATCTCATGTCTACCATACTCCTGAATTTAGACTTTGGGCAACCTTCGAAAAAGGCATTTGGAGGAAATGCCAAACATCAACGCTTTGTCAAGAAGCGAAGGTTCTTGGAACAGAAAGGATTTCTGAATAAAAAGAACCAACCCCCTAACAAGGTGTCTAAGTTGAACTCAGAACCTCCAAAGAAAGGGGAAACTTCAAGAGTAGATGGCATTTTGAAGATCCTTCCATGCCCAAAGAAGAAAGAGGCAGCTGCCTCCAAGAGGGACTCAGAGCAGTCCAAAGACAAGAAAGCACCATTGTCTTGGCTGACCCCTGCTCCTTCAAAGAAGACTGCTTCTGTTGTGTCTAAAATAGATTTGCTAGGGGAGTTTCAGAGTGCCCTTCCAAAGACTAAGAGCACCCAGAAGAAGGGCTCCAAGAAGAAGTCCTTGAAAAAGAAAATTGCTACAGAGAACTCCACCCAAGCTCAGTCAAAGGATAAAGGCTCCAAGAAGAAGCCCTTGAAGAAAAATGCTGTACCGAACTCCACCCAAGCTCGTTCTGAAGATAAGTGCCCTACAGTCCCCCAAAACTTGCCAGGGAAGATGGTGGCAATAGACTGTGAAATGGTGGGCACAGGACCCAAGGGACGCGTTAGTTCCCTGGCTCGATGCAGCATTGTAAATTACAATGGTGATGTGCTGTACGATGAGTACGTCCTCCCCCCCTGCTACATCGTCAACTACCGGACCAGATGGAGTGGCATCCGGAAGTGCCACATGGTTAACGCTACACCCTTTAAGACTGCTCGGAGTCAGGTGAGGAGCGTGGGTCGAGACAGTAGAGAGAGGTCTGGAGAGGACTTTCAGCAAGTGATATTCTGGGGAGGTGTCAAAGGATGGTAAAGGGAGGGAGAATAATGTCACGTGATTAGGAAGGCTTCCTATTGGAGTAAGGATTAGTTTCTTTTTTACATGGATCCTACCACCTCAGTTGACCCAATCTGAAAGCTCACAGACATGCTCAACTTTGCCTTCTAGTATAATTCTATTAAGTAGACAGTTGTGTCACAAGTCCATCCCTGTCAACTTATGACCAAACATCATACTTTTTAGCCAAACTTTCCATCCTTGGTCCTCATAAGCTCATAGTTATCCTATAATACAAATTTATGGACTGGATTTAGTTCAATTTCAAACGTTTCGAACAGTCTAAACAGAGTCTCTGAAGCTTAGGCAGACTCTTACCTGTGAGCCCCAGCACATCAGAAAACAAAACAAAGGCTGAGTGTGGTGGAGCACACCTTTTTTTTTTTTTTTGAGACAGAGTTTCTCTGTGTAGCCCTGGCTGTCCTGGAACTCACTCTGTAGACCAGGCTGGCCTCGAACTCAGAAATCTGCCTGCCTCTGCCTCCCAAGTGCTGGGATTAAAGGCGTGTGCTACCACTGCCCAGCGGAGCACAGTTTTAAAGCCAGTACTTGGGAGGTAGAGATGGGTGGATCTCTGTGAGTTCCAGGTCAGTTTCGAGTTACAAGGTGAGATCCTGTCTCAAAACCAAGTTTACACAAAAAGTGCGTGCTACACGAGCATAACAACTGAATCCGGAATCCGTAGAGCCCAGCTGTCTTAGTCAGGGTTTCTTTTTTTTTTTTAAATAATCTTTTTTTTTTAGATTTATTTATTATTATATGTAAGTACACTGTAGCTGTCTTCAGACACACCTGAAGAGGGAGTCAGATCTTGTTACGGATGGTTGTGAGCCACCATGTGGTTGCTGGGATTTGAACTCTGGACCTTTGGAAGAGTAGTCGGGTGCTCTTACCCACTGAGCCATCTCACCAGCCCTTAGTCAGGGTTTCTATTGCTATGATAAAACACCACGACCAAAAGCAGCCTTAAGAGGGAAGGAAGGGTTTATTTCAGTAATAGTCCAGCATGAGGGAAGTTAGAGTGGGCACTCAAGGCCGGAACTCCATGGCTGAAGCCATGAAGGAATGCTGCTGCTGGTTTGCTCCCTCCTGGCTTGTTCGGCCTGCTTTCTTGAAATACCTGTCTGGGGATGGCAGCACTTGCTTCAGTCACCATAAAGAGAAGGCAGCACAGACTTGTCTACAGACAAGTGGAGACATTTTCTCAAATAAGGTTCTCTCTTCTCAGGTAAATGTCTCAAGATGACTAAGTAGTTGACCCTGGTCACCTTAACAAACATATCATTGTTAAATCAACCTTTCCTTTCTTGTTGTCCCCAAGATGTCATAGTAATATCAATATTACAATATAAAACTTACTCCAAACTTTAATAAAAGTCCCATAGTCTTTAAAAGTTCAAACACTTAAAAAGTTTAAAGTCTTAAATATCTAAAGTCTTTAGAATTCCTGATTTCTTTAAGGTCTTATAACTATGGGTTCTTGGAAAATCAAAAACAGGTTAAGTATTTTATTTCAAGAGAAAAGAGCCAGGATAGATACAGTCACAGTCAAAGGAAAAGAAAGTCCAACATTACACAGCTTAAGCGTCCTGTTCAGAGACTCACGATCTCGTAGGCTGGCCATGAACTCGGAGACAGTCTTGCCCCTGCTTCTCAAATGCTGAGAAGGAAGGTATGCGCTGCTATGCCTGCCCTTAATAGAATCTTTAAGGAACTTTCAACCTTCTCTCTGAAACTTTACAAGCCAGGCCTTCATCCTCTGCACTGCTCTCAGCATTATTCTTCCTCTAAGTTTGCACAACAGCTCGTTAAGCTTTGAACACTAGGTGGTTTTCCAGTGCCAACTTCCAAAGTCCTTTTTCAATCCTCCCCAAAACACATGGTTAGTGTTACATCAGCAATACCCGACAACCTAGAACCAGTTTCTTTCTCTCTCTCTTTTTTTTTTCCTTTTCGGTTTTATTGAGACAGGGCTTCTTTGTATAGTCCTGGCTCACTCTGTAGACCAGGCTGGCCTTGAACTCAGAAATCCGCCTGCCTCTGCCTCCCAGGTGCTGAGATTAAAGGTGTGCACCACCACTGTCTGGCTTCTCTTAGAGGTTCTATTGCTGTGATAAAAACACTTTGACTAAAAGCAACTTGGGGAGGGAAGGGTTTATTTTAGCTTACAATTGTAGTCCAAGAAGAAATCAGAGCAGGATTCAAGGCAGAAACCTGGAGGCAGGAACTGAAGACGAGGCCATGGAATTGCTCGCTGCCTTGCTCCTCCCTCCAGGCTTGCTTAGAGCATCCAGGACCGTAAGCCTTGTGGCATTTGGAGGAAATGCATGGCATAGCTGGAAAAGACAACGGGGCAAACACCAGAGCCTCCAGTTCCATGTCCAGCACTCTGCACTGGTCATCACATTATCTGGACTGCCAGGCTATAGGCTGTAGGCTGGCCCTTGCAGCTCTCCTGCCTGTAGCACACAGAGCCCCTCTGTTGGGCTAGCTTCACTTTGTGCCTGTAGTGTACTTGACAAGTACACTGTGGTCCTGGCATTTCCAAAGCCCCAGATCCTCCATTGTAACTTAGGTTTCACCTTTACAGCTTTGTGCAGGAGCCTCCTTGAAAGGGCACCACTCCTGTCTGTCACACATGACCTCCCCTTAAATGGCCTTCATGCAAGCCCCCATTACCCCCTTATTTTTTGCATTTTTTTAATGCCCTAAAAATCAGTGCCACGTGTTGCAGAAAAGTTTTGCTTCCAGTTCAAAATGTAGTCTGGGCCCCTAAAACTAAAGTTGTGGGGACATCTGTTTGCTTTGAATAAATTTTTTTTTTGAGACTTTTAGAGTTTCTCTGTGTAGCCCTGGCTGTCCTGGAACTCACTCTGTAGACCAGGCTGGCCTTGAACTCAGAAATTCGCCTGCCTCTGCCTCCAAGTGCTAGGATTAAAGGTGTGTGCCACCACACCCGGCACTCTGATTAAATATTAATTAAGAACTTTCCTAAGTGCTGATTCGGCTTTCTCCATTTAAATGAAGTGATTTTTCCTCCCCTGTGGGCAGAGTCTTGCCCTTTATGCACTTTACCCCTTGTCCCAGTGGCGGCATCACTTTTCATAGCCTGTAACTTTGAGTGTATGGTATATGGTCTTTTCCCCAGCAAACTGTTCTCCCCCCCCCCCCACTAGTTTACTATCCTACTTGCTCTCTCACTGTAGATGTGGATAAGAACAGGGAGCAGTCGCCTTTACATAGCCTTGAACAGTACCCCGTGTAGAAGTATCTTCTGCCAAACAGTCCATTATTTTTTAATTCAGCCTCATTCAAGTTCTCTGGGCTCTGATGAGCCAGGCCTTCATTGTTGCATTTCTCTTGGCGTTATCCTCTTTCAGAATTCCCCCAGAATAGCCCATTGAGCCCTGTATGCAGCATTCTAGTTCTTCTTCTCTAATCCACCTCTCTAAACTCCTACATTCCCTCCCCAAAACCAGTTCCAAAGGTAGAGAACCTGCTGGTGCTGGGTGGCCACCAGAGGGCACCATTGCTCTGCTTTGCAATTGGGGAATTTGCTTTCTCTAGACACACTTCAGGAATTCTTTTTCTTGGACAGGGCTTCATGTAGCCTAGGCTGGCTCAAGCTGGCTTTGAATTTGTAGCTAAGGATTATTTTGGTCCTCTGATTCTCTTGTACCTATCTCCTGAGTGCTATGATTATAGGCATGTGCCACCACACATGGTTTGCACAGATACAACCCAAGGCCGTATCATGACAGGCAAGCGCTATGCCAGCTGAGCCACATCCCCAGCTCCTCCAATGATTCTTTTAATGCCAGACAGTCCACTGAAGGAAGTTTATAAGAGATGAAGTAGCTAGGGGTTTTTAAAAAGGCAGGAAGTACCAGGCATGTTGGTGCACACCTTTAATCCCAGCACTGAGGAGGCAGGGGCAGGTGGAGCTTTAAACTTGAAGCGAGCCAGGACTACACAGTGGGGTTTCTCAAAAACAAAAGGAAAGAGATGCCAGGGCACAGTTGCGTAGACGTGTAGGAGAGGGCCCAGCTTCAGTGAGGGCAGCTAAGGGCCAGACAAGATGAAGCGCGTGCTGGGGGAGACTGAGCAGAGCACAGAGCAGATGCTTGTTGGTTGAACCTACCCGGGCAAAGACACACTGTGTGGTGTTCATCACCAAGAATTTCACCTTGATTAAGCTGGGGTTATGAATCTGAGATGAGCCCAGATGCCTTACTAAGTGGGTCCCCTGAAAACTGCAGGACTGCTGCTGCTTTCACAGTACCGTTTTGAGTATGGCCTGCAGAACCTGTAAGATTTTAAATGCTGAGACTTTAGTTGGTTTCAAGAAAAGTATCCAGAAAACCCCATCTACAGCTTTACTCTTTTTTTTTTTTTCCAAGACAGGATTTCTCTGTGTAGCCCTGGCTGTCCTGGAACTCACTTTGTAGACCAGGCTGGCCTTAAACTCAGAAATCCGCCTGCCCCTGCCGAGTGCTGGGATTAAAGGCGTGTGCCACCACGCCCAGCTTTTTTTTTTTTATTTATATGAGTACGCCGTAGCCGTCTTCAGACACACCAGAAGAGGGCATCAGATCTCATTACAGATGGTTGTGAGCCACCATGTGGTTGCTGGGAATTGAACTCAGAACCTCTGGAAGAGCAGTCAGTGCTCTGAACCACTGAGCCATCTCTCCAGCCCCAGCTTTACTCTTTCAATGGCTATTGTTTGTTTGCTTTCTTAGCTTTTTTTCTCTCTCATTTTGTGAAGATGGAGTGTGTCATGACATGAGTGCAGAGGTTAGAGGGTGACTTGTGGTGGCTGGTTCTCTCATGTGGGTCTCAGGGATCATCGCAGATCATCAAACGTGGTGACAAGAATTTTTATCTTCGCCAGGCAGTGTGGCGCACGCCTTTAATCCCAGCACTTGGGAGGCAGAGGCAGGTGGATTTCTAGTTCGAGGCCAGCCTGGTCTATAAAGTGAGTTCCAGGACAGTCAGGGCTACACAGAGAAACCCTGTCTTGAAAAACCAAAAAAAAAAAAAAAAAAGACTCTTTATTTTCGGGGTCCATCTTACTGGCCTACCACCTTGGAGCAGGTGCTCATATATCCCAGGCTAGCCTCATGTATCTCAGTCTAGTCTCAGACCTTCTGTGGAGCCAAAAATGACTTTTAACTTCAGTTCTTCCTACTGTGACCTCCCAAGTATAGGGATTACAGGCCTGTGCCAATGTGCACAGTTATTGTGGTGCTGGAACCCAGGGTTTTACACATGCTAGGCAAGCACTCTGAGCCACATTCCCAGATTTAAACCCCCCACCACCTTTTTTTTTTTAATTTGTTTTTTTAAGATTTATTTGCCGGAAGAGGGCATGAGATCCCATTACAGATGGTTGTGAGCCACTGTGTGGTTGCTGGCGATTGAACTCATCACCTCTGGAATAGCAGACAGTGCTCTTAATTGCTGAGCCATCTCTACAGCCCCGCCAACCCTGTTTTTTTCGAGAAGTCTCTTGTAGCTCAGCCCATTCATTCTGTAACTTTCAGTCTGCCTGCCTCAGCTGTCTTTGTGCTGGAATTGTAGGATTATATAACCTTGCATAGTGATTAATTTTTTTTAAAGGATTTATCTTTAGTTGTGTGTATATGTGGTTTTACATGTGTGTGCAGTGCCTTCGGAGACCCAACGAGGATGTCAGGTCCTCTCAAACTGTGGTCACAGGCAGTTTTGAGTTACTCTACATAAGTGCCAGGAACTGAACTCTAGTCCTCTTGTAGAGTACACACTTTAACTTCAGCCCCATGATCAGCATCTTTATGTCCCATTGGAGACTGAAGGAAGCAGCTAGGGATAATGGTCAGTGGTAGAGCATTTACTTGGCATATACAAGGCCTCAGGTTCTTCGGGGATGGGAGAATGCTGATAACCATTGTTGGGATGGAAGTTACTAAACATGTAAGGGACCTCTGGTGATGTAGATCCAAACAGGATTGCATAGCAGTTCTCTAGGGAAGGGAGAGCTGGAGTTCTGAAGGAGGAACAGTTGTGGAAGGGGGCATTTCAAGAATGGGGTGAGGGTGGAGGTGATGGGGTGGTATGTTGGTGATGGCCATATTGGGCCTTCACAATCTAAGGAGCTCCACCTTTGAGTATGGCTTCTCATTACCTCCTTATGTGCCCATTCTAGATCTTGAAGATACTCTCAGGGAAGGTAGTGATAGGGCATGCCATTCACAATGACTACAAAGCCCTACAGTACTTTCATCCCAAGTCCCTCACCAGAGACACTTCCCGGATACCACTCCTCAACCGGAAGGCTGACTGCCCAGAAAATGTCACTTTGTCACTGAAGCATCTCACCAAGAAGCTCCTGAGTCGGGACATCCAGGTAACTTCTCTCTAAGTGCCCCCACCAAAGGTGACCCGGTAGCCCTGTCTGCAAGGAGAAATAATAAATCCTGGGTGCTTTATAGACCGTGCCAGATGGTACAGTGGGAAAGAAGAGCACTCAGCATTTCACATGCTCAGCAGTCAAGGACATGGCCACAGAATATGGAGCTCTGGGTACATGTCACACAGAGAACATTTAAGAAAGAAGACCCAGACAGTCTGTTTGACCTGAAATGTCCTGCCTCTGCAGAGCTTAATAGTAAGATACATATGCATCGTCACTCAAATGAGCAGGCCTTCTGGGAGTTGAAACTGAAATGTGCTAGGGAGGAGGGCCCTAGTAGACTTGTGACTACAACTCATAAACTATAGAAGAGAAAGTATAGACAACTAGCGGGATGCAGGGAGTCCAGTTGTCTGGGAAAAGCAACAGTTCTCGTCTTCATGTTCTTTTCCTTTAGGTTGGAAATACTGGACATTCCTCGGTGGAAGATGCCCAGGCCACAATGGAGCTGTACAAGTTGGTTGAAGTTGAATGGGAACAGCACCTGGCCCAGAATCCTCCAGAAAATTAGCAATCCCAGGGAGACACATGCAGTAGACCAACCCACAGTTCTTCCAGCTTCTCACCTGCAGAAGCTAGAATCACTGGGGAGAGGGGCTTGGCCAGAGGCTTAATACCCATTGAAATTTCATCTCAGCTATTTTGGTCACTGTGTGGTTAAGTGTCTCATGGAAGAGGAGAGCTTTCATGTTAAACCCACCTCTAGGTCAGGCAGGTGGCTCAGACCTGTAATCCCAGATACTTGGGAGGCTGAAACAGGTTATAGATGTAAAGTCTGCCTGGACTACAGAATTAATTCTAGGTCAGTGAGACCCTGTCCTAACATAAAAAGAGGGCCAGGGGTAAAGCCCAGCGCTAGAACACTTACCTAGCATGCATAAACCACTAGGTACAGTCTCCAGCAGTGGGGTGGGGGAGGGTAGAAGGAATGGAATACAAAGTCATGAACCATAACTGTTTACTTCTTTAGAGTGCTAACCACATGTCACAGGGTGCTTGTGCCAGTCAGCCTTGACTTTGAGGAAGCAAGGCACACCAGGGAAAACAGTGTCCCACACTACCTTCTCTATGGGACACATGTCATAGATATGTCTCCTTTTGGTGGGGAGTAGGGTAAAGGAATTGAGTTGCCAGGGCTGGCCTCAAACACTTGGGCTCAGATGACTTCTTCCTCAGGCCCGAGAGTAGCTGGGACTACAGGTGTGTGTTCACCACTGTGCCTAGTTCTTTTATTTTTTTTATTTTTTTTGGTTTTTCGAGACAGGGTTTCTCTGTATGGCCCTGGCTGTCCTGGAACTCACTCTGTAGACCACGCTGGCCTCAAACTCAGAAATCCCCCTGCCTCTGCCTCCCGAGTGCTGGGATCAAAGGTGTTGCGCCACCACGCCCAGCATGGTTCTTTTAATTTTATGGGATTTTTTGTTCTAAAGTAAATAGCAGTATCTTTTCACTTTCAGACAAGTCCTGATTGGAGCTCAGCATAATGGTCTGTAATCTCAGGACTCTGGAGGCCAAGGCAGGGAGATCAAAAGTTTAAGACCAATCTGAGTGCAT
This sequence comes from Mus musculus, assembly GCF_000001635.26. Classification (NCBI taxonomy): domain Eukaryota; kingdom Metazoa; phylum Chordata; class Mammalia; order Rodentia; family Muridae; genus Mus; species Mus musculus. The sequence continues at coordinate 87,940,395 of NC_000069.6, forward strand.
AGAAAAAGCTCTGGGTCAGAGAAGTAGAAACAGAGAAGGAAAGAATTTTGTGGTTGCTTGCTGAATTTTATAGCCACGTTACATAGCACTGACTAACAGTGTTTACTTAATTTAGGTTCCACTTAGTTTAAAAAGAATTTGTATAGTTTTAATCGTCTTTCAGCCTTTTCAGCCTTTCACCTTGCAAATGCAGCCTCTTAGTTCATACGATTCTTTTTATGGATTTTTATAATAGAAAACTGGTGGGTTTGTTTTTTGTTTTTTTTTACATATAAAGATCTATTTTTATTTTACTTATGTGTATGTGTGTGCTTTCAGGGTCCAGGAGAGGGGTCAGATCCTGCAGAACTAAAGCTTCAGGCCGTTGTGAGTCTGGGAAGTGGGTGCTGGCGGGGAGGCGGAGATCCTCTAGGAGGAGCCACCTCTCCAGCTCACGTAGTGGATTCTTTATGGCTTTGTATTAAATAAGATCTCTTCGTGTGGAAGGCTGTGTAGTCCTGTGGGGATTTCTAGGCTCTCTGGATGGGTCACTGGAGCCCTTGTTTGCTGGATGATTTGAAGCTCTGGTAAGCCTTTGTCACACATAGGGCCTTAGCTTTCCTGTCACACTTGAAGTGACACCCTAAGCCGCGCAGGGTAATGTGGTGGAGTGAGTCCATGTACATAAGGGAGGAAGGGAGCTTGGTGACGCAGCCTGCCAGCTCTTCCTTAGTGGTACACACCGTTGTTTCCTGAAGGTGAGTCACGGGTCTGCAGCATGGTTGTCCCTACTCTGTGGAGCCGTGTCCCTGTCCCTTCACGATTTCATTTTATCATTTACTTCTTGGAGTTTTAATACCAGATCCTGAGTTCTACCCTTGGTTTATATGGGTGGTAATTGATTATGGGGGTGAGGGTGGCTGTGGTAAGACTGCCATCTCCGTGAGAGCTTCACTGTGCCCTGCCCTATACTGAGCCCTTGAGCTGCACTGTGTCACTCAAAGCTGGTTGGGATTTTTTTTGCCTCTATGTATAACTGCACTACTTGTGTGCCTGGTGCCCATGGAGGCCATTGGGGTGTATCAGATCCCCTGGAACTGGGTTTACAGACAGTTGTAAGATCTCACATGGGTACAGGGAATCAAACCCAGGTCTCTTGCAAAAGCAGCCAGTGCTCTTAACCACCGGGCCATTTCTCCATCCCCTCAAGGCAGTATTCTAACTTAACAGTTGAGGAGATTGAGGTTAACCGAAAGGCAAGGTGTCTCTCCCAGGCCAAGGATGTAGAGGTTGCATTGGCACTCAGGTTTGGTGAGTAGGCCTGAAGTCCCTGCCTTGCTGTTAGCATCTGAGTAGTATCTGGCAGAATATGGGCACTACACCCAGCGTCTGTTCTGTACTGGGTGGTGTGTTAGATACTGGAAATGGAAATCTTTGGCCCTGAAGAAGAAAAGCTAAGAAACCTCACTGAGCCACACATTTGCTGTCTAGAGCCAAGATTTAATGCTGGTTAATAAGATGAGCAGGTGTGTATTTTTGAAAGACAATGCTGTCTGCTGTAGGGAATCTGCATTGGGGAATGGCCAAGAGGTGAGCCATCTGTGGAGTGGGAGGAGAATGTGAGTATCAGAGTAGGTGACATTAGCAGGATCAGGAGGTTGGGACAAGAGAGGGATAGATGTGTTGAATACTTCAACAAAGCCCAGGGGAGGATTCACCAACAAAGGGTTTGAGAAAGGTAAGGTGGGTAGTTTCTGGCTTCCTGAGCAACTGGATAGCCAGCTGGGTAGTTGAGACAAGTTTAGCAGATGGAAAGAGACCTGAGCCTAGAACTAAGGTTTTTAGTCAACATTGCAAGGCTGGGTTTTGGAGGCTCATATCTGTAATCTTGGCTCTCGTGAGGTAGAGATAGGAAGATCATAAGGTTTGGGGTTTTGAAGTGGTCTCACTATGGAGTCTCGGTGAGTTGAAGGCCAGCTTGGTCTACAGAGTGAGTTCCAGGGCAGCCAAAGCAATGAAGAGAGACCTTGTCTCTAACAAAACACCCACCATCAACCTCTGGCCTCCACATGTGTGCACAGGCACATATGTGTGCACTATGAACACGTAGGCACACATACACAAATTGAATGGGCCCCACATACCTTCAGTGCTCCAGAGTGAGACTCTAGGGTAGACATAGATCAGAAGACTTGTGCATGCATAATGTTAGCCTGAGTAAGAGGTTTCTCAGTCCAGGGCCTGGGATCCTAGCCCAACATTTCTGAGTAGCAAGCTGCACAATAATCTCTGCCAGAGCAGCTAGTTCCCCAAAGGCCGTGCCCTATGATTACACCCTATGGAATCCTGCTCAGTTAAGTGTCTTAGTTTGGGTTACTACTGCTATGATGAAACCACAGCCAAGAGCAAATTGGGGGAAGAAAAGGGTTCATTTGGTTTATGCTTCACACTTACTGTCCATCCCTGAAGGGAATTAGGCTGGGAACTCAAACAGCAGGAACCTGGAGGCAGAAGCTAATATAGAGACTGGAGAGATGCTGTTTACTGGCTTGCTCTGCCTTCTTTCTTTTTTTTTTTTTTTTTTTTTTTTTGGTTTTTCTGTATAGCCCTGGCTGTCCTGGAACTCACTTTGTAGACCAGGCTGGCCTTGAACTCAGAAATCCACCTGCTTCTGCCTCCTGAGTGCTGGGATTAAAGGTATGTGCCACCATGCCCGGCTTTCTGCCTTCTTTCTTATGGAACCCAGGACCACCAGCCTAGGGATGGCATAATCACAATGGGCTGGGCCTGCCTACAGCCCAATCATACAGAGCCGTTTTCTCACTTGAGATTCTTCTCAGATAATACTAGTCTGTGTCAAGTTGACATAGAATTAGCCTGCACAGTTGGTTACTTATTTGTAAAGAGTCTATTGGTGGCGCACACCTTTAATCCCAGCACCTAGGAAGCAGAGGCAGGTGGATTTCTGAGTTCGAGGCCAGCCTGGTCTACAAAGTGAGTTCCAGGACAGCCAGGGCTAAACAGAGAAACCCTGTCTCGAAAAAAAAAAAACAAAAAAGAATCTATAAGAGGCCCCAGATTATAATTCAAAGAGGAAGAAGGCAGGAGTGCCATGCCGAGGCTGCTGGGAGGGAACTGGAGCCCACGCCTAGAGAATCCAGCCTGGCTGCCCCATACTGGGCTGGCTGGCAGAGTAGGTAGAAAGGTGTTCTTGTGAGTCCTGGTCCTTGAACATCTTTGGCTCTGGGCCAGCTACCAGTGTAGTAGAAAGACCCACCACTGACAACCCAGATCACGGGGGAACCGGTGCTACCAGGACTTGAGAGGTGTGAGACCAAGACTGAATGACAGCATGGTTGGCAGCTATAAAATCCAGGAAATACTGGCCTCTTTGATTCCCCGGGGAAATGTTCCTGCTAAGTCCCAAGTTCCAAAGCTCTCACTTGGATGGCTTGGCTCAAGTTAGAGGAGTGGCAGGCAGGAGAGAGTTGGAGACATCACTTGGATAGCATACGTACTCGGGCTAACAAGTTCACGGGCCTCAGCCCAGTGCCCACTGGGAGTGAGGCAGCCTGGAACCCTGATAGACCAGATGAGGTCGGGGTTTGGGGTGGTTGTGGGACAGTTTAGTTTTGCTTTGACAGAACTATTTTTTTTTCCAGAACTGTTGCCCACAGGGAGGAAAATCAGAACTTGTCACTTCATACATCTTTCTCCCATTTTGTTCATGCTGTCCAGAGCATAGTGTTAGATCTAGGTGAATGTAGGGACCTCTTCCCCTCACCCACCCTGCTCTTTTATCCACTCCCTGGCCTTGCTCTTAGAGATAGAAGTGAAAGTCAGGTGGAGAACAAGGCCTTGGACTGACTAAGGCACCAGATACTTGGATTTTTTTTTTTTTAATCTATAGCCTTATTATGTGTATATGCTTGACCTCATGTATATTGTATACTGAATGCATGCCTGGTACCCAGGAAGGCCAGGAAAGGGCATCAGATCCACTGGAACTAGAGTTATGAAAGGTTGTGAGTCACCATGTGGGAGCTAGGATTCAAACCCAGGTCGTCTGGAAAAACAGCCCAAGTGCTCTTAACCACGGATCCCTCTCCACCTCTAAAGCAGCCTTGTGACCCTGCTTATCTGCTGATTCAAGATGGTGAGGGTTGGGGGAAGACCCCGGATTCTGGGCTGCTTGCTTCCATCTCTTCTGAACCTCAGCATCTCAGTGGCATGGGAAACCAGAGGAGCGTTTCAGATCCCAACTCTCTGTGAGGGCAGGAAAAGCAGCACCAGGGAGGTGACTGGATTGCGGGTTCTCCAGCCCCAGTGCCCTGGACAAAGCAGCAGAGTTGGAGAAGCCTGGGCTGTCCAGAGCCATGTGTCTTTTTCAGAACAGGCCCTTTTCCCCATGTGCCATAAAACCTATCTGTCCTGTCTGTTGAGCTTGCCCATGGCCACAGCCCCATCCCTCCTACCTTGGCTGCTAGGGCTGAATGCAGGACACTGTTTGTGGCAGGTGGGTACAGTACTAGAAACCAGACCATAGAGCCAGCCCAAGTGTAACTGCAGGTCAGTCTCCCAGCAGGGGACTGAGACTAAGTCTGGACACGTCCTCAGCCAGTGCATCCCTACCCCACCCTCCTGTCTTCCTGGCTCAGCCAGCCCAGCCCAGCCCAGCCCTGAGGAGAGCGTTGGCAGCTGGAGCTGGGAAAAGCATGGCAGAGCCAAGAACAACAGAGGCCCCGCCTGGGTGCTGTACAGACCCTCTTCTGGCCTGTGGTAGCCCCTCCTTCTGCCCCAGCCTTTCCTATTGTTTCTTTCCAGCCTCCTGTACTGTCTTCCTGGTCCTATTTGCCTCCCCTTGCCAGACCCCAGGCTGGCCTTGCAGGTCACAGCATCTTCTACCTTTGGGTGGAAATCAGGGTTTTCAGGGTCCTCTGTTCTTTCCTGACTCTGCATCCAAATGTTTCTGGGAGGTAGGTTGCTTTCTTTCTAGGTCCCTGACCCTGTCTTACAGCTTTGGGGCTCTACTGCCCTTCATTCTGCTACAATGACAAAGGCTGGGTCTCTGAGCCAGGGAGACAGGCAGAGGTACCAGAAAGAGTCCCTTTGTCATGGAGGACCCCAGTGAAAGGTAGGCTGTCGATCTAGGCTCTCTGCAAGTAGAGTCCTGAGGGTGTAAGGGCTCAGGAGACACAAATCTAATACATGACAGCCAGCCTTTCTTCTGGCTCAGAACACCACCACCACCTCCTCCTCCAGCCCAAACTGGCTGGCTTTTACTTTGGAAGTCCAGGTCAACAATTACTGACCCAATAGAGATAGTAATACCACATTGAGCAAACCCCTCCACCAGTAGCGACCTTGGCAGAGTCTCTCTCTGTGGTCCTGATGGGGGCGAGGCTAGGGATTCTGTGACTTTGCTGCTCTTCCTATCCCCAGTCAACCCTGGCCTCTTCCGTGATGGACTGACTGGGTGGTTCCTCATGCTCCACGGCCTCATGGAAGGGGTATAGAGGGTAGAATTGTCTCCTATACTGCAGCCCTTTTAACTTGTTCCTTGCTGTCATCTCAGCCCATTTCTCTTCCTCCGCTCTAAGCCTGAGACCACCTTCCTCCTAGCCACACAATGGAACAAAGCACCAGAGTGTCCCTCACTCTGCGCTGGTCTGTTCCCCACTCCATCCTCCGCTTGCTTCTGCTTGCCTCCGCTTCCCTATTGTGTCTCCAACTCCTGTCGGGAGAGGGGCCCCCAAGAGGGCTCTGATCACTGGAATGGGGTCACTTGGGGCAGATCTGCAGCAGATTTGGTTATAATTGAAAGACCAGAGGCACCGGGAAATTCCTTTCCTTATTGATCCCAGTGGGAAATTAAAACCAGTAGTTGGGCTTGGGGCTCTTAATGGTGGCAGCTCCTCCCATTGAACAGCTCTGAGGCCCTAGCCCCTGCCCCCTTGTTAGTTGGATACCCCATCCACTTGTGCTAGCCCGCCTCCTAGGCCCCTCATCCCTCAGTGTCTCTTCCCAGCTGCTCATGTCTGCGATTCCCCTGGAATAAAAGGGCTGCTGGAGGCCAAAAGCCCTAGCCCTAGCATATTGCCCCCTCCCTCCCTCCCTCATTCAGCAAAGTTGGGGTGCGAGGAGCTCCGGCCCTGAACTGCCAAACCACAAACACATCTGGAAAGAATTCCCCGCCCAGTCCCACTTCCCTTTGTCTTCCTTCTGTCTCTGGAAATCCTAGCCAGTTGCTAGAGGAGGGAGGTGGTGAGGGTAAAAGGAAGGGAGTGGGCCTAGGGCATCCACTCCCACCTGGGGGAACTTCCTCCAGGGCTCTAGTCTTAGTGGGACTCTCTACCTGGCCTGGGTTCCTCTAAACTGCCATCCCAGGCTTCCTTCCTAGGCTGTGTCCTCACCCATCATCATGACCATCAGTAAGGTTCTCAAGGCTCCTGGAAGAGGGCTTGCCTGCCCTTTTCTCTTGTAAGAAGGAAAATGCTACCTGGGCTCCAGGAGTCTGTCTGGAGAAGTAGAAATTGGACACAATGACCACCGGTATGGGAGTAGGGACAGCGGGGGTGGGGGTGGGGTGGAGCATCAGGCTCCTGTTTTTTGCGTTGTTCCTTCCACAGGCCACTCCTTATTTCTCCGTCTAGAGGCCAGATTTCACTGTCAGAACTGAAAATCATCCCGTTGTGCCTACCTACAGCAAAGCTGCACTGAAGCGGGGAAGGTTGCAACCTATACTCAGAGCGCTTTCAGATTCCCCTTTCTCCCCACCTAGCTAAGCATCTGCAGTGGCGAAACTGCTAGACCCACGTGCCTCCTCTTCCAGAAGCCTATGCCTCCTACGCGCCCGCCCCTCAAATAAGCATTCCGCTTTAAAATTTAGAGTCCTAGACTCAGGCCGACTTGTCCCACTCCCTTCTGAGTGTTGGTGGTGGGGTGGGGGGTGGGGAGAGCGGCGATCCAGAGGCCCTTCTGAGAGGCAGCCTTCCTCCCTCATCCTCTCAAGTTTTCCACACCCCATTATTCGGGATTGCCTCGATGAAGACCTGACTCGAGTGACACTGTCTGGCCTCTGAGTGAGGTTAATCCTTCAGGCCCTGTCCTCAGCTCAGTTCCACTCCCCAACCAAAGCCTGCCAAGTCCCCAGTTCACCAGGTCAGGGCTGCCTGTTCCAACCTTGGCCACCTAGATGAGAAGGGGCCAGGCAGGGACCTTGTTTGAGATCCTGAGGGGACTACGGGGATAGCCCCGGGAGACTGAGGGCGAATGCCAAAGAAAGGGCAAACACTTGTAGCTCCAGCACAGAGCAACGTTGTTTCTGGCTTTGGGTTACCCGCGTGCCTCCGAGGCCGCTCCTGTCCTTTCTGCTGTCTCGCTGTCTTTCCACTAGGGTTTCACCCACGTAAAAATCAGCCTCGGAGAGGCTGATTCACCGCACTTTCAGCTCTAGATAGGGACGTCTCAGACCCACCCCCTCCCCACACAGTCAGCCTTCCCCCAACCCCGGAGGCAACGCGGCAAGCCGCGGGGTGGGGGTGGGGGGTGGTGGGGGGCGCTTGGCGTCTTTCTCCCCCTCCTTGTGGCCCAGGGGGCCCAGGGAAGCGTAGCCACCGAGAAAGCGCCTTAATAAAAGAGTCGTGTCAAGTGATTGGCTGTGACCTCTGCCCTTCTAGCCTCGAGCCGGGGGCTCCTGCTTAACCCTTCATTGTCCGTCCAGGGCTTGGAGAGGAATGAATGAGTTGCCTTGTGCTCACTTCAGGCGTCCCCAGGCACTACTTGAACCCAGAGCTGAGTCAAGGGGTGGAGGACAGAGCAGCACCTCCCTGTCACCCAAAAGAACGCTTGAATTCCGAGCTGTTTCATTGAGTCCATTTCGACTGCCGGTTGCCGGGGGGGGGGGGGGGGGACAATTCTTGCGCTAGTGGGGTCTCCGGATGCCTGGAGCTGAGCTGTCCAGAGCACCAAATCTGGTAGAGAACTACTAGGGAACTGGTGAAACGGGACCTGTGTTCGCCCTGCAGGCCGAGAGAGCATCCGTGACCCAGGCGAGAGCCGTGCCCTGTTCTTGCCAGAGGCACAAACCCCGTTCTTGCCTTCTGACGCTTCTCGGTCCGCCTACTGATGCGGGAGAAGGGTATCTTGGCTCTTGGAGAACCCTGGACCCACCCACATTTCTAGAAACAGGAGGGATTCCGGAAAGGATGGGGGTGAAGTGGTCACAGAGCAGGGCCCCCAGGTGGTGTGGAAGGCGGGGCGGGGGCGGGGCCGCCTCATGCACCAGCTGGGTATAAAAGCCTAGAGCTCTGGCGCCCAGCGGCTGTGCAATTGTCCTCCACGCGGCTTGGTCCCCAGGTGGAAGGATCTGTTCTGCAAAGGAGACAGCAAAGTATCTTTAGCCTAAAGGACTCAGCGTCCAGTGTTCTAGTTGAAGATCTAAAGAGAAAGCCACCTTGCTGCCACTATGCCTAACTTTTCTGGCAACTGGAAGATCATCCGATCGGAAAACTTTGAGGAAATGCTAAAAGCTCTGGGTAAGGAGGTTTTCGTGAGTTGGGAAGGGAGGACAAGAAGGGCGCTGGGGTCTTTAGAGCAGAGGCCGAATAAACGGAAGGGGGCCGAATCAGGGAATGTACCTGGGAGCCTGCATCCTAGGAAAGGGGCGTGCCGGATACCCTGGGTCCTGGGGCACCAGGCCCAAGACTCTTAAATCCTACTTTCTGAGGCTGGGCGCCCACCAGTGCCAGCTTCAACGGTGACTCAGAGCCTGTGAAGCAAGTAGAAACCAGAAGCACGAGGTTAGTCTCAGGAGGGGTTGGCTAGCCTCGGCGCCTGGACCTGCTGACCAGGGCACCTGGCTCTGAGCTTTAAGAATCCAGAATCCAGGCAGGGAGCCCCTAGGAGACATTCCAAGATCTTTCCGCGTACCCTAACAGTAACCCAATCCAGGCGACAGGTCCATTATCCTCAACACTTGGCTCCGCCCACCAGGTGGTCCACCACTTCAGCTCCCCGACCCTCCCCCACACCTTGCACTTCCCACTCCAGTCTCCCCACCCCACCCCACCCCACCCCACCCCCACCTGTGAGACATATTTTCCTACAGCAACCGGCTCCCAAGCCCTAAAATCGCTCTGGACAATTACCACTTTCTTAGATTTCAACAAATGTCCTCGTGTGAAACACCAATCCCCATTTCCGAAAGTCTAGGATTGCCTCCCTCCTCGCCACAGACCAGCTGCACCCTGCGCAACTGGGCTGTTAGCCAAGGGTGGGAACACAGGAACCACCCAGACTTTCCCTACCCACCTTCTACTACCCTCTAGGATGCGACTGAGCTAGAAGGTATAGGAAAGGAGAGACATCTGCGGAGAGATGCAGTTAACCGCCCCAGGGAGTGGAAACTACCCCAGAGCCTAAGGGTCAGCATGCCTTCCATTTCTGCACTGGAGAGGAGCCCTGTGGTGGGGAGCAGGGGATACCCTTGAGGAGCTAGGGACTGTATAAGAGTGAGTCTGGAGCTAAAAAGAATGTTGCGAGGGCAGTAGGGCCTCTGTTCTCATCTTTCCTCGCTGTTCATTCTCTTTGTGTCAGCTAACCGCAATGATCCTTAGAGTCATACCCAGTTTTCTTGCTCCGCCCTTGCGAAATTAAAGATCAGAGAATAGAAATTTTCAGAAAAATCTATTGCTGTCTCCTCCCTCATTCGCTCTAAATTCTGGCCCCTCTCTGCAGTGGATGTGGGAGCCTGGCATCACCCCCACCCCCACCCCGGGTTCCAGCTGCAGAGAAAGGCCCAATCCTACAGTCTGCCTTCAGAATGTTTGTCCTCCCCGCAGGGTCTCTCTGAGCCACGCGACTTGCTAGGGGGTAGATTGCAAACAGACCCGTTGTTACACAAACTGCCTGTGTCAGCCAAGGTCAGCTGAGCCAGGACCCCAGCTCTGCAGACTGAGGGAGGCGGGGTTCTCCTTAACACAGCCTCCAGAGACGCCACAGGGTCTGCGTTCAGGGTCCATGTTGTGGGAGAGTTCAGGGCTCATCATGATAATCAGGGCAAACACAGCAGGTCTTTCGGTTAGGACTGGGTGAGTCCACTTTGGGGCTAAATGAAGTGTCAGTTTTCTTCTCAGGAACCCAGAGCTATGGAATGCATGAGTATTTGTGTGTATATATGGGGGTGGCGGGGAGGGGGGTTGCACGGTGGCAGTGGCTTGTCCCCTGTAGCACCTTGAAGGGCCAGTTCTTCACCTCATCAGGCTTGGAAAGGTGGGGGTGGATCCTCCTGTTGGTGGCAGAGGGTTGCTCTCCTTCATTTACAGAGCCCTCTGTAAATGAAATGGGGGCAGGGAAGGGAAAGTATATGAATGAGGACACAGAGACTCTAAATACACAGAAGCTGAGCTGGATGGCCCTTGGATGATTCTTGGAGCTAGGGACATCAGAGGGGAGGCAAAACACTCCCATCTCTTCCCCTTCCCTTCCCTTCTTTCTTTCTTCCTTTCTTTCTCTCTTTCTTTCTTTCTTCTTTTTCCTTTTTTCTTTTTTTTGGTTTTTCGACACAGGGTTTCTCTGTATAGTCCTGGCTGTCCTGGAACTCACTCTGTAGACCAGGCTGGCCTCGAACTCAGAAATCCGCCTGCCTCTGCCTCCCAAGTGCTGAGATTAAAGGCGTGTGCCACCATGCCCAGCTCCCTTCCCTCCTTTCAAGACAGCAGAATTTTCCTTTGAAAGAGACCTGGAAATATTACAGAGAGCAGTCTGGCACAGGAAACTTTGTCCAAACCTAGTTTCGTTTGGCTTTTCTTTTTTTATTTGCATATATTACCTGCATGTAATAATGGGTTTCACTATGTTCTGGCTTGTTTTTTGTTTTTCTCATGGTTTTTTGAGTCAGGGTTTCTCTGTGTAGTTCTGGCTGTTCTGGAATGCACTCTATAGAGCAGGTTGGTGAGTTTGAACTCAGAGATCCATCCCCCCTGCCTCTGCCTCCCAAAAAAGGGTGTACACCACCATGCCCTGCTATGTTGCGGCTCTTTCATCCATTGTACTTGCTTTTATTTAAAAAAAAAAGTTTCTAGAAACTATGAATGTGCACTTGGCCTTGTGTGTCCCCCATTCTTACTGTGGAGCCATGGGACAATTAGAAGAAGCTGCTGTTTCCTTTTGGCAGTTGAGGAATCTGAAGCCAGAGCCGCTTAAGCTCAGGGTCACCCAGTTTTCCTCTGTATCCTCCTCGGCTGAGAATCTGCTCCTTGGGTTTGAGAGGGGCAGGGGTTGTGCAAATAAAGAGACCTAAGAGTACAAGGTAGGTAACTGGGGCAGAGAGGGAAGCAACCTGCTTGCCTGGTCTACCCTGCAAGTGGGCATGGGGAATTTAGTAACGGCCAGCCTACCTCACAGTCTCAAACCCAGTGGTGAGAGGCCAGAGTGAGGGAAACTGAACGCACCAGGTAGTCCGTGGGGGAAGCTGACCCTAAGGGTGCTAGGAATGTGTTGCTGGAATTTGGGGAGTCCTGCCCACCTACTGACTCAACAAGGTGGGGTCATATAGCCTGCCTCACCTGGATCCCTCTCTTTCCTCTTTCAATTTATAGCCTCTTTCCTTATTATCACCCCACCCCTACACTCCCCCCACACACACACACACCAACACACACACAAGGCCATCAAGATGGGGCTGCTCCAGCTGTCTCATGGCAGCCGGTGCCGGAGCTATCTGTCCTCTCTCCCCGCAGGGGTGAACATGATGATGAGGAAGATCGCTGTGGCTGCAGCCTCCAAGCCAGCAGTCGAGATCAAACAGGAGAATGACACTTTCTACATCAAAACCTCCACCACTGTGCGAACCACGGAGATTAACTTCAAGATCGGGGAGGAATTTGAGGAGCAGACCGTGGATGGGAGACCCTGTAAGGTGAGGGACAGGGAGGGCCCCCTCCGCGTCACAGCACCTACTTGCCACGTCTAGCTTCCCTAGACTCTTTGCTCTCATGAAGGAGTCCCTAAGGAGTGCAGGGTGCTGGAAAGGGGTCTGCCTCTGCTCCCTTTCGCTTGCACAGGCCCTTACTGTGAGCTCTTTGGTCTCTGGTCTCTTGCAGAGTTTGGTGAAATGGGAGAGTGGAAACAAAATGGTGTGCGAGCAGAGGCTTCTGAAGGGGGAGGGCCCCAAGACCTCCTGGAGCCGAGAACTGACCAATGATGGAGAGCTGATCCTGGTGAGCCCTGCCCCCTCCCCTCCCCTGGAAGAACCCCTGCTGCCTTCTGCGTTCTCTGCGGGGCTCCAAGCTCCTGCAGATTTAAGAGCAGCTGTGGCCACACCACCCCTCAACCTCCCGATGGGGGCTGTTTGAAAATGCTAACCCTTTTGGGTGCAACAAAGATGTGCCTAGAGGAGCCCAGAGTTTTCCAGCAGACTCTCCCTGACTGCCTATGGACTCCAGGAGGAAGTGGGTTTCTGTTTGATCCCCAGCAATGATGCCCCGGCATCCTTGCATCTGTTCTTGCCTGTTTGGGCTTGGAAGTAAAAACAGTCGACCTCCCATCCCCTCCCTCCTTTAAAACAAAGGCGCCCGGGTACTTCACCAGCTAACTACCTCTATCCTTACAGACAATGACAGCAGATGACGTTGTGTGCACCAGGGTCTACGTCCGAGAGTGAGTGCCTACGGGTCCAAGAACTGCCTGAGACGACTTCCGTGCCCGCTACAGGACACAAACCTCCCTCCCACGTCCATCTTACAAACTAGCTCTCCCCTTACTCCTGAGGGTTACTGCTTCCTCCAAGGCCTTTTGTTCTTTGCCTTCTCTAAGCCAGAGAGGGGCAGAAGCTCAGAACCCTCCCACCGCCATTTGCCCCTCCCAGGTCAGCAGTCCCAGCTCCACACCAGGGTCCTTCCTGGAAGAGACTGTCTCTCTGGCCTCTACTCCTTATCCTTGTAGTCTGTGTGATTTAGAATATTTATTGGTTAATTTTATTAAAATGTTTTAAAATGTAAAATCCTTCTGTGGCTCCCTGAGCAGTGGTAGTCAATGGCCCGTTTAGCCTTTTCTGAAGTGTAATGGGAGAGGTCTCTGTCCCAGCAGGTCAGCTGACCTGTGCCTTACCTGCCTGCCATGAGTATCTCCTCTATTCCCTTCCCCAGCCCTGGGGCCCCAATCAGAGTGTTGGGTTCTAGAGCTGACTCCCACTCTCTCCACCTGTTTTCCCTATGGTGACACTGGTCTGTCACAAGGTTCAGGATAAGCTCATTAGCACCCACAGGCTGACCTTGCTCCTGCCTAGGTCTCTCAGGGAAAGGTCTCCTGCCTTGTCTCTGCCACTCTTTCTTCCCCACCTCTGGGCCTTTCACATGCCTTTTCTGCTCCTGGCTTCCCATCTCTCAGGCTCCTTAGAGGAGCTCCTGAGCCTATAGAGTCGACATTGAGCTGTTCCAGGTGTGACCACAGGCAGGTTACCAAGCATCTTTGTGCCTGTTTTTTCTTTTTAAAGCACAGCACTGGTTTTGTTTTGTTTTGTTTTTCATTTAAAATTTTTTTATTTTATTATTTCCTGTGTATGAGTGTCTTGCCTGCATGGATGTCTGTGTACCACATGCGTGCCTCGGGAGGTGGGGAGCCTCCATGTGGGTGCTAGGAATCGAACCTGGGTCCTTTGCAAGAAGGACACATGCTTTTAAAACCACTTGGCCAACTCTCCAGCCCCTAACACTTTTGTTTGTTTGTTTGTTTGTTTGTTTGTTTGTTTGTTGTTTTGGAGACAGGGTTTCTCTGTGTAGCCCTGGCTGTCCTGGAACTGGAGAGGCTGACCTCCAACTCAGAAATCCTCCTACCTCTCTCTACCTCCCAAGTGCTGGGATTAAAGGTGTGTGGTACCATTACTGCCCACAAAACTGTTTTAAAGCTTGATGGCTTATACCTTTAATCCCAGCACTTGGGAGGCTGAAGCAGTGAGTGAGTTTGAAGCCTGCCTGAGCACAGTGTGACTGGTCTCAGAGTGACTCAGGGGAATGGCTTGGTGGGTAAGTGCTTGTTGTGGGAGCATGAGCACCCAACTTTGGATCCTTGGAACTCAAATGGTATGGCTGAATGTGGTAGCATTCTTCCAGGGAGGTAGGAGGCAGAGATAGACAAGAATCCCTGTAGGTTCATGGGCTAGCCTGGTGTACAGAGTGGTGACTAGCAAAACAGCAAGAGAACATATTTCAAAGAAAGTTGAAGACATGAACTGACGCATGAGGCTGTCTTCTGATCTCCACTTGTGTTATGGTCTGTGTCTGCCTTCATACAGAGAGAGAGAGAGAGAGAGAGAGAGAGAGAGAGAATATGAACTACCACCACCCAAAACAACTCAGGGCTGGACATGGCTTTCCTGGTGCTAGAGTGCTCGCCTTGTGTACAAGGCCCTGTGTTCAATCCCTAGTACTGGGGGCAGATCACAGAATTGGGGCTGTGACTGTAGCTTAGTGACAGAGTACTTGCCTAACATCTGCAAGGCCCCAAGTTTCATCTTCATCACAACAAAACCCAAAGTGAACCCCACAAACTCATACGCTGTTTGGCTTATGTACTAGTAAATTCTCCCCGGATCTACTAAGCTTTAAATATAGCTGGGTCCAAAGCCTCAAAGACATCACCGTCTTTCCTTGTCCCCCTACTTTGCACTGGTCACATTCAACTTTGTCACAAATCACTTTTCCCAGTCAAAAGAAGCTTCATATGCCACCAAGCTTACACAGGTACACAGCCTGAGACACACTGACAAGAGACACTCTCTACCCAGCTTCATCTCTTCAGGTCCCAAGCCTTGATCAGCGGCTGCTTAGACTTCAAGGCCATCCTTAGACTAGTTGCTATCAACAGGGCAGAGTTCAGTAATGAGTCAAGTCTGGGCCTTGAGACACACGTTGCTAAGGACCAGGCGGGACTCTGCTCATTCCTCAGAAACCCAGAGGGTAGGAAGGAATTTCTTCCATGAAGAAGGTCACTATGATCCCAAAGTTCCTAACCCACAAAGCAGTGTTTATAAACACATGACTCTCAGCAGTATGAAGCCTTTAAAAGCTGATGGTTTAGAGCTGGCCCTGCTGGTGATGGAGGTGGAGGCAGAAGACCAGGAGTTTGAGGCCAGCCTAGGCTGCACGAGACTCTCTCAGGACAAAAATAAACCAAAAGTGATGGATTTGGCTAAGCTTAATGATGCAAACCTGCATTTCCAGCATATGGAAAACTAAAGCAGAAGGGATCCCTTGCAAGTCTGAGGCCAGCCTGGTCTACATAGGGGAACTTTGGCTCAAAAAATATCTCCCCCCTCAAAAAAAAAAAAAAAAAAGCCAGGTATGTTGGTATACACCTTTAATCCCAATTTTCAGGAGGCAGAGGCAGGTGGATCTCTGTGAGGTCAAGGCCAGCAGTCTACATAGGGAGTTCCAGAACAGCCAGGGCTATATAGAGACCCTGTCTCAAAACAATAAAATTTCCAAAATGAAAAAGGGCTAATGAGATAGCCGGATGGGTAAAAGCAGTAGCCATGAAAACTCAATGACCCGAGCTTGATTCCTGAGACCCACAATGGAAGGAGAACCAACTCCTGAAAGTTGTCCTCTGACCCTCACATGTGTGCATGGCATCCCTCACTCACATATCACACACCATAACAACAAAATAAAACCGCTCTCTTGGACGGCACGTATGCTAAAACTGAAAAGGAGTACATGGTATTTTTCAGAATACCAAGAGTGTGTGTGTGTGTGTGTGTGTGTGTGTGTGTGTGTGTGTGTGTTCTACATCTCTAGTTCACTCTGCACAATTTTAGGGAAATCCTGAAAAATATAACTGTTATCACTTCAGTATTTGTCTGAAAAATTAGCAAGGGTTTGGGGTGGATCTAAGTTAGTGATAGAGCCCATGTTTAGCATGTACAAAGCCCAGATTTTCATCACCAGCACTCCAAAAACTTCTAGAAATAAGGTCAGATAAAATAACCAAACAAAAATTACCTTAGCTACCTCTTTCATGTCCAACATGAAATATAAACTGGTATTGGATGAGCTTTAGTGACCCCTACCCATTCCACATCTAGCTCCCTCTCCACCTGTCTCCCTAGCTTGGCTCTGGGTAGTGTAACAGCCCCTCTCTGTTGGTGTTGCCATTTGAATGTCCATGGCTTCCTCTCCTAGAAGGCCAGGGTGAGTCAGGACCAGGTCAGAGGCTTGTAAAGGGGCTTGGGGTGTTTTATTTGGCTGCTTGGAAGGATTTGGATTAGAGAAATGAAAGCAGAAAGAACAGGAAGGAGGCCAATGTCTGGGTCCATGGTAGAGAAAGAGTGGTGGAGAATGTGGACTCCCTCTGCAGATGGGAGGACTTGGGGGTGCTGTGTGCTGAGCAAGGCCTTGGGACACCTGACTCTGGTCTTTTCACAAATGGGGAAAAGTCTGTTGAGGACTGGCTGCATAAAAGGGTCTTTCTCCCAACTGGTTCCTTGTTGGAGTCCATGACTCAGCTTTAGGTCTCGCTTTTTTTGTTCTTCCTACCTTGCCTGTCCCCAGCCTTCAACATGGCTTCTGCGCTGCCCTCCCCTGGTGTCCTGGGTCTGGATCCATAGATTTGAGCTCCTCAATCTGATCGTAGGCTCCTCGGAGTCAAGGGCTTCCTGGGAGGTTTGTTCCCTGGGCTCTGGTCACAGCCAGGGTAAGAGGGGAATCTCGGCTCTGGTTAGGGTGATGGGATCAGGGTGTTCCCACGGTCCCACTTGATTCAGCCATGAAGGAGCTGCTCAGCTTCCTGCCCCGCCACAGTCGCCACAACCAGCAGAGCCTCTTTCCCTACCTGACCTGAATAAATCTTCCTTACTCTTCCTTACGCACTAGTTCCTCAGTGCTGCTGGGAACGAGGGCCTCTCAGGTCCCCCACCCACCACATCCCTGAGAATCTGTGTGGTCTCTGTAGGTAAAGCCTTCTCTCTCCGAAACCCATGTTTCTAAGAGTGTAACCACAGGCGAGCCGAGCCTCCAATCCAGGAAGCCAGAGAGAGATAGAGCAGAGACAAGGCAAGGGGCCGTGTGAAGAAATGACTGGGGGCTGGTGAGATGGCTCAGTGGGTAAGAGCACCCGACTGCTCTTCCGAAGGTCCGGAGTTCAAATCCCAGCAACCACATGGTGGCTCACAACCACCTGTAATGAGATCTGACTCTCTCTTCTGGAGTGTCGGAAGACAGCTACAGTGTACTTACATATAATAAAAAAAAAAAAAAAAAAAAAAAAAAAAAAAAAAAAAAAGACTGGGGTACTGCCAGGCACCACAGTGTCTATCAATACCATAGGGAGAAGTCAGAGAAGTGGAGACAACTCTTCCCACTCCTGCCCTCCAAGAGACAGGAGCTTTGAGTTAAGGGAAAGGCACTTTAAGGACAAAACTTAGAGATCCTGGACACATGAAGAGACAAGGGAAGATCCAGGACAGGGCTCAGTGGACCTCTGAGGTCCCCAGCACCAGACACCAATACCATGTATGGTAAGAGGCCAAAGTAAATATTGCATGTGGGCCCACATGTGCATGTACATACACACTCATGTGTGGATATGCCCACAAGCTCAAGTGTGCATGGGCTCGAGCACACACACACACACACACACACACACACACACACACACACACAAACACCCACACCCCACCTAGAGGGAGAGCCAGAGATGGGAAAGAGACAAAGAATAAGATAGAAGGCTGGGCTGGGTGGTGGGGCTAGGGAGGATCAGAGAAAGTAAAGAGGTCTGGACCTAGAGGCCTGAGATTCTCTAAAAGGGCAGGGTGAGGGAAGAAAGGGCCAGGGCCTATGACCCCAGGGCCTGACAAAGAGCTTATGGCCCTCTGCAGGCCAAGATGGATGGGACTGGATGCCAGGGCCTTTGTAGTGGAGAAGAAAGGAAGCTACTCTAAGGAGGGCCTGAATCGTGGGGGCAGGAGTGACCCCTATCCTTTTCTTCCCTGAAGGAACTTATGTGTTGGTGAGAATTGAGGAATGGGCTGAGTCCAACCAGGTGTTTTTCCAGGCTGGGCCATCTGTCCCACTTGAGCAGAGCAGGGGACAGGGCTGAGAGAGTAACTACAGAGAAACCCGTTGAGTTATAGGTAAATGAGGGCAACCAAGGCAGAGGAAGGCCCCTGCAGAGGCTACTGAGAACGTCCCAGGGATCAGCAGGGTACCCTGTCCAGGTCTTCCCACCTCTCCTTTGGGCCTGGCACTGCCCTCCTGACCTGGCTTCCTTTTGCCTTTTCCCTGTTGGCTCTGCTAGTCGAGAAACCAGTTCTGTTCCTGTCTGGATAAGGATCTCAGCCGTCTCTTTCCAGGCCACTGCAGAAACCTGTCAGGTCAACAGCACCTGTGACAGCACCTCCAGCTGTGAGAACACCCACCACACCTCCACCCAGGCCCTGTCCCTCCTCCTTCAGCTAGCCCCTTAGCCCCAGTGCCCTGCTTCAGGGGAAAACCCTCCATATCCCAGAAGTGCGTCCATATGTCTACCTGGCCTCTCCCTGGAACCTGTCTGCTCTTCAGAACAGGTGAAAAAGACAGAGCCCTCCCTTGGCCTTTCCTTGGGTGTCCCAAAGCCAGGCACAGCTTCTGGTGGCTTCCTTTTCTCAGTAGCTGCCTGAACTCCTTAGCCCCTCCCTAGCTCCCCATAGCTGTCTGCTGTAATAATTGTTCCCCTTAGCAGGCAGGGGAGCCCCTTGCATAGTCACTGGCCTGAAGGGTTGACCTCACTTAACCTCAGCCCCCCCACCCTGGGCTCTTTGTGAGCCATCATTCATTTTCCATGACAGCCTAGCCTTTTTCTTATTCTTTGGAACAGCAGCCCCCTCCCTCCTTAGAGAAAAGACTGAAAGGTCAACTCTATTTTTCTTCTTCCTCATCAAAAATCTTGCTACTCTCTGACTTTGTCAGTCTGATGCCCGGGAGCCCCTCCTTGTTCCTCTCCTAACCAACAGTAGGGCTAGCCTTCTGCTCTCAGCTTCCCTGAGGGATCTGGCCATATTGGGTGGAGTGGGGGTGCTAGAGTGGCAGCGGAGGTCTGTTCTAGAAGCATCCGGGGTGTAGGTGTTGAGCAGTGACTAGCCTGGTTCCATCTCCACCCTTTGAGGTAACCCAGTGTGTCAGGCCAGGCCGGGACTCCAGCTGGTGACTCAGACCCCAGCAGCCCACAGCTGAGCTGTCTTGGGCTGATCGAGTTCCCAGCAGTGGGATCATAGAACCAACCAGAGAATAGAGTCCCAGAAGAAAGGGATCTCTGGATTGTGTCTCTCCTTAGTGTGAAAGAAAAGGAAACGTAAAGATGTCAGGGAAACTCTGGGTCACATCACATGGGTGATATGACACGGTTCGGGACAACTCAGCTTGGTCCTGGAGATGGCAGTAGATATGCTCCTCCATCTTCTTCACCTCCAGCAAGGGGAGGACTTGGGGGCGAGGGGTGGAAAGGCACGGTGGCCAATCAATCCCAGGTCCTTCCCACTGAAGCAGGCAACTCTGCCTGTGGATGCCTCACATGGATAGTCCTTCAAGCTCAAGGGGGAATCACCAGTTGACGGGTCAGGGGGAATTTGAAATCCTGACTTACTGGTATAGCAAAACCAACTTCCCTGGCCCTGCCCCAGAAGGAGAACTAGGGGAGGCTAGCCTTGTGCTCAAGTGGGCAGAGTGATAATCTGTTGGCTCCACTTCTTCCCCCACTTCTCATTGAAGTAATGGTTCCCCTCGGATCTGGTAAGGACAGTCACGAACATTCCTGTCTTCCCTACTCCCTGAAGCCAGGGGCTTGCAGGGCGGGCACTGTGGTGCTGTTGAAGGGCAAGTTTTTCTCCACTCTGTCAGGTTTCCAATGACGAGCTTGCCTGACTCGTCCTGTCCCTTCTTCACAGCGGGGAAGAGGCTAAATCTTTTAGGGAGACCTTTCCGATCAGCAAGAACTGTGGAAACAGACATCAGACTCAGCACCCCAATCTTGGGGCAAGAACAAGTCCCACAGCCCAGGAGATGCCTAGGGTTCCCTACAGCCTTCTCAAATTTGAAGTCTTTCCTAAAGGTTGACTCCAGGTTAAAGGTTCAGCTCCTCCGTGAGGTGAAACCCGGAGGATAAGGAAGAAAGGCGTGCAGACAAGCAGAAAATTTCTCCACGACTTTCCCTTTTCTCGCTGTTTTCTCTTTCCCAACCCTACTTTTTACTTAATCCCCCATTCAATTCACTGCTCCTGGCAGGGAGCCAGCATTGTTCCTGCCGACTCTGGTCTTCCCTCCTCCTTCCCACCCCGCGGCGGTGGGGACCCAGAGCAGCCCCTGCGGGTCAGGGCACAGTCTTCACTGCTGGCCCCGCCCGGGCCTGGAAAGATGAGAGTTTGGGTTTCTCAGGCCCCCACTTATTCCGAATGCCATCAGCTCCGGAGTAACTTCTAGAAGGCCCCCTCCCTGCAGCTGCTCTGCACCCAGCGGTGCTCCCCTCTAAGAACTGCTTGAGCTAGGCTCTACCGGCCGGTAAGCCGGGGCTTGGGGTAGGCGGAGCCCGGGCTGGAAGCCCAGAGCCCTCCGCTCGTCCCCCACCCTCCGCCCGCTTCTTTCTGCAGCTCCCACTGTGGCTGGAGTCTAAAGCCCGCTCTGACGATTGCCCGGGGCGGGACCAGGACAGAGAACCGAGGAGTATCTCCAAGTCTCCTGGTGAGGCCGCTGTGAGCTCCCTAAACCTATCCCCAAACAGGCTTCGCCCTCCCTCTGGCGGTAGCTCTCTGAAGCACAGCTGAGGGGTTTTTTGTTTTGTTTTTTGATTTTTGTTTTTTTGTTTGTTTTGCTTTTAAAAAATTGTTAGTATACAAAGAAATAGATTTTATTGTGAGATTGTGACACATATATATTATTATACGTTTTTATTTGCAAACACACACACACACACACACACACACACACACACACACACACACACACACTGCTTTCCTCCTCTTCCTCTCCCTCTTGTTGGTCCTCTTCCTCAACTTTCTTAGCTTGAGAGATGTTACAGAGTTCGCTAGAGCATACCTCTAGGTCTGTCCGGGAGGCGGATCATCCAAGAGGCTGAGGGCTAGATGTAGCCCTAGATGTCCTGGAACTCACAGAGGTCCTGTTTTAAAAATACAAACAAAGAAACCCCCAACAACAAACAAACAAACAAATCAGTAAGAGAGGTGCTGTACCGATGCTCATTGGTTAGGAGCAGTTGCTGCTCTTTCAGTGGACCTACCTGGGTTGGAGTTCCACATGATGACTCACACCATCTGTAACTCCTTTTCCAGGGGATCCAATGCCTTCTTCTGGCCTCTTCAGACACTAGGCTTGCTTATAATTCACAGGCATGCATGCAGGCAAAACATTCATACACACACACAAAAAATCACACACACACACACACACACACACACACACACACACATGGGTGGGGGGAACAATGATGAAAGTCAAGTCCAGGCTGAAGGGTAGGAGCTAGGCTGGTGTACTTGAGTGACAGCTGCAGCCACACACATTCAGGAAGGATGGAGCTTAGTGCCTGTTAGCATTCTTTCTTTTTTCTTTTTTTTCGAGACAGGGTTTCTCTGTATAGCCCTGGCTGTCCTGGAACTCATTTTATAGACCAGGCTGGCCTCGAACTCAGAAATCCGCCTGTCTCAGCACCTGATGGCTTTCTTTTCTTTCCCATTTTGTCCCACCTAACCCCAGCCTCTTGGATGATCTGCCTCCCAGACAGAGCTAGAGGTATGCTCTAGCGAACTCTGTAACATCTCTCAAGCTAAGGAAGTCGAGGAAGAGGACCAACAAGAGGGAGAGGAAGAGGAGGAAAGCAGGGTGTGTGTGTGTGTGTGTGTGTGTGTGCAAGCTCCAGTGTATATGTGTGTAGATGAAGACAAATAAGAACTACCTATAATGATGTGTGTGTATATGTGTGTGTGTGTGTCAAAATCTCACAATGAAACCTATTTCTTTGTAAATTAGCAAATAAAAAAAGATAAACTGGGTTCTATTCCCAGCACCCCACATGGCAGGTGGCTCACAACTATCTGCAACTCCAGGGGATTTAACACCCTCTTCTGACATCTAGGAAGACAGAAGGTGTTAGATCCTCTGGAACTAGAGTTACAGCTAGTTGTGAGCTGCCATGTGGGTGTTAGGAATTGAATCCAGGTCCCTAACAAGAGCAGCAAGTGCCCTTAACAGTCAGCCACCTCTCCAGGACCCCAGCCCTATATTTTGAGGTGAAGCGGTGGAGCATGGGGGAGGGGATAAACTCAGGCCTGGTTCAGACCCCTCTGCCCACTGCCGGTAGCAATGCTCTGCTGTTTTGTCTTCCCCTGTCCCATGGTGTCATTCTTGGCGCATTGCAGAACTTTCTGGACACTTTGGGATATAGAAACATCCTGGATAGTCCTTTAGCATGTCCACACCTTGGAGCTACAAATGTGAAGAACAAACAAGCAAAACAAACAACCTCGATCTCCACTCCTACTCAAAAGCACTTTGCCAGGAGCCTGTGTTCACACTTGTAATTCCAACACTATCGAGGCTGAGGCAGGAGCATGGTGAGGTGAGGCTAAGGCAGGAGGATGGTGGTGAGTTAGAGCTTAGTTTGTCTCAAAAATAAAACAAATAAAAGAAAGCTCTTTTGCTTTCTTTTCTTTTCTTTTCTTTTCTTTTCTTTTCTTTTCTTTTCTTTTCTTTTCTTTTTTTTTAAAGCCAAGGCTTGGTTGGCAGAGTGAATCCTGTGCTCTTTGTTCCTGCCTGCCTGCCTTTTGACTGCAGAGGGACAGTACCACCTGCCTGGCACTGGGGTTGGCCTCCGTTGGCTGCAGTACTCCTGGGGTGAGGCCTTTGCTCCACAGCCTTCTCTTCTGGGATGCCGTCCCCTATTCCCTGGGCCCTGGGAAGCAAGCCTGTGCCCTTGAGTCCTCCAGACAGGCCTGCCCAAAAAATCCTTCTGTAGGAGACTGTGCCCACTCTCTTTGGAGGGTGGCATTGCACTCTGAGCAGGAGTGGAGAGCAATAGCTGCCCTGGCTTTGACCCAGCAGTCACCCTTGCTCCAGCACTGCCACTATGGCCCCTTGGTGCTTTCAGTGTCCCTCATGTGCCTGGTGGGATAGAGCCCTTCAGACAGGCCTGGAGACTTCTTGAGGACATTTGCCCTAGTTAGATTTCTGTTGCTGTGAAACACGCCATGAGCAAAAGCAACTTGAAAAGGAAACAGTTTATGTCCTCTTATAACTCCCAGGTCATACTCTGTCACCAAGGGAAGTCAGGGCAGAAATTCAAGACAGGAACTGAAGCAGAAGCCATGGAGGACCACTATTGACTGACTTGCTCTTCATGGATAACTCACCTTGCTTAAAATATATATATATATATAACCATGGATCACCTGCCTGGGGGTGGCACTGCCCTCTGTGGAATGACCCCTCCCACACTTATCATTAATAAAGAAAATGTGGGCTGGGCATGGTGGATGGTGCACACTTTTTTGTTTGTTTGTTTTGTTTTTCGAGACAGGGTTTCTCTGTGTAGCCCTGGCTGTCCTAGAACTTACTCTGTAGACCAGGCTGGCCCAAAACTCACAGAGATTCACCTGTCTCTGCCTCCAGAGTGCTGGTATTAAAGGTGTGAGCCACTACTGCCCTGTAGAGGGGCACACTTGTAATCTCAGCACTCAGGAGGTAGAGGCAGGTGGATCCAGGTCTACTGAGTGAGTTCCAGGTCAGCTAAGGCCATAAGGGAAGACGCTGTCTCAAAAAACAAAAAGAAAGAAGAGAAATTACCCTCACAGACTTGCCTCCAGGACAACCCTCAGGTGATGTTTCCTCTTCTTAGAAGACCCTTAGCTTGTGTCAATTTAACCACCACCACGACGAAACAAACAACCCCCCATAACCAACCTCATCAGGAGAGTAGTATGGTACTTGGAGGCCATTATATTCAGGTCTGGATCTTAGCCACAGCCCTGAGACACACTTGAGTCAGAGACATTACACATTATTCCAAGTGCCCACCCTGTCATCTGAGATGAAACCAACCCATCCAGACCCTTGTTCACAGTGTCCACAGCGGTACGCCGTGTTGGAGGGAATGTCTCCATCCCTTATGTGGGCATCGCGTATAACTTATACTCTTCGTCCACTTTTAGAAAGCCACATCCCTGTGTAAGGTCAGCGCAGGCTCACAGTCACCTACAACTCCAGCTCCTCACCCAAGCTACTTGTCTTTATCCTTCTCTTCACTGCTTTCCTCTCTTTTCTATTGACTTTTAAAAACTAAAGTGAAAGTTTCCGTTTGTCTCTATTAAATACCACCTGGAAGTGCGGAGCCAGCTCAGTGAGGGCAGGGGTCTGTGGCTAAGCCTGGCAACCCAGGGGAAGGCCTGGAACCCACATGGTGGCAGGAGTGTCCATCCCGAGAACTGTCCTTTGACCTCCACATGCACACTGTAACACGCGTGCACACCTGCACACGAATCCACAAAATAAATTAAAATTAGTAAAAAGTCAAAATGCCACCTATCGCTGTTTGTTGACTGGTCTCCGTAGTGGCCCGGGTTGGCTCTGAACTTACTGTGTCTCTATGAACCCAGGTTGACCTTGAACTCTTTTTTTTTATAGTTTATTGTTTTGTGTGATTTTTTTAAAAAGTTTTTTTATTTTATGCATATAATGCACACTACCATTGCTCTCCTCAGACACACAGAAGAGGGCATCAGACCCCATTACAGATGGTTGTGAGCCATCATGTGGTTGCTGGGAATTGAACTCAGGACTTCTGGAAGAGCAGTCAGTGCTCTTAACCACTGAGCCACCTCTCCAGCCCCATGATTTTTTAAAAATGTGTATGGATGTCTGTGCATGCAGTGGAGGCCAGACAAGGACACTGAATTCTCTGGAGTTTCCAACACTTGTGAGCTGCCATTGGTCAAAGGGAATTGAACTCAGGTCCTCTGAAAGAGCAGCCAGTGTGCTCTTAACATCTGAGCAATTTCTCCACCCACCCCCAAAAGGATACAGAGTCAAGAATGTGGGGTTGATTTACTTTGAGACAGGGACTCTCTAAATAGTCCTGGCTGTCCTAGAACTATGTGGGTCAGGCTGGCCTCAAACTCACAGAGATCTGCCTCCCTCTACCTGCAAGTGTTGGGATTAGAAGCATGGGCCACTGTGGTGGTTTGAATATGCTTGGCCCAGAGAGTAGCACTATTACAAGGTATGGTCTTGTTGGAGAAGTGTGTCATTGTAGGAGTAGGCTTTGAGACCCTCCCCTTTTCCTAGCTGCCTGGAAGACAGTCTGCTCCTGGCTTTCCTTTGGATGAAGATGCAGAACTCTCAGCAACTCCTGCACTGCCATCTTCCCTGCCTTGATGATAATGGACTGAACCTCTGAATCTGTAAGCCAGCCCCTATTAAATGTTGTCCTTAATAAGAGTTGCCTTGGCCATGGGGTCTCTTAACAGCAACGGAAACCCTGATGGCCACCATGCCTCTAGGATTTTATTGTGGTTTTTTGTTTTGTTTTGTTTTGTTTTTTTGTTTTGTTTTTTTGTTTTTGTTTTTTGTTTTGTTTTGATTTTTGTTTTTTTTTAAAGATTTATTTGTTTTATGTATATGAGTATACTATAGTTGTCTTCAGACACACCAGAAGAGAGCATCAGACCCCATTACAGATGGTTGTGAGCCACCATGTTGTTGCTGGGAATTGAACTCAAGACCTCTGGAAGAGCAGTCAGTGCTCCTAACTGCTGAGCCATCTCTCTAGCCATGTTGACCTCTTGTACTCCTGACTGAACCCTTTGTGTACTGGGATTACAGATGTAATGCCAGGCCTAGCTCATTTCTCTCCTATTTTGTCAAGATCTCTTGTTTTTTGTTTTTTTTTTTTTTTCATGAATGTAGATCTGATAAACATGGTTTCTACTCGATTCACGGCTAAAATAAAAACATTCAGCATGGTCGAGTGCTTGCCTAGCATGCATGAATCACTAGGTTTAGGCCCCAGCACCGGTAAATGAAACACCATACCCTACCCACTTTCAGTCGTCAGGGAAAAGGACAGGCCTCTTCCTGGGTTGCCCAGAGAGGCCTTGGCTTGCTTAGGGATCTCTGTCACTGTTTTTTTCTGTCTTGTTGTCTCTTCTCTCTCTGTCTCTATCTTTTGTTGCTTTTCTCTGTCTCTGTTTTTGGGCCTCTGTCTCTCTGTCCTACTTTTCTTGGTCCTGCCTGTAGCTCTGTCTCTCTCTATCTCCACTCCTCTCTGTTGTCTCTATCTCTCTGTGTCTCTTGCTCCAAATGGCTGCTGATCTGTTTTGCACTTACCTAGTGTAGTGGCATGTGGCCCATATGCTGTATGCTGTGGTCTTAGGAGATAATAATAACAACAACAATAACAACAGTGCTGGTGAGATGGCTCAGCGGTTAAGAGCACTGACTGCTCTTCTGAAGGTCCTGAGTTCAAATCCCAGCAACCACATGGTGGCTCACAACCACCCACAGTGAGATCTGACACCCTCTTCTGGCACATCTGAAGACAGCTACAGTGTACTAATGTATAATAATAAATAAATCTTTTAAAAAAAAGAGTACTCGCTGCTCTTAAAACAAACAAACAAACCAATAACAGCAACAACCACAACACTGCAGCTGAAGTCTCACAGATTCCTCAAAGCCAAGAATACAGCTCAAAGATTACTTGTCCAGTATTCATGGTGTCCTGGGGTCCATCTGTAACCAATGCAGCCCCCAAAGGTTGAGAGAGGGTTCCCTGTAGGTATAAATTTTTTGCAACCTACTTTTAATAAGGGTTCTATCCCTACCACCCAGCAAAGGTAGTAGAAGAGAAAAGTTATTAGGCTATGGTGGAAGTGGACCTGTTCAGCAATAGTTCTTTGGGAACAAGCTCGATTTGCTTTGACAGCAGTTCATTCCCATAGCAAACACCAAATACGACTCAGCAGCTGCAGACCAGTCCTCTAGGCAGGCAGACACCATGCATGAACCAGCAGCTACAGTCCAGTTCTCTCAGCAAGCAGACACCAGGCAGCTGTAGTTCAATCCTGAAGAAACTGCCAGGCTTACCAGCCTGCCTGAGGTGAGGCTGCAGAAGCAGCAAGCTGCCTCGGGAACCTTGAGAGCAGTGCTTGGGTGAGTTTCTCTCGGTGGCAGCATTATCACAAGGTGAGCCCAACAACACTATATATGATGAATCAATACATGTGTGCCTTTAGCGAAGAATATCAAGGTGGAGCAAACAAAACTCAGTGCTCGTCTCTTATTGCCTGTGGGGTCATATTTATACTCCTTCATCAAGAGTCCTCTCATGTGTTTGCTATATCCAAACATCCTCTCACCTGTGTCTGCTTCAGGAAAACAGCCTCTCACGTGTTTGCTTTAGTAAGACATGCTTTCACCTGTGTGCTCCAGTCAAACATTTGACATCACTAACTTATTCAGGGCTATTGAGATGGAAGGGGCGAATTCAGAGCCACAGCCCTGTGCAAGGCACCGCAGTCTCTCTAGAACACGATCAGTGCTCAAGGAACTCTGCTGAGAAGGACAGAGAAGGGCCACTTATCCTCTTTCCACTGGAGACCTCAGTGCCCGAGGAACATTTGCATGATCCACAGTAGCAAGTATGTAACAGGCATACAAGCCAAATACTGATAATCATAAAGACATTTATGTTAGAGCAAATCTCTGGTATACAGATGATTTTTCCATTTTTAAAAGATAAAAGAAGGGGTGGGGGAGTCTGGGGAGAACGTTCAGAAGTGGCACCTCACGAGGGGAAGGAAAAGAGGGAAGAACAGGTCACCAGCCTTGGACCTCAGGTGACTGAAGGAGAGAATGTATTTGTTGCCTGTCAGACCTTTGCGTCCTTCAGTGACACCCTTGTCCATGTTACTGATCTTTCTGGCAAGGAAACCGTCTGCCGTGTGACTGGCAGGATGAAGGTAAAGGCTGCCTGAGATGAGTCCTCTCCGTATGCAGCCATGTTGGCTGCCCAGGATGTTGCCCAGAGGTGCAAGGGGCTGGGCATCACCACCCTGTGTATCAAACTCCGGGCCACAGGAGGAAACAGGACCAAGACCCCAGGACCTGGAGCCCAGTCAGCCCTCAGAGCTCTGGGATGAGGATTGGGCAGATAGAAGTTGTCATCCCCATCCCCTCTGACAGCACTGGAAGGAAGAGGGTCATCATGGTTGTCATCTGTGAACAGGACTTCTCAAATTATTTTCTGTTAATGAATTGCTTTGTGTAAGCTAAAAAAAAAAAAAAAGATGAAAGGAGATTTCCCTGCGAATGGGAAGGATTGCTTGCTTATTGTTTTTTCGAGACAGGTTTCTCTGTGTAGCCCTGGCTGTCCTGGAACTCACTTTGTAGACCAGGCTGGCCTCGAACTCAGAGATCCACCTGCCTCCACCTGCCTCTGCCTCCCAAGTGCTGGGATTAAAGGCATGCGCCACCACTGCCTGGCCTGCTTGTTTATGCTTATGTAGAGCTGAATCTTGCCTGAACATTTGGTACTTCAGGTCCATGATGGAACACCTTCAACATTTTCAGAATTGATCCATACTTTAATTTAAAAAAATAGTTTATTGTTATTTGTGTGTGTGTGTGTGTGTGTGTGTGTGCATGGGCGTGTATATCTGTGTGTGGATGCATGCAGAGGTCAGAGGCTTTGATGTCCCTGGAGCTGCATGTGGGTGCTGGGAATGGTACTTGAGTCCTCTGGAAGAGCAGCAAGTGCTTTTGACTACTGAGCGTCTGTCTCTCCAGCCCAGATATCCTGATTTCGTAACCATCAGTGCTGAGAATGCCAATCTGTATGAACGATTCTGCCCATAGAAGTATGTTTAGGACCATTTCAGACATTTTTGGAAATTTTGTCCTAATCCCAAGTCAAAATTCACTGAACGATTTATTTATTTATTATATATAAGTACACTGTAGCTGTCTTCAGACACACCAGAAGAGGGCATCAGATCTCATTGCAGATGGTTGTGAGCCACCGTGTAGTTGCTTGGAATTGAACTGAGGACCTCTGGAAGGGTAGTCAGTGCTCTTAATTACTGAGCAGTCTTTCCAGCCCCCTATTTTTTTTTTCTTTTAAGGCAGGATCTGACTATGTAATCCTGGGTGGCCCAGAACTCATTTGCTATGTAGAGGCTGGCCTCAAACTCAGAGATTGGCTTTATTCTTTCTCTTGCGTGCTGGGGTTAAAGGGATTAAACTGGCCTCACTGAACAAAGTTTGATGAAACTCATGTCATTGACTCAAACAGCTATTTTAAAGAATTTAGATTTATTATTGTTCTTCTTATTATTGGTGTGTGTGTGTGTGTGTGTGTGTACAGGTGCACCATGCCACAGTATGCCATGTGGGAACCAGTCTCTCCTCAGCTCACTATGCGGGTCCTGAACATCACAGTAGGGAGCATGGCAACAGGCAGGCGGTTATGGCACTGGAACAGCAGCTGAGAGCTCAGGTCTCAATGTACAAGCACAAGCCTGCCCCCAGTGACACACCTCCTCCAACAAGGCCATTCCTCCCAATCCTTTTTTTTTTTTTTTTTTTTTTTTTGGATTTTTGAGACAGGGTTTCTCTGTGTAGCTCTGGCTGTCCTGGAACTCACTCTGTAGACCAGGCTGGTCTCGAACTCAGAAATCCGCCTGCCTTTGCCTCCCAAGTGCTGGGATTAAAGACATGTGCCACCACTGCCCGGCCCCAATCTTTTTAAACAGGTCCTCCACCTGGGGAGCAAGCATTCAAATATTTGAGCCTGAAATATTGGTCCCTTGTAGAAAATCTACAGCTTCATTTCTTTCTTCGCCAAACTTCATGCTTAGCCACCAGGGGGCTCTCTTGAGAGCCGCGTAACTTCTTCACTAAATGACAAGAGGGATCGAACTTCAAAGGAGAAAAACTTTCCCTTGCTAGTCTCCTTTTCCTGGTGCGGGGTAGGGTAGGGTAGGACGTCCCTCTGCGGGTACGAACTGGGCATTGTGTCTGCTAACATTAACTGGGCAGGGGTACTGGCACAGGCATTTAATCCCAGCACTGGGGAAGCTATGGCAGGAGCGTCCCTGAGACCTGCCTGATCTACATAGCCATACCAACCATCTGAAGAAAAGGGGTGGTGGTGGTGTTTACTACCCAGGCTGGTGTCAATCCTACTTCAGCCTCCGGAGCACTGGCAGACTTCCCTCAGTACCAGTGGGCTCCTCTTTCTTCGGGCAGTGTTTCTTCGCAATGTTGCCTCTCTTGGGGGTGAGTATTTACTGTTATACACAAAACACTGCACCGTCCGTTTTTCCAACAGTTCACGAGGTTTCCAACACCAAGCCATTTTATAAATGAGGAGCTGAGTCCTAGAGGATTTGAGTAAGAGTGTAGAGAAAGGAGGTCCTGGGGCCCAGTTCTGTGCATCTTAGGGTGTTCTGGGCTGTCTGGCTGTATCTCAAGCCTCTTTCGGAAAATCACCCGCACCGGACGGGATCCCCGCCAGGGCGAGGCTACAATTTGATTCTTCTCTG
This sequence comes from Mus musculus, assembly GCF_000001635.26. Classification (NCBI taxonomy): domain Eukaryota; kingdom Metazoa; phylum Chordata; class Mammalia; order Rodentia; family Muridae; genus Mus; species Mus musculus. The sequence goes on from NC_000069.6 coordinate 87,970,951, forward strand.
CTGAGCTGGGATGATGCAGGGACCCGGGCTGTGTGTTGCACTGAACTCTAAAGGGTTAAGGCCTAGGGACCGCCCCTTTTCCGCCCGGCCGGCGGGAGTATGAATACCCTCGCTTCAGCTCGCTGCTGGAATCCTCCGCTTCCGCTGGGTCACTGTCGCCGCTACTCCCTTTCTCCCCCTTAAAAGCTCCAAGGGCCACTCCCTTCTCTAGTGCTCCACGTCCGCTTGCCCTCGGGGGGCCAGACCAGCGACATGGAGGGTTGCGTCGGGGAAGAATCTTTTCAGATGTGGGAGCTCAATCGACGCCTGGAGGCCTACCTGACCCGGGTCAAGACGCTGGAGGAGCAGAACCAGCTGCTCAGTGCCGAGCTTGGGGGACTCCGGGCGCAGTCCGGGGACGCCTCCTGGCGAGCCCGAGCCGACGACGAGCTGGCAGCCCTGCGGGTCCTCGTCGATCAGCGCTGGCGGGAGAAGCACGAGGCTGAGGTGCAGCGCGACAACCTTGCCGAAGAGCTGGAGAGCGTGGCGGGCCGGTGCCAGCAGGTGCGGCTCGCCCGGGAGCGGACCATCGAGGAGGCGGCCTGCAGCCGGCGCGCGCTCGAGGCGGAGAAGAATGCGCGGGGCTGGCTGAGCACCCAGGCTGCCGAGCTGGAGCGCGAGTTAGAGGCTCTGCGAGCGTCGCACGAGGAGGAGCGCGCGCACCTGAACGCCCAGGCCGCCTGTACGCCGCGCCGACCCCCCGCGCCGGCCCACGCATCCCCCATCCGGGCCCCTGAAGTCGAGGAGCTGGCCAGGCGCCTAGGCGAAGTGTGGCGCGGGGCGGTGCGTGACTACCAGGAGCGCGTGGCTCACATGGAGAGCTCGCTGGGCCAGGCCCGCGAGCGTCTGGGCCAAGCCGTGCGGGGCGCTCGGGAGAGTCGCTTAGAGGTGCAGCAGCTGCAGGCTGATCGCGACAGCCTCCAGGAGCGCAGAGAGGCGCTGGAACAGAGATTGGAAGGCCGCTGGCAGGACCGGCTGCAGGCCACTGAAAAGTTCCAGGTGAGGAGGGTCACCAACACGCCCACCCTGTCCCTGGTAAAACCAAGCCCTAGGAGGTACTTAGGATGGCAAGAGACCTTCAGGAAAGGGGTGGGGGCAAGGACAACTGTATTCAGGAGTCCTTGCTCAGAGCAAGCACAAGTCCTAGACTTCCCTGTCCAGACAGGCAGGATGGATGGAATTCTGAGACCTCCTAGCACAGCCCCCTTGAAAGGCCCGCAGGCCAATACCCACTGTAGCTGCTCCTCACTCTTTGAATGGCAACCCCTCTCTAGGGTGACTCCCTGTGCCCTTCACTATGCAGTTGTCAATCAGAAGGTGCCCAACACATGCTCTCTCCCCACCAGAAGGTTCCTAGCAACCATAGTGAAGGAAGGCAGTGTGAGCCACCGCAGACCACCAGCCCCTCTCTGTGTCAAGGCTTCTCAGCTCCCTGAAGCGCATTCCAAAGGCCTGGGGCACCCTCCCCCTCATATTGCACAGATGTGACCAACAGCTGAGAAAACAGCCTCTTGCCTGGCCCAGACAGAAGTCCCGACGTGACCACCTGCCCACTCTTCTTGGGGGAGAAGGATTCCAGAACAAGTGGGAAGTGGAGGAACCCAGCCTGCTATGAGGAGCCGGGGGCAGTGGTGGCCCAGCTGCTTTCCTTCCAAGCCTTCTCGAGGCGACTCTTGATAAATTGCTTTTTCCTTCTGTTTCCACTTTGCCTCCTCTTCCGCTGTGTAACCCATCTCCTCTCCTTTATCCCATCTCCTCCCGTGGGAGCTAGGTTCTCAATAGCATGTGTTACCATTTAACCAGCATCCTAAGAAGAAGCCTGGTCTATCTAGGAGAGGCCTGGAGTGTTTCCTGTGCTTGTCCGGGGGTCCAGCACAGTGCTCCAGACAGGGAGAACGCAGGTAGAGGAACAGGACTCTGCCCTACAAAGATGTGAGCAGTGAAGAGAGTCATGGCCCAGAGCAGAGGCCCCTCCCACTCACTCTGCCGGCTTGCTTTGCAGCTGGCTGTGGAAGCCCTGGAGCAGGAGAAGCAGGGTCTACAGAGTCAGATCGCTCAGATCCTGGAAGGTGGGCAGCAACTGGCACACCTCAAGATGTCCCTTAGTCTGGAAGTGGCTACATACAGGTACACAGTACTGACTGTCTCCTTGGCTGAAGGGCCCCGAAACTTGACCCTGTAAAACTGTTCTATTTACGTGTATTTGTGTATAGGCCCCATGTGTCCAGGTGTCTTAAGAGCCCAGAAGACACTGGGTCCCTTGCAGCTGGAGTTATAGGCTGTGAGCAGCTCCACACTGGTGCTGTGAGCCACACCCCTGTTCTCTGCAAGGGCAGCAAGCACTCTTAACCACTGAGCCATCTGTCCAGCCCTCAGATCCACTTAAAACTTTTTATTACATGTATTTATGTAATGTTTTTGTCTGTGATGGAGGCTTATGAGTCCCAGAGATCAAAGAGGTTGTCTGGCTTGGCAGCTTGGTAGGCATAAACTTGAGCCCACCTGCTCCCAGGTTCGGGACTAGAAGAGATGGTTATGCTTAAAGAGACAACTCAGTCTTCAGGGAGGAGACCAGAGGGTACAGTCACCTGCTCTCGAGTTCTTTGAAAGGCAGGCAATCTCCAGTGTCTATGCCAGATCCCAGGGACACCTGGGCGGTCTCAGGAAAGAGACCTTGCAGGATTGCCTGGTCGTGCTCACCGGTCCCCTAGCCCGGGCCTCAGCTGTGTCTGGGGTAAGAGCTGGGCGCCTAGCCTTCTGCCTTCCTTTCAAGCCCTCGTGTCACTGGCCCTGCCCAGCTCCTGTTGCCCCTTTCTTGGCTGCCTCAGGAAGGCTGAGTGGAACAGCTGTGGGTAGTTTGTGTCCAGCCTCTGTCTGTCAGAAGAGGTCCCGGCTGGAGTCCCACTGTTGAGGGCTGAGGATATCCCGCCAGAGTATGGGGCCAGGACAGGATGTCGCCCTTCTCCAGAATCCACTGGCAAAGAGGCAAGACCAGAGACAGATCTAGGAGAGGAGCTGGAGGGTAGAGTCCAGAGAAGGGAAGCCAGTGAGTGTCTAGGAAGGACTGAATGCACAAGGCAGGACACTATGAGGACGGAGGAAAGGCTATTTTGAGAACCAGATGTGCTCAGAGGCCATGAATGGAAACAAGGGACTAGCTCCGAATCCCTTGTGAACTGATTCCCCTCATCTCCTCCCATCAGCTGTGAACCTAAAGACCTCTGGCCTGAAGGAGGATTTGTGATCCTAAGATGAGGGCCTTCGCCCCAGTCAGTCTTCTGAGGCGAGGGGAAGGGTCCAGGCAGCTCTGAGGAATGTAAGCACTGGTGTTTGCGGTCTGAAAAGGATTTGGAGAAGGAGAGCTGAATTCATTTGCTTTTGTCTGTCACCAGCTCTGGGGGCCTAGGAGAGAGCCATCCCATGGGAACAGCCTGAGAATTCCCACTTCCCCTGAGGAGCCCCTCCTTCTCAGGCCCTCCAGATGGTAGTGTGGACAAAAGGCAATAATTAGCATGAGAATCGGCCTCCCTCTCCGAGGATGAGGTCATCGGCCTTGGCCTTGGGTGGGGAGGCGGAGACTGATCTGAGGAGTCTGATCGAAGTGTTAGCAATTCACTTGGCCCTGCTTCCGAATGTGGGAATCTGCGTGTGGGGTCTCCCTGAGTCTCAAATATGGGTTCACCAAGTATATATCTGTGGGTATATGACTGTGTGGCTTTCATACGACAATGGTCACAATAAAGAGTGATCCTGCAGTGGCAGGACATGCAACCTCAGCTGGGCCTGACCCCATCGCCTCCCCTCCCCCCCAGGACTCTGCTGGAGGCTGAGAACTCTCGCTTGCAGACACCTGGAAGAAGTTCCCAGGCTTCTCTTGGCTTTCCTGGTAAGAGGCGGAGCCAACTGCTCCTGGACGCTCTCCTTCCACATCTTCCCTAAGCAGCATCAGTCCAAGTCTTCACTCCCTGGTCCCCACAGTACTGATGTCCCCAGTCTAAGCAGTGGGGGTCGGATAAAATGGCTGAAATGAGGGCTGCTCTGGGTGAAGTCAGGACATACTTACAGTGTTTCTTTTCTTTTTTAAGATTTATTTATTTTATGTATATGAGTATACTATAGCTGTACAGATGGTTGTGAACCTTCGTGTGATTGTTGGGAATTGAATTTAGGACCTCTGCTGGCTCCAGTCTGCCCTGCTCGCTCAGTCCCTATGCACTCTGGCCCAAAGATTTATTTATTATTATAAATAAGTACACTGTTGCTGTCTTCAGACATACTAGAAGAAGGCGTGAGATCTCATTACGGGTGGTTGTGAGCCACCATATGGTTGCTGGGATTTGAACTCAGGACCTTCGGAAGAACAGTCAGTGCCCTTACCCGCTGAGCCATCTCGCCAGCCCACTTACAGTGTTTCTTACTCTGCTTTTCCAGACCCCAAGCTGAAGCTGCATTTCCTTGGGATACCAGAGGACCAGCACCTGGGATCTGTGCTCCCTGTCCTCAGCCCAACATCCTTCTCTTCCCCCTTGCCTAATACCCTTGAGACTCCTGTGACAGCCTTTCTGAAGACACAGGAATTCCTTAAGGCCAGAACCCCCACCTTGGCCAGCACTCCCATCCCACCTATGTCTGAGGCTCCCTATCCTAAAAATGCAGAGGTCAGAGCCCAGGATGTCCCCCATTCCCTGCTCCAGGGTGGGAGGCAACAGGCTCCAGAGCCTCTTTGGGCTGAGGCCACAGTGCCCAGTTCTACTGGTGTCCTCCCAGAGCTGGAGGAGCCTGGGGGCGAGCAGCCGGACCACTTCCCTGATGATCCAACCTCCTTAGCCCCACCCCTCAACCCTCACCACTCTATTTTAGAGGCTAAAGATAGAGAATCCAGTGAGTCTAGAGTTTCTAGCATATTCCAGGAAGAAGAAGGGCAAATCTGGGAACTTGTAAAGAAAGAAGCAGCCACAGAGGTAAAAGTAGAAAACAGCTTAGCACAGGAAATACAAGAAAGTGGTCTGGACACAGAAGAAATCCAGGATTCCCAGGGACCTTTGCAGATGGAAACCCTGGAGGCTCTAGGAGATGAGCCACTGATGTCTCTGAAAACCCAGAACCATGAGACCCCAGGAAAGGAGAATTGCAATTCATCTATAGAAGAGAACTCGGGGACAGTAAAAAGCCCAGAAAAAGAAAAACAAACACCACTGAAGTCTTTAGAAGAAAAGAATGTAGAGGCAGAGAAAACTCTAGAAAATGGGGTTCTTGAACTATCTAAACCTTTAGGAGAAGAAGAACCAAGAATGGAGGATCAAGAATTAATGTCTCCTGAACACACACTAGAGACAGTTTCATTTCTAGGAAAGGAAAATCAGGAAGTAGTGAGGTCTTCAGAAGAACAGAACTTAGAATCATTGATAACTTTTAAAGAGGAGAGCCAATACCCACTGGGAGGTCCAGAAGCCGAGGACCAGATGCTTGAAAGACTGGTAGAGAAAGAGGATCAGAGGTTCCCAAGGTCTCCAGAAGAAGACCAGCAGGCGTTTAGACCTCTGGAGAAAGAGAATCAGGAGCCACTAAGATTTGAAGAAGCAGAGGACCAGGTGCTTGAGAGACTGATAGAAAAGGAAAGGCAGGAGTCCCTGAAGTCTCCAGAAGAAGAGGACCAGCAGGCATTTAGACTTCTGGAGAAAGAGAATCAAGAACCACTAAGGTTTGAAGACGCAGAGGACCAGGTGCTTGAGAGACTGATAGAAAAGGAAAGACAGGAGTCCCTGAAGTCTCCAGAAGAAGAGGACCAGCAGGCATTTAGACTTCTGGAGAAAGAGAATCAAGAACCACTAAGGTTTGAAGAAGCAGAGGACCAGGTGCTTGAGAGACTGGTAGAAAAGGAAAGTCAGGAGTCCCTGAAGTCTCCAGAAGAGGAGGACCAGAGGACTGGGAAGCCTCTAGAAAAAGAAAATCAGGAATCTCTGAGGTCTCTTGATGAAAACCAGGAGACAATTGTACTGCTAGAAAGCAAGAACCAGAGGCCACTGAGATCTCTAGAAGTAGAAGAGGAGGAGCAGAGAATTGTGAAACCTCTAGAAAAAGTGAGCCAGGTCTCCCTCGAATCTCTCGAAAAAGAGAATGTGCAGTCACCAAGGTATCTGGAAGAAGATGACCACATGATTAAGAGCCTGCTAGAAGACAAGACTCATGAGATCCTGGGATCTCTTGAAGATAGAAATGGGGAGAACTTTATACCACCTGAAAATGAGACCCAGGGTTCATTGAGGCCTCCAGAAGAAGAGGACCAGAGGATTGTGAACCATCTAGAAAAAGAAAGCCAGGAGTTCCTGAGGTCTCCAGAAGCAGAGGAAGAAGAAGAGCAGGTGATGGTGAGATCTCTAGAAGGAGAGAACCACGACCCACTGAGCTCTGTGGTGAAAGAGGAGCAGATGGCTGAGAGCAAGCTAGAGAACGAGAGTCAGGACTCCAGGAAGTCTCTTGAAGATGAGAGCCAGGAGACCTTTGGGTCTCTGGAAAAAGAGAATCTAGAGTCCCTGAGGTCTCTAGCAGGACAGGACCAAGAGGAACAGAAACTCGAACAAGAGACCCAGCAGCCACTGAGGGCTGTAGAAGATGAGCAGATGACAGTGAACCCTCCAGAAAAGGTGGATCCAGAGTTACCAAAGCCTCTTAGAAATGACCAGGAAGTAGTCAGATCTCTTGACAAGGAGAATCAAGAGTCACTAGTGTCACTGAATGAAGGAGGTATGGAGACAGTGAAGTCTTCAGAAACAGAGAACATAGAATCACTGGAGACTGTGGGAGAGTGCCTGGGAAGAAGGAAGTCTGTAGATACTCAAGAGCCATTGTGGTCTACGGAAGTGACTAGTGAGACAATAGAACCTCTAGAAGATGAGACCCAAGAACCACTGGGGTGTGTGGATGAGAACCAAGAGGTGCTGACACCCCTTGAAAGGGAGAGTCAAGAACTGAGATCTCTGGGCAAGTGGAACCCAGAGACTGTGGAATCACCAGGAGGGGTGGAGGACAGTCAGCAGTGCCTGGAAGTGGAAGAGGGCCCGGAGAGGGAGCAGCACCAAGAGTCTCTGAGGTCTCTGGGAGAGGTGGAATGGGAGCTGCCTGGATCTGGAAGTCAACAGAGGTGGGAGGATGTGGTGGAGGATGGAGAAGGTCAGGAAGCATCCCTGGGGGCTACAGGAGTGGAAACTGAGGATAAGGCAGAGTTGCATCTGAGGGGCCAAGGTGGGGAGGAGAAAGCTGTAGAGGAGGGAGAGCTGCTGCAGGATGCTGTGGGGGAGGCCTGGAGTCTGGGGAGCTCGGAGCCCAAGGAGCAGAGGGTCCCTGCTGAGCCCCTCGATGACCTGGAGGGACAACCAGAGCAGACGGGAACCCTAGAGGTCCCAGTTGCTCAGGGAATGCCAGAGGCAACAGAGCAAGATGAGGACAGAGCCCAAGCAGGTGAACAAGACTCCGTAGAGGTGACCCTTGGGTTAGAGGCTGCCAGAGCTGGACTGGAACTCGAGCAGGAAGTGGTAGGGCTAGAGGACCCAAGGCATTTCGCCAGGGAGGAGGCCATTCACCCATCCCTGGGGGAGGAAAGTGTGAAGGCAAAGATAGATCAGGGCTTGGAAGAGCCTGGAAAGGAACCAAAAGAGGCAGGTGCTCTGGACTCAGGCATCCCTGAATTACCCAAGACTAGCAGTGAGACTCTGGAATGCAAGGGCTGGGAAGAGTCTGGGGAGGGCTGGGGAGAAGAGGAGGCCTCGCTGGAGACCTCAGACCATGAGGGCAGCCATGCCCCTCAGCCCAGGCCCCCTAAGACAGAGGAAGATGAGGGTCTACAGGCAGCGCTAACAGTCCCTGGTCCCAAGCTCCTGGAACCCTGTTCACCCATCCCGATCTTGACAGATGCCCATGAGCTGCAGCCCCAAGCTGAGGGGATCCAGGAGGCTGGGTGGCAGCCGGAAGCTGGGACTGAAGCACTGGGAAGAGTAGAAGATGAGCCAGAGTTTGGTCGTGGGGAGATTCCTGAGGGCCTCCAGGATTGGGAGGAGGGCAGAGAAGACAGTGAGGCAGATGAGTTAGGGGAAACTCTCCCTGACTCTACTCCCTTGGGCCTCTACCTGAAGTCTCCTGCCTCCCCAAAGTGGGAGCAAGCTGGAGAACAGAGGCTTTTCCCTCAAGGGGAGGCCAGGAAGGAAGGCTGGAGTCCTGCTGCCCTGGCTGCCCAGGGTCTCAGTGACCCACCAGAGGAAGAGCAGCAAGGCCATGACTCTGACCTCTCATCTGAGGAATTTGAGGACCTAGGGACTGAGGCCTCTCTTCTTCCAGGGGTTCCCAAAGAGGTGTCCGATCATCTGGGCCAAGAGCCCCCCGTACTGCAGCCTGCATGCTGGGATCAGGGTGGGGAGTCTGATGGGTTTGCTGATGAGGAAGAGAGTGGGGAAGAGGGAGAGGAAGAAGATGCTGATGAAGAAGAAGGAGCAGAGTCAGGGACTCAGTGGTGGGGGCCAGGGCCCTCTGGTGGAGGTGTCAAGGTCCAGGATGTCACCCAGAGAGGGGACCTGGAACATGAATCTGTGGGTGACAGTGGCCTCTGGGATGATGGCTTGAGTGGGGCTGCAGCTAATGTTCTTGTAACTGCCCTAGAGACGGTGTCTCAGGACAGTGCTGAGCCTTCCGGGTCAGAGGGGTCTGAGTCTGCTTCCTTGGAGGGGGAGGAAGGTCAAGCGATTGACCATTTAGATGCCCCCCAAGAGGTGACTAGCGTGGTCCCAGGGGCAGGAGACACCTTTGATATCAGTGGCCAGGGCCCCAACCTGGAGTCAGAGCAAGTGAATGGGAGGATGGAGAATGGACTAGAGCAGGCTGAGGGTCAGGTGGTTCTGCATGGGGACGAGGATCAAGGCATCCCTTTACAGGAACAGGGTACCCTCAAGGCCCCTTTAGTAGGGTCTCCTGTGCATCTAGGCCCAAGCCAGCCGCTGAAGTTCACTCTGAGTGGGGTAGATGGAGACTCCTGGTCCTCAGGGGAAGATTAGAAACTGCCCCTCTGGCACTGAGGACTTAGTGGGGGGTGGGGGGAATGTCCCTCCCTGCTCTGGGCCAGCACTCTTAGCTTTGATAACTTGACCTGTGGTATCTCTCGTGGAGAGGTGTGGCTGGCTGAGACAGGTGAGATCCTGCCTGGATCACCCTGAAGGCTCAGGTCAGCTGAGCCTATAGTTCAACGCCCCCTTTCTTCTGTGGCTCACCTGCTGGAAGAGGCTTGGGCCCAGAGCTTTCCCACGAGACTGCTCTGGCCAGAGCTTGCTAGCCCTGCCTGTCTACAGTAGCACCACCTGCACAGGGTCTGGTGCATGCCCAGAGGAGCAGCAATGATGAGTGACTCTCATCATCTCAGCCTGCTGAGATCTTGTTTCTCTCTTCCTCCCTTGAATAAAGCTGTATCCCTACCTACAATGTCTGGCTGCTTTCTTCTAGCCTTCAGGGACTCTTCTGACTGAGAAGCAATGGAGTGGAGAGGCTGGGAGAGGACGCATGAGCTAGGCCTGGGGGAGAGGAGGGGAAGGGGCCGCCTCTCAGGGAGGCCAGGTTGTCATCTCTCCCATAGCTCTGATTACAGGGCCCTCTCACTGAATGTCCTCCTACCTAGCCCCTCTGTGACTCCAGCATAATTAGCCCCCTGGCTCCCAAACCCAAACAGTTGTCTAGCCTGTGATGAGTGACTGGGCTGGAGTGGGGGCAGGGAGGAAAGAGGCCACGGCCAGCTTTAGCCTGGTCAACAGCCTCAGGTCAACAGTTTCTCTGAACCGCAAACCCAGCCCCACACAGAGGCAGCTTTGGGTGGCTGCCTGGGGCAGGGAGAACAGGAGGGGATTGGAGGAAGCCTCTGCTTTGGGCAACTGAGGCCTCCCATGGCACTGAAGCAGGAGAGAGGGAAGAAGTGTGGATAGCAGGGCCAGGAGAAGGTAAGAGAGCTGCCAGGTGCAGTGCGCTACATAATGCCGGAGTGACTCTGAACCAGGTCCCACAGTAGCCTTCTCTCCCGACATCTATGCAGTGTAGGGAGGTTCTAGAGGTTCCTGGATTTAGGTACCCACAGGCCTCAACATTTGGGTACCCAAAGAAAAACACCTCTTAGGTAAACACTGCTGGGAGGAAGACCAATGCTCAGACCCTCATTTAGATACTCTGAAGGGGAAGGGACTGGTTGCTCTCCACAGGGCCATCATAAGCGCCAAGCAGGCCCCTTTCCTTAGGACTAAGAGTTCCCAAGGAGGGTGGACAAGGGCTGTCTTGCCAGCTGGCACTGTGGGCTCCTCTGTGCACACCCTTCCTTCATACCCATGTTCTGGTTCCGGGGTCCATTTCATCCACACCCTTGCCCTGGGGTCCAGGATCCCGACTGTGCTTCTCCACCCTCCTGGAAGCCCTAGTCTCCATTCTCTCCTTCCTGTACTAACAACAAGGTCCTCCTGTCTACTTGCCAGCTAACAGGCAGACACCAGCATGTTGGCATCAGGCAGGCAAGGCCCGCCCCTCTAATAGGACAAGACATCCTCTGCCTTCTCTCTTCAGGCCTTTCAGTACCACTGCTTGGGTGGACACCAAGGACAGAGCTAAGCCAACTAGCCCTGCCTTGTACCGGATCCCCTTCCTGTCTCCTCACGAGCCTGTGGTCCTCTACAGTTATCCCAGCTGGCCACTGATGCTAATAACCCTATGACACAGGGGTTGGGATGTAAGTTAGACAGAAGGGTGGACTTCCCTAAGAGGATATACAGCAGGAGGTATGTATGCGTGGAAATGGCCCAGTGTCCAAGCAGCAAGAGACGTAAGATCTGGACAGTGTCAGGGACACCCTGGTTGTGACCCTCAGTGTGGTTGTTAGTCTACTGACTGTCCGTCCATACAGCGCAGCCTCTTCAGGACGCTGACAACTTGCAACACAGCTCTTTGTATAGGAACTCCTGAGCAAAGGCCACCAACTTGAAATGGTGTCTGGAGACAGATGCATGCTGGGTAGGAGTGCAGAGTAGGGCAGGCTACTCTGAGTGGCCTGTGGTGGGGTGAGGGGTGTTCCTAGGGTGTGTGTGTGTGGTGGGGGGAACCTAGAACACATGAGATCTAGGGCAGTGGAAGACAAAGCAGGCAGGGTGGTGGGAAGGAAGGAAGAAGCAGAGAAAGCCTTGGTGAGATTGCAGGAAGCCCTGGCAGAGGGGCAAAGTCCTCACCAGGAAGCCAGGAAGCCAGGAAGCATGGATTCTTCCTAAGAAAGATGAACTTCTGAAAGGTTTATGCACAGGTGTCACCGCCCTGTCCCCCCCTCCCCCCCAGTTCTGCTTCCTGAGAAGGGCTGAGCAGGGCCCAGCGGGAGCCTGCCAGTGGTGCAGGCAGAGGCCAAGGTGCAGGAGGGGACAGTAAGATGGGGGAATGACGTAAACTCTTGGCAGCTGTGTAGGAGACCGGACACAGGACAGGCATGTCCCAGGGCTGCATGCAAGCAACTGGATGTGCGGTGCCCTTTTCCAAGACAGAGAGGCAAGCAGAGGGCTGTGACAGCAGAGAGTATGCATGTGACTCAGGAGAGCAGGGGCAGGAGCTGGAATAGAGCAGAGCAGTATAGAGTGAGGAGAGGCCCACGGAGGCCCTGGGGACCCCCAGAAGGCTGACCATGTGGCCCAAGAGGGCAAAAACAGGGCCAAGGCCTCTCAGAAGGTTCCAGCACGATAGTGAGTGCTTCAGGGAAGCAAGGTCCGGTTGGTGCCTGGAAGCCCCCTGAGTGACAACTGTACATGCTTCTAAGGGTAGAGGACCCCCAGGAGTGAGGCGGGGGCAAGAGAGGAAATGATCCCCAACACACCCACGGTATGAGACAGTGGGAGGTTATTCTGGGGCCTCCTTCAGTAAATATAGCCTCTGAGCTAGTTGGAGTTGGGCGGAGAAGGGGGGCCCAGCGGAGGTGGCTTCCTCAGTTTGTTTGGGGCACTTCCTTATAAGGCTGAGCAGGCTGAGGCGCCTCCAAGGGTGAGGTCAGGGGCAGAGGCTCCCTCCTGCCCAGTCTGATGCTGTCCCTGTAGCTGCCAGAGTCCCAAAGGAAATCAAAGTCTAGGCTTTGTACTACAGCCAAAGGCGCAAGCCAAGCGTGGCCTCTTAAAGCACTCCCTCCCCCATCCTGCTTGGGACACCCATCCTGGGTGGGACTCTCTTGGGCCCCTTGATTCCTCAGAGCCTGGGTTTTCTACCTGTAAGGTCCTGGGTGAGGGGAATTCTTCCTAGAGACTCCAAACATTTCTCAGATGAATGACATCACCCTTGATCCCCTCCTCAGCGCTCAGCCACCGGGGTGGGGGTGGGGAAACCAACCCGGGATTCATTCATTGTCTGAAAGAAAATCCCCCCTCTCCATTCTTGTGCTGCCCACACTCCACACCCCAGCCTCGCCCTGGGATGCCAGCTGTTGCCACTTGACCCATGCTGATGCAGCTGCTGTCAACCCTGCCAGCCTCTCTGGTGGGGGGACGAAGGAATGTAGTTTCATTTCGTCTGGAATGTGCTATCTGTACTACCGGTAGAAGGGGAGCCCACCCAGCCCAGAAAACCAGAGAAGACTCTGGCCGTAGGGATAGGCCCCAAGTTTCTATTGTATGCCGTCCCACCCCATCTGTGTGTGTGGGGGGGGGCAGGGAGAGGGCTAAATTCTAGGGTGGGCTCAACAGCAGGAAGGCTGGAAGTTAGCGGTGAGTCCTCCTGAGAGGAGGGAGAAGAGCCTGAACTACCCTGGTTCAGGTAGTGAAGAAAGGTTGCCAGCAGCTGTCTCTGAGCCCAGGAGCCACCTTAGGACCACACTAGAGCATGAAGCTGCCATAGAGCTGTGGGCACCGCTTGGTTCAGGGGCAGAGGAGCCGAGGCGTGAAGCCTCCAGCAGTTTGCTTTGGTACGCAAAGGAACCAGTGCTTCTTCTTCTAGCTTCCCCTGCTTTCTCCACCCTGAACCCTCTCACACCACCTCCTAACTCAACATCTGCCAGCAGGTCAGGAATAGTAAACCTGCCTCTAGCCTCAGCCCTCTCCAGCCCTGGTGCCCAGGGGCTCCTCCTGCCACCCCATAATCTAACGACCATTCTGTATGCCCTATCCCAAAAGGATGGGGCCCAGTTGTCTGAACCCCAGGTCCTGGCACTTCTTCTTCCCTTTCAGAGTCCCCTTTAATCATGGACCTCCCTCCTCACCCTTACAACTCAGCTGCGGTTCCATAAATAAACTGAGGCAGGTGCCAGGAGGCCTCTGTCGAGGAACCCCCACCCTGCAGCTGTGGGATCAGCTGCTCACAATCTGTTGGCCTTAGGCCCCAAAGGGGTGCCTCCTCAGGAGACTTTGGCTAGCTCTGAAATCCCCCTGATTTCTCTGGGGCCCTGTGTTCCCACTAATGGACCTCACTCAGCACAAAATGATCCCTTTGACTTTCCCTTCTCTTGCCTCTCTCCCCTCCCACCAGGCATCCAGAATGGCTCTGCCTCTCCAGGATGGCTATGAGTTCCAGACACCTTAGAGGGAACTTCAGCTGACTCTAATGGGGGAAACTGAGGCACAGAGTAACATATCTTAGTCAATAATGTAGTGTCTCCAGATGCCTCTTGGGGTCAGCAGAACATGGGCCAGGGAGCTTTGGGCTGTCTTTCATTGAGTATTGTCTTAGTCAGGGTTTCTATTCCTGCACAAACATCATGACCACGAAGCAAGTTGGGGAGGAAAGGGTTTATTCAGCTCACACTTCCACACTGCTGTTTATCACCAAGGAAGTCAGGACTGGAACTCAAGCAGGTCAGGAAACAGGAGCTGATGCAGAGGCCATGGAGGAGTGTTACTTACTGGCTTGCTTCCCATGGCTTGCTCAGCTTGCTTTCTTATAGAACCCAGGACTACCAGCCCAGAGATGGCACCACCCACAAGGGGATCTCCCCCCTTGATCACTACTTGAGAAAATGCCTTACAGCTGGATCTCGTGGAGGCATTTCCCCAACTGAAGCTCCTTTCTCTGTGATAACTCCAGCTTGTGTCAAGTTGACACACAAAACCAGCCAGTACAAGTATTAAATATGAGTAGTATTTAATTCCAGTCTTAAGTGGTCAGAAGCCTTCTCTCTGTTAACAATCCACTTAAACACCAAGGCATCTGGGTAGCCTGAGACTCAGGGTCCACCCACTTAGCCTATCACTTGAGCCACTGGCCCAGTGGGAGAGCATTCACATCCTATCTGCCTCTTTCCTAGCCTTTCCTCATTTTCTGTCCATGAACTTTTCAGTTCTTCTGCCCAGGAGGAAGCTAGCTATTTTTGCAGCAAGCCAAATAGAAGGCAGACATCAGGAAGGACCTCCGTTTGGGAAAGGGAGAGCCAGTTGCATCAGGCTCTGAGAGAGGGGGCACCTACGCAGGCACTCTGGTCAGGATCTGACTACAGAGCCTGAAAAAGATCTCTGACAAGGAGGTGAATTTTTAGAAGTCTTCGGGAACTGCTAAGTCACTGTGGACACTAGGACAATGGGACCCTTTCTCTCTCCACGCAGGAGTCAGGCCGACAGACAGGGCCTCCCGGCTGGGACAAAGGCCCCAAGTGAAGTCAGGCAGTGTTGTGGGAGGCAAGGGTATGGTGAAGAACTGGGAGGTGGAATGTGTCAGAGCATCCAGAGGCAGCAGGAACCTGGCAGAAGGCCAAATCACAGGCTCCTAAGCGCCGTGCCCCCTGGGCAACGCTCAAGCTGCTACCTATTGCCCTGGGTGGGTCTCTCTTTTCCAATACCTCTTAAATCCGGGGAACAAGACATCCTGATGGGGACCCCACTCAACTCATATGTGGAGGAGGCTGAGAGTCAGGGCACACAGTCAGGGTCCCAACAGTGACAGCTGGCAGCCGTGGCCGAGGTGTGGCCCTACTCCAAGTCTCCAAAGAGGTGTGCTGGTGCTCTATGTGTGACTCCCGAGGCACTGGCTAGCTACTGTCCATTCAGGGCACTGCTGAGTTATTCCAGGACACCCCCTTCCCTCTTCCTCCCCTCCCCCCCCCCCTTCCCCAGGAAGCTCAACAAGCCAGGAGGAGGTTTCCTGTTTGCTGCCCTGCCAGAGAGGCCCAGCAGGTGAGGGAGGACTCTGATTCTAGTCTCCCATCCACTTCTGGGACTCTCCTTACCCACAGAACAGAGAAGATGGTGGACCTGTGCCAAGTGGGAGGTTTGATGATGAAAATCTTGGAGAAAGGGCCGGGAATCCCAGTTTGCCACAAATTCACCATGCTACATAGAAATCATCCACCCACCGTGCTCCACCCACCGTGAGTTCTGAACCCAAAAGACAGACTCTGGCTCTTCTCTAGCCTGCTCCTTTTCGGGATCCATCATCCTGGGTCTTCATCCACTTACAGTTCCAGCTAAATGCCCCGACAACCCCCAGAACGCATTGAATGGGCAACTATGAGCCGATACAGGATAAAGCAGGGTCCACTCTTCCCTGTAGATCCTTAAGAACCAGTTTGTACTCTCTGCTTATTCTGGGTTGGCTGTGTGGGCAGGCAGATGAGCCCCGGGGCTGGAGGAAGGAGGATGATGATGGAGGTGGTGAGGTCTGAGAAATCCGTGCTTTCTTAGGGAAGAAGGGCCAGCAGAGTCTCAGGTCCTCAGCGCTACCTTCCCAAGCCTCTGTCTGGGACTCAGTGTCTTTTGCCATTTGTTTTTGTTCTTGTCGCCTGGCTTTTAGAAAAGGACTAAGAATGGCCAGGTGGGTTAATGGGTATAAGGCATGCGTCCTCGTGGCCCTCAATGCTGATTGAACCAGGTGTGAGGATATGCAGCCATCATTTGCCTTCCCTCAGGATGGGACTCCAGCCAATTAAAGGAGCTCTGGCTGGTTCAGGCACTGGTCATCCACTTCCTAGCTTGCGGTGACCTCATCGCTTCAGCCTCCGCTGACTCAGCCGAGACCAGCCCAGTCTTGTCAGCCGGAAGTCCTGCATTCCCCCCCGCACAACTTTCTGCCCCGCACGCCTACCAGGTCTGCCCCGCAAGTCAGAAAGACCGCGACTCCCCCTGGTGGCCTCCTGGCTCCTCTCTGGTCCGGATCTACTTCGCCCTCTAGAGCTACATAACTGTATCTGCAGCGCCCTCTACTGGTCACAGCCTGTGAGCCCCTTGGCGTGGCGGAGGACCCCTTAGCTTGTTTTTAATATCCTCTGCCTCCTTCTCTGTTTGTCGCTGCCCAACCTTCCCTTCAGCACTGCAGGAACGGAGGCACTCTCAGGAGCTCAAAATGAGGCCACCAGGGGTCCCCCTCTCCCCAGACCCAATTCTTCATTCGGTTGGTGATCTGATGCAGGCAGTGGTGAATCCTCGCCGGCTAGGCAACCATTTTACGCCAGGCATTGCTCTATTCTTCAAGTTCTTGGTGATTTTTCTGACCTTTTGCAAGGTAATAATCGCAGCGGGACCTACCTTTGGAGGGTCTGCCTAACACTGTCTGAATGTCCACATGTACACAGAAGCATCAAACTTTGGGTTCAGACAACTTTATTTCCACCTGGTTTTGCTGGTACTCCATCCTAAAAACTCTTTGAAAATCAAGAACGAATAGCACAGTGTCCCCTAACGAAATCGAGGGACAAGGAGGCAGCTGACATGAGAGGGCAGTTGAGGCACTTAGGGACTTACCGGGTAAAACCTGAGGCCCTTGTGTGAGGGGGCGGAGCCACCCAAGTGTTTCCCAGAAACCCCTTCGAGCGCTGTCCTCTGAATTTCAGTCCCACCCCTCTCACGTCACCCCCTATCATGGGGAAGAGCACTGGCAGTTGATGTGAGAGGGTCCTGCTGGGGGCAGCAGTCTTCCAGGCTCCCTAGAGACTGGAGGGCGGTGTCAACGGTGCCTTCCTGTGCCTCGAGAGCTGTCCCCGTGGTCCTTCTGGGGCGTCCATGGAGCGCAGAGCACGGCCCTATGGAAGACAAACACACCCATCCTCTGCACGGCGCTCCTCCTTAATAACCTGGGTCATTGCTGCTTAACCCCTGCCCTTTTCAAAATACTTGCTCTGCCCTTAGGAGCCCAAGTGTGGTTGCAGGTTCTCAGCCATCTGCACCCACGAGGTCTCCAGAGCTCCAGCCTATTTCCTTCTCTTAGCCTCAGCGAGAGGCAGTGGTCACTCCAAGCTCAGTCAGTGAATGGCAGGCATAATGGGTCTTTGAGCCTAGGGCTGCCAAGTAGCTGGTGCCCCCTACCTGTTTCCTCCTGTCACTTACAGGCCTCCGGGGTACACAGGAAATCTGAGGGGCCTCCCAAAGCCCATTCTCCTGGCAGCGGATCAACGGCAGGTTGCGCTGAGCCAGCCCGTCTCGGCATCGATATCGAAGCACAGTATCCACCGCGTAGCGCAGCCGAGGGCGACCAAATATTTGAGCCAGGGGTAGCTGTGGTGGAGGCCCACAGGACACTGCAAGGGGTACACATTTAGAAGCTGGGAGCCTGGCTTTGTGGATGATGGCTCCCAGAAACTTGACGGGGAGGAAAGGCATGGCCACAGTTGACCAAAAAAAAAGGGGGTCAGTGTGGTGTGTCAACCCCCCCACAGTCTGGGGTACACCCTGACAGGCTCTTCTGGGTAGCTTTGCTCTCCTCTCACTCGTGGCAGTCCCGGCCACCCTTTCCCTCGGCAGCCCTCACCAAGCCCCATCTTGCAGGTGTAGGATAGATGGTAGTTGCAGGGCACATCACTCCACTGTCCCTGGTCATGCCACACCATGACCACACAGTTCTCCCCAGACAGGAAGTAGCTGTCAGGCTGCCCAGGGTTCCAGTTTTCATAGAGCTGGGAAGGGGGAGTGGAGGAGGTGGTGAGACGCTTGAACCCCATAAGTACCAGGGGAAATGCCCCCAGAAAACTGGAGGGAGGACTTGGGGGGTATCCCAGGATATGGAGGGGCAGGGACTGGTGACTGGGACAGGCAGGGAGGGGGAATAAGAGAACAGGGGCTCTCCAGGAAGGAGACAAGAGCCAGAGAGGAGAAGCATGCGGAAAGAAAGGGTCCAGGGGAAAGGGGAACGAAACAGCCAGAAAGGGAGGAAGAGGCAGTGACGGTTACTGAGGGCAGAAAGGCCCAAGAAGTGACCTAGACTACAGTGCAGTGACAGTCCTCACCAGAGGGGCACCATCTGACCACAAGAAGTCACCCTCGATGGTCCTGTCATTGAGCCCAATCCACTGGTACTCCCGGTATCGATCTAGAGAGAAAAGCCAGAGGTGCAGTGAGCAGGAAGCCCAGTATTTCTGGGCCAGTGATGACCTGTTGGGGAGTCCATCCAAAAACCTCCCCAAATCTTGCTGGTTTGTGGCTGTTGGCTCAGACCTAGCCTCTTCTGCTGGGAAAGCAGCCAAAGATGGACGGCGTTCACCCACCTTTTCTGTCTTTCTCCCCCCCCCCCCCCCAGGGAAGACAATCAGATTTGCTATCATAAAGGCTCTCCCTAAATTCTCTTCTTTTGAAAGCTTTGAATTTTTGTTGTATGTATTTCACATACATTTGTGTCTGTGCACCACTTGTGTGCATCGTCCTCAGAGGCCAGAAGGCATCAGAGGGGCAACCCGGAACGGGAATTACAGATGGTTGTGAGCTGTCATGTGGGTGCTGGAAATTGAACCCTGGGCCCTTCAAAAGAGCAGCCAGTGCTCTTAACCGCGGAGCCATCTCTCTAGCCTGTCTCCCTATTTTCGTAAGTAACCTTCACATCCATGGCGCAAGGACATGCAGGTGGAGAATAGCACTTTGGAAGGGAAAGAAGAGGAGCAAACCTTGCTACCACAGAGTTAGGGAAACAGTTGCATCCGGGAAAGCAGGGAGACACACACACACACACACACACACACACACACACACACACACACACCCCACCCCCGCAGCCTAGGCAGCCCCGCAAATGTCGGACACCATGGGCCCAATCTCCCCACAACAGGTCTCCGGGTGAGTGAGAGGTAAAAGATGAGGGAAGGGGAAAGGGGTGTGAGAGAGGAAAGAGGGAGAGAGAGGGAGGAGTGAAGAGGCGTGAGTGAGGAAGCTGTGGGTGAGGAGTGGGTTTGGCCTGGAGCATGCGCAGGAAGTCAGGCCCCACCCACCGTTGACAAAGTCTTGCTCCTCAGGGGTGCAGATGCTGGTCAGATGAGCACCTAGCGCTCGGCACTGACTTTCTGCCTCCTCCCAACTCCTTCGTGTGGAAAAGTGCTTGTAGCAGGCTCCCTGGAAGGCCTCCCAGCCAGGGCTGCAGAAATGAAGGCCTGGAGCACAGGGAAGGAAGCGGGTGGGCTGCCAGGTCTTAGATTGGCTTCTTTAGCCAGCTGCTTAGCAGCAGGAGGGGAGGACTCAGAGCCACTCAAGTGCAGCCAGGAGGCCTGAGCCTAGAGGGCTCTTGGGCAGTGGCTAGGTCAGCTGGCTCTCCACCCCTGGCCTGTGCAGTCCTCCATGCTGGAGAAGATGTCCTCCTCCCCGCTCTGGAGACAGAACAGTGACAGGAAGGTTGAGACTAGCTATGTAACTTGCCTGAAGTCATTCATGGCAAGGCCCAAACCAGTGACCTCCCTCCACCTCAGAAACTAGCATATTGGGGTAGGCTCCAGGCTTTGGACCTGCCCCCACGTCCTTCCACAAACTCACCAACATCGCACAGGTCCCCCCCATAGCCTGGCAAACATAGGCAGCGGAAACCCTCCTTCTCCTCCAAGCATGTCCCACCATTGTGGCAGGGGCTGGGGATACAGTCACCTGACAGGGGAGAGAAGCGAGGTGGAGGAGCCTAAGGGTGAGCTCTCCAGGGGAGGGTCCCGGGCCCCCCAGCCCAGACATCTTCCAGACCAGGAAGGTAAGCAGTTCTGCCTGGAGCTGGCCATCACTCCAGTCCATCCCCGAGTTCAGAGGGCCTGTCCTCACTCTCACCTCCCAGTTCCTGACTGGCTCAGACTGCCACCAGTGTGAGCCCTGAGCAGCCAGCGGGAAGAGGCCAAGGAAGGGAAGAAGCCCAGGGCTGTGGATTATGAGACCTGAATTCCTGCCAGCCTCAGGCAGCCTTCTCCAGCCTTCTTCCTGGGCCCCGCCTAGGTACTGGAGGAGCTGTCAGCATCCACTCCATTTCTGGTCCAGATGACCAGAGACAATGGCTCCTTTAACCAACAGAGCAGACTAGGTCCCTCAGACTACTCCCCAGCAGTGGCTGCTGAGAACACAGCCCACATGCCAGTGGTAGCAGCAGGGGAGGAGGAAGGAGAAGCTGGGCTGATTAAATTTGCTGGAGTGCCCCAGCTATAATTGGTACACTGACCAAGCAGTCTTTTGAACATCCCTCCGCTAACATCTATCATGTCGAGCATCCCTCTGCTAACAGTTTTTCAAGTAGGGTGAAGGTTGTTGGTCTCAGGTGCTGAGGGTGAAGAGTCCTGGGCCCCCGGGAGTCCTCATGCTTTCTGCTTCTCCAGTTTCCTCTCCTTCCTGGGCAGCCCTCTAACCCTGGGGGGACAGACTCTTAAGCTCAGTCCTTGCCCTTTTGGCTTTAAGTTCCAACCTGGCTGTGGGCTACAGTGCCTGAACCTTGGCTGGGCAGTGCGGTATAAGGGACCCACTTTGGATTTTCCCTCCTCTTTTTCTACCCCACAGAACCAGAAAGCATTTCTTTCCCACCTTCTGACAGTAGGCCAGGGGGCCTCTGGCTCTCTTTACAGGTGGGCTGACACTTCAGTGACCTCTAAGGGGTTCCCTCTTCCTTACTACACTCACTCCAAGGCCAGTGGGCAGAAAGGCAATAGCTGAAATGGGCAAGCTTTTTGTGATGTAGGGGTGATATTCCACTTGAGCCATGGAGGAGAGGTGAACCTGGGAGGGCCTCAGCCTTCCCGGAGAAGACTTCCAATGGGAACCTTATGGTTCTGGGACAGAAGATTTCTTTCAGATGGTGGAAACCAGTTCCTTTCTTTCTGCCCACCCCACCCTGTTCCGAATGAGCCAGGTCCTTTGGGTTGAAGAACATAAGCCATTTCTCCGGGAGTGGGGGGTCATTAGTGCAGGGTTAGTGCAGGGAGGGAACACTGGGCACAGGGATAATAGTACTGTCTCTTGCTGGGTGCACCGAGGAAGATGATATGTTTAAGCCTTGGGAAGCTAGAGAACCAGCTCCAAGCAGGAACTACCTGGGTAGGCTACACATCATACCCGGGCAGTGTGGGTTTCTTCTGCAGGTGACGGAGGACTCCCTTGGGTGATATGTACAGTCAAGTCTGGGGTCCCAGCAGTATGAAGGGAAGGTGTAAATGGCCCAAGGAGAGATAGAGGGAGCAGTAAGAAGCTGCCATCCTGCTGTGACAGCAAGGATGTTGGCCAATGAAGAGTGGCAAAGAGACAGGTGGAGACACAGAGGATGGAGAGGGTACAGGGAAACAGAGATTCCTGATTCAGACACAGCGATGAGCAGAAAGGACAGCTGGAGATGGAGAGGTTGTCAACGGCTGGGTACAAAGCAGTTTAATACAGATTTATTTCCAAGGTTTGTTTTCCATGAAACAGTCAAAAAATACTTCACAGAAGTAGTGGCTTAAGGCTCTTTGGGGTGAGTATTCTGGTCCCCAGAGGTGAGGGGTAGGTATGGCCTCTCAGGCTTCCCTGGAATCAGTGGGGGTTGGTTAAAGGGGTGGAACAAAGGGCCCAGGGAGGGAACTGCAGACAATGGGCCTGCCTTCAAGGCTGATGAGGGCACCAGGAAGAGGCATGAGGACATTCTGTGTGGCCAGTGAGATGTGAGCTACAGCAGAGGGCCCAAGGGTCAGTGGTGGGTGGGGGAGGGGACAGAGGATCAGAGAACTGGGACGGAAGTGACAGAATGGAAGATCCAAGATGGAAGATCCACGGGGAGAGACAGAAAAGGGAACGAGGGCAAAGGACCAGAGGGTCCAGGGGAAAAGGGTGGATTAAAGGCCAACGTGTCAGGTGGCCCAGAGCTGGAGGAGGAGGAAAAGGAGAAAAGCGGGCATTGAGCCTTCAGCAGAATTACCTGATGAGGGAGCCACAGCCACTCCACCGTGGCTGGCACTGTCGGTGGGCAGCACTGGCTGGGCCTGCACTGAGGTGCCTGCCAGGACAGTTCTTCCAGACTTCTCTTCTGAGGGGGTCTCCAGCTCCCTGGGACCCACAGGGGCCCATGTAGCTGGAAGTAGGGAAGGGCCATCCTCCAAGCTGGAGCTCCCTGCCTCCTCGCTCTCTCGAGGAACCCCAGAGAGCTCAGGGCTCCCAGTTTCCCCCCCTACTTCTCTTGCCCCACCAGGAGTAGATGTGGGGCTTCCCTCCCTCGGGGGGAGCAAAGTCTCTGCAGGCGGTCCACGGACCCTTGGAGGCCCAGGAGAAGGTGAGGCACCCAGCTGTAGAACTGCCTGGGCTGGTGGGGACACCTGGGAGAGTGAATGCTCTGTTTCTGAGCCAGTAGGGAGAGGGCTGCTGAGCTCTCTGGGCCACACCCACAGGTCCTCCTGCTCCTTCTCTTCCTCCAGAGCCTCCAAGTCTTTGAATCTTTCTTCTTCCTCCAGGGCTACGCCTTCCTCTTCTGAGGACTCGGTAGGTGGTGCAATGGATTGGGTTTCCGATTCTGACCACAGCAAGACAGTTCAGCACCAGGGACAGCGCCCCAGACCAAGCAAGGGGAGGGGAGGGGAGGGGAGGGGGGTGGGGCCCAAGGGGAGGGGGAGAGGTACAGCGCCTGGTGCATTGCCTGTCTGGAAGAACTCTGACCTGGCCTACGCATTGAAGGGCTCTGCAAACTGCCTCTTACTGGGTCAGAAAAGGCTGTTGCATCTCCCTCTCCCAGTCTGCCAACATTTTCCAATCTTGGGGTAAGGAATATATTTCCTTCCCAGAGAGCACCCTCTAAACACAAGTTTCTCTAGTTAAAGAGAATTGGGTGTGGAATTTACTTGAATAAAAAATTTGGGAGGGTGATAGGAGAGATACCTAAGGCAGAATTATGTCAGTCATGACCCTAGTGACCACTTGGGCTTGCCCTCCTACCCCCAACTTCTCTCAGGTAGTGAGAACCCAAGGCAAAGGCTTCCAGTTACCTAGCGGAGTCCTGGGGGCCTCTGCTGGGTCTTCTGGGGTGGAGCTTCCTCCTCCCCCATCTTCTGAGATGGGGATGGAGTAGATGGCCCCACGAGACTCGCTCTCCATCGCTTCCTGAGGCAGCTGCAGTTCCTCCAGCTTTTCTGTCACTGTGACAATGGCCTCAAGTCCATCTGAGGCTGGGCTAGAGGCCTCAGAGGAAGCAGAGGGATGGGCAGAGTCTGTGGCAAGAGGAAAAGGCCAGTGAGAAGCTAAGTGTGCATTTGAATCCTCCCAGGGTGTGGGCTGCGTCTGAGCCTCTAGGCTAGACCTCTACAGGCCCTGGAATGTGCTTCACCCATCCCTCGAGTGCTAATGGAGTGCCTTCTAGTTTTAGGCCAAGCTTTCTCTGAGTATGGTATAGAGAACGCTAGGGAAACCTGAAGAAAATAGGCATAGGCAATAAACACATTGCACAATAGAAAGGCACTTGAGAAGCAGTGAGATGAAGTGGAGGCTCACTTTCCTTCAGATGGGTCTAGAAAGGCTGAGTGAGCTGCTCCTTTAAGTGTGAATACAGAGTGGGTGGATGGAGCAGGCTCTGTACCGTGCAGGCTAGGCTTGTGTGGAGAAGGGTAGAGACTCCATCCCCAGGAAGAGTGCTCAGTGGTCACTATCTGAGGAGCTTGGAGCTCAGCTATGGCTAAGGAAAGGGAAGGGACCACTTTCTGGGTGTGATGCTCAGTGGCTCAGAGTGAATTACCTCATCCTCTGGGGAGGGAACACAGAGCAGAGAACCAATGACTCCAACGTAGAGTTGGGCCAAGAGAAGCCCAGAGAGCTATCTCTAGGCAGGACAGACAGGACTGTATGACCTGTTCCAGTGACCCTTGCCCAGGTCACCACAGACCAGCAAACCTACATCTGTCCTTCATCTCCCCTCCTTGTCCCTCCACAGTCATGCCTCTTACTGCTTCTTTCAGAACAAAGTGCTTGGCTCAGAGTCTGCACTCATCTGGCTTCCTAGTACCACCCTCTGTCCCCTCCTCAACACGCAGTGTTGAAAGTCCTGTCACCCATAAGCTGTAGGATCTGGAACATTCTAAGGAGCGTTCCACTCCCACGTGCATTTTGTTCACTGAAGCACAGAACAGTTGGTTCATGGAAGTGAAAAAAATGTCAGCTACCTCTGTTGGCCAATATGCTGACAGGCACAAGGATTGAGGAAGCTAATACAGATTACTGAGGGCAAATGACCAAGAAGATGGTGAGGGCTTGAATTCCAGGCCTGGCACTGACTGCTGCAGAGGCCACTCACCTCGGAAGCAGTAGACATTGAAGCGGTTCTGCTTGCTGGGGAAGCCAGTCTGGTTGGGAAAGAGGAAGAGGGTCTTGACTCCTGGCAGGCCGCCCCCACAGCGTTGGCTGGGTGTGATGATGGGATAGCGCACGCTGCCATCAGCCAGCCAGCCAGGGCTACATCTGTCCAGGCCACCATTCCAGGCTGCGTACAGCTGGCCTGTGCTAGCGATCTGTGCACCACGTTCCAGACAGTAGTCCCGAGCCTCCTCCCATGTCAGCTTGCTGGGAGGGGCGCCTAGGAACAGTTCTCCTGAGTGTAAAAGAGGAGCTGGGTCATCAGGCAGTTGGCAGTACTTCCACCCTAGACGTTTAAACGTTCCTAGGCAAGCTCATTCCTGGTGTGTGTGGGGGGGTCACCTTGCCCACCTGATAGTACCAAAGTCTGCATGAAACCCAAGATGAAAATTAGTACTTAGAGAGCCTGGCCCCAGTTCCTCGCTCTACAGGACTCTGCTGAAACTCACCACCCCCACCCCGGCCCCGCCCCCACCCCTCTGTCTGCTATTTGCTAGGTCTGCTCAGAGGCTTGCCTCTGGGACAGTGTTTGGAGGCGTGCGTTAAGTGCCTGCCTAATTTGCCTGTCCTCTTAGACATGTGAAGTCTAGTGGAGGACCTAGAAGAAACCAAGGGCCATGTTGCAGAAGGGCTTGTCACTCCCAATTACCATTTAGGTCTTCGGCATAACAGTAGACATCATAGAGATCATCAGGACCCACCACTCCGTAGTTCCGCACGCCAGGATAGCCATCCATGTCTCCAGAGCAGGCCTCTCGTGGGTTCTGGATGGGGTACCTAAGAGAGAGGAAGAGGCTAATGCCTGGCATCTTCCACCCCAGAAGGCTGTCCCATGTCAACCCTGCTGCTGCTGCTGCTGCTGCTGCTGCTGCTGCTGCTGCTGTGTGTGTGTGTGTGTGTGTGTGTGTGTGTGTGTGTGTGATGTCAGGATGCAGGAAAGTAAGGCCCAGGCAGAGCTGCAGACCAATTTTCTTTCCAGAGGCAGGGAATCCTGAGGAACTTCGATGGAGGGAGGAGGTAGCAAGCATCCCGATGTGACCAGGAGTTCCTGGTCTACATCCCCAGCCCACCTCACAGTTTGGTCGGACAGCCAGCCTGCATCACACTGCTCATAGCCGCCGAGGTAGGCAGCATAGAGCTGCTCCGGGGTGGCGATTCGGGCTCCTATGCGAGCGCAGGCTTCCTGGGCTCCAGCAAAGGAGAAAGCATAGCGCGCAGAGCCCTCTCTGTAGAGGAAGACGACCCCTGCGGAGAAGAAATAACTCCTGAGTTGGCCGGACCACCAGCACACTGACCTCCCCCTCTCTTCTGTCACTTCCTGTTCACAAAAGTTAAAGTCCGATTGTGCTCCTGTTACAGCTTGTGGGACTGTCTCCCCCCACATCTCTGGCCCCCTATTCACCCTGTGCCTTTCCCCTGCAGGGTTTGCTAAGCCGCCTCACAATCAACTCCTTGCGGGGGGAGGGGGGCCTGAGTCCTTTCCTCCCTTTCTCTAGGGATCTCACTCTCCTCTCACCTTTGACCTTGACCTCCACAGCATCACTGCTGTCGTCGATACCGTGCTGGACCTCGCAGCGATAGACCCCGGAATCATTGGGCCGCAGTTCGCTCAATACTAGAGACACATCCGTGAGCGATGCGGGGTAGGCAGGCAGCGCCACGCGGAACCGGTAGGCTTCGTTTACCTTGACGCGCAGCCCACGAGCCACCAGTACCTCTACCTCCCGGTCCCCGGACAGGAAGGTCCACTTGACCCGGGGAAAACCCGGCGCGGCCCGGCGACTGTGCGGCGGCCGCAGGTGGTGGACGTGGCATGGGATGGCCAGGGCACCGCCCAGCACGCCCCGCAGCTGCGTGGCACCGATGCGCACGCGGAAGGCTCGATCCTCTGTGGACAGGGGTCAAAGCCGGCTGCAGCCAGACGCAGGACGTAGTGCGCCTGTGCGCTTGGCTCCAAGCCCCGCCCCTCGATCCAAGGCGCCTGGGGTGCACTGCCCAGCTCAGGGTGCTGAGCACTGCCCAGGGTCCTGAATTTGATCCTCTACCCTTAGCCTCCTGCCTCGTGCTCCTTTGCAACTCTGACCCCCAAGACTCCCCTACTTACTAGGGTTCCCAATTCATCCCTATTTTGCAGTTGGCTCCAGCCCTTGCCCACAGCACTTCCACATCTCCTTCCGTGTGCCTAGGCTGGAAGCATGTAGCTGGGGCTAAACCGAGACAGCCCTCTGTCCTGAGAAAGATGCAGCAGAGACATGGTCCTCTGGATGCTTACTCACCCGAGCTGTCTTCTTTCAGGTCATCAGCGAGGGCGGCAGGGGCTTGGGTCAGGACCAGAGCGGCCAGCAGGGACAGAAGCAGTGGAATCATTCTGCACACTGATGGAAGAACTTGAAGAGGAAAGAGGAAAGTTGTTAGACTGCGGAACGGACTTCCTCCGTTCTCTGTCCCACCATGCAGGTAGCACATACTAGAATCACCCCTAACTCTGTTTCTGATTCCTATCTCCAAGCACCAAGAGGTGTGCCCAGTCAACTCACTGTGTGACCTAAGCCAAGTTCCTTACCCTCTCTGAGTCTGTGTCTTCTTAACTGGGGGGGGGGGGGGGGAAGCACCATCATTAGCACCTTACGCATTTTGATGGGGCTGTATGCTTGAGTGATCTGTCTGTCTGTCTACCTGTCTAGCTGTCATCTACACACAGTTGCCACTGTCTATTACCTACTTACCTATTTATAATCTACGACAGAAAATGCCCTGTGCATAGGCCAGCAACAGACACATAACAGATGCCAGCGAATACTTGTAACACAGTGGCTGGTGGTACTGCGTAATCAGCTCTCTGTGCACGTGTATTCAAAATCTATGCATCCAAACCAGCTACTCGTCAAACATGCAGGAAAAAAAAAAGAGTCTGTTCTGAACACATACAGAGGTTTTTGTCACTGTTCCCTAAACAGCATGCATATACTTAGGAATTATAAGTCACCTAGAGACGGGTTCCTGTGTATGAAAGACATGCGTAGGTGAGATGCAAAGACATCATTCTGTGTGAGGGACTTGGGCACCTGCAGGTCCAGGCAGCCTCTAGGGGTTGGAGACTCAAACCCACAGACGCAGGGGTGGGGTTGGGAGCGCAACTATGGTCCTACTTCACCCCCTTGGCAAACACCCCCCTCCCCGCCCTCAGGTGCCAACCAGGAGTTTCTTTCCCCCACAGTAAAGCTCCAACCTTCCCTTCCTAACCCTTCCTCTTCCAGGAGGGCCTCCTAGACTGAACCCTGCTGAAACAGCGGCTTCTCCCTCTGCTTCCTCTCCACCAGGACTTGTAAGGAAGCTCCCCTGGTGCCCAACATCCTCTGCCCCCTCCATCCCTCCCTCCCTCCCACTTTGCTCTCAGCCATTCCCCTCTGCCTGGCACGGGCTTTCCCACCGGATCTCCTGGCTCAGAAGCCAGCTGGGACAAAGACCCTGTCCCTGCCAGTCTGGCCTCTATCCAGTTGCTCCTTCCCCCACCCATCTTTTGTGAAAGCCTACAACTTGGAGTGTACTGGAGAAGGGTACAGGGAGAGGCCAGTCGTCCCCCCCCCCCCCCCGCCCTGGCCCTCAGCTCTGGAAACAGTTTCTCTTTCTGAGATCTCATTGCGCATACAGGCTCACGGGGAAAGTGAGGTGGATGACCAGAGAGGGTTAGAGCTAACTCTGAGCCAAACCGGGAGCCAGGTCACTGTGCCCTCAGGAAGGAAAGCTGCACAGATAATGAACACACTCTGTAAAGAGTCAGACTTGGGAGTATTCGGGGACCCAGGACTACATGGCTAATGATGCAGCCGGGGGTCAGTTACAACGTCAGGCAAGATTTCCTACCGACCATACCTATTCTCACTGGCTCCATCTCCCACTCGGTCTGCCTTCATAGTCGCTAGCCTGAGCCTAAGCGGTCCTCCTAGATCCTCCCAGGACAGACTCCCCTGCTAAGCAGCGCTCTGGCCTGTGCTGTGCAGCGGGCCGGGCGAGCAGTCACTCGGGTTACCGCTGGCAAGTAAGCCAGGTGCTGGAGCGTTCTGAGGAGGGGAGGCTGGGAGCAGGAGCTACTCACACGCCCGCCCGGCCCTGTGGCTACCTCTTTTACCCGTGTTGGGGCAGCACGGGATGAGGAAGGAAGCCTGAGGCCAGAGGATCCGACTGCCCTGAGACATGAATTTTTGATCCAAGTGGCCAAGAGTGGCTACTGTGACACTTCCCGGAGGAAAGCCACCACAAGGACCGGAGCTCAGCAGTCCCCTGTCGTCTCCAGCCCGGGCATCCTTAGTCGCTCCGCAGCCCAGACGTCCCCTGGCTCCTGAAGGCTGCGCGGCGAGGACAGTGAGCGAGCAGACGCGTGGCTCAGGGTGCCGAAGCCGGCACAGAGCGCTGCGCGCCCACCTTCAGAGAGGCGCCGCTGCCGACCGCACCCCCGAGTGCCTGGGGACCCCAGGAAGCTACGGTGGGTCACTGTCTCGGTCGCCCACAGCAGCCAGTATCGCGGCCCGCTCTCGCCCTCGCCCGGATCCTTTGGCTCAGAGAGGTCAAGAAACTTACCCAAGGTCACACAGCAAGCAAGCAAGCGACCGATAGGGCCAGGCCTCCGCACTCACCTTGCGAGGTCCCCTCCGCGCACACCGCACGTCCCGCAGCCGCAGCCGAGACTGCGGCGCAATGCGCGGGCGCGAGCAGGGCCGGGCGCGCGGGACCCAGACAGGGGCGCCAGCTCGCCGGGAGCCTCACAAAACCCCCTTTCTTCCCACGCGCCCCGCCTTCCCCGCCGTCCCCGGCCCTTGCCGCCCCCGTGGGGGGCTCTGCGCGGTCACGGGACCCGCTGCCTTCTCTGTGCGGGTTCCGGGCGACAGCGGGCAGAGGGAGGACAAGCGAAGTAGGACAAGGTTCCGCGGACGGGAGCCCAAGACTTGCAGCGGGGAGGGCAGAAGGGGCGGGGAGGGAGCGATGGAGGGCGCTGTGGCGACGCAGGATGGAGAGTTAGAACACGGGAGGGACTTCTCATTGGTTAAAGGGAGGAAGACCGGCTCAAACTTAGTCGCGCAGAGGATGGAGGGACGACAGGAGCTTTGCCCCGGGAAAGAGGGCACTGCTGGGTGAAAAGGGGAAGTCCTTTTCTCAGGCCAGAGAAAAGGCAGATGACCACAGCCATCCCTCTTGAGGAAGCTTTGATCGGGCTGTGCTCCCCCGGTGCTCCTCTCCCTCCCCGGCGGAGGAGCTGACTTTGCAGTGGTTGACCAGGTGGAGGTCGACTCGCAGAACTACGGGTTAGGCAACCCAAGTCAAGAGAGTCTAGGCGCGCGGTATCAAGTGGTACAGTGAGTGATGGAGCAGGCGTCACAGGTTGCAGATCAATGTGTGCAGGAGAGCCTGCTAGCCTCGGCTGGGCTGCCCAGTGTGCAGCCAGGAGCCTGGGGGTGGGCCTCGAGGACTGCCAGCTGTCCCCCACCCCCACTTCACCCGCTGCTTCTCCCTGCTTTCCCAGGCTTCCCACTTTCCTCCTCTTGCTTGCGACTCCAGGCAAAGCCTTGGCACCAGCTGTAGGCCACTCAGCCAGATCCTTGTCCTCAAGGCCGGTGTGGGGGCTGTGACCTTACCATTTCTAGATCCCCAAATGCCGACTGTCTGCAGACACCTTCACCCCCAACTCAGGGAACAGTTTCCTAATCACGCCCCACCCCCTGCCTTGGATGGAGTTCCAAAAAAACAAAACAAAACAAAACCAAAAAACAAAACAAAACAAAAAAAAAAAAAAACGCCTTCAGAACCTCTGGAAAAAAACAAACTCCTCTCCAAAGCCTTACAAGTTTAAAGAGAGGACTCCAGCTAATGCCGCCCACTGTAAGGACAGGACAGAAGGACCTTGAAACCCAGGGCAGAGTCACGCAGGGAGAAAACTACCAGGCAGTGGTGCCAGCAGAAAGGAGAAAGGGGCCCCTGAAGAAGCTGCACAGGAGGCCTTCATTTATTCATTCCTTAAGCTTGACCCACAAGTCATCTATGTACCAGGCCCTGTCTGGGGCCCTAAGACTGGGGGAGTCACCAGTTGGGAAGGACTCTGAGGTGCTGGGTGCCAGCTCTGGGTTGCACCTGCATGGCTCACCAACACATGGGCTCCATGCCCTGCAGGTCTCCCAGGTGGAGCTAGGAAAGAAACCAAGGGGCTGCAGTTCAGCCCAGTTGCTGTCTTGGATATAACACAATTTTTGCCTGGGAAAACCTGACTGTGACCAAGGAAGACAGGAAAGAGATACCCCCCGCCCCCGCCCCCAGCTCAGAGTTACCAATGTGCACAACCCGGGGGAAGGGGAAAAGAATCCTGGGGCCAGTGGAGCCAGTAGGCAGCCATCTGCCAGGAATGCCTTGGCCTCTTCTGATCAACCAAGCAGGGTCCCCACCACTCCTGTGGAATCCTATTCTTTGTCATTCACAGCCTTATGAGGTCTGGTTAGGGGCTCAGCAGCCCATGGGGACTGAGTCTTTGAGAGGGGCCCCTTTCTATAAAAGATGGGCATTATAAAGGCCCCCCTTTTTTCCAGCTGGGGACATTTGCATCGAGGTACACCCACACAACTCTAGCCATTGCTGATAGGTACCTTTTCCCCAATTATGGAGTCTGGCATCTTGACTCATAGCCAAAGGACTCTGCTCATTTCTGTTCTCCATCTGAGGTGCTCCTGGACCCTGGCCTGCTCCTTGCATCCCCTTTAGATCTTAGACAGAGATCTTGGCACTGGAAGCCAACAGAGCCCAGAATGGCGGCTTTCGTGTGCAAACCCGTGTCCTAGCAACAGGGCATGACAGTTCTCATAGCCACAAGGGTCTTCTAGATGCCAAATGGTAAACGGCGGTGTCACAAGGGTCAGCCGGTTGAATCAGAAGTGGCCTGCCCAGGACTGCTGCACCAAGGGCTCAGGAAAAGAGGGAGGAGGAAGGCGAGCTTGGAGAAAGCCAGGCAGTGGCGGCTCGCCTGCCCTGTCCCCACGTGGTGCAGCTGGCTGCCTCCCAGCCTGCCCTGGAGACTTTTCCAGGCTCTCTTGAAGAACCAGCAATCTCCTCCCGCTTTCCCAGGGCAATAGCTTCCACACAGGCCAAAGCTGTGGCCCAAGGTGAGAACCCACGCTGCTCGCAAAGCTCCCGCCTCCCAAACACCCCTCTTCGGTGTTGGCTCTTACTGTGCGCCCATCTGAAGTGGCCGCTGGAGGGCTGTTCAGACTCGCGCCCTCTCCTGCATTGGCAGCCAGCCCCCTCAAGGCCCAGACACCTGGCTTCTTGGCTGGGAGGGGCCCAGTGCTGGCACAGCTGTGCTCAGAGAATGGGGGCTTTGATAGTCTCAGAAGGGGGCCAGGAAGCATAGCAAAGCTTAGAAATGCCAGGGGGTGGTTCTGAGAGATGGCACAGCTGTGGCCTGGAGCTGGATCTGCAGCTGAGTATCGGCCACCAGGGGCAGGCTCAGAGGAGATCACTAGAGGTACCAGAGGTGTGCATCACCTTCCCTGCAGGCTCACTCCTCTGTGGTGTTGGGGCATGCACCTTCTCTCAGTTTCTCCACATGTAAGATGGTGCCAACACATTGTTGAGCGGTCTTATGTTAGAGCATGTACGTGGTTTTTATTTTATTTTTAAGATTTATTTATTTATTTTATGTATATGAGTACACTGTAGCCATACAGATGTTTGTGAGCCACCATGTGGTTGCTGGGATTTGAACTCAGGACCTTTGGAAGAGCAGTCAGTGTTCTTAACTGCTGAGCCATCTCACCAGCCCCCTATTTTATTTTTATCTCTATGTGTGCAGGTGCCCATGGGGCCCAGGAAAGGGCATTGGCTCCCCTGGATCTGGGGTTACAGGTGGTTGTGAGCCATCCTAGTGAGTGCTGGGAACTGAACTCAGGTCCTCGGCAAGATCAGCAAGTGCTTTTGTTTTGTTTTGGTCTTTTTTGGAGACAAGATCTCTATGTAGACCTGACTGTTCTGGAACTCATTATGCAGGCCAGGCTGGCCATGAACCCACAGAGATCTGCCTGCCTCAGCTTCCTGAGTGCTGTGATGAAAGGTGTGCACCACCACAGCCAGCAAAGCAAGCACTCTTAACAGCAGATTCCCCTCTGCAGCCCCCCACCCCAGCAATGCTTGTAACCCAGCACTTTGTGGATGGTCAGGTCAATCCCATTTCAGAAGGGAGCGAAGGAACAGCCAGCCTTTGTGCCCATGTCAGGGCATGCACTGTGGGCTCATGAACAGAGTTACCAAAGGTGGTGATTGTGGAGACCCTGCTGGTCCTCCTCAGCAGGACTAGCTCCTCACCAGGGCTGCTTCTGTGCTCGGTGGGTGCTGGAAGCCTGCCTGGGTCCTTGAGACCCACCAGCTACGTTGGGGCACATTGATCTGGAGGGGAACAGACGCTTCACCGGTGCTTATCTTGAGCCAGATTTGCCTGTCCTGACCAAGCACCTAGGCCAGCCCCGATGTCCAGGGCACAAAGGAAATGATGAGCCCTTGCAAGGTCCCTTCAATCATGGCTCACAAGCAAGGGGTTCACTTTACAGTGGACTGGCTC
Organism: Mus musculus; assembly: GCF_000001635.26. Taxonomy (NCBI): domain Eukaryota; kingdom Metazoa; phylum Chordata; class Mammalia; order Rodentia; family Muridae; genus Mus; species Mus musculus. The sequence goes on from NC_000069.6 coordinate 88,004,062, forward strand.
TTCAAGTGCCGGGAGCTGCCAACCCAGCACACTCACGCTGTCCTTTTCTTTCTCTTTTCCCTTCTTCCCTCCCTCCTTTTTTGCTTTCTCTCTCTTTTGTGTGTGTACATGTTTGTGTGTGTATTGCTAAAATTCTTTCCTAGGGGAGACATATAAACACCTCCCCCTCCCCCACTGTCCCAATGACAAACTGTAACTTTAAGGGTTTTTTTGTTTTGTTTTAGAAACAGGGTTTCTCTGTATAGCCCTGGCTGTCCTGGAACTCACTTTGTAGACCAGGCTGGCCTCAAACTCAAAAATCCACCTGCCTCTGCCTCCCGAGTGCTTTTAATCATGGTTCTTAAACACTTTAACCACTTTTTAATCGTACCATCCACCACAGGTAGTGTAAAAGTAAGGATATGGGCTGGAGAGATGGCTCAGCAGTTAAGAGCACTGTCTGCTCTTCTGGAGGTCCTGAGTTCAATTCCCAGCAACCACATGGTGGCTCAAAACCATCTGTAGTGTGATCTGATGTCTTCTTCTGACATACATGTATGTGCAGATAGGGCACTCATATAAAGTAAATAAATTAATTGCTTAAAAAAAAAGAGGGCTGGTGAGATGGCTCAGTGGGTAAGAGCACCCAACTGCTCTTCTAAAGGTCCCGAGTTCAAATCCCAGCAACCACATGGTGGCTCACAACCATCCGTAAGGAGATCTGACTCCCTCTTCTGGTGCGTCTGAAGACAGCTACAGTGTACTTACATATAATAAATAAATAAATCTTAAAAAAAAAAAGAAAGGATACAGGGGAAGTGGACCTGTTTAGAAATGGTTCTTCGGAGGAAATCAGGAAATCAGCGGTTCAGTTCACAGGTCAGCAGTGGCAGCTTGGTCCACTTGCAAACACTTCAAGGATACACCAGCAGTCCAGTCAGGTAGAGTTGGGATAGCAGCAGTGGTGGCATGACTTAGCAGGAACAGCCAGGCCTCAACGGAACCTGCATGTGTCAGCAGGAGAGACCAGGGCCAACAGGAACATCAGGAAGAGTAATTGGCTCAGAGGACAGTCATGTGTAGCAATGTATGCATGTTTGTGTCAGAATGCCTATGTGTGCCTGTATATGTGCATATGTGTGGATGTACAGAAGTCAATGGTCAATATTAAGTTTTCCTCTATGTCTCTCCACCTTATTTTTGAGATATGTGTTGTTGGGCAGGGCATGGTGGCTCAAATCTTTAATTCCAGCACTTGGGAGGTAGATGGCTCACCACCATCTGTAATGGGATCCAATGCCCTCTTCTGGTATGTCTGAAGACAGCGACAGTATACTCACATAAAATAAATAAATAAATCTTTTTTAAAAATGAAAATCAATTAGAGTTGTCAGATCTGGCGACACAAGTCTGTAAGCCCAGCGCTCAGGAGGTAGATCCCCATGAGTTGAAGACCAGCCGGATTCACAGAGAGAGTTCCAGACCAGCCTGAACTGCAGAGTGCGATTCTGCCACCTCACTGTGGTAAGGTGCTTACAGCAGGCCACCACCTTGAAGTGTCAGGGACAAGACAGATGGAGTCAGCATGAGGCACGGAGGCTCCAGCAGGGCTATGACCCGTGTCCTTCAGCACTCACCTTCACAAGAAGTTTCTTGCCACCATCTGGGTTTTTGGGAGGTTTTGCTCTGCTGAGGGTACCTGTCTGGGTCAAGGGCAAGACAGGAGTGCCAGTTTAAATCTCCAGGAAGGTGGTTGCAGTCCACAGGGGAGCTGATTTCCTTTGCCTCGGAGAAAGGATTTTCAGAGATAATCATCCGGTCTCCCTGGATTCTACAGTGAATTCCGAGCCTTCCCGCCCTGTAAGCGCTCTGAGTGGCTTTCTGCCCCACCTCCCTAATCCTGTCCAAAAGTCACTTTGCACCTCTTCCCCAGCAGGCTACAAACTTGTTCCTACCTCAAGACCTACTTCAGGGGAGCCCTACCCAGGACATGGACAGAGGCCAAACGCTAAGCCTCCTTATCTGAATGCTTGTATTCAGGACAGCAAAAGGAGGGGGAAGTGTGTTGTGAGTGACCCCACCGTCACACAGAAAGCCGTGAGCATTGGCTTTCAGGGTAGCCTTCCTAATTCCTGGAATCTGTGATTGACTTACTTTTAGGCAGGGTCTTCTTGGTGTTATTTCTTGCACATATACGTATGTTTTAATGTGTATTGCCTGCTTGTCTGTGCACCGTGTGCATGTAGTACCTGAGGATGCCAGAAGGGGGCGACAGAGCCCCTGCAACTGGAGTTACAGATGGTTGTGAGTCATCATGTGAGTGCTTGGAATGGAAGTGGTGTTCTCTGAAAGAGCAGCAGCATTTCCTAAATGCTATGCTAGTGGTTCCCAACCTTCCTAATGCTGTGACTCTTTATTACAGTTCCTCATGTTGTGGTGACCCCCAACCATAAAATTATTTTACTGCTACTTCATAATGTTAATTTTGCTTGTTATGACTCGTGATGTAAGTATCTGATATGCAACCCCTGTGAAAGGGTCGTTTGATTCCCAAAGGGGTCGCGACCCACAGGTTGAGAAGCCTGCATGGAGGCGTGTCCTTCTGAGAGACAGAAGAGGAGGAGGCATAGTGACCACAGTGGTAGAGCTGGCGTGTGGACTTAGGGGAGGGAAAGCTGCCCCCAGAGACGCATCTCTGCTTACACTTTGATTCTGACCTCTGTGGTTTTAAATCAAGTCTGTGGTCATTTGAGAAGCCACAAGAGACTTCCAATAGTGCACTTCATAAAGAACGGATCAGACAGCATCCCCAGCATGCTGGCCCAGTCAGTCTCAGCATCGTGAAGACTGCCTCCGGGTGTGGCAAAAGAGAAGCCTATGATGTCATTTTTTGGACTATTCCTGGGGTGGGGAAACGTGAATAGAGTTTAATCAAACTCCTAAATATAGTTACAGGGGACAGAGGAATGCAAGGACACTCGGCTACATCCAGAATGGGAAACTCGAGGGGGGGGGGGGATACCTCAGCTTTGTTCTGTTTTTTTTTTTTTTTTTTTTCTTGTCTTTCTTCCTTCCCTCTCATCTCTGGCATGTGTTTACTCGTGTGTACACATGTATGTATGCACTCATGTATGACTGCTGTAAGGACCAGAAGTCCATGTGGAGCATCTTCCTCTATCTCTCAACCCCGTATTTTTTGAGACGGTCTCTCCCTGAGCTGGAGCACTGTCGTGGCTGGCTTGGCTGGCAGGGAGCTTCATGCCCAGAGATCTATGCCACCTCACTCGGCCTTCATGCGGGTTTTGGGGATCCGAACTAGGTCCTCATGTTTGTGAAGCAACACTTACTGAGCCATCACCAGCAATCCCCACTGCCTCCTTAGGTAAGGTTCTATGTAGTTCATCCTGGCTTGGGACTTGCTCTGAACCCAAGGACGACCTTGAGTTCTGATCCAGCCTTCTCTCCCATGAGCTGGGATTACAATTGTATTCAAATTTTATTTTCTCCTTATCCTTTTTAGAACATTAAATTAAACTAATATTTTAAATATTATTTATTTTATATATGTAGGTACTCTGTTGCTAATCTTCAGACACACCAGAAGAGGGCATCAGATCCCACTACAGATGGGCCATCTCTCCAGCCCTACCTTCTTTTTTTTGTTTTTTGGTTTTTCGAGACAGGGTTTCTCTGTATATTCCTGGCTGTCCTGGAACTCACTTTGTAGACCAGGCTGACCTCGAACTCAGAAATCCACCTGCCTCTGCCTCCCAAGTGCTGGGATTAAAGGCGTGAGCCACCATGCCTGGCCCCAGCCCTCCAGAGGAGTGCCTTTGGGGATCTAAGCACCGAGTGGTCCAGATAATCCTGATGGCCCAGAGGCTGAAAAGTGATGAAGGGGATGCTGCTGCTGTCTTCTTGTCAGTGTTTATTGATTGCTAGGAGCAATTGATGTTAGTGATGCTATGTGCCCCAGGAATTTACTAGCTGGTTTGTGCAATGTCTCAAGACCCACAGTACAGCCAGGAGACCAAAGCCTGGCAATTAGGTTGAAGCGTTTCACTTGCTATTGGCTATTGGAGGTGCTGTCTGTCTGTCTGCTCACTCCCTGTCCCTTATATACTGTCCCATGGAATGAATTCTTTTTTAGTAGCTATAGCAAAAAGATTTAGTGATTATCAACTTGGAAAGCAATTTTAAAGGATTCCATTCATCATTTGTATTTTATGTATATGAGGGTTTTTTTTTTTTGTTTTGTTTTGTTTTTGTTTTTTGAGATAGGCTTTCTCTGTGAAGTCCTGGCTGTCCTGGAACTCACTCTGTAGATCAGGCTGGCCTCGAATTCAGAAATCTGCCTGCCTCTGCCTCCCAAGTGCTGGGATTACAGGTATGCGCCACCACTGCCCGGGGTATATGAGTGTTTTACCTGATGTTATGTATATGTACTTAGTGTGTGCCTGGTGTTCTCGGAGGCCAGAAGAAAGAACAAGACCTCCTGAAACTGGAGTCTAGGAGAGATGGAAGCTGCTATGTGGGTGTTGGAGACCAAACTCTGGTCTTCTGCAAAGACAAGTGCTTTTAACCTCTGAGCCATCTCTCCATCCACACAGCAATTTCACAGGATACCTCAAGTAGTGTTAGAATTCTCCCACCACTGCACTGTTAGAGTCCTCGCACAACTGCACTGCTAGAATCCTCCCAACACCTGCCTTGTCTAGTGCCTTTCTCCAGCCAGGCGCCTGTGGTGTAGCCACGGCTTGAATAGCAAGTGCCTTCTTGGACCACACAGCAACGTTTTCACCAGTGACAGGCCATGAATACCATAAAGGCAATGGTTCTATAAGACTCAGCTGGAGTTGGAGTCGTCCTACTTCCTGCTGAAGGAGAGAGAAAAGGTATCTGTGGAAGAAAAGAAAACTCAAGGAAGAACTTAGCAGATGTTTGCAGATCTCACTCGGCATTTGAAGTTCAGAAATGAGGAGATTTGGTGCACTAGAGGAATTCTGGGTAGAATATGAGTGCCCTGGAGAGGAAACTGGCTGAGCATAGCACAATACTGACACAGCCATCGACCTGAAACTACGGTCTTGTATAACCATGCTGGCTGCAGACTGGCTATACAGTCAAGGATGACCTTGAATCTCTGATCCTTCCACCTGTGTCTCCATCAGCCGGAATTCCAGCTGTGTGCTGATCACCAGGTCTATATGCTGCTGGGTATCACCAAGCCCAGGGGTTCATGAATGCTGGGGAAACACTGAGCTACACTCTTCTCTCTCTCACTTTTAAAGTGGCCAGCTGGCTGTTTCCATAGCTACCACACTGTGTTACACTTCTATAAACAGTACACAGAAGTTCCATGTTCTCAAAACAACAACCGAGTTGAGAACACCGGTTAGACTCAGGCACAGTGACACACATCTGTAACACAGCACTGGGGAAGTCAGAAAGGAGTTCAAGGTCAGCTTCAGCTATAGAGTCAGTCTGAGCACAGCCGAGCTGTCTCAAAAAATAGTAAAAGTGGTGGCATACACCTTTAAGCCCAGCATTCAGGAAGCAGAAACAGGCAGATCTCTGTGAGTTCTAGGCTAGCTCTGGTCTCCAGATTGAGTTCCAGGACAGCCAGGGCTATGCAGAGAAACCTTGTCTAACAACAACAACAACAACAACAACAATACTATTGAAAATATTTCCAACACAGAAGAGTTTCCATAACAGATAGAAAAGGGTTTTGAGTTTTTTATTGTTGTGTTGTTGGTTTTGTTGTGTTTGAGACAGGGTCTCGCTATGTAACCCTGACTGGCTTGCCGGTGCTGAGATTAAAGGCGTGCACTGCCATGCCTGGGCCCCAATAGGCAGAAATATTAATGGCGCGTTGTCTGTTCATAAGCAAAGTCAGTTTTTCGTTTGTTTGATTTTGTTTTGAGAGGAAGTCTGTTGTGTGACAACTCCTTTGAATTAAAATATTCTGAGGCTTCAGAGACGCAGGAAGTAAACGTATCTCAGAAATCCCTCGCCGGGCGTGGTGGCGCACGCCTTTAATCCCAGCACTTGGGAGGCAGAGGCAGGCGGATTTCTGAGTTCAAGGCCAGCCTGGTCTACAGAGTGAGTTCCAGGACAGCCAGGGCTACACAGAGAAAACCTGTCTCAAAAACAAAAAGAAAAGAAAAAGAAATCCCTCAGGAGGCCCCTCCCCAGGTTACCGGGACTTGCAGGCTCCTCGAGGAGCTGCTGTAGGCTGCTCAGAGATACTGGCTGTGCAGCTCGTCACACATCCTGGGATGGGCCTTTCGAGGATGACGTAGAGTGGTCCCTATTCCTGTAAGTAACCAAAATAAGTTCTTTGGTTTGTCAAGGTGTCTTTAGTGGAATTTCGTTCTTGGTGACGCATCTGGGCGGGAGTGCTTGTTCGGTTCTCCTCAGGAAATCACACGGGTCTATGTAGGCCAGCCTCTAACTCCTCAGCCTCCCAAATTCTTGGGTTACAAGTCTGAGCCTATCTAGCCACAGCCAAATTTATGACGAAAAAGAGAAATGGGGGAAAATTACCATGAGTGCATTTCTGAAAACAGCTTATGTCTTTAGGAAGAGCCTCAGTCACTCAGGAGGCAGAAGCAGGTGTATTTCTGTCGGTGTGAGTCTAGCCTGGTCTACATAGAGAACTCCTGGACAGCCTAGGCTACATAGTGAGACCCTGTTTCAAACAAAAACTCAAACAACTTTAATTAAAATAAACAAACAAGCCTCCGTTAATTCTCAGAGGATCCAGAAGAGGGCGCTGTGACCACAGGAGATTCGAGCTGCACAGGTTCTATTGCCCCTCAGGACCTTTCATGCGACAAAATGCAGGTAAGATAAGGATGAAAATGAACCTGGCCCCAGGTGAGCCCTGGGTAATGTGTACTTATATGTAATTGTGCTTTATTATTTAAAAAATTAAAGAATGAAAAATTAAATAAGAAAGGTTATAGACTAGGATATAAAATATTTTTGGTATATAGTGCATTTGAGCTGTAACCTAAGTGTTATGAAGGTGGAAAAAAGTCCCCCTAGAGGCTGGGCATGGTGATGCACAACTTTAGGCTAGCCTTGTCTTAACAGTGTGTCCCCTCCTCTGGATCCTCTGAGGACTAACTGAGGCTTATTTATTTTAGTTAGAGTTGTTTGTTTGTTTGTTTGTTTGTTTGAGACAGGGTCTCATTATGTAGCCTCGCCTGGCCTGGAGTTCTCTATGTAGAAAAGGCTAACCTCAAAATCGCAGCGATCCACCTGCCTCTTAGTAGGGAATTTCAGTTCTACACAATAAGATTGTCTCAAACAAACAAACAAACAAACAAACAAACAGGCACAGGGTGGGGAGGCAGCAAGCTAAAGTTAGTTTATTAGTGAAATAAAACCACTTAAAATAGTCTTACTATATTTGTTCACGTGTGAGTTTGGTGTATCATGCATGACTCTTGTGTGGAGATCAGAGGAAAACTTAAGGGAGGCAGCTCCCTTGTTCTCGTAGTTCCCAGAGACCAGAGTCAGGTCATTAGCAAGTGCCTTTACTTGAAGAGCCGTCTCAGCTGCCAGGAAAACTATTCTTAATCACCTCAATGTATGCAGCCTGGGTAGTCACAGGGTGGGTCCTGGCCTTTCCAGTCCGTCCTTGCTTCACTGTAGCTACGAATTAGTGGAGTCTTTTGACTTCCTCCACTACACTCTTGCTTTGCTTTGACACATGGTCTCTATATAGCCCAGGCTGTAGACTTGGCTAGCCTCGATCTGACCGAGATCCTCCTGCGTCCATTTCCTGTGCACTGGGATTAAAGAACTGGGCCACCAGGCCTGCCTGGCCACACTCTCAGGATGCTGTGGTCCAGGCCTGCCTGGCCACACTCTCAGGATGCTGTGGTCCAGGCCTGCCTGGCCACACTCTCAGGATGCTGTGGTCCAGGCCTGCCTGGCCACACTCTCAGGATGCTGTGGTCCACTCACTTACTTTGGTGCTATTTTTTTTTTTCTTTTTGCAGGATTAATTCTCTGACATTCCCGTCTGAGGTAGTTAATTTGTTTGTTTGTTGACAATATCTTCCTTTGCAATGTAGATCAGGCTAGCCTGACCAGGAAATAGTCCTTATCTCAGGAGGGCAGTTCCCAAGTGCTGAGATCACAGGAACAGGAGCGAGCAAACTTGTAGAGATGGGCTTTACTGCCTTTTGGGGTTTTCTACCTTTTACTATTTTATTTTATTTTGTTTTATTTTATTTTATGTGAATTAGTGTATCTATGTGAAATGACTAAGGTGCCACCATATCTCGACTTCATTTTGCATCTGCTAGACACTTCTCAGCTCTCTACCCAGCACCTCTAACATTCACGTCTAACTTGGGTACACAGTTGGGACTTCCATGACTCTGAGCATGGTTTAGATGTACTAAACAACATAATTAATGTTCACAATAAATGAAGAAAGTATAAGTAAAAAATAATTGCTATATTATGAATGAAATAACCCCTGTGTTCTGTCAAAATCAAATGTTATTGCAAGTTTACTCTGATCTTCATCTTTGGCACTAAGAGACTCAGAGGCACAAACACACTCTTGATCACAGTCCAAAAATAAAGGACTCTTCTACTTTTAATATTCTTAATCAGCATGATTGTCTTTAGCTTTAAAAAAAAATTTTTTTAAAGATTTATTTATTTTATGTCTGTGAGTACTCTGTCACTGTTTTCTGACACCAGAAGAGGGCATCAGATCCCATTGCAGATGGTTGTGAGCCACCACATGGTTTCTAGAATTGAACTCAGGACCTCTGGAAGAGCAGCCAGTGCTCTTAACCACTGAGCCAGCTCTCCAGCCCTGTCTGTAGCTTTCTTGAGTGGACTTATTACATTTTTGGAAGGCCCCAGCAAGATGGCACCACACAGGACTCAGCTGTGGCTCTTTGTATTCTTATGTTCATTTGTGTCTCCAAAACTGCACAGAACATCTGTACACACTACTCACATAGCTTCTGGGAACCTGACCCCAATTGGTTCTGATTGGTAAATAAAGGTGCCAGCAGCCAATGGCTGTGCAGGGCAGACAGAGGAGGGACTTTTAGGATTCCTTGTGTAGGGACAGAGAGGAAAGGAGGGAGAAGGACATTTGTCATGTAGTAGAAGGAAAATGAGAGGAGAGGATATCTCACCTGATAAGGTATGGGACAAAGAGCACAGCCACCACGTACAAGCTGGGGAAGAGTGGCCCAAGAGGGTTGGACATCTGGGTCCAGGGCAGCCAAGATGAAAAATAGGATTTAGTAAGTAATAACTCTGGAATATCGCCGGGAGGTGGGTTAGCCACGTGGAGTAGGAAGTGGCCCAGCCATTCAGCTGATTAAGGCATATCAGAATACAAAGGCTGTGTGTGTGTGTGTGTGTGTGTGTGTGTGTGTGTGTGTTTGTTTGTGTGCTCTCGCGACTTTCATTCGGGAACCCAGAACATTGGGGCGGGTAGTGAGGGATGCACCACTTCGAGGATTTATATTTAAAATGTTACTACTGCACTCAGCCCCACTCTGGACCTCCCCAACAAGTGGGGAGGATGCAAGGGAGGTGCCCCTGTAGACATTCCAGGACCTTGTGCCTCACATGGCGCCTAGAGAGGTTTGGAATGAGTTCCTGAGTTCTCAGACACGGCAGTGAAACCCTTCTGATACTCCTAGGGGCTTGTATACTGAGTTCAGTTCTGGGTCAGTGAACCAGGCCTCTTGAGGAGCCTTCTTGGTGACAAGAGGGACAGGCCTCTTGGGGATATTCTTAGGGTTAAGGAGCCTTCTGAGGAGCCTTCTTTGGGATAAGAGGTCAGACCTCTTGGGAGCCTCCTTAGAAAAGAGGGTGTATCATCTCTGAGGTGCATTCTTATGAGTTAGGAAGAAAACCCATGACAAGGAGCCTTTCCTGTCCTCTCACCCAAAGTTGGGAAAACATTAATAGAGAACCTGGTTTCCTGACTCATTCTAATTCCACACCCCCCAGAACTGCAGATTTTTTTTGCAACTTACTCTCCCCCCACCCCAAGACAGGGGTTTCTCTGTGTAGCCCTGGCTGTCCTGGAACTCACTTTGTAGACCAGGCTGACCTCGAATACAGAGATCCACCTGCCTCTGCCTCCCTAGTGCTGGGATTAAAGGCCTGCGCCTCCATCGCCCAGCGCAACCTACTTTTTTTTTTTTTTTTTTTTTTTTTTTTTTGGTTTTTCGAGACAGGGTTTCTCTGTATAGCCCTGGCTGTCCTGGAGCTCACTTTGTAGACCAGGCTGGCCTCGAACTCAGAAATCCGCCTGCCTCTGCCTCCCGAGTGCTGGGATTAAAGGCGTGCGCCACCACGCCCGGCTTGCAACCTACTTTTAATAAGGGTTCGGCCTCTCCTCTAGCAGACTTAGTGAAAGAGAAAGGTTACTAGGAAAGGAGGGAAGTGGATCTGTTCAGCAATAGTTCTTTGGGGGCGAGCTCAGTCATCTTTGGCAGCAGTTCAGTCCCCATAGCAAACACCAAATATGACTCAGCAGCTGCAGACCAGTCCTCTAGGCAGGCAGACACCATGCATGAACCAGCAGCTACAGTCCAGTTCTCTCAGCAAGCAGACACCAGACAGCTGTAGTTCAATCCTGAAGAAACTGCCAGGCTCACCAGCCTGCCTGAGGTGAGGCTGCAGAAGCAGCAAGCTGCCGTGGGAACCTTGAGAGCAGTGCTTGGGTGAGTTTCTCTCGGTGGTGACAGCATTATCACAAGGTGAGCCCAACAACACTATATATGATGAATCAATACATGTGTGCCTTTAGCGAAGAATATCAAGGTGGAGCAAACAAAACTCAGTGCTCGTCTCCCACTGTCTATGGGGTCATATTTACACTCCTTCATCAAGCATCCTTTCATGTGTCTGCTAAATCCAAGCATCCTCTCACCCTTGTCTGCTTCAGGAAAACAGTCTTTCACGTGTTTGCTTTAGTAAGCCATCCCTTCACCTGTGTGCCCCAGCCAAACATCTTTTGACTGTAATTAACTTTCTAGAGACCTAGACCATTTCACGCTCTCTCATTTCTTGAGACAAGGTTTCTTTGTCTATCTTTGGCTGTCCTGGAACTTGCTCTGTAGACCAGGCTGACCTTGAACTCAGATATTTACATACCCCTGCCTCCCAAGTTCTGGGATTAAAAGTGTGCACCACCACCTTCCAGCCTGATTCTATCTCTTATGACAGATCTATATTCGGATTTTAGTCGGGATGAATGGCCAGCCAACACCATGAATGACTGAATACAAGCTGGGCAAATTCTGCCTGATGGAATATTTTGTTATTGGCATCTTTGTCTTGTTTTATCCCCTCCCTGCTGTTGGTCCTCAGAAGAAGAAGAACTCAACTCTTCTCTAAGCTCACCTTTGCTTAGTGGCAATTAGAAACTGACCTGGGGTACAGTTTATGCTTTAGGAAGAAATCTGTAGCCCCATCATCCGTTACAGGAGTAATGCTAACCTCTTTCTGGGATTCTGTTGACCGAAAACTCCATGACCTGATTCACCTTTCAGTTTGCCTTTGTCTGTGCATCCCCTGGCTACCCCTCCCCTTACTTGGTCTTTGCTTTACAACTATTTCTTTCCCTGCTTTTCCCAGCTCTCTACCCTTCAGAGTCTCATCCTAACTCGTTCCTGTTGCTCTTCTCCCACTTATGGTCTTGCCCAGAGCCTGAATTTGATCAACTCCCATTCCCCTTCTCCCAAGGGGCAAGCCATATCTTGCCAGCCAATCTCTGCAAGATAAGGTCTGGGATGGAACCAGACAGCCTGTGGCACAGGGCAAGTGGTGGCAGCAGGAGCCATAGGGCAGGACTGCAAGATGGACAGGGGAGGAGCAGCCTTCCCAATTCTTTAACTCCACAGAGACCCCAGCATCCCTGGAGCCTTGCCGGCTTGTGAGTCCAGGACTACATCTCAGAGTGGCCAAAGGATGCATGCAAGTTTATCTATATGGAAGAGTCTATCAATTGTAGGGCTCTAGAGAGAGAATGGAGATAGAAGCTATCCTGGGTACCATTGTCTGTCATTTCCTCTGAGTCTCCAAGCCTTCTTCCTCTGAGATAGGATAGTCTATCTGTTCTTGAGACTCCTTTTGGAGTCTTGAGATGCTTGTGGTCTGCCCTACCAAGTCCGGATACTCTTGCTGAGAAACTACCAGGATTACATTTGTAATCAGGAGCCATTTTGAGTCTGTAGCTAAGTTTCTGTCGTTGTGAGTGGCCTGCCCTGCCACCTGGGGCCATGGTGAGCTGCCACTGAGAGCCAAGTCTGGGTCCATGGCTATCAGTGGCAGGGGTCAGTATTGATGTCCATGGGTCATAATACCATGAGAGATATGGATGTTCGGGGGTGTGCAGAACTGACCTCGCCCCTCACTAGATGCCACGCTCTAAACAGCTGGTCCCATCTCTCACTGCTAGCAGAGTGGGTCCTCTGCCTTGCCCAGGCAGCACAGTGGAGCTGGCCCTAATGGCAGGGGTGTGGGTGAAGTGGTCTTGAGGGCTTGAGCATGAGAGAGCTGACTCTGTCACTTGTGTGCTGTGGATGGCACTGGTATGGAGGTGATCCCCCCACACATACCTCTAGCAGTCAGAAAAGTGGCCCCAGGTTCAATAGAGCAGGAAAGCTGTCCCTGCCTCTCACATGGAAGAGTGGACTCTGAACCTCACTTGGACAACACAGTAGGGCTGGCCCTTGCCAAGAGGCACGAGTGGGCCAGCCCTGAGGGACCACTGGCCCCGGCCACTAGTCTACCATGAGGTAGCATGGGTGATGGGGTTCTGCCTTCCCTCTCCCCCTCCCCATCTTCGGTAGTTGGGAGAGCTGGCCTTGCCCCTTCACTGGCTGGCTATAGCACTCAGGAGAGTGGGCCCTGTACCTCGCCTGGGCAGCACAGTGGAGCTGACTCTGATGTTGAAGGCTCAGGTGACCAGCCCTGAGGACTTGAGAGCAGGCAAGCTGTCCCAGTCCCTCACAGGCTGCAGCACTTGGGAGAGTGGGCTGTGCACCTTGACAGGGCAGCACAGTGAAGCCGGCTCTGGAGGAGTGGGTGCAGGTGAGCTGGCCCCGAGGGCATGAGAGCAGAGCTGACCCTGTCTCCTGCTGACAGCAGCATTGGGTGACTGAGCCAGAGCAGTGCTTGCCAGAGCAGTGCTTAAGAGCTTCTGGTGGTGTGGAAAAGGGAGAACTGATGGGCTGACCAGCTCTGCTACCACCCAGGCCTAGACCCAGTGCTCTGAGATGGCCAACCCCAAAACATATATCATCTGCAAATGGTTGGGATGCATGAAAGGGCCAGTCCTGCTGTTCCAAAGCTGCAGGACCTCCATGACACAGGGCAACAACAGGATAACTGGGAGGAGTCCCAGTGAGGATCCAATATAGATGGTGTCACAGATGCCAGAGACCCCGAACCAGATCAATGCTCATTGCAATGAACATTTACAAGTGAATATGTGTGGACAGAGGGATATACTGAACCGCACACTGAGATACTATCTATGCTTTTTTTGTTTGTTTGAGGTTTGTTTGGTTTTTTTTGTATATTGTTGCTTGTTTGTGTATCTGTTTTATTTTGGGGGAAGGTTGCAAGGGCAAAGTATAGGATGAAATTTAAAGGTTGCAGTTGTTTTTAACCTGGCTAACTCCCAAATAATTGAGACGAGACCATGATTTATTCAACAAGCTTTAAGCACAATAACTGAGCAGATATCCCCAATCCTCTATGCTATCTTAGCGATTCCCAGCCACATACACTGAGATCCTGGCTTTTAGTCTCTCCTTAGCTCCATCCACAGTAGCTGTCAGTCCTCATGGAGAACTTCCTTGGAGACTACTTCTTCCTTCTTCTTCCTCCACCCGACTATGTCCCTTCCTCTGGACCTGTACCTGCCTGTGGTGGACTCCTCCCTGGCTCTTCTCTCTGGGACCCCTGGCTGGGACCAGAAGTCCAGTCTTTATCTCCTCTTTCCAGTCATTGGCTGTTCAGTCTTTTATTAACCAATCAGAGATAACTGAGGAGGAGCATCCTTTATGCCATATTGATACAGGAGAGTCACAGAAATCAGCACATGAATATGCAGAGCACAAGACCCTCCTCCAAAAGCAAGTGGATATGAGGGGACAGGGAGATGAGCAGGACTGGGGTGCATGATGGGAAACTCACAAAGAAAAAAAAGGTTCTTTAAGGGCTGGAGAGATGGTTCAGTGGTTAAGAGCACTGATTGCTCTTCCAGAGGTTCTGAGTTCAATTCCCAGCAACCACATGGTGGCTCACAACTATCTGTAATGGGATCTGATGCCCTCTTCTGGTGTGTCTGAAGACAGCTACAGTGTACTTGTCATATATATCTATATAAAATCTTTTTTTAAAAAGTTTCTTTTAAAAAGTATTAGAAGGAGCTGGTGAGATGGCTTAGCCGTTAAGAGCACTGACTGCTCTTCCAAAGGTCCTGAGTTCAAATCCCAGCAACTACCTGGTGGCTCATAAGCACCCGTAACAAGATCTGACGCCCTCTTCTGGTGTGTCTGAAGACAGCTACAGTGTACTTATGAATAATAATAAATAAATCTTTTTTAAAAAGTATTAGGGGCTGGTGAGATGGCTCAGTGGGTAAGAGCACCCGACTGCTCTTCCAAAGGTCTGAAGTTCAAATCCCAGCAACCACATGGTGGCTCACAACCATCTGTAACAAGATCTGACTCCCTCTTCTGGAGTGTCTGAAGACAGCTACAGTGTACTTACATATAATAAATAAATCTTTAAAAAAAAAAAAAAAAAAAAAAAAGTATTAGAAAAATGAAGTTTTTCAGTTTCTTCATGGAATATATCTGTGTTTTAAAGTTTATTTTGATATTAAATTAGATTCTTTTTTTTGAACAAAATGTAATTTCTAAGGCTAAAAAATCTTAGAGATAGAATTATAAAATCCTAATTGATGAGAATTATTAATTTATTGTAAGTAGTTAAAGGTAATTAAGACATAGAAGATAAAACCAGGCATGGTGGTGAACGCCTTTAATCCCAGCACCTGGGGGAGGGGCAGAAGCAGATGGATTGCTTAGTTTGACATCAGCCTGGTCTACAGAGTGAGTTCCAAGACAGCCTGGGCTACACAGAGAAGCCCTGTCTCATCCCCTCCCCCAAAGATAATTATCTTATAAATGATCAAATGTCTTTAATGTGTCCCAAATTGTGTTTGTCAAGGTAAGAATAAATGTAATTCATTTACAGAGACAAGGTTGGAGGGAGAGACCAGTCTATATCTTCCATTGAATAATCTTCTGTATATGTCGTCAGTATCTCCCATTGAATAATCTTCTGTATATGTCCTCAGTATCTCCCATTGAATAATCTTCTGTATATGTCGTCAGTAAAGCCTAAATCACATAACTCAGAACAATTTTAAGGTAAGCTTAAAGTTTATTTAATATAAAATAAGATTCAAAATCAGGTTGGTTTTTTTGTTTGTTTGTTTGTTTTTTGTTTTTTGTTTTTTGTTTTTCGAGACAGGGTTTCTCTGTGTAGTCCTGGCTGTCCTGGAACTCACTCTGTAGACCAGGCTGGCCTTGAACTCAGAAATCCGCCTGTCTCTGCCTCCCAAGTGCTGGGATTAAAGGCGTGCGCCACCACGCCTGGCTAAAATCAGGTATATTTTAAAAGCTGGTTATGAAAATCTGAAAACTTGAATAAAACGGGTTAAATTACACTACACTTGAGTGGCAGGACACCCCTAAATTTAAGCATCCCCTTTTTCTCGGGTGGAACACAGACCCCATCAGGGTAAATTGCATGTTGGCCTCGTTACGGGAGAAAGATTTTCATCGTGGGAAATTATACTTCCAGGAAGTCTGATGCTCCTGTCTCTGGCCGTGTAGGCTGGACCTAGAAACCCTCCTCCCCATCTGTAGGGAAAATGAATGGCCCTTCATGTCTCATGGGACAGGGGATGAACTCTCACCCAGCAAAGGATCTTACAGTCTGCATTTACATCCTGAATGTCTCCAGCAACATCGAGACAAATAGCAATTACTCTGCCCTCAATGTCTTCCCAGTGGGGATGCTGTGAACAGGGGAAGCCTGTACCAGCCACCTGACTGGCATGGGACCTGCATGCTAGTTCAATTGGCTATGCCCTCTTCTCTGGCTTTCAATTATTCCACCTAGCTGACAGGCAATTACCTGATTCTGTCAGAAGTTCCTCAGAGAGCTTCAAATATTATAAGACAGAGGCTCTGTCTGACTCAGGGCCAGTCAGTCTAGCAGGCTCAACTACAGACATTCGTTTAGCACTGAGTTATAGGTGTCACCTGGACCCACGATTGCTGGGTCCTGATGAGGAAGAAACTGTGAAACCTGGAAACCCATAGTAAGGCTTAAGAAATTCAACAATGGACATTTGCTGATAGGGATTGGCAGTGTAGGCTATTCCTGAGGTGCCATAAGGAGACAGAGGCAAAAAGAGACCAGTCTGACCTTGCCAGAAGAGACTGTTTATTTCAAACAGCAATGGACAGACATTCTCCGGAGGGAAAGGGGGTGCCTTTGAAGAGGGGGAACACTCGGAGTTTATATAGGGAGCTTGGAAATGGAGACGTTAAATGTAGCTGCAGGGGCTACCTGCCACTCTGCAGTCTCTCTTTCCTGGAGTTGCTCGTCTAGACAAGGCCATTTCAGCTTTAGGAAGGCTTTGTCCTGGCTCTTAGGATGCAGGTGATAGAGGGTGATGGAGTCAGGTGAAAGTGCTGGGGGGAGGGGCTGGGGTGTCAACACAGGGTCAGGATCTCAGCAAGTCTAAGGACAACCGAAACCTCCTTGGTTGGGATCTGGCAGAGGTTTATTTCTTCAGGGAATTGTGATGTTCCATTCTCCCTCTGGATTGATGCTAACATCAGACACAAAGCTTCCTATAGGGGTAACCCGGACAGCTCCCTGGGACTGGACTCTGACAAGATTTTATTAGCTCTGCTGTAGCTAAACACAATAGGTTTAATTTTTTTTTACCTGATTTCTTCAATAATTAAGGCCTAACTATAAACCAAATAACAATTGGTCCTTAGAAATAATAAATAAAAATAAACCAGAAGTCGCTGTTTCCGTAGCTGGCTTCATTGGACTCCATGGTCAATGACCTTATTCACAGTCCAGGGGTCTGTTTGTCCTTGTCCTCCTAGGTCTAATGATCAGGCCCTGCCTAATGAACTGATTGTTAATTAACTGATTGTTACTCCTCATAAAAACCAATGATTTAAAAGTAACTTAAATAAGTAGATGAGTGAAATGTCAAGACTGTCTTGTCTGGACTCCATTTTGGTCTGCTTAGATACTCCTCAACCCCTTGCTTTCGCCGAACAGTCTACACTTCAGGGACTTCCATGACTCTGAGCATAGCCCAGATGCATTAACCAAAATAATTATTGTTTAGAAGGTATAAGTAAAAAATAATTGCTATGTTATGCATGAAATAACTACTACGTTCTGCCAAAAACAAATGTTGCAAGTTTCCTCTGACTCTCATCTAACATTGATTTAACTGTGGTTTGTATCTTGGTACCCCTGAGCTTAGGGTACCAAGAGGCTCAGAGCCACTCTTGATCACAGCCAAAAATAAAGGACTCATTTGCTTTTAGTTGTCTTTATCAGCATGGTTGTCTGTATCTTTCTCAAGTGGATTTATTATAGTAGACAAGCTCACAGTGTGCCTGCCTGGTGCCTGTGGGGGTCAGAAGAGGTTGTTGGATTCCCTGGAACTGGAGTTACAGATGATTGTGGGTCCTCGTCCTCTGAAAGAGCATCAAGTTAGCTTAGCTGCTGAGTTCTCAGTCCACACGGAATTTACCGTCTTTCATTGTAGACTTTAGCCAGATGTGATCCCAGAACTTAGGAGGTAGAGGGAGGCTGATGTGTGTGAATTCAAGGCCAGCCTAGTCCACAGTGGAAGTTCCAGGACAGTCAAGGAAAAATTGAGAGGCCTTGTCTCAAAATAAATAAATAAAATTAATAAACTAAATAAAACAGACCTTGGAAGTGATAAGTACATTTAGAAATGAGTTTAGTTTGAATATTTGTTTTGTAGGGCCCAGACAGCTCTGGAAGTTTGGAGTTCCTGGAAATTTTGAATAAGAAACCTTTGAGTGACTGGTTAGACATAAAGGGCAGCCTGTATTCTCCCGTGTAGATGGCCAGGTCTGCTGAGACTTCCTCTCCTCCTTCCTCTCCTCTGTCCTTCGTGCTGTGGGTGCTCTCTAATCACAAACCCAGTATATTGCTGAGCCATAGATGCAATATATGTTTGTTCTTATGGAACAAAGAAGGTGCCATGTTATTTTATTGGTCAGTTAATGCCCGGGACGCCCCTTTGCCCAGCAGCCCGAAGCACCGCGCTGGCCTGGGGAAGGCAGAAGTGAGGGCTGGGCCTTAGTCTGTCCAGAGGGGACCCGCCACTCTGTCGCACTCCTACTTCTCGGCATAGCAGTAGGTCCCGTAGGACGCCTGCTGGGGTCGGGGGAAGCCGAAGCTGCGCACCCCTGGGTCAGGGAGACCCCCACAGCGCGGCCGCGGCGTCGTGATGGGGAAGCGAACGCTGCCGTCCGCCAGCCAGCCTCCGTCGCATTGATCCAGGCCGGAGAACTTCCAGGCGGCGTAGAGGTGCCCGACCTTGGCTACTACGGCTCCGCGCCTCCGGCAAGCCGCGTGGGCTTCTGACAGCGTCAGCCGCCCCGGCACGAAGAACACCTGGCCTGGAAATGCGAGTGGGTGACCGGCCGCCCAAAGCAGCTGGTGTGGGACGGGGACCCGGCCGCGAAGCTCCGAGAAGCCCTCACAGGACCGTGCGGAGGAAAATTGTCTAGGATGCGCTCGCCCTGACATCAGACCACGCCCACACGCTGTCTCTCTGCCTGGCTTCTGACACCGGCCCCGCCCCGGGCCCAGGCCCCGCCCATCTCTTCCTCCTGGTCCCGCCCACGACACAGGGAGCTGACCAGCCCCTGCTCCGCCAACAAGTCCAGCTCCTGCCACCTCCTAGGTCCTTTCTCCCACGCCCGGGAGTCCTTCGTCCAGGCTCTGACCCGACACGGCCCTTCCTGCAGGCGGAGTCCCCAGGCCGGGCGCCGCCTGCCCGCAGTTGGCTCACCTGCCAGGGCCGAGGTGAAGCAGAAGGCGTCATAGCGGTCGCGGCTGCGGTCGCGGGGCCCGTAGCTGCGGATGCCTGGCCGCCCGTGGCCGCCGCACGGAGCCCGCGCGGTGAGCACAGGGTAACGCACGGAGCCCTCGAGCAACCAGCCGGCGTTGCACCAGTCCAGCCCCTCGGTCCACGCTGGCGGAGGAGGGGGTGGGGAGGACGGGAGTCACCAGCACAAGCCAGACTCTAGCTCCCGCAAACTCGCCGGGGTCGATGTGCAGCTAGGGGGCCTCCAGCCGGGGATCCGCCGCTCACCCTGGTAGAGTTGGCCGTAAGTGGCCAGGCGTCCGTCCTGCTCTTCACACGCCCGCTTCGCTTCGAAGTAATTGAACTGGTAGCGGCCTCGGCTGGGTTGGTACGGAAACACCACACCTGGGGAGCGGAGAGCTTGGACAGGGCAGCTGGGTGCGGAGGGGAGCGCGGGCAGGGGAGGCCGGCAGAGGTGAGGTGCCCCAATATAATTAGGGAACCTCAGTGCCGGCGCAGGAAAGCTCACCCTCCAGGCGCAGGGTCAGTGCCACGCTCTCGTCCTCAATGCCATTGATGAGCTCGCAGCGGTACCGACCCTCATCCTCCAGACGCACGTTCTTGATGATCAGGGAGGCGTCCAGCCGATGCCCTCTCCGCAAGCTGGCGCGCCCTCCCAGGAGCCCGTAGTCCCGGGCGTGCAGTCCGTTGGTAATGAGGATTAGCGTTTCCCGCAGCTCACCGGGCTCCACTTTGCTCCAGCGTACTTTGTAGCTGGGAGGCGAGGTGCCCAGGACGCAGGGCAGTGTGGCCGTGGCCCCACGACGAGAGTGAATGACCTCGTGGATGGGGGGCAGGAGGTAGTGGGGACCCGGATGGGGGGCTGAGCAGAGGGGCCACAGTGGCAGGCTTCTGATCTTCCCTGCCCCAAGTGCCCATTCAGACCTAGTCCCCAGAGGCTCTCCTCGGGCTCAGCCTTACCTCTCCCCACTGATTCTCACTCCCTAGGGACTTTCAACAGCTGCCCTTTTTATTCCTCCATCCCTTGGTCCCCTACCCCAGTGTTCTGGTTGGGGGCTGGGCTACGGTCTTACCCGGATTCCCCAGGGCTTTGTGAAAGCTGGTGAAGGCCCAGGGGAGAAGGAAGCAGCAGAACGCAGGGAGAGGGATCCTGCTTGGCATGATGGTGTCAGCAAGCACCGTCTGCAGGGCACAGGTGGTGGGCACTCCCTAGTACTGAAAGGAAGGACAGAGAGGGGGGCAGAGATGAGGGTCGGCTTCCTGTTGGGTGCATGGAGGCATTTGTCAGCTGTAAGCCAACAAGCCTCACCTCACTGATGACAGGTCATCCCAGCCAGCAAGTCCTGACCTAGCATCTCCTTTCTGGGTCCCCCAACCCAGCTACTCCTCAACCCAGCTACTCCTCAACCCAGCTACTCCCCAGGCCTTCCATTGGAATTTGAACCTCTGTATTAATTTGCCAGCATCACTTTCTACCCCAGAACCAAGTTAAATACAATAATAATATGTGCCCTGCTTGGAAGAGTCTCTCTCTCTCTCTCTCTCTCTCTCTCTCTCTCTCTCTCTCTCTCTCTCTCTGATAACGTGGAAGCGTCTTCACCTCAAAGGCTCCAGGCTCCCCTGCAGTCAATGTTGTCTCCCCTAACTGACCTCCACACCCGACTCTGTACTGGAATCCAGGCATCCTGGACTTAAGTGGGCCTGACCTCCGGAAGACCTTCCCTCACTCTCCAGTCTGCCTCACTGTGGCATATGAAGTTTCCTGGAGCAAACAGGGAACTTTTTTCTCAGACCCTTATTATCGCCTCAACTACCCGTGTCACTAGGTTTTCCAGAATTACAATACATAACACCATCAAGTTATAAAAACAGTGTAAGCTGCAGCTGTCTGTCTGGGCTCTGGAGTCTCCTCCCGCCCTACCCTGTTTTTTTTTTTTGTTTGTTTGTTTTTTGTTTGTTTGTTTGTTTTTTTTGTAGTTTCTAGTCTTATTACCTTGAACTTTAAAAAAAAAAAAAACAAAAAACAAATGGTGGACTGATGACCCCTTGTTTTTATTTATTTTATAGACTGGGCTCTTCCATATGCTAAGTGCACAACCTTAAAGGAGTAGCTTAACCTTAGCCTCAGTGTCTTGGTTAGTAAAGTAATAATTGTAGCATCCTGCAAGTTCAGCAAAAATTAGCTGAATGCATCATATGTTTGTAAAACACTTAAAACAGTGCCTGAGGTGGAACACTTGCTATAGAGCGCAGAGTAAGGCTAAACTGTGCTTTGCTGTGAATTAACAGGAAGCAATTAAAGGAAGAAGACAGCGGTAAAGAAAGGCCTTGAAGAGTATCTACTGCCCTGGGCATTAGATAGACCAGTTTGTATCTAAAGAAACAGGTTAGTTACATTAAGAACTTTCCTGCCAGCTGGTTCTAGCACATACATGCCTTTATCCCCAGTACTTGGGAAACAGAGCCAGGCAGGCAGCCTTGTTGTACAGAGAGAATCCCAGTGCCACACAGGCAATCTCAAAAAACCAACCAAACACAAACAAGACAAGACAAAAACCAAACAAATAAAATCCACCCCACTAAAAAACAAACAAACAAAACAAAACACCCTCCCCTTTCCAATAGGGGTCGAAAACACCAGTGTTTGGTTCCCAGCACCCATGCTAAGTCTGTCACAGTTCCAGAGAATCTGGCACCCTCTTCAGGACTCTGAGGGCACCTACTCTCACAGGCACTAACACACACATACACACACACAACTTTAAAAAAAACCCAATAAGCCGGGCGTGGTGGCAAACGCCTTTAATCCCAGCACTCAGGAGGCAGAGGCAGGCTGATTTCTGAGTTTGAGGCCAGCCTGGTCTACAAAGTGAGTTCCAGGATAGCCAATGCTACACAGAGAAACCCTGTCTCAAAAAACAAAACAAAACAAAACAAAACAAAAAAAAACCTCCCAATAATAAAAATAAAAATGTCAAGTAGTATATGTCTTTAATCCCAGAATTCAAGAGGCAAAGGCAGGTGAATTTCTGTGAGTCTGCGGCCAGCCTGGTTTATATAGTGAGTTCTAGGACAGCCAGGGTTACACAGAGAAACCCTTTCTCAATTACAAGTAAAGCATGTGGGACAGGAGTCCATATGGGACAGCCTGGTAAATAAGAGTGATCTTTATGTTTAGGCGCTGACGAGATAGCTCCATGTGTAAAGATGGTCCCCACCAAGACTAATGACCTGAGTTCATTTCCTAGGTCTCATACGCTTAAAGGAGGGAGCCGACTCCCACACCTTGTCCTCGGACTCCATTCACACAAGCATGGCACAGGCACACCACACATAAACACAAAATAAATAAAAGTGCAATAAAAAATGGACTGAGCTACCACGGACATGTTTAAAGTCCAATCTGACTTAGGCACTTTGCGGTATACTGTTCTGACTCCTCTGGCTATCCAGGGAGGCATTGATAAACACCCAGGTACAGTCACCGAGCTATGGAAGGAGGTTCAACTGGGGTTTGAATCAGATTGGGCCAGCTTGAGCTCTTAGTCACTGATCTAAGGTTCTGTATTTTAAGAGAAGCACACATATAACATTTCCACACATAGAAAGCCAGCAGCCCATTGCCTACCTGCAAGATGATCTCTCCTCAGAGGCAAATCGAGCTGTGCTCAGCAGCTTCCTGTCCTGCAGAAGGAAGAAGTTGCAGTGGGGGTTCATTAGGGATTCTGGGGGTTCAAAGCACCCTAGAGCCTCAGGACTGCAGCTCCTCTGACACGGTTCTAGAGAGACTCGTTTCCTGTGTTCAGAGAAGCCAAGGCACTGAGGCCTATGTTCACGCAGCACACTAAGTCAGCCGTGATTGCATCTGTGCCAGTTGATGTCCTGGGGCCAGGGCAAGACACCGGTTGGGGGCAGAGTAAAGCAATCCTGGAGATTACCTAAAAGAGTGTGGAGAGCGGGCCTTGCTACTTCTGTCCTTAGACCAGGGGTGGGACAGACCAATTGTAAGTACAAGGGTGCTGGACCAGGAGGAGCGGGGACGAACCCTAATTGTGAATCCAGCTCTGTATTTTCATATGGACCCCATCCAAACAACAGAATTGCCCTCCCCCCCACCAAAGCCCTCACCTGTGCCCTCTGTGCCAGGCTATATATGGCCTTTCAGAAGAGGCTGTCAAGATGGGAGTCAGATTTTCAGGATGTCTGGCTGCTTCAGGACCCTGACCCTTTCTGTCTGTCTGTCCTTTTCTTTTCTGTCCACACCCTATTAGAAACACAATTTCCCATTGTCCCTGTCTTCTCCCCTATTGTTGGGTAACAGGGGCCCTTTATTCGTCCCTTGGGCAATGGCATGGAAATGTCAACAGCTGGGGATGTGGGATGCAGGACAGGCTGGCACAAACCACCGGAAAAAGGCCTGGGTGGGTGATTGGCTCAGAGCAGAAACTGACATCCAGGAAGAGGATAGGAGAAGGCTGGAATGGGGCACCCTCAGTACTCTAAACTCCAGGATTATAAAAAGATCATGCGTGATGCTGCACAGCTGGGGTTGCTGCTAGAGAGGTAGAAATCACAGGAAGATGCTTCTGTCCCTGGGAAGGGACTCCTAGCAAGGAGGGACTATGGAAATTCTCTAGCTATTTTTATTTCATTATTTTAGATGTATGAGTGTGGCTTTTAATTTATAGTGGTGCATGTCTGTGCGCCATGTCTGTAGTGCCTAAAACGGCCAGAAGAGGGCAACAGATACCATGGAACAGAAGTTACAGACCCTGAGAGCTGTAACTTGGGTGCTGAAAATGAAACCTGGGTCCTTTGAAAGAGCAAGTGCTCTTAACACCTGAGCCATCTCTCCAGCACCATGGGAATCTCTCTAAAATAGAGTCATCTGATTTCACAGTTCCTCCTTCCTCTGCACCCATGGATGGATTTTGTTTACATTTTCAAGGCTGGTGAGATGCTTGGTAGGTAAAACCACATCCTGGCAGCTGAATTCAATCACCAGACTCACAGTGGAAGGAGAAGATGGACCCCCAAAAGTCGTCCTCTGACCTCCACACTGAAACTCAACCTACAGTCCCTCACATACAACAATAACATTTTAAAATTCTGGAGAGGCCACAGATGTGGACCACCACTTGAAATGCTGAAACAGGAGGAGTGTCATGAGTTTGAGTCTGCCTTGGGCTTCGGAGTTGAAACCTTTCTCAAAAAAGAAAGAAAAGAAAAAGAAAAAAAAAAAGAAAAACAGGGCCAGAGAAGTTAAGAGCGCTGGCTGTTTTCCAGAGGATCTGACTTCAATTCCCAGCACACACACAGCAGCTCACGGCTGTAACTCTAGTCCCGAGGGATCTGATGCCCTCTTCTGGCCACAGGAGGCATCAGGAACACACATGATGCACAGGCACACACTCAGGAAAACATCCACACATATGAAATAATAAGAATATAAAGCTGGGCAGTGGTGGCGCATGCCTTTAATTCCAGCACTTGGAAGGCAGAGGCAGGTGGATTTCTGAGTCTGAGGCCAGCCTGGTCTACAAAGTGAGTTCCAGGACAGCCAGGGCTATACAGAGAAACCCTGTTTCGAAAAACCAAAACCAAAACAAAACAAAACAAAAGAATATAAAAATAAGGGGCTGGAGAGATGGCTCAGCAGTTAAGAGCACTGACTGCTCTTCTAGAGGTTCTGAGTTCAAATCCCAGCAACCACATGGTGGCTCACAACCATCTGTAATGAAATCTGATGCCCTCTTCTGGGGTGTCTGAAGACAGCTACACTGTACTTACATAAAATAAATAAATGAATATAAATAAATAAATAAATTTCTGATAGGGAGGATCCTTTGTCTCTCAGGGGAAAAATTCTTTCCTCTGCAGCCTCCCTGGCCTCTCCTCACGCTGAAGTCCACGCCCATAGACCACGTGACAACTCATACACATGCACAGAGCTGAGGTGTACACCTGGCATGGTTTTACGTGTTTACAGCATATGGACAGGTGTCCATCAACAATTCAGAGTAAAACTAAGGCTTTGGCTTCTGCCAGTGCAGAGGACCTGACCCCAAGACAGCTATTTAGAAGCCCTCAAAGCTTCAATTTTCTCCTTCTTCCCTTCCTTCCTCCCTTTCTTTTTTAAGATTTTATTAATTTTAGCTAAGAGTGGTGGCACATGCCTTTAATCTCAGATCTCAGAAGGTAGAAGTGGGTAGGTTCTCTTGGAGTCTGAAGCCAGCTTGATCTACATAGCAAGTTCCAAGACAGACAAGGTTATATAGCAAGGCCCTGGTGTCAGCAAAGCAAAGCAAAACAAAACTTCATTTGTTATTTTTTTAAAGATGTATTTATTTATTGTATATGAATACACTGTAGCTGTCTTCAGACACACCAGAAAAGGGCATCAGATCCCAGGATGGTTGTGAGCCACCACATGATTGCTGGGATTTGAACTCAGGACCTCTGGAAGAGCAGTCAGCGCTCTTACCCACTGAGCCATCTCTCCAGTCTCTCCAGCTGCTATTTGTTATTTTTAGTCATGCACGTGTGTGTCTGTGCATGTGAGCTACTGAGGAAGCCAGAAACATCAGGTTCCCCTGGGCTGGAGTTATAAGCAGTTATGAACTCCTTGATGTGAGTCCTGGGAGCTGAACTCAGGTTCTCTGCATAAATAGTTCAGGCTCCCAACCACTGAGCCTTCTTTCTAGCCCCTTCAGATTGCTCTGAGCCATCTTTTTCTTTGCGGAACAACCCTGCCTGTTAACTTCAGGATTCTAGACTTATCCATTTTTAGAGGAGGGGCCCAGACACTGAGGAGATGAGGAAGAGGATGCTGCTGAGATGAGGAAGAGGATGCTGCTGTGTAAGGCGGGGCTATGACTTACGCTTTTGTTGTTTGTATGCATTATGGGTTTCATTATGTAATCCCGACTGGCCTGGAACTCAATATGTAGACCAGGCTGTCCTCAAACTCACAGAGATGCACCTGCCTCTGCCTCTTGAGTGCTGGGTTTAAAGGCAGTTGACCCCTTTCTTCACTCCCATCCCTTAAACGTGTATTGATGTTTTACTTGCATGTGTGTCTGGGCCTCAGGCGCATGCCTACTTCCTGCACAGGTCGGAAGAGTCCATGAGATCCCCTGGACCTGGAGTTACAACTGGTTCTGAGCTTCCATGTGGTTTTGGGACTCGAACTCAGGTCCTCTGGAAGAGCAGCCAGGGCTCTGGACCACTTTTCCTGCTAACCCTTCTGCTCTTCTTTTGGTCTAAGTCTGATGAACCCCCAGAATATCATTTGGGCATATATAACAAGGGACCAACTGGGTTATAGTCTTCAGGGCCAGGTTGACTGTCCTTTTCTAAGCGACCTCCCCACCTCCCCCACCTCCCAATCCTGCTGCTAAGCCCCACCCCCACCCCTCCTGGAACCTACTGCAGCGTCCCTTCTTAGTGAAAGGACAAATAGCTTGCTGTCTCAGGGTTCAGGACGGCCTGATCCCGTGCCTCTGACTGGCTTCCTCCCAAGACAAACAGAGGAGAGAGGAGGGACGAGTCTAGAGCGCTGGGGCCGCGCCTCCTCTGGAGCCGGCTCATTCCTTTTCTCTAGTTGCGCATTGGGTTTCTCCAGAATAGGAGGGCTGAGCTTGGCCAGCTCAGAACTACCTTAGCTGCTAGAGGAGACCTCTGAGGAAGACTGAGGAAAGAGTACGCTGTGAACCGCCGCTGGTGTGTGTACTCAGGCTACTCTCAACTCAGGTCTCCAGATCCTGTGAAGAGGAAGCAGGTGGGTGCTCCCGGCCTAGCATCTTCCCCAGAGAAGTTTGCTCTCAGGACTTGACTCCCTTTCTGTGGCTTCCGATTTAGTGGCTGTGGTAAAGCCAAGCGTGGTCCCTCCCAGTTTTACCACTAGATGGTCACTTAAGTTGCTGGAAAGACTGATAGGATGCAGCTGCAGAGGTTGAGAGAGGCAGGGCTCCCATCGGTTTCAGTGACTTTCACACAGCTGCATCCAGGGGCCTCTCTAGGCGGCTGAGTCTTGCCACACTAAAGGGTGAGTCTGAGAATGAGCCACAAGGACATCACACTTCCACTCAGGGACGCTTTAAAAGTCCCCCCATGAGTTAGGGTGAAGGTTCAAATAGGAAAATGAGAAGGGCAAAGGGGAGGGTCCCGGGGAACAAAGAGATGTGTCATTACTAATTAGCAGCTGAAGGAAGGCGGAAGGTGGAGAGAGGAAGCTAAAACATAGCGGGATCTCAGCCTCCTGGCGCAGTCGCAGTCTCAGTCGATGTAGAGACCGCTGCCCTGACAGACAGGGTCCTCTCCATGCAGATGCCCTGTGAGCCTAGAAGTGCTGGCTGGGATTCAGCGACCTGTTCTCCTCTCTGATCTCATTATTTGGAACCCTTGAGTAGGAGTTGCCCAATACCTGCTGAGAATCTAGAACCCAAACTAGTCTGTGGGAGGAAAGACCAGGGGTGGCATGGGGGTGTACCTTCCTGATGTCACGTTCTCACCCCAACCTAGCAGAGATCCAGAGAGAGGACCAGGAGCTCTTGGGGCTGTTGAAGGTTCACCGACTGAATTTTGCTTATGAACAATCATGTCAACCCACCATCTGCTTGCAACTGTCAGTCCACTCTTAAGTCAAATTCTTGCTGAACTGCCCCTGTAGATAATTTAAGATCTTGACTTCTCACCCTGTTAACCTGTCTTGTTCTCCTGGGCCTCAGAGCTCAGTTTCTGAAGCTAGGCAGGCCTTCACCTGGAAATCCTCCTGGCTCAGTCTCCTGCATAGCTGAAGTGTACCTGAGACACTATATGCAGCTTCACTCCTCAGGCCTTGGCTGTCTTTCCAGCCTGTTGGTGCACATACCCAGATTCACTGAGGTCAGTCTTAAACCCAGAGGTGAGGTCTGCATGTGTGGTGCCTTCATTCTCACGCTGGATGGAATGGTTAACAGAAACAAGCAAACCCCATCTTACTTCTTTTTTTCTCTACATTCTTCCAAACAGGAGGAACCAACCTCAGCAAATGGGATTGTTTATTTCACAGTGGTGAAGGGCGGACGCAATGGGCATGACAGCTCACACTCTTGGTTGTCAGCTTAGTGACATGCAAGGTTAACTAAACCCAAGCAGCTGAGCACACCTGTGAGGAATTCTCTTCATCCAATCCAGGAAGACCTGGCTTTGTGCCTGGAGCATCCCTCATGCGACTGCATGGTGGGGGTGGGGTGGGGGTGGGGTCAGTAAAGGGCTTGGAGGTGAAGCACTCTGGAGACAGTTTCAGGGATTGGCTTCTGCTGTATTGCACATGAGCAGCTGTTTATCTTGTGGAAGCCTATCGGCTGTGATTGGTTAGCACATTACCTCAGATTGGACTCATATTGCCTGGGTCTCTGTGCAGAAGAAGCACACAAACAGACTTGGAGAATGCAGATGCATCAGCAGGCCAGCTACCACCTACGGATGCTACTTCAGCATTCCGTGTTCTGACTCTCGGAATACCCAGGAGCATGGTGTGCCAGGTGTCTCTCTTAGAAGCAGTGTGCTCGTAGTCCGACTGCCAGGTCAGGCGTGCATTTTTTCCTACAGAGACCCACCCTAAATCTGCATCTTTTGAAGTGGGAGTATCTACCTTAAATCTGGACCACACCTTCTGGTGGCAAACTCCATAAAGGACATGGAAGAAGGACGCTTTCGCTCTTTGCCTGCTTGCCTTGCTCTTCCCTCATTGCTCTTTCAGCCTACGTATACTGAAGACCAGCGGAGACATCCAGGCTCGAGGACTGAACAAGTACTGGGTTCTTGGACTTTACTTTGGAGACAGCCATTGTCAAACTAGCTGAACCACAGCCTGTAAGCCACTCTAATAAATCAGATATGATTTACTCTTATTCTATCAGTTTTGTTTCTCTAAAGAATCTTGACCATACAGTGGGGAAGGACTGTCTGCTGAAGAGGGAAGGAGTTTATATAGTGGGGTTGGAGACCGGGAAGTTAGGGTAGCCGCTGCTGGGGCTATATGTTAGCCTGACGTTTCTGGAATTGTTTGTTCACGTAAAGTCAGTTGATCTTTAGAAACTGCCTTGCCCCAGCTACCGGGATGCAGCTGATAGCGTTTGACTGAGCTAAGGCAGTGAGGGGGAGGGTCTAGAGTTTCAACATAAGGCCGTGGTCAGGTCTTCCAGAGTTTGTTCAGGTTTTATTCTAACATACCCCAACAGTTTTGAGGGGAGCTTCTTCCTTCTGATCATGGGTGGAGGTCTAGGGGAGGGAGAGTTTTGTAGGCATAGCCTCGATGGTGAGGAGGGTGATTGTCAGGAGACGTTAGTTTAGAGTCTGTTGAAGAGGTGGGTCCTCTGGTCGGTTAGCAGGAGGAGAGTTTTAACCTGATTGGCTGTGATGGATTATGCAATTGCCCGCATGCATTCCTGGAGAAACTTTTGAGAAATAATTACTAGTGGGCTGAGTGTGTGATTTGTTTACAGAGTGAAGCTGAGAGGCTGCCCAGGCGGAGGGGGGCAGTAGAGGCAGGAGAGACAGTGAGTCTGTAGGTATAGCCATTCAAGGTGTGGTGGTCTGAAGAAGAATTGCCCCACAGGCTCATAAATTTGAATGCTTAGTCATTCAATTAGTCATTGAATGCATAGTCATCAGGGGTGACACTGTTTGAGAAGGATTAGACAGTGTGGCCTTGTTGGAGGAAGTTGATGAACCAACCTGACTTCATTTTAAGATTAGAAAACATCTTTGTTACAAGGTCAAAATAAATTCATTCCTATTTTCTGTAAAAATTTAAATTTTGATCATGTCTCAACCCATTTTCTGGAATTTGACTTGTTCCAAATTCTATACCATGACCTGATAAGATTAGATGTTTTGCCAAATAATTTTAAGATATTCTGCCAAGTTTCTTCATAACCAAAAACTAGCCTTGTAGTTTTTTGGCTATAAATTTTCTTTTTTCTACTGTGTTTGAGGCTCTTCTCCTAAACAGGGCGATAGTCTGTCTAATAGAAAATAAAGCTTGCTTAAGTTGACCAAACAGTTGGGTTAGTGGTCTTTCCTCTTTCTGAACAGGATTAATGAAGTATGTCACTGGGGGGTGAGCTTTGAGTTTTTAAAAGCCCAAGACAGCCTAGTGACTTTCCCTCTCTTCCTGCTGCCTGCAGATCTGGATGTAGAACTCTCAGCTCCTTCTCCAGCACCATGTCTGCCTGTGTGCCACCATGCTCCCTGCCATGATGACAATGGACTTAAACATCTAAAACTATAGGCAAGCCCTGATTGCATGCTTTTTATTTTATTTTATTTTTTAATAAGAGTTGCAGTGGTCATGGGGTCTCTTCACAGCAGTGAACAGTGACTAAGACAGAAGTTGGTATCAGGGTCTGGAGTATTTATGTGACAGGCCTGACCATGCTGTTCATTGGCAGGCTTGGAGGCTGGACTAGAAAAGCAGTTGAATACTTTAAATAGGGCTTGGTGGGCCATCCTCATAGGAACTTGGAAGACAGTGGGGCTAAAAGCAATGCAGATTATGATGACCCACCTCAAGAAGTTTCAGAGGAGAAGAATATTAGTAAGTGGCTGAGGGACTGATCTTGTATTTGGTGAAGAATGTGGCTGCTTTCTGTCCTTGTTTAAAAAAAAAATATCTGTCTGAGTCTAAATTGAAGAGTTTTGGACTAATGACATTGGCAGAAGAGATTTCAAGACAACCTGATATTGACTGTTGTGTAGTTATTAGAGATCACTTGTGTGACAACCTATAGAATAGTGGTGACTAAGACACAGAGTGACAGTGATTAGTCCCACAGCCCAGGAGTGCTGCACCAGAGTGAGCCAGGAGAAGCACCTGCGGGCTACAGAGCATCAGAGGAGAGGACAAGGAGAACATAGACTAATGTACAGAACTGTATCTGGCCTGGGTGAACAGGATGAAGGCCCACTGCAGCCAGGGTCTCTCCACACCATCTAAAAGGTCTTTCTGCAGACGAATCAGGATCAAACGGAACAAATGGAGCTGTTGTAGGGTGAGAGCCATTGGGAGAGCTTGTGGTACATTTTCATTGGGTATGGGGGAAGTTCCATAAGTAAAATGTTTAAAGGGCAGGGTGAAACATAAGTATGAGGATAATAAGAAAAAAGAAGTGGCCAAGGGTTAAGGGGAGGAGCCAGAGTGGGAGGAGGCTTGTGGTAAAATTTTTAATTGATCCTGTGTCTTTGGGTCTTGTCTCAAATCACCTAGCACCCCTCTTGGAGATCATCGGAGCTACATGAGGGGTTTAGGAGCACTAATATTTCTTAACTGTTTCCATCTGACAAAAGGGTGGTGTAGGAGGGGCAACCAATAAACTATCTCACAGGAGAGTCCCTCTAAGGAACTATAAAAAAAACTTAGCAAATAGCAAAACAAAGATCCAGAACACAAGAAAGCCATTTGGTGACTGTGCATTTTTGGAGCACACTATGCCAGGAAGGCAGTACCTATGACATATGAAAAGTGAGTCATACTGCTGGCACTATTATAATTTTTACTGAGTGTATAGTTAAGAATGTAGGGTCGGGTCATGGGGCCATACTCATGCCTTTAATTCCAGCACTCAAGAGGTAGAGGCAGGCAGATCTCAGTCTAAGGCCACACTGGTCTACAGAGGACAGCACAGCTACACAAAGAAACCCTGTCTGTCTGTCTGTCTGTCTATCTATCTATCTATCTATCTATCTATCTATCTATCCTCCTCCTCTAATAAGGAACCATGGGTGGCTAGGGTGTGCCTCCTGGACTTAGCCTGTGCTAAGAGGAAGAAATGAAAGCCAAGTAAAGGGCATGACCAGTTAATGAGCATGCAGGTTCCAGCCCAGTCAGATGGGGGAGGGGCTTATATACAAGGTTCCTGTCTTAGTCAGGGTTTCTATTCCTGCACAAACATCATGACCAAGAAGCAAGTTGGGGAGGAAAGGGTTTACTAAGCTCACACTTCCACACTGCTGTTCATCACTAAAGGAAGTCAGGACTGGAACTCAAGCAGGTCAGGAAGCAGGAGCTGGTGCAGAGGCCATGGAGAGATGTTACTTACTGGCTTGCTCAGCTTGCTTGCTTATAGAACCTAGTACTACCAGCCCAGGATGGCACCACCCACAATGGGCCCTCCCTCCTTGATCACTAATTGAGAAAATGCCTTACAGCTGGATCTCATGGAGGCACTTCCTCAGGGGAGGCTCCTTTCTGTGTGATAACTCCAGCTTGTGTCAAGTTGACACACAAAACCAGCCAGTACAGTTTCTTTGTTCACAGCATCTCCATATGTCAGTTCTGGGGATACCGAGGGCAGAGTAATTGTTATTTGCTTTTCCCTTGTTTGAGACATTTAGGATGTGGGTGCAGACCCTGAGATCCTCCATTAAGTGAGAGAATCCATTCCCCTGTCACGTGAGACATGAGGAGTAGCTCATCTTTCTTATAGGCAAGAAGGAGGTTTTTGTGGGTTTGCTTATACAGCCAGATCTGGCCAGACATTTGAAGGTCTCATTTTCCCATGTTTTGTGGGGGTATTCACTAGAAATGACTGTTCAGACATGGATTTAAGATAATAGAAAGTTGGGCTGGAGAGATGGCTCATTGGTTAAGAGCACCAACTGCTCTTCTAGAGGATATGGGTTCAAATCTCAGTACCCACATGGCAGCTTATCTGTCTGTAACTCTAAGATCTAACACCCTCACATAGACATACATGCAGGCAAAATAACAATGGACATAAAATGACAGAAGACAAAGAAGAAGAGGAAGGAGAAGGAGAAGATGAAGATGAAGACTAAGACGAAGACAACGAAGAAGAAGAAGAAGAAGAAGAAGAAGAAGAAGAAGAAGAAGAAGAAGAAGAAGAAGAAGAAGAAGAAGAAGAAGAAGAAGAAGAGATAGCAGAAAGTCTTTATTAGCTGGGCGTTCAGGATCCCAGTGTAGCCTGGAACCTTTCTTAGGGTGAGCTTTTAAGCACAAAAAATATGTCCTGGGTTGATACACTTCAGTTAACAAGAACAGTTAGCAGGAAAAACAGAGAAGCAAGGTTAGTACATTTAGAGACTTCCCAATAACTATGCTCAGAGTGAGCAGAGAAATAGGAGGCACTGCCCTGTTCCCATCTTGCAGTTCCAGATCCATGGTTCCTGCAGTCACCCCCTCTGTGACAAGCCAGTGGGGACATAATCTTGACTTTATGGCTCATTGTCATGTCTGGGAAGCCCTTTGGGAGAAGGCGGATAGAAGTTAAGTTTGCACTCTAGGGGAAAGTTGCAAGCAGGAGTCGAAGGGAGGAAGAGGGCTAGGATGAACTGGGGGTTACGTGGTGGGAGGGGCCTCAGACTATTCTCCATTGTGATTTAAGAATTATCTAAATCAGTTTAGATATTAAAATAAGACATTTCAAATTTGGGCCACTGGTGGCCATTGCCAAGGTATACTGAGGCAGAATTGTACCTTGAGTGGGACAAGTATGGCTGATCTCTGTCTCTCCAGTAGAGGTTTTGTAGAGCAGCCCCCACACAGGCTAACACTATGTAATTTAGAACCCATGGTGGGTATAGAACCAGGTAAAAACAGCCCTCCAGAGGCATTCCTCAAGTTTCTGATAAACCAAAAGAGCCTGGAAAGTAGGAGGCTCCCCAGACCTGTATTTTTTCAGGAGCCAAGAGCTCCCAGACTGGGGAAAGCTCCCTCATTTCTCACCTGAGCATGTCCTGCAGGGCCCGTGGAGAGTTCCCAGGACTCTCAACTAAGCAAGGTTTGTGGATGTGCGGAAAACCCCAAAACCAATCTCAAGATGAAACAGAGGGGTCCTCCTCCTCCGAGCCTCTGAATACCTTGTCCCTACATGTTGGCTGTGTTAGGGGCCTGTCCTGGTTGATTGGAAATTGCCTCTTGTCTGGAGATCAGACTAAGTCAGTGAAACAGACATGGGAGGAGGGGAATGTTAGGGGTTTTGTTGTTGTTTGTTTTTTGGGCTTTTTTGGGGGTGTTATTGTAAGACCCCTGAAACTGGGGGATCTCTGCTCAAGTCCCAGGATGAGCTGGCAGGCACCCCAATAACTCGAAAGAAAACCTGATGCAAACTGCGAGAGGCTTTATTGTCAGCTAGCTGAGGACGAACTCCTTTGGCCTGGCAGGGCAGGGGAGTTCAACCCTGAGCAGTAACAGTAGGGGGCTTTTAAAGGAAAAAGTGAGGAGTTGGGAGGAGTTGGGAGGAGAGTTGGGAGGAGTTGGGAGGAGTTTGGCTACAGCTCTTCTCTGGCGGGTGTCCTTGGTAAAATTACAAGGCATGAGGAGTGGGGAGTGGGTTGTAGCTCTTCTTTGTGGAGTTTATCTCCGAGTCCTTGGCACAGGGAGCCAGGCAAGCGCCTGGCTAGGTCTTTTTACAATGATCGCATCTCTGGTTGTAAGGTATAGAAACAAAAAGGCTTTTTGATGGCTATTGAGAACAAAGAGCTTCTTTCTGGCTGTATTTTTAGAGATCAGGGAAAACAAGCTTGGGGGAACGTTTAGGGGCTTTACTTTTCAGGGAGAAATGCTTTAAGTCAGGGTCTCACATTATAAGGAAAGGAAAGGTGATGGTGGAGGGGGGGATCTTGAGAGGGACGAACAGGCAGGTCTACCCATTTAATTAAGTGGTTTTGAAAAGACTCAGAAACAGTGCTAGATGATCATGGTCACCAGAGCCCAAGTTGTCAGGGACTTGAGGCTACCAGGAAGGGTCCAAGGCTTGAACATGGTGAGCTAGGAAGGAGGAGAGAGAAAGGCTAGGTGAAGGAGTGGCTACCTGAAAGACAGATGGTCCTGCCAAGCTCATCTGAGCCCCAAACGGTTTACAGAGAACACCAATGAAGTCCCCAGGGCCAGAGACCCCATCCATGGGATTTACATCATTCATGGAAGCATAGGACGCAAAGTGCCAAGGTGCTAGGTAGACCGGTGGCTGTTTCATCTATATAGTGAGCTTGGCTGGCATCTGTGCTCCCAAGAGGAATGGGTCCCAAAAGTAGGAAAGGATGGTAAGAAAGACATAAAGAGGGCTTGGAGCCCTCTGCTAGGTGTTAGGGTCCAGGTGCCCTCCTTGGATTTCTGGCACAGCACAATGTTAAATTGCTGGGGCAGCTTAAAGAGATGGGAGGTAAAAAGAAGACAGTCTGACTTCAGCTGACTTACTCAGGACCAAAGGGGAATATGGCTCTGTTGTTCTTCCCCCACTGCACTTGCTGACTCTCTGTAACTGTTGCCTCCTCTTTCACCATACCTGGCTGTTGGGGGGAATTCCAGGCTGGGAAAACCATCTCCACCCCCAGCATAACTTTTTGATGGAGAGAAATGTACCCTCCTTAACCTGGGAGATAACGATCCACCCTTGAGACAGGCTTGATCAGATCCCCCTGTATTGTTCTATCATGGATGACCTCTGTGAACTGTCCTCAGGCTTTAAGACTGTCAAGAAGCCCTTTAACACACAATCTGGCTTTAAACAGTTTTGTGTTAGCATCTCCAGCTTGACACAAATCTTGCCACATTTGTCTTCTGGGGACTTCCTGGGGCTATTTTGAGTTATTTACCTTCTGATTTAGCAAGCTGTAAGATGGAATGTTTTAGCCTTGGAGGTCAGAAGATGGCCAGAAGAGGGTTAATTGTCCTCTAGAAATAGATAGTTGATGAGCTACTAAATGCATGCTGGGAATGAAATTCAGAACCAAGGTCCTCTACAAGAAAGACAAGGGCTCTTAACCACCCAGTCATCTCTCTAACCTTCTTTCTATGCACCTAACTTTTTTTTTCTTTTAAAGATAGGATCTAACTATACAAGTTTGACTGTCTTGGTACTTAATCTGTAGACCAGAGAGGCCTTGAACTCACAGAGATCTGCCTGTCTTTGCCTCTTGAATTCTGGGATTAAAGTCATAAACCACCTTGTCCAGCAATTTTTTTTCTTTTTCTTTTTCTTTTTCTTTTTCTTTTTCTTTTTCTTTTTCTTTTTCTTTTTCTTTCTCTCTCTCTCTCTCTCTCTCTCTCTCTCTCTCTCTCTCTCTCTCTCTTTTCCTCTTCCTCTTCCTCTTCTTCTTCCTCTTCCTCTTCTTCTTCTTCTTCTTCTTCTCCTCCTCCTCCTCCTCCTCCTCCTCTTTCTTCTTCTTCTTCTTCTTCTCCTCCTCCTCCTCCTCCTCTTTCTTCTTCTTCTTCCTCTCTCTCCTCTCTCTCTCCTTCTTTCTTTCCACATAGTCTTTTTACATACCTCAGGCTAACCTAGAGATTGTAGCCATCCCCCTGCCCCAGCTTCCCAAGTCACGTGGGATTATAAAGTATGTCCCATCATGCCTGATTCCAGTAGAAAAGAAGGAAATTGAGAGCCTGTCTGTAAAATCTCAGCAGTAAAACCCACAATGTGTGACTGGGCTTGGTGATGGGGAAAGGTAGAGGCAAAAGATTGCTACAAATTCAAGGCTAACATGATTTACAAAGTAAGTTCTAGGCTAGCCAGGACTATGTAGCAAAACTCTTTTGTTCATAAAGCAACAAGGAAACCAATAGAGAGGCAAAACAGCAAGGATAAAGGCAGAAGGATCGATTCTTTAACAACTGGGCTCCACATGACCTGTGATCCATGAGCATGGGCTTGGCTCTGCCCTTAAGACCGGTTTTCATGTAACCAGACTGGCCTTGAAATTGCTGAAGAGCTAAGTATGACTTTAAACTCCTGATTCTCCTGGTTTCACCTTCCACGTGCTATGAACACAGGCATGCACACATGCACACCATAACACACACCAAGCATCTGTGATACCCTCTGCAAACACCTAGAGCTGGATCTAAGGACATGCTGGCCTTGTCTATTCCTTTTTGGATTAGAGTTCATGACCACCGTGAAAGAGCACAGAAGCAAACAGGCAGACACAGCACTGGAGTAGTAGCTGAGAGCTCATGTCTGATCCACAGGCACAAGACAGAGAGAAAAGTATTGGGAATGACATTGGATTTTGAAACCTCAAAGTGACACTGCTCCTCCATCAAGGCCATGCCTCCTAATCTTTCCCAACAGTTCCACCACCTGGGGACCAAGAATTTAAACATAAGAGCCTAGCGACATTTGTACTCAAACTACTATAGGAGGTGCTATAAAAATGTATTGGTTAGCAGGATAGTGAGATGCTCCTATTTGCCTGTGGTGATTTGAATTTGAATAGGTTTGGCCCCCATAGAATCATGTGTTTGAATGTTTGGCCCAAAATGAATGGCAATATTAGGAGGTGTGGCCTTGTTAGAATTGATGTGGCCTTGGCAGAGGATGTGTGTGTCTCCCATGATTAAGCTCTGCTCAATGTGGAATTCCAGTCTCCTCCTGGCTGCCTGCAGAAGGCAGTCCCTGTCTCCTGCCTTTGGATTAAGATGTAGAACTCTCAGCTCCTCCAGCACCATGTCTGCCTGCAGGCTGCCATGCCTCCCACCACGATGATAATGAACTGAACCTCTGAAATTGTAATCCAGCCCCAATTAAATTTTTTTTCCTTAGAAGAGTTGCCTTGGTCATGTTGTTCCTTCACAACAATTAAGACACTATCCTAATATGGGCCTCACACAAATGATACACAGATGTGACCAGATAACTCTTTTGTTACAAAAGACTCCCGTTCTCTTGACATGGTCAGGGTAGTAGGATGATTTTCAGAATTCACCCATTGCATCTCTGTTTCTGCTATCATGGGTTTTGTTTTGTTTTGTTCTGTTTTGCTTTTTTAAAGATTCATTTTTAATTATGTGTTTCTGTGAGTGGGCCTGTGTATATGTTTATAGATACCAGCAGAGGCCATGGGTCCCCAGGAGTTGGAGTTTACAGGTACCTGTGAATACCCAACATGGATACTGTGCATCTTTTTTTGTTGTTGTTTTTGTTTTGTTTTGTTTTTCGAGACAGGGTTTCTCTGTATAGCCGTGGCTGTCCTGGAACTCACTTTGTAGACCAGGCTGGCCTCGAACTCAGAAATCCGTCTGCCTCTGCCTCCCGAGTGCTGGGATTAAAGGCATGTGTCACCACCCAACATGGATACTGGTAACTAGACTTGGATGCTCTTGAAGATCCCCCACTGTAATTTCTTTTCTTTTTAATTAATTGTTAAGGATGTAATTTTATATGTGTGTGTGCGTTGCCTGCATGTATGCATCTGCAGTTCAGAAGTTAGAAGGTGTTGGATCCTCTGGAATCCATATGGGTGCTGGGAACTCAATCTGAAACACTCTTAATGGGTTAGCTATCTCTTCTGCCCTCAGTGTATTTTCTTTATTATATCCTTTGCCGTAATTGCGTTCTAGATAACAAGCAAATGGCTATTCCCATATGGGGAGGCAATATGAAACGCTCTTTTCCCTTGTTTTTGGGCGGCCGGCCGGCCGCAGAAGCCTACAACTGCTGGTGGGAATGGTGTACTTGCAGCTCCGGTGCCCTGGACCCCTTTTCGTCTCCTCTTCTTGGAGCAAGTCTACATGCTCCTCCAAGTTAAGGGTCGAGTCTTAAGTGTTCTTGTGTTCCCAGTACGAAAGGGACAAGGTAGTGTGCAACCAGTGCTGATCCCGCTACGCAGAGCCTGAGTGTCCTTGCCTCAAGGGAGGCACTAACTCCGGAAAGCTCAGGATAGGGTCGGGGGTGGGGGTGGGGGTGGGGGACCCGAAACAGAGGTTAGGGCGGCGCATTGGCTTCCAACAACTGCAGGAAGGAAACTAGCACCCAGCCTGGAACTCAGTTTCCGTGGCAAACATCCAGGGGAGTGGCTACTGTCAGGACGTCTCTATGGTTTCTGCATCCTAGAAGGGCCAAAGTTCACTTCCGGGAAGATGGCTGCACCCAAGTCGGGTGTCACACGTGCTTCCACGGAGAGGACTGTACACTGACGGTAAGGAGCTTGCTTTCCCCAGGGGCGGGAGCAAGGGCGAAGATCGGAGAGTAGTTCCACCCTGCTGACTCTGTGGCTGCGGGGCTTGGATTTATAACCGGAGGAAAAGGCGGCGGCTGGTCCTCTAGGCTGCTGCAAACGGGTGGCTCTGGACATCCCTGGAAACTGGCTGGAAAGGAGACCGCGTCTCAGTGTACTTGCAGCCTTCGCAGATCAGGCTGCGTCTGCCCACGCCGGCCCATTGCAAGTGCGTTAAAAAACGATTCCTACTGTGTCACTCATTTCAGTCCAGAAACGCTGAACGATTCTCAAGGGCTGGGAAATAAAGCTTGCCTCCGCCTTCCGGGAAGTGTGGTTTTGAATTACTGTGATGAGAAATAGAATGTGGGGAAGGCTTACAGCAGAAGAAAGAAGCTGTAAAGGTACAAAGCAGTGAGTTGCTCATGAAATGCTTCACTACCAATCCTGGATCCACTACTTGCCAGTTGTTTGGTGTTCGAATTAGCAGTGTTCGATTTCTTCTTTGTAAATTAAGGCTAAGTAATACCTTCTTATAAGATGTTGGCAGGCATCAATGAGACAATCCATGTGAAGCAGTTAATAGCAGGTTCGTGGTGAGTCAATGCACTACAAGTGTGGGGTATGATTATTCTTACTGTTAAAATAGTCAGAAATAATTTGGTATTTATAATAAGTGGTATTTGCATGGTGACCTCAGCATCTAAATTTTACTTCTGTTTCCATTTCAAGAAGCAAGGTAGCACCTGGGAGAGAGGCAGGCCAGTGTAACCCAGGCTAGCCAGGCTAATTAGTAAGCCCTCAAAAACAAAAAAAATCCAAGAAGACCACTTCTTTTTTTTTTTTAATTTTTTTTTAATTAGGTATTTTCCTCGTTTACATTTTCAATGCTATCCCAAAGGTCCCCCATATCCACCCCCCCCAATTCCCTACCCACCCACTCCCCCTTTTTGGCCCTGGCGTTCCCCTGTACTGGGACATCTAAAGTTGGCAAGTCCAATGGGCCTCTCTTTCCAGTGATGGCCGACTAGGCCATCTTTTGATGCATATGCAGCTAGAGACAAGAGCTCCGGAGTACTGCTTAGTTCATATTGTTGTTCCACCTATAGGGTTGCAGATCCCTTTAGCTCCTTGGGTAATATCTCTAGCTCCTGCATTGGGGGCCGTGTGATCCATCCAATAGCTGACTGTGAGCATCCACTTCTGTGTTTGCTAGGCCCCGGCATAGTCTCACAAGAGAGAGCTATATCTGGGTCCTTTCAGCAAAATTTTGCTAGTGTGTGCAATGGTGTCAGCGTTTGGAAGCTGATTATGGGATGGATCCCTGCATATGGCAATCACTAGATGGTTCATCTTTTTGTCACAGCTCCAAATTTTGTCTCTGTAGCTCCTTCCATGGGTGTTTTGTTCCCATTTCTAGGAAGGGGTTAAGTGTCCACACTTTGGTCAAGAAGACCACTTCTTTACCCCGTTTTTGTGTTGCTGTATTCACAGTTCCGTTTCATTTGGGCTTCATGCAATCATCCTTCCTAATGGAAAGGTGGATAGACATGTGATTCTTCCTAAACTCGACTGTCACGATTGCTAACACCCTGCCTCCATTTTATAAGGTTTTGTGAGCTTTGGGGCATTTAGCTATGCAGAATTGAAGAGTATTCCTAGACACCAGAGTACACAAGAGCATAGTCCCTTAACAAAGCATCGTTATCACTGGTGTGGTACCTGGGAAACTACACAGTCTATGCAGTCATGAGAAATAGAGGGAGCCAGGCATTTGTGGTGCATGCCTTTGAGGTCAGCCTTGTATACAGAGCTAGTTCCAGGACAGCCAAGGCTACACAAAGAAACCTGTCTCAAAAAATAAAAAAAGGGGGGGAGGAATAATGTGGGAGGATTTCTGAGAAAAGACGTTGACATCATAGGCCTCTGGAAAAGTCCCAGCCCAAAGGGGGCCCTGGATCACATTTTGAAACTGATAGAACTGATTATCTATCTATCTATCTATCTATCTATCTATCTATCTATCTATCTATCTATCTATATTTGAGACAGGCTTTTACAAAGCCCCCTTTACTGACCTGGGACATATGTAAAAGTGGCTGGCCTCCAGCTCACTGAGATCTTAGTCTGTTTCCTAAGTATTGAGATTAAAGATGTGCACTACTATACAGGGCTGGCAGAACTGTTTTATTATTTTATTTTGATTATTTTTTTTTTTTTGAGTCAGGGTTTCTCTGTTTAACAGCTCTGGCTGTCTTGGAACTCACTTTGTAGACCAGGTTGGTCTTAAACTCACCGAAATTCACCTGCCTTTGCCTCCCTGGTGCTGGGATTAAAGGTGTGCTATAACTGGCTATTTAATTTTTTAAAATTCATTTATTATTTAATGTATACAAGTGTTTTTGTCTACTTGTATTATGTACATCCAATGCATGCTGGATGCTAAGAGGTGTGGGGAGATGTAAACTGCCTTGTTCTTGCTGAAAACCAAACCCGTGTTCTCTGCAAGAGCAGTAAGTGCTCTTAACCATTGAGTGATCTCTCCAGGCCCCAAAACTTGTTTTATACATCATATCAATAACTTCCTCTCTTCTAATAGCCTATTATCAGCCACTCTCTTGTGCATTAGCTTCATTGCTACAAAACAAATTACTACAGATTTAGTGGCTTAATTCAATAAATAAACAAACCAAAAAAGAGTTCTTGTATACAGGTGTTTTGCCTGCTTGTATGTCTGTGTGCCACATGTATGACTGGTTCCCTGAGGAGACCAGAAGGGGGTACCTAATCCCCTGGAACTGAAGGTTCTGAGTTGTGCTATGGGTGCTGGGAATCAAACCCAGGTCCTCTGGAAGAGCAGCCAGTGCTCTTAACCACTAAGCCATCTCTCCAGCCCCTGGGGTGTTTGTTTGCTTGCTTGAAATGTCAATGTGAACAAATGTGTGTGGTGGGTGCGTGCATATCGAGGCCAGAGGTCAAGCTCAGGAGTTAACCGCCTGATTTTTGGGACGGAGTTACATGTGCACACCACCTTGCCTGGTTTTTTTTTTTTTTTTTTTTGGAAAGGAGATTTTTATTTTCTTCTTCCCATGCTGCAGAGGATGCTGTTTTTACCAGTTCAATTTCTCTCCTTCAAGGAGAAAGAGGATAAAGGTTCTCTGGGCCTTAGAGCTAAGCTGCTCCTATATGGCCCCAGCCAAGGCAGGACACAAAGATTAATGACTGATTCCATTCTACCAGCTTAACACAAGGACTACCACAGAAGGGCAGGCAAATGACTGGAAGGCAAGATGTGGACCTGGCCTCAGAGACCAAGGGTTTAAAAGACTACAAGGTGATCAAAATAAAAGTTAACCCCCACCTCAACATAGAACCTGCATGCTGGTATTCTGGACACTCAGTCTCAGGGGCTTGTAACCTCCTAGCCTGGTACAAGGGTCACTATGTTCCCAAGGGCCTCCTCATTTACCTTGGCTTGAGCTTTTATACTAAAAAAGCTAGAGTTGTAGCAGATACTCTCGGTTTTATCAAGTCATAATCCCAAGGAAATGTACCTTGGTAGAAGGCTCTGATCACACGGTGCATCCTGCTCTCAGATCTCCCAGACTGAAGCGGATTCATCTTAACCATCAGAGCCAGCCCTGCAGTGGATTACAGTGGAGTAAAGTCAGCAGGGCCAACTCCAGGAGATGATGGGCCACTCCAACAGTTTTTCTCTTTATTTTTTAAAATTTCAACTGTTAATACGTAGAAGAATACTGCTATCCTGAATTCTATTTTCGGGAAAGGGCAACAAAGAACCAAAATAAATAAATTTGGATTTACTTGGTTACCAGGGTAATGAGTACAGTTTTAGGCATCAAGTATATAGTCTGCTAATCCTGACACTCTCAAAATATATCCCAAACAGAAGTAGGGGCCTAACAGTGGCATTTCCTGCAGGCAAAAGTGGGAGTAACTGAAGAGAAAGGCAGAGTAGTGGCACAGCCAACTGGGTCTTTCAACAAAGAGGGAAGCAGGGCAGAGGATCTTTTCTTCCATCCAAGCATCCCAGAGTATGTGGCCACCTCCCATACTTTATGACAAAGAATGACAGCAAAGAAGGCGTGCCCAGCTAATCCACAAACCCACCAGGATAGAGCTGGTCCCACTTGTCCTTGTTCTGAGGACTTCTAAGAGGTTCCTGCTTATAAGATGGCCAAGTCATGATCTTGGTTTTGCAAAGCATAGTCCAAAGTCAAAGCTGTTCATAAAGACATTGCCTGGCTTTTTACATGGTGACTTTGAAGTCTTGTCCTAAAGTCTTGACCACTTTTTATCTCCTGGTGTCTTCAGCTTTTGGAGGAGTTCTGTTACCTTGGTGTTTTGTGGTCCTTGAGATTTGCGCATCAGGGATTAGGTCATTGGTGGAATTTATTTAGTGGGTAGAAGAGGTGGATCGGTCATTAAGAGTATTTCTCTTCCAGAGGACCTGTATTAGTTCTCAGCACCCACGTGGTCGCTCACAGCCACTTACAACATCATTTCTAGAGCATTGGACAGCCTCCTCTGGCTTCTGGTGGCACTGTGTGCACATGGTACGTTTACATGCAGGCAAAACACTCAGACA
Source organism: Mus musculus (assembly GCF_000001635.26). Taxonomy (NCBI): domain Eukaryota; kingdom Metazoa; phylum Chordata; class Mammalia; order Rodentia; family Muridae; genus Mus; species Mus musculus. The sequence continues at coordinate 88,047,807 of NC_000069.6, forward strand.
ACTAAACTTTATTTTTTTTAAAATTTTTAAAAAACACCTTTACTCTTTCAGAAGTATTTACAATGTTCAGGAGGGCCTAGCCTATTCTAGGGCTAAGCTGTCTTTTTCCTCTAGACTTATGATTAGAAATTAGCATACCATCTACACAGTCAGTATCAAAGAGTAGTCCTACTGTGAAATACAGTAATAGCCAAACAGAAAAATAAGCACCATTCATTCACTTCAGGGAGTAGCAGAATACGGTACAAAAGGGAGAAACTGGGGGTAGGATGAGTGGTTAGTCCTGCGTTGGCAGAGAAACCTAAGGGAGAAGTATAAGAGAGTCAGGGGCTGTGGAGCCAGGTGGTTTGGGCTGAAGGCTGATCACAAAGAAATACAAGCAGATAGAAAGGACATCCCAGCTCCCGGAGCCTGAACCACACATGAGGTCCTGTAGACCTGGCTAATCTATGTTTTCTGGGAGAGACAGGCAAAAGGAGAGAAAAGCAGACCAGGACAGAGCGACGCTCTTCAGGTTCCCAGTTATAAGCGCTGGTCCTGGCCTGTGTGATTCCTGCATCATCAGCACACTGCCTGGCTTCTGTATTTAAGTCCCCTACAGACTCTGGTCCCACCGAGTTTCCACATCCATGCTCCATGCTTCAGAGACCTTCCCTTAAGTCCAGAAGCTCCCGCATGCGTGCTTCACTTGCTGTGTGCTTCCCAGCGGTGCAGCCCACAAGAGTGCACTTGACATGATTTTACAGCTGTTTTAACAGCGCCAGGAGAAAGCCGGGCATCTGCACTCACTGCAGTGTTCTTGTAAGGATTCTGTCTCCTTCTGCTCTTGAAAGCGCCTGTACTGGAATTACTGAGGAACAGAGCAAGGTTTCTGAGCCCATCTCTGCTGAGCCATGCCTCCTTCTGTCTGATGCTGACATCCCTACTCACTAGGAGTAAGGAGCTCCCAAGCCAGGTTCTGCATTTTTATTTTCTGCTTTGTAAAGTTCTCTATTTTACTTTGCTGTTTATTACACCTAGAAACATCCAGGTGTCCCTTACATCTACTGAATACCTTTTCCCGGCCTATTCCTTGGAGACTTGGACAGCCCTTATCTTGATGGAAATCCTGTTCCTTATTCTTAAACCTAATATATAATGTTTGGGAGTATTGCCTAAAGTTGTGTTGGACTTCATAAAGGGTATCTAGCAGACTTTAGATCTAATGGGAGTTTGACCTTTAGAGCTGCCTCTTTGAGAAGCTCAAGGTTTACTCCAGGAGTCACACTAATCAGCTTTAAGTTTTCCATAGCCAGGGTGGTGGCTCACGCCTTTGATCCCAGCACTTGGTAGGCAGAACCAAGCAGATCTCTGTGAGTGTGAGGCCAGCTACATAGAGAGTTTCAGACTAGCCAGGGATACATAATCTCAAAACAAAACCAAAAAGCAGTTGTGTCCATAACAAATTATCTTAGCACAAATTGATATTAGTGGTCTAAGTTTTCAATGTCTTGTGTGATGTGCCATCTTACACTTTGGAGGTAAATTTAGTGTACAAGTCAGGGAATGCCATTCTGGGGCAAAGGGAAGTATGTGTGAGTTACTGTGAAGAAATTTGTCTACTTAGAATCAGAGCTAGTATTCGCATTTCCTGAAGAGGCAAGAAAACCAGGCTCTTTTTTCCCTCTCTTGTAAGGTGAGAATGATTCCTATTGACAGGGCTGTCTCTGAAGTACAATGAGGTGATAGTGTACAGCAGCCATCTTTCTCTACTTAGTGCTCTGTTAGGCGCCCCTTCCTATGCTAGACAGTTTCTAAATGGAAGCTTCTGAAAGCCTGATAAGGCAGTAATGTGGGCGGAAGGTTTGGCTCCCTCATAAGGTCAGTGCAAATGTTGGACAATAGGTGTAGACTTTAGGCTCTCTTAAGTACCAGTCTCTAGCTCAAGTTACCAAACACCTCTTAGCTTTGTTTGCACAACGTAAACAGACTCTGCACACAGGCTTCCTGGTTTGAATTCTTCATACATTAGTTGTGTGACTTAGTCTAGCTGGTGTGTGTGTGTGTGTGTGTGTGTGTGTGTGTGTAAGGGGGGGAGAGGGAGAGAGAGAGAGAGAGAGAGAATGAGCATGGGTAGGAAGGGTGGAAGACAGCCCATGGAAGTCAGTTTTCTCCTTCCACTAAGTACTTAAGTAGGTCTCTAGGACTAAACATCGGTTTTGACAGGAGGCTCCCTTACCCACTGAGACATCTTTCTGGCCGTAGCTTCTTTTAGTCCAGGACTCAAGGATAACGAATGTGCCACTGAGGTTTTTCCACTTCAGCTAACTTAAACAGGCTAATCTCTCATAGACCTGTTCAGAGGCTAACTAAATTAGTCTATAGGTGCAACTGGAGGCTTGCCATCCAGGTAATTCCTGCCATGTTGACAGTAATACCAACCATATTACTGTCACCACCTAAGCTATTTAAGGCTCAGCTTCCTTTGTCACCTGAGTAGGGTGGCAAGATTGAATGAAAGTTTTCACGTTCGTAAGGCTTCAGTGTAGCTTATGCCACACATCTAGGTATCAGTATTAACACTACCCCTCCTTCATCCTGATTCCTGTTGGGTCTTGGCCCCTTTGACCAGAGAGAGGACTCTCCAAAGAACAGTCGTCCTCCTGGTGTCTCTCAGGACTCAAGAAGAATTCAAGGCTGGAGAGATGGTTCAGTTAAGAGCACTTACTGCTCTTGCAGAGGGCCTGGATCCAGTTCCCAGCACCCACATGGCAGCTCACAACTGTAACTGGTTCCTGCATGCATGTAAGGCATATACATACACTTGGACATACACAGAAACTTTTGTTTGTTTGTTTGTTTTTTTAACAAAAGAAACGTCTTACACAAACAGCTTTATGTATTTTAGGCACAGACAGGGTCTTAAGCATTCTGGTCCTGAGCTCCAAACTCAATCAACCTTGGAGTCCCGAGCCTTCGGGGGCCACTTCCCCAGAGTTGGAATTACAGGCATGCAGTACCACACCTAGTTACACAATGCTGGGGATTGAACCCAGGACCTCACACATGTTAGGCAAGCATTCTACCTCCTAAGGCATACTAAGGACAGCCCTAGCCCACACTACCACCCCTTCCTTTCTTTTTTACTTATTTAGGGTCTCATATAGCACAGGCTGGCTTCAACCATCTCTGTATAGTTGTAGATGATATGAACTTCTGATCCTCTTGCCTCCACATTCCATCTGCTGGGATTACGCGTGTGGGCCAGCATGCCTTATTTTACATGATGCTGGGGTTGAAGCCTGGGGCTTTGCGTGTGCTAGTGAAGCACCCTGCTATCTAAGGTGCACCTCCAGTCCTTTCTTTCCCTATTCAGAGGATAGTGCCATGTTTTCCCTGGTGAGAACCTGAGGACAGACCCTGCCATGAGTGTCACCCCAGAGGTCAAGAGCCGTGGGATGAAGTTTGCTGAAGAGCAGCTGCTGAAGCATGGATGGACTCAAGGTGTTCTTCCATATCCTCCCGCTCCCTACTCTCTGCTGCCCCATGCCAGTTCAGCCAGAGGGGACACTAGTCTAAAGAGAACCTTTAGAAGCATACGTTTTCTGACCCATCTGGATTAGGGAAGAATGGGCGAAATCCTCATTTTGGATAACGAGGGATGAGGGGCAAGTGGTTGGACAAACTAGAGGAGGCCACAAGGGGATAGAAAAGATAGTTCTCCCTCAGACGGGTTCCTGAGTAAGCCTAGAAGGAATGGAGAGAGGTAGGTTTCTGAAAGGTTCAGAGTGTACTCTGTGATCAGTAAAGGAATGGCGGTTAGCCCAGGAAGACTTGGTGAGGGCTCAGGTCAGGCTACAAAATAAGTCACTCACTCTCCTCTACAGGCAAGGGCCTGGGCCGGAGGGAGAATGGCATTACCCAGGCCCTCAAGGTGACACTGAAGCAAGATAACCATGGGGTAAGACTGGGAGGTGGTCAGCATGAATGGGAGAGGGGACCCATGAGGGCCAGTGGGCGGTGCTCAGACTGTGACTTCTACTTACTGTTCACATGGAGGTGGGACATGACCCTGCCAAGGAATTTACAGACCACTGGTGGAGTGATCTCTTCAACAAGACTGCCGCCAGCTTGGTAGTGGACTCGGGGAAGGTATGAACTTGTCGGGTATATTGAAGAAACCTGCAGGCCTGGGGTGGGGTAGGGCACTACAGCACGCCACTCTCTCACCGATATTTCCCAACAGGATGGAGTGCAGATAAGACGTCTTTCCAAGGAGACCACCCAGCGCAGTCACCCCAAACCCAGCTTGCTGTATCAGAAGTTTGTGAAGGTAATAGAGTGAGAGATCCAGCTCTCAACTGCTCCCGTCTGTCTCCCTGGGTCCTGATCAACTGCATTGTGTGTCCAACTAATTCCCAGGATACCCCAGTACACCGAGATCCCGTGCCCAGCCTTGCTGTGCCCGTGCCCTCACCCAGACTGAAATGTTAAGGTTCATGGACAATCCCATCTGCTGGGGAAGCAGCAGCGTACAGTGAGAGGGAGGGCTGTCATTTAGTTAGGAGCTGCTGGGGTGGGATATGTTGATGTATAATTTTAAAAGAGTTAGAAGCCAGGAGAGTCCTGTGAGGTTGCCTGGTCCACCCTTATTTTACATATGTGAACCAAAGAGTAAAAATGGTTTTCAGAAGAGCCCACAGCTGATGAATAAAGGCAAAAAGAACAGAAGCCGGCAGTTAGTAGCACAGATTCTGTGTGCAGGGCTTCACACAGCATCCCCTCCCAGTTTCTACATCTTGACATCTACTCGGTTCGGGCAGTCCTTGCCTCTTTAAGAGCCTCTGCCTCTATCCTCACTCTCCACCACAGTCAGTGACCTTCAAAGCATCCATAGGGTTCTCTCTAAAACACATCGTATTATGTAATAAGAACTTCAGTTTCTTTGAAAAACACAGAAATATGGACATATGTTTTTGTTTTCATCTCAGGTGTGGGATATGGGGGGCTGCTTCAGATTGCAGTCAGCAGCTGACTATGATTTGCCTCATGCTTTAGCAAGGGTGTGGTTTTGCCAGCATCAAGTAGTTTCTTCGATTCTGTGATGTTTGGAATTCTGGGGATTTTTCAGAGGGTATATAAATGCTAGGCCCCAGAGGAAGGGTGTTGTGGGTTGTTATTGTGGTTGGTTAAGTAGTCATACACAAAGAAGGAAAAAGGAATCAGATGCCCTGTCAGTGAAGGTCAAACTTGCCTCAAGGAATCCCATGCTTTAACAATAACATTACTTCCTTTTCTTTCTATTCTTTATCTTCTCTTCTGTCTAGTGTTAGGGGATTTGAAAGGATGGAAGAAAATGGGTGGAGAAGGGTGGAAGAAAGAAGAACCCACAAAGTAGCAAAAGACAGCTATAGTATCATGATCCTTTTTGCTTACTTTTGTTTTTTAAGACAGATTTTCTGTGTAGCCCTGGCTGTTCTGGAGTTCACTCTGTAGACCAGGCTGGCCTCAAACTCAGAGATCTACCTGCCTCTGTCTCATGAGCGCTGGGATTGAAGGCCCGTGCCACCACTGTCCGGCTCCATCCTTTTTAATGAGATTGTCTGTGGCCCTTTATGCTTCAGGTCTCACTCACTTCTTTTTGGGACCAGTACACACTAGCCAGCAGGTCTATTTTTTCTCCTTTAAGAAGCTGTGTTTTCCCACCTGCCCTTGCCTCTGTCAGTTGTTCTTCCTTTACCCTTTACCTGCTAACCATTTCTTGCTTTCAAATTGAGATTATACATACACACCCTCTAGAAACCATTCCCCAAACCCTGGCCTGAATTATATGTGAGACAGGCAACATTCATAATAACTGCCCGATATGAATGGCAGTTACATCTGGACTGGACTCATTTTTTTCTTCTTCTCTTTTTCTTTTTTCTTTTCTTTCTTTCATTTTGGTGTGTGTATGTGTTGACATATGCTTGGGGATGCATGTGTGCAGATGGAGGCTGGGTATCTTTTTGATCTCCACCTTATATACTGAGCTAGGGTCTCTTACTTCAATCCAGAGCTTGCCAGTTTGTCTAGTTTAGCTACCAAGCTAGCCTGCTTGCTGAGACTACAGGTGAGCAGCATGCCTGCTCAGCATTCATGTGAGTGCTGGAGACCTGCACTTAGGTCCTCTTGCTTGCATAGCAAGTATTGTTACCAGCTGAGCTATCTACCTGGATCTATTTCAGCTACATGGCCCATAATAGGTTATGCATCTAGTTAAACAGGGGATAGGGGTGCTGTCTTTATTGTCAGTTTCTGGCACCTACTCCACTATGAACACTCAGAGCACTTTTCCCTGCTTGTTCTACAATTAGCCTGCTGTGAGCCACAGAGGCCCTGACTGCTCTACTTCCCAATAACCGTGGCCCATCATCTCCTGCCCAAACTAAAATACGCAGGCTGCATGACTTTGCAAGGAACAATGGTGGGTGCTGTCAAATTCATGCCTTGGGCAGTGACTCCCTAGGAGTTTCAGAAATGGAGGAGAGTTGGCAATGGTATTAAGTTGGCTTTATCCGTCTCCATGATCCTTTTCTTCTAGACAGCCACACTAACCTCGGGTGAGGAGAAGCCTGACAGAGACTTGGGGAACTGCAGTGATGTTGACAACCATGAGCCCACGCCCCCAAAGATGTGAGACTTTATTTTGGTACTGAGAGCATGTGGGAGATGCTTTGGGGTTTTAAGAGAATGAACCTAAGCCTAATGCTTTCTTATCAGAGGAGTAGGTGCATGTTTGTGGAATTAATTAGATTGTACTAATTCTTGTATTATCTTAGCACTTCAAAAAGTGCCAGGTTTTGAACAATAGTGAAGATAAAAATTTTTTAGAGAAAGAAAGAAAAAAGTTTGTGACTTGTCATCTGCCCTTACAGTCTGACTGATGAGATGCTACTCAAGGCTTGCGAGGGGCGAACAGCACACAAGTAAGTTGTGGTCACTTCTGGGTTTCCCATCTTTTCTGCCCATGCTTAAGGACAGCCTGTGCCACCTCCCAATTATTTTCATTCCAAGGGAATACTTGCTGTTGTTCACAAGTTCATGTTTGAAGCTTGGCTGCCCCCTCCCTCTGTTCCCAACTTTCTTTGTAATACCCTTGCTGACTTAGACCCATCATATCTCTGTCTTAGGGCTGCCCGGATTGGTATCACCATGAAGGCCAAGCTTGCTCGCCTGGAGGCCCAAGAGCAGGCCTTTCTGGCTCAGCTCAAAGGCTCAAAGGCTCTGGGCACCTCTCAACCACTGACTGACAGTGAGCCTTCCCAAAAAAAGAAAAAGAAGAGGAAGCAGAAAGAGGGGGAAGAGGCTGCAACAACTGAAAAGAGTCTAGGTGACGAGCTGCTGGGACACACGGACAGGAGCTTCAGGGACAGCAGGAAGAAGAAGAAGAGGCAGAAAGCCGAGAGACAGGGAACGGCTATAGGAAGTGAGGAGGAAGAGGCTGCAGGAGAGAGTGGGCCCAGAGAACTGAGCACAGAGCAATCTGATCAGCCTTCCAGGAAAAAGAAGAAAAGGAGGAAGCAGCGCCATGAAGAAGACGGGGAGATGGGAGTCTGTGATGAAGGAGGTAGAGATGTGACAAGCCGGCCAAAGGCAGTCAACAGTGGAGGAGACAAAGACCCCAGGAGAAGCAGCAAGAAGCGAGGGACGTGTGGGGAGGACTTAGATACCCAAGAGGAAGAAGGGAAGGATGACCTAACAAAAGGAGAGAGAAAGGTCAGAAGAAAAGACAAAAGGAAAAGACAGCAGTGCTGTGAGGAGGACTTAGATGTAAGCAGTAAAGATGATGGTGGGACATGGGTAGCAGAGGATGCAGGTGAGAGAAGTCGGCAATACCCAAAGGAGAGAGCCAAAAAGAAGAAGCGGAAGAGGGACCGAGGGTCTGAAGTGGATCTCAGCTGACTCCTTTTCAGGGATAGCCTGGTTTAGGGCAGGGTTTCTGCACACTCTGCAAGCAGCTCTGGAGCCCCAGTCTGCAGAGGAGAGCCAATGCATTCTATACTGGCTGAGGGGGTGGACATGGTCCCCTGTGAAACTTGCTGTCCAAAAAGTATAAACCTGGTGCCTGGCAGCTCACCAGCTAAAGGATGGTGGGAAGAGGAATCAGGATGGAGGAATATTTGGAGTGTCTCTTTTAAAAGTCTGAAAATGTAGACTTACATGAAATGTCTTTGTTTTGTTTTTGAGACAGGGTTTCTCTAATACAGCTCTGGCTTTCCTAGAACTCACAGAAATCCAGGCATCTTTGCCTCAAGAGTGCTCAGATCAGAAGCATACACTATCATACCCTACAAAATGTTTTCATTTTAAATACCATGAAGGTTAAGAAAAACATACATTTATATGTATGGGTTGGGTTACCCTCCCAGACTGTTCTGATCATGATGAAATGAGAGCTTGGACCCCAAGCTTCTAGGTCCTTCCCAGTTGATGTCAGCATTCCCAGCATGAGAAGGTCTGAACACAAAGTAGATGGCATTTGGAGACTTGAAGGAATCCTGTTACCCTCTGGGGGTCTTGCTACAATGATACACTGAATTAGTTTAGAGGCATCATCTACCTCCCTGTCTATTACAAATAAGTAAGAATCATTCCTGGGTGAAACACCTATTTCCCATTGCTTACAAATGCTGGTCTGTTTCCCCAGAGACAGCACAACCCACTGATAATTATTAAGGCCAGAAGACTCCAATTTCAAGACAGAAAGTACCAAGTCTTTATTGAGAATCCTGCCTACCCACCTCCCTTACTGTAGACGGTAGACACACTCTGTGTCAGGGTAAGATGGCAGGTTCAGCTGGTACTTCTTCTCTAGAGCAGGTGGTACAAAGCGACCCCCAAGGTAATGATATCGGCCAGTAAAGTGAGTTGCAGACTTCTTGGGTGCCGTCAGTGAGATGAGTAAGTCTGGTTGGATTCCGCTAGGGTTTCCCTTCTCTACATCCCATCCTGAAGAGAGAAAGTAGTATAAGGACATACAGGTGGCCTGGTCCTAAGGAAGAGGGAAAGCCCTCAGTCCCATGTACTATCGGGCTCTGGTTTTCCACAGGGCCAGGCAGCATGAACTTTGCTCCCCAGCCCTAATGTGGGACAGTCCCCTGGGTACCAGCCTTAGCCAGGTTTGAGCACGAGTCTCCCAGCCACCTGAGTCTCAGCACCTGAGGGAATGTCGATGCTAGCAATGGGCACAGTGAGTCCACTCAAGACACTCAGGATGCTGTGGAATGGCTCCCGAACGTCACCCTTGAAACTGAAGCCGAAGATGGCGTCCACCACCAGCTCATACAGCTCGTCCACCATCATGGGCTGGGAGCGTGAGGGAAGGGGAAAGGATGTCAGGAGCTGCTGTCACCTAGGGAGGCCTGTCCCTGCACCCACTGACCACAGAAGCATGTATATAACTGGTTCCTAAGGCACAGTAAAGAGGAGTTGCTCATTCAGGACAGTCTGAATCCAGGCCTGAGTACCTACCTGCCTGTCACTGGTGAGAAGGGGTGACTGCCAGTCTCAGGCTTCCTGACACTGGAAGCCAGAAGAGACTAGTTCTGTTCTGCATATCAGTGTCTTCATCCATAGAATAAGCTGGGGCTTTCTGGTTTTTGTTTTGTTTTAATTTCTGACTTCCCACCCTTTAATCCATGCATCTACAGAAAAGGTTCAGGATGAGGCCCTGAGGGCCAGATTATTGTTAGATGCATGTTGTGGGAGTTGTTTGGCTGCAGAATAGGAGTGCCTGGAAAGTCGTGGAGCACACAGTCTGGAGGGGCTTCTACACCACTTTTTTTCAGAGAACACTTTTAGGGCAGACAGACACTAGGCAGGCCAGCTTGATCTGAAAATGGGAAGGGCAGGACAGGGGCAGTACTTACTGTAGAAACAGGCATCAACCCACCTACCTCTGGGGGCATTTCACCAAGGAAAGGAATGTCCATTTTCTGACACTGAGTCACTAGCCCAGTGAAGAGGGGCTTGTTAGGTCTTTTGGGGTAATAGATAGTTGGCTGGTAACCCTAGTTGAAAAGGAAAGTAGCCATTCAATCTCCGATCCCGAGTCTTCATACCTTGCCACAAAAAACTCCGTTCACATACTTACAAAAAGTTTGAGGTGTCGCGCACAGACCAGCCCATCCCCTCCGTTATTTCCGGGGCCACAGATGACCAAGACAGTCGGGGGACTCTTGGACATAGACGTGGGGGGATAAGCCTGAAGGCAGAAGTGCAGAGGGCAGTCACCGCTGTGTGCGCCACCGCCGGGGACCTCCCCACCTGCACCTCACTGAGGTTTCTCGCTGTGCCGCTTACCTTGGCAATAGCCGTGGCACAGCTCAACCCGGCCAGCTCCATGAGTTGATCCACGCTGAACTGATACTCGTTAAAAAGCTCTTGGTCCACGGCCTGAGCCTCCTCCTGACTGAGGGAAGTCCTGGCCTGAGTCCGCCCCTGGGGTGCTGGGGCCGCGGCCTGCCCTGCCCCGCCCCCGCGGGAGAGGGCGGCCGTACCTTAAGTACTTCACCGCAGCGCCCGCCATGGTCTCCGAGCCCCGGCGCTGTGTTCCCCACCAGATGGGCCTTGCACGACACACACTCTGCTGGCTGATGACCCGTGGCAGGCGCGAGCCCGCAACCAGCAGCCCCAGCCCCAGCAGCGTCCGCAGCCCGGACATTCGACTAGCAGAGCGCCGCTCGCACGGCGCATGCGCAGGGCCCGCCCCGCCCCAGAGCCTCTGCATCTAACCGTCCGTTCCTAGTCCCAGACTATCAGGCGTTCCGCCCACCTTCGTTCCGCCCTGCGTTCTCACCTTTCCCCGGCGTCGCAGAGTTCCAAACAGATGTGCTTCGCTCCCTCTGCAGTCCTGGCTGGCCACCATCTTGAAGCAGTTCTGTTGCCTCCTTGCTGAAAGGTGTGATTGCACGCAGTTTTTTAAAAATTAGTATCTTTGACCTCTCGCTGCCCCTGCTTTTTACAGGGTTTCTCTGTAGCCCTGGCTGTCCTGGAACTCACTTTGTAGACCAGGCTGGCCTCGAACTCAGAAATCCGCCTGCCTCTGCCTCCCAAGTGCTGGGATTAACGGCGTGCACCACCATGCCGACTTGTTTGTTTTTAACATTTAAAAATGCAAGGGTTGGAGGGAAGAGGCATGCACGTGCCTTGCTGCACATATAGAGGTCAGAGGACAATTTCTGTGCATCCGATCTCTCCATCCAAAGAGTAAGATCCGAGGATCAATCACAGGTTGTCAGTGCCCTTGCTCTTCAAGTGGTTTTGTGGACCTCTGCCCTGTCTGTTTTACTTATGTAATGTAGAAAATAGAATTTTTAAGGCTGTGATAGTGGCAGGAACTTTAGATTACTCCGGTAATTGTACTTCAAGTCCAAGGTTCTGTGGTCTTACGCAGGACCTCACCAGCTTTATTTTTCTGATTTCACTAGCATGTGAGTTACTCAAGGCTCCTTACAGATTTGCTGGAAAATATTTAGTTAGTTTATTTTTGGTCAGCTGATTTTGTTTTCAGTTGTTTCAGAGTATGGGTATGTGCGGTCACACAGGTGCCCTCGGGAACCAGAGGTGTCAGGTCCCCAGAACTACAAGCAGTACAAGCAGTCTCATGTGGCCTAGGCTGCCTTGGATCTTATGTCTTACGTTGCAAAAATGGCTTTAAATCCCTGATCCTCTGAGATTCTGGGTCTGAGCCACTGTAGCTGGCTTTATTTAAGTTTAGTGTTTGTTTGTTTGTTTGTTTATGTATAGGTTGTGAGCCATGTGGTTGCTGGGAATTGAACTCAGGACCCCCTGCTTGCTCTTGGCCCTCTTGTTCCGGTGGAAAGCTTTATTTATTATATGTGAGTACACTGTAGCTGTCTTCAGGACACGCCAGAAGGTGTCAGATCTCGTTACGGGTGGTTGTGAGCCACCATGTGGTTGCTGGGATTTGAACTCAGGTCCTCTGGAAGAGCAGCCAGTGCTCTTAACCACACTGAGCCATCTCTCCAGCCCTGAAGATTCATTTCTAAAACACAATGTGAAATATGTTTATTTGGCATAGATAATATGTTAAGCACTTACACATACCAGGTGCTAACATGAACCACCTCACTTCATAGCAACCTTAGTATTCCCGTTTCAAAGATTAATTAAAAAAGAAAAAAAGGAAGACCTGCCCACCTGCCCAGTGATAATGATGGCTGGTGGTGGAGCTGGGATCTCAGCAGGCTGACCTTACAGCCTTCTGCAACTTATCCTGTTGATTTCATTCTGATGGGCTGTGACTATAGAACAATACAGAAAATATCCCATCCACAGAACTCAGGAGACAACCAATGAGAGCTGTTTCTACAATCGCTGCCTCCCCTTTATTGCCAGCATGCAACCTTTCAGGTTTTCTTAATTCTGCCAAACCCCTAGTGTATTTTTAGCCTATCATAGATAAGAATATTCAATCAGATTAAGGAGGTTGGCTAGGGGCCTGACGCAATAGCAACATTCCTTTTTTTTTTTTTTTTTTTTTTTTGGGTTTTTCGAGACAGGGTTTCTCTGTATAGCCCTGGCTGTCCTGGAACTCACTCTGTAGACCAGGCTGGCCTCGAACTCAGAAATTCACCTGCCTCTGCCTCCCGAGTGCTGGGATTAAAGGCGTTTGCCACCACGCCCGGCAATAGCAACATTCTTGTGTGGCAGACACCATCATTTGCTCCTCTAAACCCATTCTCCTTCCCTAGCAGATCCTGATATTCATATCTTTGTGGAGTGGCACAACAAAACCCAGCATTCTTCCGTCTCCCTCCAGCCAGTAAGAGTGGCCATTTAATTAAATGTTCACCACTAATGAACAGAAATGATATGGATATAGACAGACAGACAAATAGAGATATAGAGCCACTCCTATAGAGTACTATTTTGGAGGGGTGTGCTATTTTGTGTGATTTTTTTATTTGTTTTTGAGGCAGGGTCCTACCATGAGCTCCGGCTGTCCTGGAACTCACTATGTATACCAGGCTGGCCTTGAACTCACAGAGATCTGCCTCTATCTGCCTACCAAGTGGTGAGATTAAAGGAATGCACCACTATGCCTGGCTTCATAGTGTACTTTTAAAAGATCTCCTCCACTTCTTTCTTATTACTGGGCTGGATTGAAGGCACGATGCTTGTCTTAGTTAAAGAGTTACTATTGCTGTGATGATTCATGACCACAAAGTAAGGTGAGGAGGAAAGGGCTCATTTAACTCACACTTCCACATCACAGTACATCCTCGAGAAAATCAGAAGAGGAACTCAAATAAGGCAGAGGCCATGGAGGTGTGCTGGCTTGCTCATCATGGCTTGAACAGCCTGCTTTCTTATAGACCCCAAGACTACCAGCCAAGCATGGCACCACCCACAGTGGGCTAGGTACACCACCCAATGCTAACTAAGGAAATGCCCTGCGGCTGGATCTTATGGAGGCATTTTCTGTTGAGGTCCCCTCCTTTCAGATAACTCTAGCTTGTTTCAAGTTGGCCTGGTGCTATAGGTGGAGCAGCCCTTTCCTTCTTCCCTTGATGGCCTTGTGTACGCTCGTCAAGCTCTTTATCATGAGCTACTTCCCCAGCCCCTGCAGCTATGAGGCGGAAACCCCATGTTAGCATCAGAGTCAGGGCTGCAGAGATGTGTCAGCAGTTAAAAGCACTTACTGCTCCTGCAGAGGAGCCAAGCTCCTTCCCAGACCTCATGTCAGGTGGCTCACAACTGCTTGTGGCTCCAGGAGATCTGACACCTCTGGCCTTTGGGCACTTTCACACATATGCAATGACAACACACAGATACACTCACATTCAATCATATCATCATCGTCATCATCATCATCATCATCATCATCATCACCATCATCATCGTCCAGGCATTAATCCCAACACGTGAAGGAGACAGAGGCAGTCTACAGAGTTAGTTCCAGGACAGCCAGGACACTGAGAAACCCTGTCTCTAAAAAATAAAAAAGGAAGAAACCAAGGAAACTTGTGACTATAGAAACTAGTGTGGCACTAATAGAAATATAGAAATCAGCTAGCTTTACCTCTCTCAAGTATATACCCAAAGGGCTCTACATCCTCCTACAGAGACGCTTGCTCATCCATGTTCATTGCTGGTCTACTCGTACTAGCCAGAAATTGGAAAACAGCCTAGATTTCCATCAACAAATAAATGGATAATGAAAATATGTTCATTAACACAATGGAATATTATTCAGCTGTTAAAAATGTGAAGTTTGGAGCTGGAGAGATGGCTCAGTGGTTAAGAGCACTGACTGCTCTTCCAGAGGTCTTGAGTTCAATTCCCAGCAACCACATGGTGGCTCACAACCATCTGTAATGTGATCTGATGCCCTCTTCCAGTGTGTGACTGAAGACAGCTACAGTGTACTCATATAAATAAAAATAAATCTTAAAAAAAGATGTGAAGTTTGCAAGCAAATGGACATACAGAGCTAGAAAAAAAAATAATGCTGAGGAAGGTAACCCAGACCCCCAAAAGACAAATATGGTATGTATTCTCTTATAGGTGGTTGTTAGCTTTTCAGCTTTCAATAGGCATATCAGCATAACCACAGAGGTTATGTATAGAGCAAGGAACTAGGCAGGAGAGGAGGATCATGTTGAAAGGATCTCCCAAGGAAGGGGAAATAGAATATATATTTAGAGAGACTAGGGAGAGACAGAAACAAGATTAAACAGGAAAAAGAAGACGGGGTTAAGGGAGAGAATATAGGAAGGACGACTAACACTAGGGGCCATTTGAGGGGTCTTATAGAATCCTACTACACTAGAAACTTATTGAAATGTATACATATATGAAAGAAGTCAAAACGGAGTCACTAAGTAACAGCGGACACAAAGGCCCAACCAGACATCTTTGCCACTAACTGAAATCTTCAGCACTAGAAATGGGTTACATTTAACTGACTTGTTGGCCAAAGGGGCCCCACAGAAACCCCTAAACAGCTTGGACTGTTGCCAAAGCTATTGGTTATTCTCTACAAGCTGTTGTTAAGGATCTATTACTGAACAAAATATTTACCTATCTCATCTAACATAGAGAAACCGAGCTAGGTGCTAGGTGCCTACCTAGAGCCTTCATCCCTACTGACTAGCATTCATGGTACTGGAACTTACTGCATACTACCGGAGAAAGGTAACCACCAAACCAGCTACAAAACCTGCTATCTACAGTGCTGGCCTGGCTGCACGGAGCAATAGTGGTACAGCATATTGTGAGTAACCAACCACCATCTGATTGGATTTAAGGCCTAATACATAATATAGAACCCATGCCCGACACAGCTCAGGTGCCCAAGAACCTGAGACTATATAAGGCCATGGTCCTAGGGGAAAACCAAATACTATCATACTGTTTAAGAAACACAGCACTTGCTGGACGTGGTGGCGCACGCCTTTAATCCCAGTACTTGGGAGGCAGAGGCAGGCGGATTTCTGAGTTCGAGGCCAGCCTGGTCTCCAGAGTGAGTTCCAGGACAGCCAGGGCTACACAGAGAAACCCTGTCTCGAAAAACCCAAAAAACAAACAAACAAACAAACAAACAAAACAAAAAACAAAAACAAAACAAAAAAACCAAAAAGAACAAATGACTACCTTAATGACATTCTGCTATAGCTATAGATTAGTGTCTTTCTCAGTCATCATCAGAGAAGTTTCCCCTTATAGTACCTTATAGTAGATGGGAACTAACATGGAGATCCACTCTTACACGCGTTCTTGCGACCGGCCAGGAAAGACGCAGCAAACCAAAATCTTCTGCGGCAAAACTTTATTGCTTACATCTTTAGGAGCAAGAGAGCAAGAGAGCAAGAAGAAGAACAAGAGCAAGAAAGAGAAAAAGAACAAGAACAAGAAAGCAAGAGCAAGAGAGCAAGAAAAAGAATGGCAAAACCCCGTCCCCTTTAAGGAGAATTATCCTCCGCCTAGGACTTGTTACTCCCTGATTGGCTGCAGCCCATCGGCCCAGTTGTCATCACGAGAAAGGCAGAACACATGGCGGGAAAACTGCCCCTGCACATGTGCAGATTATGTTTACCACTTAGAACACAGCTGTCAGCGCCATCTTATAATGGCAAATGTGAGAGCGGCTCCCAAAATCTCCCCCTTTTCTTTTAATAAGAGCAATAGGCCACCCATATTAATGAGAGTGGAGATAGAGGTCAAATCCCCAGTGTGCAGGTAAAGGAGCCATGTACAGGATTAGCTCTTAGGCTCACAGGCTTTTACCCAGAGCAACCCTGACCTGCTCCCGTGTCGTTTTTCCTGGGGAGAAGGACACTTGGACACTCAACCTTCTTGAAAGATGACATGTCTCCCTAGAATAGGCTCATATGTGCCGCAGAGCCCTTCTACTGCAGTGCTTAGCCGTGCAACTCTCTCAGGCTGCTGAAGCGCACTCACTCTATCCCGTGCAATGAGACTAGCCTGTGGGGTGCAAGAGCTGAGTGGCCAGCGACCTATTGCTTAAGCATAGATATATCAGGGGAAGCACCATGTTCTAGAGCTGCAAGTGCCTGGGCAATAACCACCTTGTCTCTCCTAGTTTGGGCCTTAAGCTTACAGACCAACCAAAGAAGCAACACTAATCCACAGCAAAGTGTATCTCCAAATAATCCCACCCATTCTTTAAAGAAGGAAAATGCTGAGGAGATCCAATTGGGTAATCCTTTGGTCAGGGACAGGTCCAAGCGCGTGGAGTTGACCTGAATGATGGCAAGTCTCAATTCCCGAAGGGTCTGATCAAATTCAGCCGTCCAATTCTGTAACATATACTGAGAAAGACTTTTTGACAAATTAGCTGCCCTAGTAAAATTCTCATACTGAATGGAAGTAACGCACAATGAGAGGTCCCCCAAGCTCCCGACAAACCCTAAGCCAGTCTTGTAAACCTTTGCTCTTTCTTGGGGCTATGGCCGCTCTGCATTCCTGCATGGCTTGCTCATAAATAAGCTATTCTACCAGAGGTGCGGCTTGCTCTGAATCTGCAAAAATACGCTCTGCTGCCTCTGTCATTCTGGCCACAAAATCTGAGAATGACTCCTGAGGTCTCTGGACGATCTTTGTTAGTTGTCCAGTGGCTTCACCTGCTTGGGAGAGCGCCTTCCAGGCCCTAATAGCCTTTTCATCTGATTCAGAACTATTAAGAACTGGCTCCTTGAGCTCATCTAGTGATGAGTATAGGCTCCTTCTCCTAGAGACCTCCGCTAATTGATCTTTTTTCTTTTCTTTTTCCTTCTCCTTCCTTCCAATCTCTCCCCAGGTATTCTTACCTGACCTAAACTTTTCCTCGGGTTCAAGACCCGTGGAAAGGCCTGTATACTTATTTTGTGTGCCATATTTCCTCTTTGCTCCTACTCTCTCTCCCCGCTTTACTTCTGATAGATTGCCCTGAATTTCATCCAGAATTTTCAGCCCTGCCTTAACCACTTGATAACATGTGAAAAGGAACAAAAGGGCTCCTAACACTAGAAAAAGTTCAAGGCCAAACATACCTTGTAAAGCTATTTCCCACTTTACTTCTGATAGACTGTCTTGAATTTCGTTAGAAAGTTCAAGGCCAGACGTACCTTGTAAAGCTATTTCCCACTTTACTTCTGATAGACTGTCTTGAATTTCGTTAGAAAGTTCAAGGCCAGACTTACCTTGTAAAGCTATACTTACGGGTACCCTGTTCCCCAGCTGAAGAGTTCTGAATTCACGCAGTTGAATCCTTCTCAACAGTCTGTGTTGTGGGAACACTTCATTACCACCATTCCCCAGCTGAAGAGTTCTGAATTCATGCAGTTGAATCCTTCTCAACAGTCTGTTTTACGGGAACCTTTATGACCGTGACCCGCAGTTCTGGTTCCGGAATGAGGGATCTTCCTTGCGCCGGTGATGGTAACCGTCCCAGGTTTTCTCGTCCCAGGTCTTCTCGTCCTAGGTCTTCTCGTCCCAGGTCTTCTCGTCCCGTCCCGGGTTTCGGCACCAACTCTTACACGCGTTCTCGCGACCGGCCAGGAAAGACGCAGCAAACCAGAATCTTCTGCGGCAAAACTTTATTGCTTACATCTTTAGGAGCAAGAGAGCAAGAGAGCAAGAAGAAGAACAAGAGCAAGAAAGCAAGAAAAAGAACAAGAACAAGAAAGCAAGAGCAAGAAAAAGAACAAGAACAAGAAAGCAAGAGAAAGAACAAGAAAGCAAGAGAGAGAAAAAGAATGGCAAAACCCCGTCCCTTTTAAGGAGAATTATCCTCCGCCTAGGACTTGTTACTCCCTGATTGGCTGCAGCCCATCGGCCCAGTTGTCATCACGAGAAAGGCAGAACACATGGCGGGAAAACTGCCCCTGCACTTAGAACACAGCTGTCAGCGCCATCTTATAATGGCAAATGTGAGAGCGGCTCCCAACAATCCACAACTGAGCAGTGTACAGAGTGAGAGACATTGGAACACCCAGTCCTAAGTAAGATATCTTCCTCAAACCCCTCACAGGTCTGAGCAAGCTATGCAGAAAGACCATAGGAGCCAGAGTTGATGATGGCACCAAGGAAACAGTGTCTTCCTGGTGCACATGTGAACTCATAGAGACTGTGGCAGCACACACAGGGCTGCACAGGTTCAAGCCAGACAGGGTCCAAGGGCTGAGAGGGGAAATGGACATAAACCCTCCCTAATCAAGAAGTTGCCTCTGATTGACAACCCTTTGCAAAGCAAAATTTAGCTTTCTCCAGTGAAGTCTCACTGGGTATACAAAGCACACTTATCAGTAGGCTCCATGCCTAGCAGTAGATGGCCAACACAAAACAAACTCAACTGTGTTTTGTCGACTTCGTGTTGCTTTGTTTGGGCCTTCTTTCATCTTGCTGGTCTTTTGCTTGTAAGTTATGGTTTCCGGTTTTGTATGTTTATGGGTTTGTGTACATGTACGTGTTGTTTTGTTTTTGTTTTTATTGTTTTCGTATTTTGCCTGTTTGAGAGAGAGAAAGAAGGTGCAGAGAGGGTTGGATAAGGAGAATCTGGGAGATAGGAAACCATGGCCAGAATATACTGTATGAATCAAAAAAGAAAGGAAGGAAGGAAGGGAGGGAGGGAGGGAGGAAGGGAGGAAAGGAGGAAGGAAGGAATGAAAGTAAGAAGGGAGGGAAGAAGGGAGGGAGGAAGGGAGGGAGGAAGAAAGAAAGCTGGACATGGTGACAGATGCCTTTAATCCCAGCACTCAGGAGGCAGAGGCAGATCTTTGTGAGTTCAAGACCAGCCTGATTTATGTTGTGAGTTCCAGGACAGCCATGTTTTTAATAATACCTGTTTTTAATAATAATAATAATAATAAAGATAAATGTGGGTTTTTTTCTCCGTGAAACTGATTGTTTTCCCACTCCCTCCCTACCCCCTCTCTTTTGCACAAAGCTGGAGATGGAATTGAAAGCTTCTTGTTTGGTAGACAAGTTCTGGACCACAGAGCGGTACTCCTGGCCGTATTAACCAGATTCATGTCTCACAGTGTTACACTCCCAGCCTTGTTAAATGGACTCAGTCTATTTAAAACTCAGGGCACAAATAGAAAACAAGAGACAGTAGGATTGAGGTTTTTCTCTCCTACACCCTTTTAATCATTTCATTTACTTCTGATTTTAACATGGTTAGAAGTAAATTATTTTTACTGCAGCCTAAAATAAAATACATCTATTTTCTACTTATCAATGTGGGGCCAGGGTCCTTTTCCTGAAGTTGGAGCCAGTGAGTGGATTTATGTTTGTTTGTTTCTGAGACAGGATTTCTCTGTGTAGCCCTGGCTGTCCTGTAACTCCCTCTGAAGACCAGGCTGGCCTTGAATTCCGAATTCCACCTGCCTCTGCCTCCTGAGTGCTGGGATTAAAGGTGTGCATCACCTCACTCGGCTAGATTTCACGTGGTTTTTATACAAACCTTACCTGTTACCAGTCACCTGCAATTTCCAGTTTGCTTCTTTAAAAAACAAAAATTTTTTTAGATTTATTTTATTTTATGTGTATGAGTGTTTTGCCTGTGTGTACACCTGTATTTCGTATGCATGCCTGATGCCCTCAGAGGTCAGAAGAAGGCCCTGGATCCCCTGGAACTGGAGTTATGGACAGCTGTGAGCCACCATG
The DNA here is from genome assembly GCF_000001635.26 of Mus musculus. NCBI lineage: Eukaryota > Metazoa > Chordata > Mammalia > Rodentia > Muridae > Mus > Mus musculus. Next base: position 88,067,964 of record NC_000069.6, read on the forward strand.
TGGGTGCTGAGAATTGAATCCCGGTCCTTTAGAACAACAAATGCTCTTAACCATCTCTCCAGCACCTCCCACCCCCAGTTTGCATTTTTTTGGGGGGCAGGTTTTGAGACAGGGTTTCTCTGTGCAGTTCTGGCTGTCCTGGAACTCACCCTGTAGACCAGGCTGGCCTCGAACTCAGAAATCCGCCTGCCTCTGCCTCCCAAGTGCTGGGATTAAAGGCGTGCACCACCACCTCCTGGCACTCCAGTTTGCATTTTTTGTGATTAGTTTATTTTTATTTTATGTGCATTGGCATTTTGCCTATGTGTGTGAGGATATTAGGATCCTTTGGAGTTACAGACAGTTGTGAGCTGCCCTGTAAGTGCAGGGGAATGAGTCCAGGTCTTCTGGAAGAGCAGCCAGTGAGGGCTTGTAACTGCTGAACCATCCCTCCAGGGTCAGTTTGCTTCTTTAAGGGGAATCAGCAACGTCCAAAGCAAGCAGAGCAAGTAGTGTCAGATTACTCTAGAACCTTAGGATTGGCGCCACTTTGTAACACACACACACACACACACACACACACACACACACACACACACTGCTTGTATCTAATGGCAGCTTTTGAAAATGACTAGACTTGGCCTGGAGCCAACAGTGGAGTGCTTGCTTAGCCCAGGATGCCCTGTTATGCCCTCAGTCCCTAGGAGCAAGCAAAATAAACAGAAACAAACCAAAAAGTGACCTAATTTGAATGAGTCTATTAAGGATCCAACTCAGCTTTGTAGAAACAATGCTTCTTTTTACACTTGGGTCCCAGATTTACATTTTGTACTAAAACACAGCAGACTGCCGGCCAGCTCAGGTGCCAGTGGGGCGGGGGTGGGGCTGCACAGAGGCCTGTGTCACTCAGTTTGACCTCCAGGTCCTACTGGTGTGACTGCATCTTTTTTTAAAGATGTATTTATTTATTTTATGTATATGAATACACTGTAGCTGTACAGATGAATTCTATTGTGAGTCTTCATGTGGCTGTTGGGAATTGAATTTTTAGGACCTCTGTTCATTCCGGTCAGCCCCGCTTGCTCCGTCCCAAAGATTTATTAAGTACACTGTAGCTGTCTTCAGACACACCAGAAGGGGGCATCAGATCTCATTATGGGTTGTTGTGAACCACCATGTGGTTGCTACGATTTGAACTCAGGACTTTCGGAAGAGCAGTCAGAGGTCTTACCCGCTGAGCCATCTCGCCAGCCCACTACTGGATCTTTAACCCTTTTCACCTTTGAGCTTTCTTTTCCTCATTTTAGTTTTGTTGTTGGATTTTTTTGTTTTTGTTTTTTGGGTTGTTTGTTTGAGACAGTGTCTCACTATATAGCCCTGGCTAGCCTGATTATGCTATGTAGACCAGGCTAGCCTCAAACTCAGGGAGATCTGCCAGCCTTGGCCTCTCTAATTGTTTTGTTTTTTGAGATACATCTTGCTATGTAGCTCAGACTGGCCTTGAAGCGGTGACCTTCCTGCCCTCTCTGAGCTTTAGGATCATAGGCCCGTGTCACTGTGCCCAGCCATCTCTTTTCCTCCCGCACTCCTGTGAGGAAATACCTATAAGTGTTCAGGGTGTGAAGCATGCTCGAAAAATGTCGAAAAATTATCACGGTTATTGTGTGACTTTGGGTATTCATGGGGGACAGTAACTGGAGTGTGTGCCCTCTTATCTTCTGTTGTATGACATTCGTGTCTCCAACATGAGAAGGGGACATGGAGAAGCTCAGTGACCCCAAAGTCACCTGAGCTAGGAAGTCATTTTTAGAACTGGCAAAACGTTTTAACAGTCATGACGTCCCAATCCAGAAAAGCAAGGGACAGTGCTCACTATTCGTTTCCCAGTTTTCGTTTGTCTACTGAGTTCAAGTCCCCCCCAAAGAAGAGCAAAGAGACTCTCAATGCCAAGCCAGCAGAGTCCTTGGCCTGTCTGTTCAGGAGCACCTTGTCCATACCGGCTAAAGAGGCTCCTCCCCAAAGCCCATACAAGTGTCTATCGGGAAGTTCCTGTAGAGGTAAGTGCTGTAGCCAGCAGGTATAGATCACATGATGCTGCAGAGGCCGGACTGGATGCGTGTCCTCTGGAAGTTCCTGCCGAGGGCTTCCTTGGCCCATGTGGATGACCTAAAGGGACAGAGGGGCTGGCGTGGGGCAACTGTGGAAGCACGAGATCTGCCTCCCTGGATGCAGCTTCTCATCTCTGTTTTCTTTAGGACGCTGTTCTCTTACAGCAGTCAGGCTTTGCAGGAGACTGGGATAACGCCGAGTCTTAGATGCTTTCTTCCCTCAACCACAAGCTGCCCATCCTCCAGGGCCCCACCCCTCGGAGGACCCACCTACTGACTCGGAGCTTCTTGGGTGCTATGATGAAGGGATATTCCTCTCCACTGGGACTTGGGCCTCCAGATGGAAGATGGGTTGTGGCTCCTAAGCATGGATGGAGGGGATTAGATACATTTCTCACAGACCTTTTCGTAACCAGGACCTCACAGTGGGAAAGAGGAAGCAGGGGTGGGGACAAATGGGGGCAGATATCTAGCTATGTATTGGTCACTTCACGGAAGATGCCCTGGACAAGCCATGTGCTTGGTAAACACCAGTCCCCTAAGTGATGGAGGAATGAGTCCCTAGAAGGAAACACACCAGGAATCCGAGCCAGCTCACCAAATAGCAAGGCCTTCAGCCCCGTGAGTGAGCTTGAGAGGTTCATGGGACAGCCTAGTAAGGAGAAAAGCCTAACATGGTGCCTGAAGTGGAGCTGGCTCTTCACACACCCTGGGCGCTAAGATACAAAGTTTAAGTTGCTAGGAAACGGCATGAAAGCTAGGGAACAGAGAGCTAGCAACACACACACATCTGGGAAGGCCTGGGAGGAAATGGGCCAGGCCCCCCCCATGAGAGAAGCAGAAATGTGGGAGAGCTGCTGCAGGCAGGGGGAGCCAGAGGTGGGTGGCAGGTGTGTGTGGGGGCACCAGGAAGGTGAGATGAGGGTTCCAACTGCAGGAGTGGGGCGTGTTCCTCCTACCCACCCCCTCTTTCCACTCACGGTTCTGTCTCTGAGGTCCTAACACAGTGGCCGTGTTCACCAACCCCTCCATCTCCTTCTTCTCATGGCCGCCTTCTGACGCTTCACCTTCCCACTGACTGAAAGGTTTTCAGGGACAGAGAACTGGATGTAGCTGGGCTGTGGGACACCCCTGGGGTCAGCTCCCTCCACCCCCACCCCTACCCCAGCCAGCAAACCCTCTTCTACCATGTCAGGACTGCCTGACTCACCTCTCCTGGGCATCTTCTGCACTACTTTGTACCCTGGCTGAGGTCTTTGCCTTCCGTGAAGTCTGCAGCTTTCCAGGAGCAGAGGGCTGGCGAATGTACAGAGAAAACCCACCTGGCTATCACTGCCCTTCCAGCTACCTTTAGGGAGCCACAGTGTCCCCACACAGACTTACGTGCTGGAAGACAGCCCAGGGGGTTTCTGAGACTCAAATTCTGAAGTAAGGCCCTTTGCTCTCTGAAGGTTCACCTACTAAATCTTAGATCAGAAATCAGGCTTGTGGACCCAGCCATAGCCTGACCATTATGCGATGCCCAGTGCCTCTGTGTATTTTCTGAGTTAGTGGAAGGCCTTGGCCCAAGATTTTTGACTTTTAATCCAACCCCCTACCTGTTCCAAGATAACTACCCCTATCCCCCAGTATGGTAACTGAACTAGGGTCTCACATCTGCTGGGCAAGCATCCTACATCTGAACTACACCCTCTCTGCTTCAGGTGAAATAACTGAAGATTATACAGTGTCCTGAGCTTTAAAACAAGAGGGCATTCAACCCATTAAATCCCTCTAATAAAATATACATTTCAATTCTTGGGGTGAGAGGACATTTCCTATAGAGGAAAGCATTTGGAGGGCCTGTGGAGAGAGACTGGAAAGCAAACCGCGCTCGAGGTACAGTCCAAGGAGACCCATAGAAGCCCTACCAAAGAGACAGCTCCTGGAGTTTTCTTGGAGCACCACCCCCATCCTGTGGCCATTTAGGGAATTGCACCCAAGAGCAGCCTCCCAACTCTTCACACGAATGGCTGAAAGGCCTTGGCCTTAACCCAATGGGGCTTGTGACCTCAGCTAAAGTCCCAAGAAACAGCCCGTGGACAAAAAGGTATGTCACAATCTCTGCCCCACCCCCTACAACCTTATATACATCCATCCCTCATGCAAGCCCAGGGGAAAATGAACACGGAGTGGTTAAGTGTGGCATTCCTGAGAAGATTCTTTCTGGGGCATCTTGTCCCCACTCCCACCTCCTCGTCTTAGGTGTCATACTACCAAGAAACGAGCCTGGGCTATCTTCTCCTGAGCCACGAAGGTCCGCATGGCATCTGCCAATTTGGCCACAAGCCGCTCTCGTACAGAACTTGGTTCGTGCTGGGGAGAAAGGAACGGGGGTGGAATGCGGATGAACCGAGCTATGAATCTGCAAAACCAGGAAAGGGACAGAAAGAAAGAGCGAGAGGTCTGATTCCCTTTCTTTGTGCCCTGCCACCATGCCACCATGCCACTATGCCACTGAGCATAAAACTGTAGGCAGACTGCCTCTTCCTCCAGGTAACAGCTGTGGACCTGGTGTGGTGTTTCTAATCAGTAAATACGTGGTGGGAGCAAGGAGCAAGACTGGCAGTATCAGCCGAGACTTCTGGAGGAGGGGAAGGCAGGAAGTCAGAGGCCATGATGGAGGGTCTCACCTGACACAGGGCCAGCGCTTCCTTATAGTATTTCAAGGCCTGGTCATGTTGTCCCAGTCTGGCTGCAGCTGCCCCAAGGCCCTCACACGCCTGCCACTGTCCCTTCACGTCTCCTAAGGACGAGAGCTCGAAAGATCTTCTCATGTTCCCTGTTCCACAGACCCTTCAGGCATTGTGTACCCTCGGTCTTTGTGTCCCCCTCCCTGAGTTCCAAGCTAACCCTCTCATTCTTACCAGTGTCTTGGGCAGCCTGGAGGGCATGCAAATAGCTGTCCCAGGCAGCCCTGTGGTCCCCCAGCTGGCTCAGTGAAAATGCCAGGCCGCTAAAGCTGCGACCCTGCTCCCACCGCTGGCCCACAGAGCCTGAAATCAGAACAGGTCAGTCTGAGTAGGGACTTGGTTGCTGGGGCAATGAAACCCTGCCCTCAACAAGGGAGGATCCCAGGAGTCCCAAAGTTCAGCCTCAGCGCCTGTAGGTGACCCACAAAGACCTAAGTTATCCAGGTTGAGCCTCTCACCTTGTTTTACCCCAAATACCTCCCTAGCAAGTTGGGACCTGTGGGTTAAGAGACTATATTAATATGCTGAGGAAAAATAAATAAATAAATAAATAAATAAATAAATAAAAGATCAGAGATCTGTCTCTACCTCTGGAGTGCTGGGATCAAAGGTGTGCACCATAGCGGGCAGGTTAAAAAAAAAACAAAAAACAAAAACTATTTAAGGGCTAGACACCCAGGTCATAGATTCATAGATACCCAGGTCCAATCTCACTTGTGTGATTGGATACCGTGTGTGTGTGTGTGTGTGTGTGTGTGTGTGTGTGTGTGCGTGTGTGTGTGTGTGTGTGTGTGTGTGTGTATGTTTCTGTAGTGCTGGGAATGGAATCCAGGGCCCTGTGCATGTCAGGCAAGTGCTTTGCCACTGAGCCCCACCCTCAGCTACCATTGTTTTTAATTTTTTCATATTTGTTTCTGTGGGTATATGGCTGTGCACAGAAGGGAGTCAGGACCACTTGCGGGAATTGGTGCTCTCTGACATCCACATGGGTTCTGGGAAGTGAACTCGGGCCAACTTGCTTAGCAGTAAGTACCCTTCCCTGCTGAGCCATCCCATCTGCCCCTCACAGCACCATCATTATGTGTGGCAACTAAAGGGCAGAGATGGGAAGTGGTTTGCTGCTGAAGGAGGAGATTCAGGGCAGCACCTGTGGCCTCCCAACCTCCAGCTCCAGGCCACTGTGCTCACTACCTTCTGCTCTGTCTGCTTCTTCCATTTCAGGTAGTCCCAGCCCAGTAACTGGTCCCAGAGATTCAGCCAGCCATGCTCCCGGTGTAGCGCCTTGCCGATCGGGACCCAGGCTCCTCAGTCCCCTCCCAACTCGTGGGACACCACCCCGTTCATTGGAAACATTTTATTCTTTTTCTTTTTTGACAGGATACTATGTAACCCAAGCTGGCCTGGAATTTGGATCGCTTAAAGCTTCTGATTCTCTTGTCTCCACCTACTGAGCACTGAGACTGCAGATGAGCACCACTGCACTGGGTCTATGTGGTGCTGGGAACCAAATCAGAGCTTTGTGTATGCTGGGCAAGCACTCCAGAAATGTGGTGTGTGTGTGTGTGTATGCACACACATGCATATATGATGTATATGTATCCTCTCCAAGCCTGAAACCTCTTTTTAATCCTTTAGTCTTGGCCCCAGTCCCCAGTCCCTGGGACCCACCATGCAGACTTGCAGCCTTCTGGTGAAACTCCTGGGCTTCCCAATAGTTGCCAAGGACATTGTGGGTCATTCCAAGATTTTGAAGCACTGTAGCCTGCTCTGATGGCTGTCGACACAGGGGTAGGGCCTGCAGGAAGGCCTCTACTGCCAGAGGGAACAGTTGGAGTTGGAAGTAACCCATGCCTAGATCATTGTAGAATGGCCCTGGAGAATAGAACCAAAGTCACTGATGGCCAGATGGGCCATAGCTAAGGCTGTAACGGTATAGCTTCTGACCCACTCACTCCTCCAGATTCCCCAGCCCCCAGGACACCACCGAGCTTAGGCTCAGCACCTCTTTAGAGCCCACACCTTGTTTACTAAGGCTCACCTAGCAGTCCCTGGTCGGTGCTCCGGTCAGCATCAGCAAGCTTGCGGCTCTCCTCCAGAGCCCGCAGCACATCACTCAGTCCATACTGCCGACTGCTCAGCATACATCTCACGGCAGCCACCTGAGCCAAGGCTGCATCCCAGAGCTGGCCTGCATGGGCATAGGCCTGGCTTGCTTCCTGTAAACTGCAGGCTGCTTGCTTAGGCCATCCCAGGGCCTGATAGCAGGCTCCTATTTTTGCCTGTGCCTCCCCATGGTAGCCCTGTGGTTGGTAATGGACCAGAGCCCTGTGGTACCAGTCCAAAGCTTGAGTCAGGTCACCAAGGGCGTGATGGGCTAAAGCCACATTGAAGCACTGGTCACCATGACACCAGCCTTCGGACTTCTCTTCAGGGTGGGCTCTCAGAAGTAGCTCAAGACCTGTGGCTGGGTCTCCAGTCTCCACATAGGCAGCCCCTAAGTTAAAGGCACAGGCTTGAAGAATGGAGCTGTCTCTGGTTGATGGGGCCTTGGAGGCCAGCAGGAAGGCCTTCTGGAAGCTGCCCAAGGCCTCCTGAATCTGAGCAGCATGCAAGGCCCTGTGGCCATCCCTGGTGAGGCTCCGGATCTTGGCTTCTTCTTGCAGCCTCTTCTTTTTCTCCTTTTTCTTCCTGCAGTTTGAGGGTTTTGGCACAGTCTCAAGCTTCCAGTGGCTATCCTTAGGGATAGGGGAAGACCCAGGGTTGATGCCAGGAACAGAGAGGTCAGCATGTCAGCCTTAGTTCTCGCCCTCTACCTCTCCAATAGGATCCCTTAAGGGAAATTTGGCTCTACCTCTGGCCTCCAGGGACCAAGGATTTTCCTCTGAACTCTTACCTTGCTTCCTGTGTCCCACTGGGCAGCATTTTGACTTTCTCTCTTTAGAACTCTCCCAAGTTCTTCGTCAGGACTCAGACCAAGTAACTTTCTGAACACTGCCTTCTGTGAATCCAATCCCCCATGTTACCAAAACCAAAACCAGACCAATCAAAAGTCCTGCAAACTTCTGTAATTTCTCAGGATTCTTCCTCCCTAAGTCTTTCCCCTAATGTCTACTCCCAGCATTGGAGATTGAACCCAACTTTCAAGGCAAGCACTCAACACTGATCTGCACCAGATGCTCTGTTTATCACAGTCTGTCACTGGCCTGGGAATGAGTTGAAGGCATTAGATCTTTAATGAAAGTTTACTAAAGGGTTGGGGCCGGAGCACTGGCTCAGCAGTTAAGAGTACTTGTTGCTCTAGCAAAGGGTTCAGGTTTGGATCCCAGCGCCCACAAGGTGACTGACAATCACCTGTAATTCCAGTTCCAGGAGATCCAACTCCTCCTTGTCTCTGAGGGCATCATATGCACTCGGTGCATGGACATGCATGCAAGCAAAACAGCCATACACATAAAATAAAAATATTTTTTAAGAGGGCTGGAGAGATGACTTAGTAATTAAGCCTAATTAACTCTGCTTTTTCCAGAGATCCTGAATTTGGTTTCCAGAATCCAGGTCAGACAGCTTGCTCACAACTACCTGTAACTGTAACTCCAGGAAATCCAAAGTTTTTGGTATACACACACGCATACACACACATGCATACACACACACACACACACACACACACACACACACACACTCTCTCTCTCTCTCTCTCTTTTTTTTTTTTTGGTTTTTCAAGACAGGGTTTCTCTGTATAGTCTTGGCTGTCCTGGAACTCACTTTGTAGACCAGGCTGGCCTCGAACTCAGAAATCCACCTGCCTCTGCCTCCCGAGTGCTGGGATCAAAGGCGTGCACTGCCATGCCCGGCAACACACACACTCACACACACACACACACACACACACACACACACACACACACTCTTAAAACAACAGCAACAACAACAACAAAACTCTCTTTAAAAGGTTAGTGAATTTTAAAATTTGAGTCACAGAAGTGACTCACCCTTGTGGCTTCTGCAGGCACTTGAACTGACATACACCTATACACATACACATTTTAAAAATAAAATATCTTAAGCCTGGTGTGGTGGCACAGACCTTTAATCCTAGAATTCAGGAGGCAGAGGCAGGTAGACCTCTGAGATCTAGGCCAGCCTGCTCTTCTAGATAACCAGAGATATACAGAAAACCCCTATTTCAGGGCAGGGGAAAGGAAGACCAGCAATAAGAAAAGCATATATATATATGTGTGTGTGTGTGTGTATGTGTATGTATACATATATATATGTATGTATATGTGTATACATATGTATATGTATGTTTTATATACATATATATATATATACATATATGTATATATATATACACACACACACACACAATTTAAAATCATCTTCAAAGGTCCACTTCTGTGACACTATATGAACTCAACTGTGCACCCCATCTGTCATTCCCTGGGGATTATGGTCCTCTTTAGTCAACATCTAAAGGGCTCATTTTTGTTATTTTGAATTGTGTGTACATGAGCACATGTGGTTATGTGCACCAGAGGCTTTGAATCCCATGGAGCTGAGGTCATCCTTGGTTACGAGCTGCCCGGTGTGGGTGCTGGGACCTGAACTCAGGTCTCTGCAAGATCAAAAAGTACTCAGAGCTGTCTTCTCAGCTTATCTGAGCGCCAGCATCTCCGTCAAAACAAAACAGACAAACAAAAGGCTGTCACACACCTTTAAAATCCCAACTCAGGATGTAAAGACAGGCAGATCTCTGGGAGTTCAAGGCCAGTCTGGTTTGCATAGTGAGTCCAGGACAGCAGGGTTACAAAACCCAAACAGGATACACAGGGCTTCCCCTCACCTCTTACACAAGGCCTTGTGACCTACGTGCTGCTGCTTTATAAACCAACGGGAATTCAGCACAGCCACCTCCAGCGGTGGCAGGAGCTGTACTAGCCCCGGGCACTCAAAGCTGAACAGACACTGAGTTAGGAAGAGGCTGATGTCCAGGAGGCGTCTGTGTGCATTGACTGTGCCCTTCCTATTGTCTCCTCTACTTTCTGCCAGTCGGTTCCCGCCTTGGTCCCCAGAGAACTCTTAAGTTCAGATAGATTCTTCTCATCAGCACATTTCTCCTGGACTGCCTCTCTTCCCAGGAAACTGAAAAAAAAAAAAAAAGCCGAAAAACGACCCCCCCCTCAACCCCCACTTTTTCTCTTTTACAGAGAGGGGGCAAAAGGGTTTCTGCTTTTCAAAGATATTTTCTCTGGAGTTGGGGATTTGGCTTAGTGGTGGAGAAAAGGGAGAGAGGATGAGAGGGAGGAAGGGAGGGTGGGAGGGAGGAAGGGAGGGTGGGAGGGAAAACTAGAAAGAGTTGCTTCTGAAAACACATAAAATCCCGACTTCATAAGGCTCCCCACCTTGAGGCACTCCAGGCTGTCACCTTGAGGCTCCGGACTGTCCCCTGCACAGTCTTGGGGACCCCACTCCAGGACCTCTTACCTCTGTCTGTCCTGTTTTCTCCACAGTGGCCTTCTGGAATGGTTCTGCTGGCTTAGGTTACTTCCCAGCAGCCTTGAGCGCAGAACTGTGTTACCAGACACCTGGCACTCTCCTTTCCTCCCAGGTAATCCTTCGAGTGACAGCTGTGGTAACCTATCTTAGTGGAGGACCCTAATGGTGCTCAGACATAGTCACCTAAGACCTGTTTCCCTTCCTGCTTGGCTGCCCCATCCCTGCGGACACACCTTCCAGTTCCTTCAAATAATATATCAAACTACCATGAGACAGTCATCTGTTCTTTCCCATCCTCTCTTCTTTTTTTTTTTTTTTTAAGATTTATTTATTATATGTGAGTACACTGTAGCTGTCTTCAGACACCCCAGAAGAGAGTGTCAGATCTCATTACAGATGGTTGCAAGCCACCATGTGGTTGCTGGGATTTGAACTCGGGACCTTTGGAAGAGCAGTCAGTGCTCTTAACCACTGAGCCCCCATCCTCTCTTCTTAATTTAATTTAATTCTAAGGTAGGTTCTTGTGGTGATCTTCTTTCCTTCTTTCCTTCCTGAGTGCTGGGATCACAGATTGTGCCACCAAGCCCTGCTCCGTCTCTCCCTTTCAGAGAGAGACATGACAGACCAAAGAACTCCATCTGCTACAGGGGGTGACTACAAGCTTTTTTTTTTTTAAATTATTATTTATTTTATGTATATGAGTGCACTGTAAACTCTGTAAACTCCAGGTTCTGTTTGATGTGTTTAATGAGAGGACAGGAGGCCCCACAATCACCAGGAATCTCTAACTCACCAGCTCACCAACCCATGAACCTACCACCAGTGGCTGCAACTAAACGAAATTTGCCCCTTTCCCCATTTGCCTAGGAAAAAGCCTTTTTAAGTAGAAGGGCCATTGCCAGAAACAGACTCCTGAAGTAGATGCACTGACCATAGTTGCAACACAGGCGTTTGCGCAGGCCTGGCACCCAGGGCCATCTCTGAGCTCCAGACAGGCTGAAGCTTCTGCTCTGGCCTGGCTTTCAGAGGTGCTAGCACAGCCTGTCCAGGCCAAGTAGGCCACAGAGTGGTCCCATACTCAGTAGGCTTTCCTTGAGGAAAATAGGGGGCGGGGGTGGGAGGGCCTGAAAGTGTTCTCAGCCAAGGTCCTAAGGGGCTCTCTCCCAGATCCTCTGTCATTCTGAACCAGCATCCAGTTCCCTTCAGTGCCACACCCACCATGTCCTCGAATCTCCTTCCACATCACTGACAATACAAGCAGCACCAACAATCAACGTGGTCACGATTAACACATACATTTCAATGATAACTTTAAATGCCAGTGGAATCAACTCTTCAAAAGACACAGACTGACAAAAGCCAGGGGCTAGAGAGATGGCTCAGTGGTTAAGAGCACTGACTCCTCTTCCAGAGGTCCTGAGTTCAATTCTCTGCAGCCACATGGTAGCTCACAACCATCTGTAATGAGATCTGACACCCTCTTCTGGTGTGTCTGAAGACAGCTACAGTGTACTCTTATAAATAAAATAAATAAAATTTAAAAATAATCAAACAAAACTCCCCAAATCCATCTATCTGTTACTGCCAAGAAATGCATCTTAGCTGTAAAGATAGGCACTGCTAAAAGGGTGGACAAAGTACTCCATCAAACAGAACCAGGAAGAAGCAGGTATCAATATCCTAATAACTGACAAAACACCTCAAACTAAAACAAGTCAAAAGAGATAAGGGGGACACTTCATCCTAACCAAAGGGACAATTAACCAAAGAGATGTCACTATTCTAAACCCAGCTCTGCGGTGCCCAATTTCATTTTTAAAAGTCTACTACTGTATTTAAAGACAAATTATCTTCAATCCATTAATAGCTGATTTCAGTACCCTTCTTGTGTCATCTGGACAAAAAATAAACAGAAACACAATTCATTGACATCATACATCTAATGGACTTAACAGACATCTACAGAACATTCCACTCAGCCAGGCATGGAAACTTTTCTAAAGTAGACCATATCTGGGACACAAAACAGGTCTTTATATATTCAGGAAGATGGAAATAACTCCTTATATCCTATCAGAACACAATGCAATAAAACTTGAAATTGACACCAAAAATTTCTAGTCAATATGCAAACTCATGGAGATTTAACAACTCATCACTGGAGTTAATGAAGAAATCAATCAATCAATCAATCTCCCTGTAACTAAACCAAGGACACCTCTGGCACACATGGAAAGCAGCCCTACAGGGGGAATCTATAAGATGCCTGTATTAAAGGATCAGAAAGAATGGCTCCAGAAGTTAGAGAGACAAGAGGAGCTAAATAAAGAATCCAAGGCCAGATGGATTCACAGACGAATTCTACCAGACACTCAAAGAGGATCTATAGCCAGTCCTTCACTATTACAAAAAAGAAAAAAGAAAAAAAAAGAGCTTGCCTGTGAGAGATTATCTTGGCCATGTTAATTGATTAGGTAGACCCTTTTTAATTGTGGGTGGGGCCATTCCCTGGACAGGGGACCCTGGAGTATACAAAATGGAGAAAAGGAGCAATTTCATATATGTGTATAAAGTGTTGTCATATTTATTCCTCATATTGTGTCATTTGAAATATTTCTGTATAGAAGGAATATTATCTCTATAAATAATCTTCACATTGACTTTGTTAGTTGTGTAGGAAGTCTTTTGTTTGTTGTTTGTTTTTCAAGACCCTGTTTCTCTGTGTAGCCCTGACTGTCCTGAAACTTGCTCTGTGGACCAGAGTTGGCCTCAAACTCACAGAGATCTTCCTGCCTCTGCCTCCCCTAGTATTAAAAGAATGTGCCACTCCAGGAGAAGTTTTTTTTTTTTTTCTTTTAAAGATTTATTTATTTATTTATTTATTTATTATATGTAAGTACATTGTAGCTGCCTTCAGACACACCAGAAGAGGGCATCAGATCTCATTATGGATGGTTGTGAGCCACCATGTGGTTGGTGGCTCAGAAGAGCAGTCAGTGCTCTTAACTGCTGAGCCATCTCTCTTTTTTTTTAAAATGACTTATTTAGTTACTTTTATTTTATGTGCATTGGTGTTTTGCCTGCATGTATGTTTGTGTGAGGATGTCGGACCCCCTGAGGCTGTAGTTGGGACAGTTGTAAGCTATTATATGGATGCGGGGAATTGAACCCGAATTCTCTGGAAAAGCAGCCCGTGGTCTTAACCGCTGATCCATCTCTCCAGCCCCAACCCTTAGCTGGCGATTTCAACCAGACTCCATGGTGGCGGGACCTCCTTTCCCTTCCCACACCCTTTTAATTAATCTGTTTTTCTGTCCTGCTCAAGATCAGCTGAAGCCTTCACTAGGAAGGTCTCTGCCTCCACTGCAGTGGATCTTTCCCTCTGTGCGGCATAGACCTCCAAGCTTTTGACTGTGCTATCTGTTGTTGCTGTAACAGCACTAGTCTAGAACATGTATATCCCTGCATTTGTCATCTAGTTCAGAGTAAAACACCAAATAGCACACAGGGAGGCCCAGGAATTCTATAGGAAGTAGGACAGGTTAGTGAAAGGAAGGGCAGCTGCAAGGACTATTTGTTAAAAAGCCAGATGAGCAGCGGGGCCTTAGAGAAAGCAAATCAAGAAACTGACCTAAGCTAGCTCACGATCTCTAAGAGGAACTACAAAACCCAGGGTTCCCTGCGGCACGAACGGGAAGCGTCCCATCCCGGCGTGACCGCAGTGAGGGGTGGTGTCCCAGCGGCGGGAGATTCAAAACTGGCAGGAGAAGGAACATGGAGCCGTGCGCGGCAGGCCGAGCTCGGACAGCCTGTGAGTGCGGGAAGGATCTGAGGGTGGAGCGGGGTGCTGCTGGCGGGGCTTGGTTTTCGCGGGATTGGCTGCCCGGAGCACTGCTCCCCCGGGAATTCGCCGAAGTGTGCTCCAGGTAACTGAGCTGCAAACCCTTCAAAGGGCGCACTCCCTTTTTCCCAGTTTCTGGGGCTCCAGGGTGGAGGAGTCTAGATGATCTAAATGGCCCCTTAAAACTCAGCAGTTACTGTATTTGCCAAAAAGTGCCACGGGACGGGATTCCGCATTGAGACGCTGCCTCCCAAATGACTTGACGCCTGATCACCTGGACGCTTTTTTAAAATGCAGAACCCGGAGGGCCGGTTTGGCAGCGCACTCCAGTAATTCCAACAGTTGCAAAGTGGAGGCCGAAGGTCAAAAGTTCATGGTCATTGTTAGCTACATAGTATAGAGAGGACAGCCTGGGCTACCTGAAACATGGTAACTCGGGCTGAGAAAAACTCGGGTTGGTGGGGAGGGTGGAAAGGATTCCACCTGACCATCTGAATGAAAAACAATGTCCATCCACCTCATGAAGGAACGGAAGCTCCAGGAAACCTGTTTGTTTGTTTGTTTGTTTGTTTTTGAGACACTCTGGTATGTGGGCGTGTGTGCAGGCAGGAGGCTAGCGCCTCCCTTGCTCAAGGCCCCTCCCATTCCACCTCGCTGAGTTCCCAATTCATAACTCTGAGGTGATGTCACTCACTTACTGGTTTATTTTCCATGCTTCAACAACCAACTCTTGTTCCTTTGTAAACTCCCTCAGAGCAATCAGGGGATTTTTCTGCTGTTGGCCAGCACTTTCAAATCTGTATTTGGAAGCGTGTGTCTGTTGAACTGCCAATTCAAATAAGCCCAGCCCTTCCTGAAGTCATACTGCAGGATATCCAAGATGAGGAAATGGGATAAGGAATAAAAATGACTGGAGTGCCCAGTCAAAGACAGAGAGACCATGCTGTCTCTTGCGTATTCTCTGAGCTCGGTTGTTCGTTGCTCCTGTGCGCAGCTGTCCCGTGTTTATGTTTATAGTGTGTTCCCCATGAAAAACATAGAGAGGTAGTAAGACTGTGGCTAAGGCAAAATAGGAGTACTCCGTAGCCCAGAAAGGTCTGGCATGAATGAATGACTGCGCTAATGGTTGATGATGTCAGCCATGCTCCCAAGGATGACAGTGAAGGGGGTTCATGAGAAAGATGGGAAGATGACTGGCTGCATAGGAGACAAGGAAATGTCTCTGGTACAGAAGGCTGCAGGATGCTCCCTGATAATGGGTACACTGGGAAGAACTGGGGCACGGAGAGGGTTTCTGTGCTCTGAGGGGACTGCTGAGGGAATATGTTCAGAGCTGAGGTCCCTGTCTTGGTTTTTGGTTTTTTTATGATCCATTTTTATTTATTTTTTATTTTTTGGTTTTTCGAGACAGGGTTTCTCTGTGTAGTCCTGGAACTCACTCTGTAGACCAGGCTGGCCTCAAATTCTTGTCTCTGAAGATTTTTTTTTCTTTCTTTTTTTGTTGAGACAGGGTTTCACTGTATAGCCCTGGCTGTCCTGGAACTCACTCTGTAGACCAGGCTGGCCTTGAACTCAGAAATCCGCCTGCCTCTGCCTCCCGAGTGCTGGGATTATGGACATGCACCACCACTGCCCAAGATCCATTTTTATTTATGTGCACGTGTCTGTGTGAATATACACCTTGTGTGTATGGGTGCCCACAGAAGCCAGAAGTGGGCATTGGTAGTTGTGAGCTGCCCAGCCCAGCGTGGGTGCTGGGTTTCCTATCTAACGCTGCATTCCTTGCCTTGTCTCCCCTCACGATTTAGATGAGCGCCTCACAGCTGAGGAAATGGATGAGCAGAGGCGACAGAATGTCGCCTATCAGTACCTCTGCCGGCTGGAGGAAGCCAAGCGGTAAGCAGGGTCCACTTCTCCTACCTGATTCCAGTCACCTGTCCCCAGAGCAAATGCAAACAGACAAGGGGCTGTGCTGCTGGAAAGGGCAAGTTAAAATAGTTTTGTCTAGCCATGCATGAGACCACACCCCTGTAGTCTCAGTGCTTAGGAGGTAAGAGGATTAAAAAAAAAAAAAAATCAAGGTCAGCCCAAAGGAGGTGGCTCAGTAAAGTGCCACTACTGGGGAGGCAGAGGCAGGCAGATCTCTGAGTTCAAAGCCAGCCTGGTCTACAGAGGTCCCTGACAGCCAGGGCTACACAGAGAAACTCTGTCTCAGAAAGAAGAAAAAAAAAAAAAGCGAAAAAGAAAACAAAACAAAGTCTTGATTAGTTTCAGGCTCAATAGAAGACGCCATATTTTCCTTAGACAAGGTCTCTCACTGAACCTGGAGCTAGGCTGCTGGGGTCACCAGTACTTGTGGCTATGCCTGGGGTTTTATGTGGGTGCAGGGCTTTGAGCTCAGGCCCCCATGCCTGTGTGGCTAGCACTCTGACCTGTTGAGTCATTTTCCACTCCCTTTTTATTTCCTTAAAAAAATTTGTTTTTAAAATTTAACTTAATGTATATGATTGTTTTGCCTATATGTTTGTCTGTGTACCGTGTGCATGTCTGGTGCCCTTGGAGGCCAGAGGGGTTATCAGATCCACTGGAACTAGAGTTACAGATGCGTGAGCCGCCATTCAGATGCTGGAATCAGAATTGGAACCTTTTACCTCTGAGCCATCTCTCCAGCGCCACCCCCCCTTTTTTTTTCTTAGCCAATAGTCTCTGTTAATGTTTTCCAAAAAGAAGATAGGATGAAGCAGATAGGAAATCAGATGTCTAGCAAGGACAGCTCGAAATAAGATCTGCTTGGCTCCCTTTGGAAACATACTATCTGTAGACCTCAATATCTGGAGAGTCTGTTTAGGGAGTCACTGTGCCTGACTTGTATAACCTCCAGCAGTAAAATGCATTTATATTCAAAGTGTGCTCAGACTGATAGCTCCCTGATCCTGGCAGCTGCCCACTGAAGACCGGTGATGCTGGCCTCATTTCTACAGAATGCAGTGGAGTCTCAGAGGTGAACTGAGGAAATCATTTCATCAGACATGAGCTTTCTGTACCTAAGTTCTCAGAACCATAAACAATGAGAGAAATGGCAGAGCCCATTTGGTTTGAGTCAGGTGTGTAGCCAGACAAAGTGAGAGGTTACCTTACACATCAGGGTAAGAGTCTGGCTATACCTCCATGAAGTCAGGCTGTAGTGACAGTTTTAGAATTTTGGGTTTTTTGGTTTGGTCTTGTTTTTTTGAGACAGGATTTTTTTGGTGTAATCAACCCTGGCTGTCCTGGACTTGCTTTGTAGACCAGACTGGCCTGGAATTCATTGGGATCCCTCTGCCTCTGCCTCCTCTGCCTCTGCTGGGATTAAAGGCATGTCCCACCATGCTCAGCTGTTTTCTATAAAAATACAGACATATTGTAAGACTGTGCTTTCATTTTATCCCAGGTGGGGGGGGGGGTGTGTGTGTGTGTGTGTGCGTGCGTGCGTGCGCGCGCGGGGGGGGGGGGGGGGTGTGCTTTGACTGCCCACAACAGCTGACTATGATTTGCCTCCTGCTCTAGCAGAGGCGTGGTTTCAACAGCTGCATATAGTTTCTGCCATTGCGTGTTGTTTGGAATTCTGGGACCTTTTCAGAGAGTGAGGGCTTTAAGAGGCATTGGTGATGGTTGTTCATGGGGGTTGGTTGTAGTTTGTTAATAGCCATAGTTAAAAAGAAATTAGATTAAGAGATCTCTCTCCCCCACCCCCCCATCAAACTGGGAGGGGGAGGGGGAGAAAGGGTGAAAAAAAGAAGAACATGTAAAGTAGCAAAGACCAGCTACAGCAGGCAGGTATGGGAGCCACCCAGGGAGGCTTTCCAAGGTGAATGAGGGAAAGGGTTGGCCTATTCAGGCCTCTGTGGCAGCCTGGGGAAATTGGGGATCAGCAAGCCAATAGGGTAGGGAAGGGATGGAGTGTCAGGTCAAAAGGGATGGGCAGATCCTGCAGGCGCAAGGACCTGTGTGGCCTGCCAGTGGGTAAGACATGCTCTCCTGTTCATAGTTGGATGGAGGTGTGCTTGAAGGAGGAGCTTCCTTCCCCTGTGGAGCTGGAGGAGAGCCTCCGGAATGGAGTGCTACTGGCCAAGCTGGGCCACTGTTTTGCACCCTCTGTGGTCCCCCTGAAGAAGATCTACGACGTGGAGCAGCTACGCTACCAGGTGGACACAGTGTGATCTATCCCCTTACCATCTCTCCCCCACCAAGATGCCCCTTTTCACAGCTATAAGGGTATGGGACCACGTCATTTAAGGGTCCATATATGAGCTGGCCGTGACATGCATGCTTTCATCCCAGCACTTGGGAGGCTGAGACAGGCGGATCTCTGTAGTTTGAGGCTGAGGCCAGCCTGGTCTACAAAACATGTCCCAAGACAGCAGGGGCTGGCTACACTAAGAAGCCCTGTCTCAAAAAAACAACAACAAAAAAGTCCATATACAGTCATTTTTGAGGATGAAAAGAAGTATAAATAATTGTATGTGGTTAGTATCTATTCACTAGCATCTCTCTGCCATGTGGGTGCTCCCCTAACAGCATGGAGCCCTGCTGCCTGGGCCATAAGGTGCCCTGAGGTACAAATGGCTGGAGGTTTTTCTAATTACACTGCACACTCCGAGGCTCGTGGGCTTTGCCACCCTGAAGGGTCTTGCTTGTCTCTTCTTGTCTCTCTTTTTATTTTTAGACTTGTTTATTTATTATATGTAAGTACACTGTAGCTATCTTCAGACACACCAGAAGAAGGTGTCAGATCTCATTATGGATGGTTGTGAGCCACCATGTGGTTGCTGGGATTTGAACTCAGGACCTTCGGAAGAGCAGTCAGCGCTCTTAACCGCTGAGCCATCTCTCCAGCCCCAAGTCTCTTCTTCATGCTCTAACCAGCTCGAGCCTCTTGTCCTGAGCCAGCTTGGAAGCCTTACTGCACTGCCCTCTCTGTCCCTGCCTCCCCACTGTCCAGCCCGATCACCATTTCTGGTGGTTTCCACTATTTTTCTGTTCCATGGGGCAGAGAATCCACAGGGTAGCATCCGTTGGATCCTCTTATCCTTCCTCCCCACTTAAGCTGGCATCTGGGCTCCTCCCATAGGGAGTCCTGAGACCGGTAAAACATTCCCTCTTTCCTCCCTTTCAGGCGACTGGCTTGCATTTCCGGCACACGGACAACATCAACTTTTGGCTCTCTGCGGTAGCCCACATCGGTCTGCCTTCGGTAAGACTCCATGTGATCTAAGAGAAAGTTCCTCGGGGGACTCTGGGCCTTTGAACTAGGTTGTTAGGTCTCTGCTGTCACCTCCCTATTAATGAAAGGAGGGAAGGTCTCCTGGACTGAGGCTCATCAGTACTGTCACGTGGCGCCCCTGTGTAGTGTAGATGGGGCTACACAGAGAAACCCTGTCTCGAAAAACCAAAAAAAAAAAAAAAAGTGAAAGGGCAGCTGGAGAGATGGCTTGAAGGTTAAGTGCCCTTACTGTATCTACAGAGGATCTGGGTTCAATTCCCCAATAGCCACTTGGTTCATAACCATCTGGAACTCCAGTTCCAGGGACCCCTATTCCCTCTTCTACTCTTATAGGCACCAGGCAGGCATGTGGTACACTTGAATACATATAAGCAAGACACTTTTACATATTTTAAAAAAAAATTAAAAAAAAAAGATTTATTTATTTTATGTATGAGTGTTCTACCTGCATGTACACCTACATGCCAGAAGAGGGCACCAGACTGCATCACAGATGGCTGTGAGCCACCATGTGGTTGCTGGGAATTGAACTCTGGAAGAGTGGCCAGTGTTCTTAACAACCAAGTCATCTCTCTAGCCCCATTTTTTTTATTTTTATTTATTTTTATTTTTTAAGAGAGACATTTTAGGAGACAGAAGCAGTGGTGGGCGTATGCTGTGTTGGTGTAAGTGGGACAGCTCTCTAGCTTTGGTCCCTTGTTAAGCTGACTATAACATAGGATGTACTAAGCTTATGTTTCGTTTCTTTCTCTCTCTCTTTTTAATAATAATGTTTTATGATCGATTGATTTATTTTTACTTTTATGTATATTGGTTTTCTGCCTACATATGTGTCTCTGTGAGGGTGTCAGATCCCTGGAACTGGAGTTACAGAGAGTTGTGAGCTGCCACGTAGGTGCTGGGAATTGAACCTGGGTCCTTTGGTTGAACCTCTTCCTTTGGAAGAGCAGCAAGTGCTCTTAACCACTGAGCCATCTCTCCAGCCCCAGGTTTCATTTCTTAGAGGTTTTTGCAGATCAGAGGCCCTTGGCTTGAAAAACAGCGTGGCATGCTTGGTGCCTTTGTGGGTCATAGCAATGCATGCCTTGTTCAGCCCTGCCTAAGCGCACGGCCCAGAGTACATTATCTATGTGGTGAAAATCTCCGGTCAAGGACCAGACTCACTCGGGCTGAGTGCCTGGGACCTGATTTCCCTACAGGAGACTATAGCCTGCATCCTGTAGCTCCAGAGGTCCCATCTAGTGGTCAGCTGACCCTGAACACTCTGTGACTATGTAACTGGCTGCGTCTTGGCTTACTTAGTAAGCCTTTTTGACATCTGACTAAATGGGAATGGTTATAGGAACTGACTTAGAAGCCTGGGTTGCAGGCACTCCCAGCTCTGGTTGGAGAGGGATGCATTGTTCAACATGATCCTCCCTCCCTAGGCCAGCTTGGAAGCTGTATTGCACAGCCCTCCTTGGTGCCGCTCTTCCCAATGTGCAGCAATTGTCTGGTTTCTCCTCTAGATCTTCCTCCCAGAGACCACAGACATCTATGACAAAAAGAACATGCCTCGGGTGATCTACTGCATTCACGCTCTCAGGTGAGACAGCCTGACTTGTCAGCCAGGCTCCTCTACCTGGATCAGCCAAGAGCAATCAATGCTGTAGAAAGGAGGGAGGGCGATAGCCGACTGAGCAGTTTTGGGTATTTACGTTCATAAGCGTGCTCGTGAGCACGTGTGTGTGTGTGTGTGTGTGTGTGTGTGTGTGTGTGTGCCTTGCAAATGAAGGAACAGCAGGATGAAGCCATGACTTGGACGTGAATGAGTCAGAACAAGGGCCCATCAGGAGCAGCTCGTGCAAGCCACTTAGTGCCAGCATGGGAGGCTACTTGGTTCTATTCACAGGCAGGCATTACAGTTGGCCGAATCATAGAATGGGCCTGGCCAGATCCCGGGTCCTCAGTGTCACCTCTTCACGCCCTCTCTTCCCGGACCCTTCTTTGCCTCCATTTCTGGCCTCTGTGGCTGTGTTTGCTGTAATCTTCCTCTTGTCTCCACTGTGACTTCCGCTGCAGCGTGCCCTCTGTGGAGCTGCCACAGCTATAGAGACTTGTATGGTATTTTATTCCTTCTGTGGCTCTTGGCTGGCTATTCCCATGCACTGGAGTGACTGGAGGGCAACTGCTAAGTGCTCTCCACCTCTGGGTCTCCATCGTCATTTTACACACCTGTGGTCAAGGTGTGGAGGTTAGTACATCCCAATGTCCTAATACCTTCTGTCCTTCCCAGTCTCTTCCTCTTCCGGCTGGGATTGGCTCCACAGATCCATGACCTGTATGGGAAAGTGAAATTCACAGGTAAGCCAGCTCCTTTCCTTTGTCCATAGACTAAGCAGGGGCTTGGGGGTTCTAGGCCTAATGAAGAGCATCCCTGGCGTCATTGCAGCTGAGGAACTCGGCAACATCGCCTCTGAACTGGCCAAATATGGCCTCCAGTTACCGGCCTTCAGCAAGATCGGGGGCATCCTGGCCAATGAGTTTTCAGCCGATGAGGCTGCAGGTAGGGCTGGACTCTGCCCCTGGGTAGGATGTGGGAGCATGGGGCAGCATGGAGGGGAGGGGGCGCCACTGCAAGCTTCATAGCCCTTGGGAGGGATCTGGCACCTCATCCACAGGCAAGGGGGTCAAGCTCCCTGGTGCTTCGGCCAACTGTGCTCTGGTCTGGGTCCCTTCTGGCTTCTTGACCTTGCTGTGTTACCCCTCCAAGTCCATGCAGCTATTCTGGCCATCAATGATGCCGTGGAGCGAGGGGTGGTAGAGGACACTCTGGTCACCTTGCAGAATCCCAATGCTCTCCTGGGGAATCTTCGAGAACCTCTGGCAGCTGTCTACCAAGAGCTGCTGGCCCTAGCCAAGATGGAGAAGGCGGCCAATGCCAGGAATCATGTAAGGAGAAACCTTGGGTTATAGGGGCCAGGAAGTTGAGAGGCCTAGGGAGTCTCAAGCGGGAACTAGGACTGTGCTTTGTCCTGCCTCGGGGGACCGTTGAGAAGGAGCAGAGGAGCTGGAGGGTGATCTCTGTGAGGGAGCAGGCTGGAGGGATGAGCCTCAGGCAGCTGAAGTGGGTCTGGAAGGAAACATGAGCCCTGAGGCCAGACTGCAGAGTCTACAGGCCGACTGGCTTAATTGTTGGTGTCTGGGGGTAGACCCCACGTTCTCCTCAGTCCTCAGCAGGCTGGTCTTGGCCTGGCTGGCTGTCAGTCTGCAGAAATGACAAGGATAGGGAGGAAGAGATTGTGCTGTCACCCCCCCACCCCACCCCCGCACCTCCCCATCTCAAGTCTCTCTCCATCTCGCTTTTGCAGGACGATGGTCAGGAGCAGGACATCTATGAATCCTGCCTCACCCAGGCAGAGATCCAGGGCCACATCAACCTCGCCAACGGTAACAGATGACTGGGAGAGCCTGGGATGCTCTACACAGCCTCATGGCCTTATGTGAGCCAGAGCCTGCCCTAGGGAAAGATCAGAGGCCAGGGACGCTGTGTCCTGCTCTCTGGCCTCAGCAGAGAGGTTCTTACCAGAGAGATCCTGTGGGGATGGAGAGCTATTAAGACAGAGGCTAATGGGCAAGGCTTTCAGCTCCCGGGCCTGGGGGTGGATATTGAATTCAGGTCCTTCAGTAATAATAATACCACGTACCTGTGATCCCAGCAGTCAGGAGGCCAAGCAGGAAGATTCAGAGTTCAAGACCTCACAGGGCCATATTGTGGGACTTTCTCAAAAGCACAGGAAAGAGGGAAGAAAGCAAAGAAGGAAGGATGCGGGTCGATGGGGTAGAGAAGGCAGCGGGCAGAGGAGCAACCTGAAGGCTCCACTCGTTTGTCTGATCGGATCAGAGTGTTCTCGGGGGGTCTGGGACAGTTAGACAGGAGGGCTGTGAAGAGCAAGAGGAAGATAGAGGCTGGCCCACATGGCCCTCTGTGTTAGAGGTCAAGGACAGAAACGACTTTTAGGAGGTCGGAAGAAGGTACATTTCCAGGAGTGGCTGGGGTGCATAGGGGTAAGCTGCCACACGCTTGGAGATGTTCTGTCTTTCAGTCCAGGGGGCACTGGAAGTTGTTGACGACGCTCTGGAGAGGCAGAACCCTGGGGCCTTGCTTGAGGCCCTTCACGATCCTGTCCTGGCCCTACAAGGGGTGAGAGGAACCTTTGCTGACTGGTACCTGGAACAGCTGACTTCAGACCGAGAGCAGAAATCACAGGTCCGCTCTGGCCAGCACCTGTCTCCCCCTAGGGTGGGAAATGGCCTCTTACGTGCATGTCATCGCTGACTCCATATCTAAATGACTGAGTCACTGCGCAAAGCCTTGTGGACCAGGCGGGCTGTCTGGGTCTATTTAGAGTCCCTCAGAGGGAGATGGAAGGACCAGGCCAGTCCATTAGGTAACCATATGCTTCCCATTGCTGAATTGGGATCTTGATTTATCAATTTTATTTCCAATGCTGTGACCCCTCTCCCACATTTTTTTTTCGTGTATATATGTCCAGGGTATGGGTGTATGTCTATAGTTGTGTGCCCACGAGGGAGGGCCAATGTGTGAGCATGTGTATAGGGGGCTCCAAAGTTGGTGTCAGGAGTCATCCCCAGGCACTCCTCCACCTTATTCACTGAGGCAGGTTCTCGTAACTGAACCCAGAGCTCACCAGTCTGCCTAGTGTTGCTAGGCAGCTCGATCCGGGAGACTTGCCTCTTGCATTTGAGGCTACAATTACAGGCAAGGTTTCTAAGGGTTCTGGAGATTCAGACCCCAGGCCTCTTACTTCTGTGGTAAGCACTTTAGCCTGGAAGCCGACTCTCCAGCTCTTAATGCTTTGGTGTTATTTTAGATGTATGCGGGGTTAAGAATCAATTAGAGTGCTAGAGATAGGTAGGCCAGGTCCTCCTACCTGAAGGGAGAGGCGGGACTGAGGCCTGGCAGGTCCCAATATTCATTCATGACCTGGGAACTCTCTTTTCCTGCACCTCTGCCCTCTTGCAGGAGCTGGGCCTGGTGAGACTTCTAGAAAAGGAGGAGATCCAGGCTGGTGTGGCTGTAGCCAATGAGAAGGGGGATGAAGAGCAAACTAGTAAGTCATCTCCGGGTGGGGGCTGCTGGCCCTTGCCAATGTGTCTTGGCCCTTTACTGGCATATGTATTGGACAACGCAAACTCCCAAAATCCAGCTCCAAGCCCGACAAGGAACTTTACCCTTCATGCCCTCTGTCCTCTGCACCCCCTGGAGGGACACGTCGAAGGGAAGATCATGACATCTTGTTGTCAATCAGGACTAGGCTCCTTCTGGGGACTTGGCTTCTAATTCTGTTTATGCCTGTTTATATTTCTTTGGCTTCTAAAATGTGATTTCTCAGGTAAGGATTTCCAATTCAGGGTCCTGTGAGCTCACTTCATTCCTGAGCACCAGGGGTGATCTTGGCGCAGATCTCTCAGTAGTACAGCTCTCTGTTCTTGGTTAGGTTCTGTTTTTGTTTTTTGAGATAAGATCAGATCTTACTGTGTAGCTCATGCTGGCCTGGAGCACAAGTGACACTGTTAGCTTAGTGCTCCCGTTACACCTCCCGAGTGCTCCCGTTACAGGTGTGAGCCACCACTCCCAACCTGCTCATCTACTCTTTTTTTTTTTTTTTTTAAGATTTATTTGGGGGGTGGGGTGGCGGCGCATGTCTTTAATCCCAGCACTTGGGAGGTAGAGGCAGGAGGATCTCTGAGTTTGAAGACAAGCAAAGGCAACACAGAGATACCCCGTGGAGGGTGGGGGTGGTAAGAGGATGTATTTGCTTTTATATATTTATGTCTATAAGTGATTTGCTTGCATATATGTCTGCACACTGTATGCCTGCAGTACCCATGGAGACCAGAAGATGCTATCAGATCCCTGGAACTGAAGTTACAGATGGCTACGAGCCACCATGTGGGTGCTAGGAACTGAATCCTCGCCTCTACAAGAGCATCAAGTGTTCTGGGCTGTTGAGCCGTCTCTCCAGCCCTGGCTCCTTCACTCTTTTTTTTGTTTTTTTGCTTTTTTTTGTTTTTGTTTTTGTTTTTTGAGACAGGGTTTCTCTGTGTAGCCCTGGCTGTCCTGGCACTCACTCTGTAGACCAGGCTGGCCTGGAACTCAGAAATCCGCCTGCCTCTGCCTCCCAAGTGCTGGGATTAAAGGTGTGTGCCACCACCACCCGGCAGGCTCCTTAACTCTTTATCCCACACTTTGGGGTTTTTTTTCTTTTCATTTTTTGTCTGTTTATTAGTCATGTTTTTGCAGACAGGATTGTTTCTCTGTATAGCCCTGGCTGTCCTAGAACTAAGCCTGTAGACCAGGCTGGCCTTGAACTCACAGAGATCCTGTCTCCCAAGTGCTGGTATGAAAAGTGTGCACCACCACTGCCTGGTCTCCCTTGTTCTTCCTTGATTCCTTCTCAGTCCCTGGCCTCTGGGCCTCATTTCCCCCACATTTCACCTGTCAGAAGCCGGTGAAACATCTCCAACGCTGTCTCCAAGGCGTCAGTAAAGTCATTTGCTTGCTCTCAGTCAGAATCCTTCCTCATCAACACGGCCATAGCACTGGGATGGAGCTGCTTCTAGAACTGTGTCCTTTCATATCCTTATTCCTCCTCCCAAGGGTGCGTGCTCCTTGGAGCCAGTGTCCATTTCTGCTGGTATTTGACTGGCCCCAGAGTGGATAAACTCTAACCACACTGTGTGCCATGGTTGCTCTTAGCCTCCTCCACCTGCTGTGGTGTAAATGGAGCTAAAATGGAGCTGGCTCTTTATTCCTCTCACTGTCACTAGGGTTTGGTCCCTAGAGCCCCTTGACTCACTTCATCTTAGTTCTGCGCCATTGCCACCTGTCAATCTTGTTCTCGCTGCCTTAGGAACTTGCCTCTGCTGTGACAGCCACTTTCTGCTGCCTTCTGAGCTATGTACGCAGCTCCTGGGCCTACCACGCTGCCTTACACAGAGCCTCTCATTTAAAGTGCCCCATCCCCCTTTCCTGCAGAACATTTAGGAATGCATTTTGAATCTAGTAGAATGGCTTTCTAGAAGCGTCACAAAGCCATTTCCCTTAGAGGTCCCAGCAGAGCCTGGTTGGTAAGGACAGCCGAGATAACGGGACCACTCAGCCTGTGTGGCTTCTTGCTGTCCTCCTCTGCAGTGCTCCAGGCTGTGTGGAGGATCAACAAAGCCATCCGGAGGGGAGTGGCTGCTGACACCGTGAAGGAGCTCATGTGCCCTGAAGCCCAGCTGCCCCGAGTCTACCCCTTTGCCTCTGCTTTTTACCAGCAAGAGCTGGCTCTCCTCCAGAAGCAGCAACAGGGGGTAAGCTCTGGGGGGTCCCAGGCAGCTGCTGGGATAGCTGGTCCTTGGATGGCCAGAAATCAGGATGTTAGGAATGATAGAAATCATGGCAGCCAGAGCTGCTGCACACACTGTGCCAGCAACAGCCCTACTAGGTGAGCGCTGGTTTCCTGCTTCAGGAGCTCAGGGGGCTCAGCTGATTGGTAGGATGTGCTTTAACCACTAGGCTGCCCCACCTAACTCCTGTCCACACAGCTCTCTGATAGTGAGGCATGAGCTCTCCTTAGAGTCATCCCTGTCGGCTGCAGGAGTTAGAGTGCTCCCAGGGGGTCAGGCAGAGGCAGAGAGAAAGTGATGGAGGCTGAATAATGTAGGTTTTACAGCAAGGACCAGGAAAATAGAGCAAGCAGTGCTAGAGGAAGTCTGGGAAGGCACCTGGAAGAGACTGCACAGTGACTCCCTCCATAGAACATTTACTGTGGACACGACCTGCACACAGCACTCATCTTCAGCAAGGGCATGGTGACAGCAGCCGTGGGACAGAAACACAAGAGTTGACAGCAGAGCGCTGAGGGCTATGGACCTGAGAGTTTAAGTATGACTTGTGACACTGGCAGTCCGCTTACTTTCTCTGCTTCTCCGTTTCTTCATAAATGGTAGCAATCTCATAGGATTGCCCCAAGGACTCCGTGAGTTAGTGTGTGTGCCTAGAGAAGCACCTAGCCAAGTCTCAGCAGTCGTTATTGTCCTTTGCAGCTCTCCTTGTTGAATACAGGTAGAGTGCGCCAGACAAAGGAGGCAGCCTAAGGGGTGTTTGAAGAGAAGAGGGTTGGGAAATAGAGCCAGGGCCTCATGGTGTGTAGCATAGCATGAGATAGCCACTTGGTCTTCTCTGCCTAGGACCTTGTGCAGTTCTGTTTGTCTATCTGACTCTTCCCCCTAGCCCCATCTCATCCTTTTTGGCTTTTTCAGACATCATCTCACATAGCTCATGCTGGCCTCGAACTTGTTAACTTTGTTATATAGATGAGGATGGCCTCAAACTCCTGATTTTCCTGCCTCTGCCTCCTGAATATGGGACCACAGGCACTCACCCCCACAAGTACCTTAATGTAGTTCTTGATGGGACATGGGGACCAGAAGGCTGCTGGCAGAAGTCACATTTTGAGTGTGGGCTCTGTAGCTCCATTTAAGATATGTTCGTTGGGGCTGGTGAGATGGCTCAGCAGTTAAGAGCACCGACTGCTCTTTCAAAGGTCCTGAGTTCAAATCCCAGCAACCACGTGGTGACTCATAACCATTCGGAACGAAATCTGATGCTCTCTTCTGGAGTGTCTGAAGACAGCTACAGTGTACTCACATATGATAAATAAATAAATATTTAAAAAATGTTCGTAGCGATAGGCTTGGCTAGGGAAGGGATATTAATGATACCTACCTCATTTGGCTTGTTATGGAAAGTAAGATGATACTGTGTGTGATGTCTTCATGATCATGTTCACAGTAAACATCCCCAGGTATAGAGTATAAATGTTGGTGAGTGAATGCATCCTTGGTGTTGAGCAAGAGTACTGTGGGTGGATGAATGTGGCCCAGGTGTTGAGCATAAGTACTGTGGGTGGATGAATGTGGCCCAGGTGCAGACCAGGTGTAGCCCAGGTGTTGAGCAAGAGTACTGTGGGTGGATGAATGTGGCCCAGGTGCAGACCAGGTGTAGCCCAGGTGTTGAGCATAAGTACTGTGGGTGGATGAATATGGCCCAGGTGCACACCAGGTGTAGCCCAGGTGTTGAGCATAAGTACTGTGGGTAGATGGAAGTGGTTCAGGTGTGGCCCAGGTACAGTCCAGGTGTTGAGTATGAATGGTGGTGTAAAGTGAATGGAGCCAGGGATGTAGAGTTGGCCCAGTGGTTAAGAGCACTGACTGCTCTTCCAGAGGTCCTGAGTTCAATTCCCAGCAACTACATGGTGGCTTACAACCATCTGTAAGGGAATCCAATACCCTCATCTGGTGTGTCTGAAGACAGCTACAGTGTACTCAGATACATAAAATAAATAAAATCTTTTTTAAAAAATAAATAAATAAAAAAGAAGTGAATGAAGCCCCTGGCCCTTGGGAATGGAACAGGGAAGGGGCAACAGTCCACCAACTTCCCTCACGTCTCTTCCTCTACAGGAGCTGGGCCAGGAGGAGCTCTTTGTGGCTGTGGAGATGCTGTCAGCCGTGGTTCTGATTAACCGTGCTCTGGAAGCTGGAGATGTCTGTGCCTTTTGGGACAATCTAGTGAATCCCGCAACTGGCCTAGCCCAGGTAGAAGAAGAAAATGCCCAACGGTGAGTGAGAAAGTTTGACCCACATGTCAGAAGTGAAGGGATAGCATGAAGATGCTCACACCGGGCAGACGGTGGACAGTTCTGCTCGAAGTTGCCCCTCCTGGGTTTCTTCCCCAGTTGGGGAGCACAAGATCATCCCCCTTCATTTCCATTTTTTTTCAGAGCAAATGTTTGAGTGCCTACACACTGCCAGGTGCCACTCTAGGTGTTGAAAACAGTGACTGAAACCAAGCATATGCATATGCAGGACTTATAACTGGATGGACACAGCTACTGGATGGGCCAAACAAAACGGGACAGAGTGGGTGTGGAACAGTTTTTTAGCCACAAAATGTAGTTATAGATGGCTTTTAGGTCATGTGGAGGACAAGGAGCCAGAGTTAGTCCCATGATCCTCTTCAGGACAGGACTGTCCTAGGTGCACTCATAGAACATCAGGAAGGGCTTGGAAGCAGCTCAATGGTAGAAGGCTTGCTTTGCATGCCTGAGGCTCTGAGTTTAACCTCCCAGCGTTGCAAAAATAAAAACAAAGACTACCAAGAAGCCAGAGTAGTGAGAAGCTAAACAGAGTGAGGCAGGGAAGGAGTGGGCTAGCAGGAACCAGCCTGTGTCCTCCAACAAGGAAGGAAGCTGTGGGCTGTTTGGCACAAAAGAAGCCCATTTGACCTGCTTTACCAAGATCATCCTGGCTGCTGTGCTGAGACTCCACCACAGGGCCGGGCCCGGGCAGAGCGGCCGGGATGCCTTTAGGCATGCTGCTAGTTCCACGGTGGAAACAGCAGGAGTGGGAAGAAGGTGGTGAAGTGTGAATGTATTCTGAAAGCAGATCTGACAGGGCTTGGTGGCAGAGGGAACCGAGAGGGAAATGACTCAACAGATGTTCATCCAGAAGGGACAGGCTGAGGTGCAGAGGCAGACCAGGGTGATTGGGAGTTCAGATGATGCAGGCTGGGGTGTTTCAGACCTCCACTGGCATTTGGGTGCAAATCCTTGGGAGGCCCTGGGGCCTGTGAGGGATGGACGTATGCTTTTGGGGTTCATTAACCTAAGTCTAGAGAGTGGGTGAGATCTGAGGTAAGAACATGGATGGAAAAGGGGTCTGGAGCTTGAAGGGCTCTGTGCTCCACACAGGAAGGGGGCTTGTAACTGTCTGTGAAGGGAGAAGAGACCCTGGAAATTATGGTGTCCCAGGGAGGAACCAACTCAGAGCTTTCTCCACTTGGTGGCTGTGTGGCTCACTTCTCTTCTTTGTTGCTAGTTACTTTGATGCCCTGGTGAAGGTTCAGCAGTTTCAAGGAACACATAGAGGCATCCTGAGCTGGAATGACCTGCAGGCTGCTGTGAGCCAGGTCAATGAACAGGTCCAGGAAGAAACTGATCGTGAGTACCCCCTCAGACAGCTCCCCCTCGGACAACTCCCCTCAGATAGCCCCCCTCAGATACCCCACCTCAGACACTTCCCCTTAGACAGCCCCCCTCAGACAGCCCCCTTCATATACCCCCCTCAGACAGCTCCCTCAGACAACCCCCCTTCAGATAGTCTCACTCAGACATCTTCCCCTCAGACAACTCCCCTCCGATATCCCCCCTCAGACAGCTCCCCTCAGACAACCCCCCTCAGACATCTCCCCCTCAGATAACCCCCTCAGACACTCCCCCCCAGACAGCCCCCCCAGACAGCCCCTCCTCAGACCGCCCCAACTCAGACATCTCCCTTCAGACAGCCCCCCTCAGACAGCCCAGTTCTTCCCCTAGTTTTGTGTTTGGAGCTGCTGTTCATCTGGATCTCTTCCTCAGAGGTCCTCGCCATCAGCCTCATCAATGAGGCTCTGGACCAGGGCTGTCCTGAAAAGACTCTGTCTGCCCTGCTGCTTCCTGCAGCTGGCCTGGAAGATGTCAGCCTTCATGTTGCACCTCGGTACCATCTCCTCCTTGTGGCTGCTAAGAGGCAGAAAGCACGGGTAAGGTTAGGGAGAGATGGCTGGGTTAGACACTAAAGCAGGAGGACCAGCCTTGAGCAGAGCTGTGCCTGGCATGAACTCTGAAACTGTTCCAGGCCAGTGGGTGCAGACCCTTCCCTGGGTGAGGCACAAGCAGGATTTGGCCTGTTATGGGAAAGTGGACTTCATTCCAGGACAGTTGTGGGGAAAGAGCAGGCCTGAGAAGCAGGTAACTGGATTCACTGTTCTGGTCCCCAGTGATCACCTAGTAGTAGCCCCTCAGTACCCCTGGGGTATGGAAAACACTACATGCTCTGCCCTTGCACCTTGTGCATATCCGGTGAGCTGAGGATGGGACAGGGATTTGAACTGACACACCCCTGAGCTGTGTGGCCGCAGAATGAGGCCAAGCCCTGTGATTGAGCTGCAGCCTGCAGGCTCACCCTGCACTTACTGAGTTTTCATTCCATGCCAAGTATTGCTTGATGCACCTCAAGTATTGATTCATGCGTGAGGCTAGGGAGGTGACTCAGTGGTTAGGACTGCTTGAACTTGAGCCGCATCAGGCAGCTTACAACCACCTATAATTCTAGATACAGGGATCTCATATGCTCTTCAGGGCACTAAAACGCACATGTACTTACCTCCACACTGATACATCATCCATAGATACCTAATTAAAAATAAAGTCTTTTTTCTTTTTTTTTTTTTTTTCCTTTTTAGTTCATAAGAAAAGTCTTAGGAATAGTACCCCATAGCTCACACCAGCAGAGAGGCTGAGGTTGGCTTGGGCTACTGACTATTAGAAAGATAAGACAGGGCTGGAGAGATGGCTCAGCGGTTAAGAGCATTTACTGCTCTTTCAGAGGTCCTGAGTTCAAATCCCAGCACCCAGATGGTGGCTCACAACCATCTGTAATGAGATCTGAAGCCCTCTTCTGGTGTGTCTGAAGACAGCTATAGTATACTTATATACATAAAATAAATAATAATAATAATAAAAAGGAAAGAAAAAGATAAGACAAGCAGTCACCTGACACATAATTGGTGCTCAATAAAATGTTATAAAATGTTAATTTTACAACATTTTTCTGTCTGTTTCTGGTGAGGAAAGTGTGGAGCTGGGTTGGGTTTCAGACTGACCGTAGGAGGCACACAGGCTTACTGGACCTGTGTACACACAATCTTCCTACTACTTTTTGGTGATAAGGAATGTGTAGCCAGAAGGCGAAGTACAGTCAGGGCCAGGATCTGGCTGAGGGCTGTAAATGATATAGAGGGCTTTGGGGAGGGCTGTAGGGTAGGTGTTCCAGCCATGGCTAAGGCACAAAGGCTAGCAAGAGAGCAAGCGGTTAGGAGGTACTGGATACTGAGAGTATGAAAGCCATAGAGAGCCCTGAGGCCAAGCTGAGTCGATGCTGAGGACTCTGAAAGCAGAGGAAGAAAAGAGCCTTCGGTGTCTGGCAGCCATCCAAGGAGACCACAGGAAGTAGGGAGCAGAGAAAGCCTTCCCCACTGCCCCAGAGTCTGCTTGTACTTTGGTTCTGCCACTGGGCTTGTGGTGGCTCAGAGATACCAGTTTGGGGTCTTGTCTTTTTTTTTTTCCCTCTCCTGCAATTTTGCCAGGTGACAGGAGACCCTGGAGCTGTGCTGTGGCTGGAGGAGATCCGCCAAGGAGTGGCCAGAGCCAACGAGGACACAAGCACGGCTCAGAGAAGTAAGCAGCGGGGCACCCTGCAGGGAGGGGCCCCCCACGCCATCTTACCTTAGCATCTTAGCTTCCTACTGCTGGATAAACACCATGGCTAAAGGCAACATGGGGAGGACAGGGTTTTATTCAGCATCACATCACAGTCCATCACTGAAGGAAGTCAGGGCAAGAACTCAAGACAGGAACCTGGAGGCCGAGTCCGTGGAGGGATGCTGCTCACTGGCTTGCTCCTCGTGGCTTGCTCAGTTTGTTTGTTTTTATACACCCCAGGACCACCTTCTCACAGGTAACACCATCATCAGTGGGTTTCCACATCAATTGTTAATCAAGAAATGCCCCGCAGGCTTGCCGATAGGCTACCCGGTGGGAACATTGTCTTAAGATATATCTTCCCAGATATATCTGGATTTGTGTCAAGTTGGTAGAGACCAACAAGCACAGGGACAGGTCAGAACTGGAGCAGGAGGGTGCTTTGACCATAAGATAGACTTCCCAACACACAGCTGGGCAGGGAATACCCAAGTTTAGAACTGCCTTCCACAGGAGCCCTTGCCTGGCTGCTGCCTCCGTGGACAGCTGTGTTACCCCGCACACTCCCCATCTCCCCCATCAGCCATGGTGGTTTTGTGTGTCTCCTGAGTCCAGCCCCCCTGGACAGGACGGGGCTCAGGGGAAGGACCCCAGAAGGACTGACTTCTCTTTCCTGACGCCCATCAGTAGCCCTTGGTGTGGCTGCTATCAACCAGGCCATCAAGGAGGGCAAGGCAGCCCAGACAGAGCGTGTGTTGAGGAACCCCAATGTGGCCCTCCGAGGGATAGTTCCTGACTGCGCTAAAAGCTACCAGCAGGCCCTGGAAGGCGCAGCGGCAAAGAAGCAATGCCCTGGTAATAGCTCTGGCCTCCACCTTCCTCTGTGCTGCCTCTGGCCTCCTCTGAGCCTTCTTGGCTCACTTGAGTTTCTATACAGGGGACACAGCCTTCTGGGTTCAACATGACATGAAGGATGGCACCGCCTACTACCTTCATCTGCAGACCTTTCAGGGGACTTGGGAGCATCCTTCCGGCTGCCACCTCAATACCTCCCATCTAACCTGGGAGGAGATTCAGGTTGGCAGGGTTCCTGCCAGGGTGAGGGACTGTACCTGGGAAGAGACTCCTACCCACCAGAGGACTACTATCTCCACAGTCAGTCATCACCAAGGTCACTGCTGCCCATGACCGCCAACTGCTCTGGAAGGCCAATGTTGGCTTTGTCATCAAGCTCCAGGCCCGCCTTCGTGGCTTCCTTGTTCGCCAGAAGTTTGCTGAGTCTTCCCACGTCTTCAGGACCTTGCTTCCAGCCGTCATCAAGATCCAGGTAGCAACCCTAGCATTTCCCCATGCCTGGGTGTCCTCCCTCCTTCCCTTGCCCTGGATGGTTTGAATGGTTTTTAGACCTCTGGGCAATAGTGATGAAAGCTGTGGACTCTGCAGCCAAACTACTGTGGTTTGTTAGCTGTGTGGCTTTGTAAGCTTTTCTTTCTGTTTATGCCTCAGTTTCTTCTCCCAAAAGATGGACCGGCAGTGCTGCCTTACAGGGTAGTAAGGAAGGGTTAGTAAGCAAGGCCTAGAGTGTCTGTACAGGAAAAGTTCCAGTTATGACATCACTGTCACCATCCAAGGAAGCGTGTGCTGAGATTCAGACATCAGGAAGACACTCTTCCTGGAGCAGGATATGTGAGGAGTGGCCGTTGGCTAGAAAGGGAGTCTACCCACCCTGAGGGATGTTAGTTAGCGACTAATCTGTGGTCCTCTCCAGTGGGCATTCCATTCAGTTCTAGCCTGTGCATGGCTCTCGGGGCCTTTGGAGCTGACCAGCCAGTGATTGGCACGGGAGAGTAGCTAGGAGAGTAACCAGAGCCCTCTGTGAGCTAGAAATGAGGAACACCTTCCCGTGGCAGGCATGCTGGAGTATGGTTGACACTCAATGGAACAGGAAAGACACAAAGATTGATAGCCCTGGGGGGCCTGAAGGGAGGAGCATGAAGCTGTGGGGTGGCGTGGCCTAAGCTGCAGTAGTAAGTGAAGGCTCAGACTCTCGAGTTGGCCTCCCCGTCCTCCTTCCCTCTGACTGAGGGCTGTGCGCCCTGCTCAAGCCCCTGCAGTATTCATTTCCTCTGTAAGGACACTTGCTTAACACATTGGCTGAGGAATGTGGAGGAAGTTGCATATGCCTTGAGTGTGACAGAGGCTCCCTTGGATGCTGGTGTCAGCACTGGCTCAGTCATGCGGTGACCCAGGCCACAGTCTGGTCTGATTCCAGACTCGGGTCCACATGCACGTAGGCAGAGGTGGCCTGCTACTGTGACCATTTGCCTCAGCTTTGAGAAAGTGAGGCTCAGAAGTGAAGCAGCCTGGATGCCCCGACACTTTACTCTGTCCATTGCTGGATCCCCAGTGTTCTCTAATGACTAATCCAGATTGGGGGGAATATTTTGGTTTTGTCTATGTTGTATGTGGGGGGCAGGGCGAGGCAGGGCATACCCTGAGGTCAGAGGATTACCTTAATAGGAGTGAGTTCTCTCCTTCCACTGTGGGGTCCTGGAAATTGAACTCAGGTTGTCAGGCCTGGCTACAATCACCTTTACCTACTAAGTCATCTCAACAGCCCGTGAACATGTTTCAGGAGTCTGGTCAGGGCTTACAGAGTGTATGGGGGCATGGTGCCTTCTCTGGTGAGCAGGGGCTGGGGAGGGGCATGGCACATTCTCTGAAGCTGGTAAGCATTTGTGCTTTATTAATATTTTTGGGTCCATGTCTCACATCTGAGTTTCCATGGGGAGGTATTAGTTAGGTAGTTA
Organism: Mus musculus; assembly: GCF_000001635.26. NCBI lineage: Eukaryota > Metazoa > Chordata > Mammalia > Rodentia > Muridae > Mus > Mus musculus. The sequence goes on from NC_000069.6 coordinate 88,103,551, forward strand.
GTCTTTCTCATAAAGCCGGCAGAGCTCTGGGAACAAGGCCGATTTCCCTTCCCCGTCCTTCTGTCTTAGTTTCTGTTCTGTTGCTACGAAGAAACACCATGACAAAGTAACTTAGAAAAGCGTTTCCCTGGGGGCTTACTGAGACTGAGTTTCAGAGAGTCAATCCATGATCATCAGGCAGGAAACATGGTGGCCCGGACAGCAGGCGAGCAGGCACTGGAGTAGCAGCTGAGAATCTTACATCTGTTCCACGGTTTGGAGACAGACTCAATCTGGTGTGAGTTTTTTAAACCTCAAAGCTCACCCCCCAGTGACATAGCACCTCCAACAAGGCTACATGTCCTGATCCTTCCTAAACACTCCATCACTGGGAACCAACCAAACATTCACATATATGAGCCTGTACAGGGCCATTCTCACTCAGACCACCAGAGCATCCTAGAGAGCCCGGAATAAAGCCGCCTGAGTAAGCTCAAGGAGGCTGCTAGGTTCCCTCTTGTGCTCTGCAGGCTCACTGGCGGGGTTATAGACAACGGAAGGCTTACCAGGAGCGGCTGCAGCATTTTAAAGCGAACCTGGATGCTATAATCAAGGTAACTGTGGTGGTTTGGGCAAATTCCTTTCTCTTGAGGGATCCTTAGAACACATTTTCATCCTGTCACCTCCCGTGGCTCTGGAGTTGGCTGCATTGTCTAGGGCCTGAGGGTGAGTCTCAGCCCGAGGTTCTGAAGGTAGCGTCTCACCTCTCAGATCCAGGCCTGGGCCCGAATGTGGGCAGCACGGAGGCGATACCTCAGGCGTCTGCGATACTTCCAGAAGAACGTGAGTGCTGCCCCCATCACACCTGTCTGTACTCAGAGATCAAAGCAAAGTGCACGGAAGGACAGCCACCCTGTTCCCTTGTGTTCGTGCTAGGTTGACTCCGTTGTGAAGATTCAAGCATTTTTCCGAGCCAGGAAAGCCCGTGATGACTACAGGATGTTAGGTATGCTGGGGAGATAGAAACCCAGAGCTAGACAGGTCTCTGTGTCACCCTTGAGGATGCACAGCAGGAAAGGGTGAGGCCATCCTCAGGTTATCTGAGGAGTGTAGAGTCCTCACCTCCCAGTAGCACATAGTTTTGTCATAGACAAGGCTCCTCTGACCAGGTCCTTTCTGAGCAGGCCTAACATACCTATTCCCCTGTGGTAGGCTTTCTCCCCTCCCTGAACTTCTAGCCTTGCTGTTTTCCTTGGCTCATTCACTGGCTATGCAGCTCCCAGGACCCTCCTGTTTGCACCTCCCAGCCTGAGATTACAGGCATGTGCCTCTGCACCTGGCACTTCGTATTATTCAGGTCCTTATGCATGTGTAGCAAGAACTTTCTGGTAGAGTCCCATTTCCCAGCCTAGTCCCTGTCCTGCAAGTCTAGAATTCCAGCCTTGGGCGTGAATTAGCACTTTGGTCCATCTCCTTGATCACCTCCTGCTCTGGATTCCTGCAGCAGGAGGACCCTTTCCTTTCTGTGCTTCAGGTGGGGGCCTTGGGCGGCTTGCGCTTAGTCGTCCTCCCTCTGGCTGTAAGCTTGGGCTGCTTCCTCCCGCCCCGCCCCGCCATCTCCTCTGCTGTTACACGCTCTGCCTGCCCTTTATCTTCCTTCCTTCCCTCCAGTCCTCAGTATTTCTGGGGGAAAGTTACTCCTCCAGCTTCCTCGGCCCAGCATCCTCCCAGAATGGACCACGTATGTACTGTGTGGTGTGGTGGCCTCTGCACTAATTCCTCCTGTCAGAGGTGGTCACTTGTCATCCCTGCAACCATTTTAATCCACTAATCCTGTGCCTAAGCTGATTCCCATTGGCTGATCTCTGGTGTCCGTGAGGTCGAGGTCCTGATTCTCAGGGCTGACTGGACCAGCCTGCCCACTTCTTCATGGGGCTGTAACATCTCCACTGTAGCTGAGCAGTCCTGCTGCTTGTCCCATTAACGTGCTGTGGCTCCCGTTGCCTGAGGTCCAGCCTCCTAGCCACAGCACCACCCCCAGCCAGCCCCTCCAGCCGCACCCCCCCCATCCTCCTGTACTTTCTCACACCTTGTCTTAGTTAGATTCCCATGGCTATGATAAACACCACAAGCAGGGGAGGAAAGGGTTAATTTCATCTTTACACCTCCATGCCACAGTTCATCATTGAACGAAGTCATGGCAGAAACTCCAGGCAGGAACTCTGTAGGAGGGGACTGAAGAGGAGGCCGTGGAGGGGTGCTGCTTACTGGCTTGCTCCTCTTTTTTTTTTTTTTTTTAATGTTTACGTGATGGTTTATTTTTAATTTTTAAAGATTGATTTATTATTATACATAAGTACACTATAGCTGACTTCAGACGAACCAGAAGAGGGCATCAGATCTCATTATGGATGGTTGTGAGACACCATGTGGTTGCTGGGATTTGAACTCAGGACCTTCAGAAGAGCAGTCAGTGCTCTTACCCACTGAGCCATCTTGCCAGCCCTGGCTTGCTCCTCTTGGCTTGCTTTCTCAGGACTATCTGCCCAAGGATGGTCCTGGCCACAGTAGACTGGGCCCTTCCACGTCAGTCACTAATCAAGAGAATGCCCAACGACTTCCCTACAGGCCAGTCTGGCATTTTCTCAGCAGAGGATCCTTCTCAGATGATTCTAACTCAAATCATATTTACAGAAAGCAAAAACACCATGGTGTGCCATACTCCAGGCCTACTGGATTCCCAGCTTCTGACCCTGCTGCTGCTCTTTCCCCGCCCCCCTGCGGACAGTAGGTGGGACTGCACAGCCTCTTTGCTCCCATGTAGGAGTGAGGCTCACTTTTGTTTCCCTAAGATCCCTCCTGCTGGCCCCTCCCAAAGCAGCAGCTGCGCAGTATCTGCCAGTGGCTTCTTTGCCTAGATCCCTTACTGGATTCTCTCTAGCCACAGAGCCTACAATCACTCAGCCTCCAAACATGACTGCTTCTTTCATTGCTAGCGGGGTAACCTGGGGCACGGCACCTACCCCTCTCTGCCTTTGGAAACTCATCCATAAGATGGGTGCCACAGCGCTGGACCCATTGAGGCTTTGTTGGGTTTTTGTTTTGTTTTTAAACCACTTAATTTGAGGCTGGAGAGATGATTAAGTGATTAAGAGCACTGGCTGCTCTTCAAGAGGACCCAGGTTCAATTCCAAGTACCCACACATGACAGCCCACGACTGTCTGTAGCTCCAATCCCAAGGGTTCTGATGCTTTTCTTCCAGCCTTTGTTTGAATAGTGCATGGACACACACACACACACATACACACACACACAAGTACACACACAAGATGATGCCTGGTAGCAGCTGCTTGAGAAGCAGAGCAGGGGGATCCTGAGTTCAAGGCTAGCTAGGACTGCATAATCATACCACAGGAGCACCAACCCAGTGATAACATGAGGAACCCTGCCTGTCTCACAGTGAACATGGCATGTGTCGTCATCTTGTTCCACGAAGCTTAATTCAGAGGCTTCTTTTTGAGTTTTGTTGTAGGATTTTGTTTGGCTTTGTTGTTGTTTTTTTATTTGGTTTTGATTTTTTTTTCTCTTCATTATAAAGTTGACCACCTTACCTCAAGGACACTCCTCACAGGTGCTACATGCAGCGGGCAGAGCTATGTGGTAGACGACAGGCGGGGGGTGGGCATGAGAGACGGGTCAGGCCAGCAGGAAGGGGGACAGGTGCGATAGAACCAGGGTGCTTTTGCAGACCATGGAGAAGGGTTGTGGCCCTGGTTTGGTGGGAAAAGTCACCAGAGATGCCAGCATGGTTGGTACATGAAGGGTATAGAGAACAGCCGTGACATCTCTAGATGTGAGACAAAGCTTATCGGTAGACCTAGCAGTTAGGAGAGGCCTGGGGTTGGGCACGGGGTCGTCATGGGGCAGGTGCTGGCAGAGGCTTGCTGACACTTGCCTGACCAATGTCTCCCCTCCTGCCAGTGCACGCACGCCATCCTCCCCTCTGTGTAGTCCGAAAATTCGCTCACCTCTTGAACCAGAGTCAGGAGGACTTCTCAGCTGAATCGGAGTTGCTAAAGCTCCAAGAGGAAGTGGTTAGGAAGATCCGCTCTAACCAGCAGCTGGAGCAGGACCTCAACCTCATGGACATCAAGATTGGTCTGCTCGTCAAGAACCGCATCACCCTGCAGGTGAGCTGCCCCAAGACCTGCCGCTCCTGAGAGAGAGCCCTGCCCCTTCTTCAACTGGTAGTTCAGTCGGTCCTTCAGATGTGTGTAGGTTACCACCTGGCTCAGGCCCCTGTGCCTATGGTTCTCCACCCTTGGTCAGCTATTGGATGTGTGTAGTGCAGAAGAAAGAACCCTGCGGGTAGAATATGAACGGCCAGCTCTGCCGAGTCCTAGTGCTGGGGCCATGGGTGATTGAGATCAATCAGTTAACCTCAAAGTCTGTCTCCCCTTTAGCTCGCTGGAATAAGGAGTTGATCTCTTCCCTGGCAGAATGCAGAGACAGATACGGAAGCTCCTATAAATTACATTCAGATGTGGAGTAACAGGCTGATGCTGCTGTCACGTCTTCCCCCATGAGATTGTATATTAGTCGATAAGAAATAAAAGGAAAAGCCCCAATAGGCACAGGGCCTCTGCCTGGCAGCCCAGAGCTCTGAAGCCCCACCTATGAAAACAGAGGCGCCAAGTGGAGCTGTGGGCAGTGGCAAGGGCTTTCTCACCTCTCATGAGCCCTGGCTCTCCCAGTCACTGAGTCTGGACCATATGTTTCATGCTTGGTACCAGTCCAGCCTCATTGGTTTGCCCCTACACCCACATCCAGGAGGTAGTCTCCCACTGCAAGAAGCTGACCAAGAAGAATAAGGAGCAACTGTCGGACATGATGATCCTGGACAAACAGAAGGGATTAAAGTCACTGAGCAGAGAGAAACGGCAGAAGCTAGAAGCCTACCAGCACCTCTTCTACCTGCTGCAGGTGAGCAAAAAGTTCTTCCCAGGAGGAGCCTTGGGGGTGTAGGGGGATGGTAGCACGGTGGTGAGTGCTTGCTCAGCACACACATAACACTAAGAATCCAAAGCAATTAAAAAAATCCAAGAAGCCTCCATCACCTCCTGAGCATAGGGCCTTTTCTTTGCCTTTCTTCATGCCCTGTTCCAGTGCCCTGGGAAAGGTGATACTTTCTCCACATCAGGAAAACCTTTGTAACTCATCTGATTGCTAATTCTCCAAGACCATTCCTAGCCCTCTGTCTCCCTGATCGTTCACAGACTCAGCCCATCTATTTGGCCAAGCTGATCTTTCAGATGCCCCAGAACAAAACTACCAAGTTCATGGAAGGTGTGATTTTCAGTCTGTACAACTATGCCTCCAACCGTCGGGAGGCCTACCTTCTGCTCCAGCTGTTCAGGACGGCGCTCCAGGAGGAAATAAAGTATGCTCTCCTGACTCCAGTGTGGGGGACAGGGAAGGTGGGTCAGAGATGGCAGCTGTTGTTACACACCTAGGATGGTATCAGGAGTCCACTCTTCGCCTTATAGGAAGTATGTAAGGCTCTGCAACAGCACAGCAGGGGTGGCAGGCTGACTTGTCAGCAGGAAGGATGACATCCAGACAGCGGGACCATTCTTAGGGTGGGCACTAGAGTTGGCTTGAACAGGCAAAATCTGGAAGACAAAAGAAAGATAGCTATGTCCTCCTTAAAGGCATGAGGCCAGTGACCTATTGCACCACAGGTCAAAGGTGGAACAGCCCCAGGATGTGGTGACAGGCAACCCCACAGTGGTGAGACTGGTGGTGAGGTTCTACCGCAATGGGCGGGGACAGAGCGCTCTGCAGGAGATCCTTGGCAAGGTCATCCAGGATGTGCTAGAAGACAGGTCAGTCAGCATCCACACAGACCCTGTCCACATCTATAAGAGCTGGATCAACCAGGAGGAGGCCCAGACTGGACAGCGCAGGTGAGCCAGCAGGACGTGGGAGGGCATGCTTTGCTCTGTAGGCAAGCCTGGGAATATTTGAAGGTGACATACGAAAGCAGAGGTGATGCCCCGCCTATAGGAGACTTGGGCCATGACTTTCTCTGCTACCACAGTTTACAAAGATGATTTTGATAGAGTACCTTGCTATCTGCCTTTGGTCTGGCAGGCATTTCTCCCTGCTCTGTTCCAGCTGCTCGGTAGCACTTGAGTCCTCCCTCCTCCCTGTGTATCCTCCCTGCTGCAGTCCTCCCTCCTCCCTGTGTATCCTCCCTGCTGCTGTCCTCCATCCTCCCTCCTAAGCTGTGAATCCTCACTGCTATAGTTCTTGCTGAGTGCTGCCTTTTTCTCTGGCTCTTCTCTTGGAATGGTCTGTCTTGAGCCTATCTGTAGAAGCCCATATAGAAAAATTGATGAGAAAGCCCGGGAAGGGAGGCAACAGAAGGGGACACCAGCTTTACCACATCTCTCTGCCCACAGCCATCTCCCCTATGACGTCACCCCTGAGCAGGCTCTGAGCCACTCTGAAGTGCAGAGACGATTAGACATCTCCCTGCGCAGTCTCCTCACCTTGACTGAGAAGTTCTTTGTCGCCATCAGTTCATCTGTGGACCACATTCCGTATGTGTCACCACCTCCCCAGGGCCAGGCTGGTTTGGCAGGGGAGAACAGCACACGTGATATTCTAAGGGAAGCGGGTGGGAAAGGAGGCAGACAGAGGGGCCTGGAGCGGCTTCAGGTATGTTGAAGCCCTTGCCAGCAAACTGACCTGGGATACTACAGATGGGTCTGTGTGGGTGTTACGTCACTGGTCAAAGGGGAGTCCAAAATAACAGAGAGATACTTTTGTCTGAGAACAATTGGAGAAAAGATGGGGTTCTCTGGCCCACAAAGTCAAAGATTAGTATTTCAATCTAGTAACGTCCTTCATGGTTACAGTCCTCCCTCCCATACTTTGTTTCTTTGAGACAGGGTCTCTCTACATAACCCTGGCTGTCCTAGAACTTGCTATTATAGACCAGGCTGGCCTCAAACTCACAGAGACTCACGTGCTTCTGCCTCCCGAGTGCTGGGATTAAAGGCATATACCACTACATCTGGCCCTTTTAATGTGATGATGTTTTGCCTGCATGCATGTCTGTGCTCCATGTGTGTACCTGGTGCCTTCAGAGGCCAGGACAGAGCGATCCCCTGAGAATAGAGTTAGTGGTGATTGTGAGCCACCATGCGGGTGCTGGGAATCTTTCTCTGGAAGAACAGCCAGTGGTCTTAACCACTGATCCATCTCTCCAGCCCCCAGCTCTCTTCTTAAAAATCGGCCAGTAACCCGGAGGTAGATGCAGGGGAGTCAGGCTATAAACAAACCTTACTACAAATAAAACTTCCAAGTTAGAGTCCAGTCTAAGCTACATGAGACCCCAGTCTCCAGACAAGACAAAACAAAATCACTCAATAAATGTTTTGTCGAAAACTATTTGAAGCTGGGTGTGGTGGTGGGTGCTTTTAATCTTAGTACTCAGGAGGCAGAGACAGGATTTCTGTGAGTTCGAAGCTAAGGCTACACAGAGAACTCTATAAAATGAGTTCTAGGACAGCTAAGGCTACACAGAGAAACCCTGACTCAGAAGAAATAGAGAAGAAACTATGAACGAGTATCGTCTAGATCCTTCAGCCACTGGACTTGGTTCTTAGTGCTGAGGACAAGGTTGAGTGCCAAAGGGGAAACAGCCCCAAACTGGATTGAGATGGATTGAGGCTTTGCAATTGGGAGTAAGAAACGACTGAAGTCTAAGGAGAGAGATACACAATGAGTTTTAAATCTCCATTTGTTCGCTAGGTGTGGAGATAGCTTTTAACACAGTCTGAGGCTGGGCAGTGGTGGCTCACGCCTTTAATCCCAGCACTTGGGAGGCAGAGGCAGGCAGATTTCTGAGTTCGAGGTCAGCCTGTTCTACAGAGTGAGTTCTAGGATGGCCAGAGCTATACAGAGAAACCCTGTCTTGAAAAACCAACCCCCCCCCCCAAAAAAAAAAAACACCTCACAGTCTGATTAGGTTTGTGTAGCAAACCTGTCACAGGAGTTGACAAAGAAATTAGGTTGGAATAACACCACTGCTCTGACAAAACCCCCGAGAGACTGAGTGCTCACTCCAGTCTTCCTCACCAGGAGACAGGGGCAGTTGGGAAGGAAATGGCTGAGAGGAGGAGGCAAGCAGTCAGGCCCTGCCCCAGCCCAGGCTACTCAGGACCTCTGGGAGCTGGCAAAGTTGGCTGCCTTGGAGCTTCCTGGGCCGTTGAGTACCCAGAAGACAGCATAGCATGCCTCCCTAGGGATGGTGAGGTATATAGTAAGCAGAGGCGGTCAGTGGGGAAATAAGAGGGTCTCAGGTAAAAGGTTCTCGGGCTGGATATGTCGGCACACAACACAACTGTAGCAGCTCTTGGAAGGCAGAGGTTGAGATCATGAATTTGAGGACTGCCTCTACTACATAGCAAGACCCTGTCTCAAAAACAAAGAGTTGGAGGCAGGGAGCGCTGTAGGGGGCCAATTAGGGCCCTGTCCCTGGTACAACATAAGGACAGGAGGAAGGGCAAAGGCCCAGGGGTGGAAGATTGCAACGGGGAGCACCAGGAGATAGAGGTCTGCCATAGGGAGCACTAGAAGGTGGAATGTATGTGGGCTCAGCTCTAGAGGGGCTGAGCTTAGAGGGGAGGGGCTGCTAGTCTCTCGTACCTTGAGTCAGGGATGAGGTTGAGAAGAGCCATAACTTCCCTATTTTGTCCCTAAGGTATGGGATGAGGTATATGGCCAAAGTCCTGAAAACAACCTTGGAGAAGAAGTTCCCCAATGCCACCGAGAGGGACATCTATAAGGCAAGTGTTGTCTCTTTTGCCACCTCCAAGACCCTCCTGTGTCTGCCAATGATCCCCAAACAGACAGGATGACAAATGATGTCATATGTATCTAAAGGAAGAACTGGGCCCCATCCTGTACCCCGAGCTTTGCCCACCAGTGGGGAATGTGGACCCACGGCTGTCCAGGTGGCTTCCAGACCTTTCTGGAATTTCTCCTCTGCACTCAGGTGGTTGGGAACCTCCTGTACTACCGCTTCCTGAACCCAGCTGTGGTCGCTCCTGATGCCTTTGACATTGTGGCCATGGCGGCAGGCAGCACCCTGGCCGCCCCACAGCGCCATGCGCTGGGAGCCGTGGCTCAGCTCCTACAGCACGCTGCTGCTGGCCAGATCTTCTCTGGGGAGAGCCGGCACCTTCGAGTCCTGAATGACTACCTGGAGGACTTGCATCTCAAGTTCAGGTCTCAACTCTTATCACCCTTTTCCTCCCTGGACTTCTCTCCACTTCCCTTGGTTCACTTCCAGAGGCACAGGGTCTATGGGAGGTAGTGGCAGGCAGCAGAAAGCCTCCCAGAGACAGAGAGGAGCATCAGCAAGCCAGCTTGGGTGGCACACTGAGAGCAGACAAGAGCAGAGCGGGGACCAAGAACTGACCTGATGTGGGTGGTGGCCATCCCCATGGTAAACACATTATCCCAGTTCACTCTGGCATGTCCTCTCTCTGGGACAGGAAGTTCATCTGCAGAGCCTGCCGGGTACCAGAGCCAGAGGAGCGCTTCGCCATCGATGAATACTCAGACATGGTGGCTGTGGCCAAACCCATGGTGTACATCACTGTAGGGGAGCTCATCGGCACACACAGGGTAAGGGGTCAGCACCAGAGGGCTAGGCCGGAATTCCACACACAGCCCTGAGCCCCACCCCCCAAAACCAAGCCTGGCTTATCTCTGCACCCTCTTTCCTTCTACCATCCACAGCTCTTGCTCGAACACCAAGACCAGCTGGCCCCAGGTCACCAAGACCCACTGCACCAGCTCCTAGAAGACCTTGGGGAGCCACCCACCATCTCTGACCTCATTGGTATGTGCCTTCTTGGCTTCTGGAGCCTTCAGGGGTGGTTGTCAATGGGCAGCTCGTTGTACCCCTCTCTGTTCCCCATGACTGATGTACACAGACTCACAGCCTTGTGGCCAGTGCACAGATGTTGATGGTAGAAGAGACCAAGCTATGGCCGCACAATCATCAGAAGAGACATGAGGGCAAAGTCGACTAGGTCTGGTCTAGGTGTCTAGCTCTGGAACCTTGGGATGAGAGGGGTTTGGAGGGGCAGTGTCAGTAGGATGATACCAACACCTCTAAGCTGCATGGTACCCAGAGTGAGATCATACAGAGGCTGGGTGATGGTAATTCAGGTCCGTGGGTGTCAAGGTTGAGGGCATGGTATGGTCCCATGGGACAGTGTGGGAGGGCTTCCTCAAAGGTATACAGAAGAGCACCTCTACTGTGACCCCCATCTTTGCGTGCCTGTCTCACTCATCTCTCACCCCATCGCAGGGGACAACATAGCCACAGACGGGCATGTGGACCTGAGCAGGCTCGAAGTGTCCCTGACACTCACCAACAAGTTTGAAGGGCTGGAGACAGATGCTGACCACAACAGCAACCAAAGTCTGCTTCTGAGGTGGGTGTGGAGGCCCAGGTAGCCCTCCTCCCTATACAGGGCCCCCACTCAGAGAGGGCTGTCATACTTCCTTGTTGCCACCCCTCCCCTACCGCCATTCTTCAGAAAGTTCTCCCTGAAGCCTAGCTCACGATCTCCGTACTCAGAATAGTCTTGGGCAAGTGCTCAGCCTTTCCTTGGAGTTGTAGCTGAAGGCATGGGACGATCAGGAGCCTGAGGCAGCAGGGTGCTTGCAGACTATGCTTTGGCTCACTTACTTTTGGATACGGGACCTCCTGTGTATGTACATGTGTGATTGGAGGAGCACATGTCACACGGCACACGTGTGGAGGCCAGAACAGCCTTGTGCACTCAGTTCTTCTGAATGACTTCCATCTTTACGTGAGTCTGGGGCATGGAACTTAGTGTCCGGCTTGCACAGACTTCGGACAGCTGCCTTATCAACGCAGGCCAGGAATTCACCTCACGCCTCTCAGTCGGAATGAAGCAGCACGGCGGGCTGGGCTGGTCATCTGCACCAGTTAGCGGCACCAGCTCCCTGAACCAGCTCTCCACTCATTCACACGCTGTCGCTGTCAACAAGAGTTGGAGACACAAGCAGAGAGCTTCCCAGAGGGAGAGGGCAGACATGAGGGTGGCTACCAGGAGGAAGTGAATACTTGGGCTGAGGGATCAGAGGAGGCCAGTTTAGGGGAGAGTATTCTCAGGGACACCGCCTCCCCCTGGACCCTCCCTCTCTCTGCATCCTGGGCATCCCCAACAGTCCAGACCTGGGGCAGGATCCACTTATCCTTGGCTCTTTGGCCTACCCTGTCCAGACCTTTCCTGGTCCTCACCCTGCCCTTCCCTGCAGCACCAAACAGATGCTGGCCGACCTCATCCAGTTCCACCCTGGGGAGTCCCTGGAAGAGATCCTGACCTCCTCGGCTCCCAGAGAGCATGTGAGTAGCCAGGACAGTCATGACAGCTAAGCCTTAGACACCACCTCACCCTTAGTCTGCCACAGAGACCAGTGGGCACATAGAAGGCCAAGCCTCAGACCTTGATGCCAAGGGTCACAAGCTGAAGGAGCAGCCTAAGCAGCTCTCTCGCTCGCTCTTTCTCTCTCTTTCTCTCTCTTTCTCTCTTTCTCTGTCTCTCTCTCAGTCTCTCCCTGTACCGTGCAGGGGTTAGGACAGTGCTGAGGGGCAGTCTGTTCTGAGAACCACATAAGGGAATTGCTCTGGAAATGGAGGCTGTTGGAGGGTTTGGAGGCAAGAGAGGATGCCAGGTGGACTTGCTGTAGGGGTTGGCGTAAGGGCAAAACCAGGAGTTAGTTCCCTGAGTAAAAGTGGTAGTGGCAGGCAGAGGCATGGCCCAAAACAGTTAGGCAGGCTCCACCTACACTTTATGCCCACAGAGAGCACCATGCTGGGTTGGGAAGCTGTTAGCAGCCAGTGTCTCCTTGGTCTATACAAATGCTTTGGGCCACCATAGATGATCCTTAAGACTCTTCTATGTCTGGGTTTTTTTGTTTGTTTGTTTGTTTGTTTGTTTGTTTGGTTGGTTGGTTGGTTGGTTGGTTGGTTGGTTGGTTTTTTGAGACAGGGTTTCTCTGTATAGCCCTGGCTGTCCTGGAACTCACTCTATAGACCAGGCTGGCCTCGAACTCAGAAATCCGCCTGCCTCTGCCTCCCGAGTACTGGGATTAAAGGCATTGCCTGTGTGTTCTCCATCATCCCCATCTCCACCCCACCCCCACCCCCCAGGACCTAGGCTGGGAAGGTAGAACGTGAATAGGGCTCCCAGGCTCTGGGGTCTGAAGTAGGATGTTAGGGCCCAGGACCCCCTCATCGTCTCTGCTGCCCTCCCAGGAAGAAGCCCATCGTCGGTTGATGTGTTGGCGCCAAGCCTGTGACACCCAGAAACCAGAGCCACTTCGACGACACCACTCACTAATGGCACACAGTCTCCTGTCACTGTCGGAGAAGCAGCAACGCGTTCTGCGGAACCTGCGTCGGCTACAGGGCCTGGGGCTGGTCAGGGCCAGTGACTGCTACCAGGGACTTGTAGACGAGCTGGCCAAGGTGATAACCCAAGCCAGGACTACGTGGGGCTGCTGTAAAGCCATGTGCTGGCATTCCAAAGGCAGTCTTCTCCAGTGGGTGCCATCCCAAACTGCCTCCAACTTGAGAAAGGCCCAGGGTTCCTTTTTTTTTTTTTTAAGATTTTATTATGTATGCATTGTTCTATACTGCATGTATGCCTGTATGTCAGAAGAGGGCATCAGATCTTATTACAGATGGTTGTGAGCCACCATGTGGTTGCTGGGAATTGGACTCAGGACCTCTGAAAGAGCAGATGGTGCTCTTAACCTCTGAGCCATCTCTCTAGCCCTATCCCCTTCCAGGGTTCTTTTTAAAGGAAAGGTCCTAGGACTAAGCAGACAGACAGATTTCCTCCCAGCTCTCTTCCCCTGGGACATGGTAACCTGGAGAGAGGCTCTGAGTTCCTGCCTGGGCTGTTAGGTGTGTACAGTATGCTTAGATTGTCTCCTGGGTAAAGCAGCCTTCCGGGTGGCCATGTCCTGGTGTGGGAATGGAACCTGTATGCTAGGTGGACATTCTGCCCTAAGCCACTCCTGCCCCACAACCTCTTTCTATTTCTCTTGAATGTCCTCACAGTAAGCCTTGTGAGGTGTTCTAGGATTTATGAAGGGTGCTGACCTGCTTCCTCACCCCCATCCTCAGGACATCTGCAACCAGCGTAGGCACCGGCAACGGCGGAAGGCAGAGATGCTGAGGCTCCGGACCACACTGCAGGGCCTAGATGCAAAAACCATCTTCTATGAGGAACAGGGTGACTACTACAACCAATACATCCAGGCCTGCCTTGACCACCTGGCCCCCAAACCCAAGTAGGTGCTGGAAACCCAACCCTAAGCTCTTGGTTCCCTCCCCACCACTCCTCATCCACCTTTGCCCTGCCATCTCCCAACCCTGGCTAGGAATTCATCCTAGTGTGGTACTGCCTGCTCCTGACCCTGGTGTCTGTGGTTCCAGATCACCTCCCACAGCAGGGAGGTTCCTTGGGGCCTGGTGTCTTCTGCCAGCCACCAAGAGCCAACAGCCAGTGTTGAACATTTGTCTCCGGGCTTTCTTCTAAACAGGAGTTCTGGGAAGGGGAAGAAGCAGCCGTCTCTTCACTACACAGCCGCCCAGCTCCTAGAAAAGGGCGTCTTGGTGGAAATTGAAGATCTCCCTGTTTCTCAGTATGTGTCCTTGGGGGACAGAATGTCAGACTCTTCCTGTCTCCAGAGAGGGACAATGCTGGAATGAAGCTCTGAAAGGGGCACTGGGTTGAAAGGAAGGAGGTGGGGAAATGGGGCATCTTGGAGCAGAGCGGAGAGCAGTGGGCATATTCCTGCTCTAGTAAGGATTCTGGGAAAGCTGCTGGGAGGTGAGAACAGCTTGGTGGACCACGCAAAAAGACTAAACAGGCAGAGCTCAAACCAGAGGAAGAGAGAGCAGGCCCTGCCTGGCAAAGGAGAAGCTTGGTATGGGACCATACCGCCCCAATGAGCAGCAGAGGAGTGGGGGTGGGGCTCTGAACAGAGGAGCCCCGTGTTGAGTCTTATCCCTCACAGCTTCAGAAACGTCATCTTTGACATCACTCCTGGAGACGAGGCAGGAAGGTTTTTCGTCAATGCCAAGTTCCTGGGTGTGGACATGGAGAAGTTTCAGCTCCACTACCAGGTAAGGTCACTAATTACATTACCTGCCAGAGCCGAACCCATGAGTGCAGGTCTGTAATCCAAGCACCAAGGAGGCTGAGGCAGGAGGATCAAAACTTCAAGGCCCAGAGCTGGCAATGGCTCCGCTGATGACACTACTTACTGAAAAAGCCTATGACTTGGGTGTTGATCCCTAAGGCCACCCACAGTGGAGGGAAAGAACTGACTCCGGTGGGTTGTCCCCTGTCCTCTCCACATGTACTGTGGCGTAAATGACCACATGTATATGCACACGCACAGATAAAGCTCTCTCTTCCCCTGTGCCACACATCTTTAATTCTGTACTGGGAGGCAGAGTCAGGTGTGTTCTCACTGCACTCTCTACTCTCCCGGAGGTCCTGAGTTCTATTCCCAGCAACCACGTGGTGGCTCACAACCATCCGTAATGGGACCTGATGTCCTCTTCTGGAGTGTCCGAAGACAGCGACAGTGTACTCACATACATATAATAAATATATAACGAGAGAGAGAGAGAGAGAATGAGAATATGAATTAGGGATTAGAGATATAGCTCAGCTGTACAGTATTTGTTTAGCACACATGGTATCAAAGGTTAAATCCCAACACTGGAAAACAAAATACCCCTTTGGGCTTTAGGTTCAGTTCCCTGCACTGCCTTGTTTAACCTCCTACCCACTCTGCAGCCTTCACCTGTTCTATAGTCTCTGAGGCTAAAAGGTTAAGGGAACTGACCGAAGCCCTAGCTGATGTTCGGGGAAACAGTGATTTCGTTTTGACTTGAAACAAGGTTTCCTGTCACCTAGGATGGCCATCACTGGCTGAGGATGGCCTTGAATTTATGATTATCTTGCCTCTGTCCAAATGCTGGGATTGCAGAGTGTGCTACCACAGCTGATCTATGGAGTACCTGGGCTTCACACAGTTTAGACAACTGAGCTACACCCCAAGCCCATATTTTTAAAGTATTATTTTTACATGGGTTCTAGGAATCCAACTCAGGTCTCTGATAAGCACTTTTGCCAGCTGAACTATATCCCAGCCCTGTTTTCCATTGCTGGTGTGCGGATGTGGATGGGGTGCAGGGTGTGGATGCGCTCACGTGGACCTGTCTCTCTCTTGCCAGCTCACTGTATTGAGTAGGTTGGCTACCCAGGGAGCCTCTGGGCTCTACCTGTCCCTGCCTCCCCGTGCTGGGTTATAGCGAATACCACTGTGGGTGCTGAAGCTCCAAACTCGGGTTCTCACTCCACTAGCGCCATCTCTGCTGAGACACCCTTAGACCCCTTGTCTGTCTGTCTGTCTGTCTGTCTGTCTGTCTGTCTTAGGGTATATTTGATCTATTTGTGGATGGGTGAGTGCCTGCACCTATATGCTTATGGAGTCCAGAAGAGGACACCAGATCCCTGGCGGCTGAAGTTACAGTCATTTGTGGGATGTGGGTGCTGGAATCTGAACTCTGCTCCTCATGACTGAACAGCAAGGCCTCTCTCTCATCTCAACCATCTTTCCAGTCTATCTTTTTTTGTTTTTTGAGGTAGCATGTCCCCTGTAGCTCAGGCTGGTCTTAAACTCAAGGCCATCTTCCTCCCTCAGCCTCCTGGGCTTACAGGTTTGCGCCACCAGTGTGAACATCCAATGTGAACCAGGGCTTTTATATTTATTTGTTTTCCTTTGTTTTGTTGTTGTTTTTAAGACAACGTTTCACTCTGTAGCTCAGGCTAGCCTCCCAAATGCTAGAATTAAAGACAGGCACCACCATGCCCAGACATATTTACTGTTTGTTTTTCTTAAGATATATTTTATTTTTTTACTTGTGTATATGTATGCACACATTCATTCAGATGTCCAGGGAGGCCAGAAGAGGACCCCTTGGAACGAGATTTACAGGCAGTTGTAAGACATCTGATATGGGTGCTGGAAACCAAATCCAGGCTCTCTGCCAGAGCAGCAAGTGCTCTTAACTATTGAGCCATCTCTCCAGCCCTACCTGTTGTTTGTTTCTTTATTTTTGAGAAAGGGTCTTATTTTATAGCCCAGGCCGGCCTGGAATTCATAACTATCCTGCCACGTTCTCCCCATGTGTGCCGGAGTTCCAGGTGTGTGCCACCATGGCTTGATCTGGAGCCGTGATTTTTCAGTACAGATTCTCCGGTGTTTGCCTTGAGTAAGAAACCCGCTTTCAAGTCCTGGCTCCACTTGGCCTGACATTGGCTCAAATCCCTGGGCCTGTTTTTCTCATTTGCAAAGTGGGCTTTGAACGCCCCGCTTCAGTGCCCGGTGCTCTGGCAGGTGTAAGGCTGTGTGACACTAGCATCTCACGGGCTGGCCGAGCCACTCCCAGAAGCTCTTAACTCCCCCTCCCTGTCTCTTCCCTCCTAGGACCTCTTGCAGCTGCAGTATGAGGGTGTGGCTGTCATGAAACTCTTTAACAAAGCCAAAGTCAACGTCAATCTCCTCATCTTCCTGCTCAACAAGAAGTTCCTTCGGAAGTGACGGATGCAGGCGGAACTGAGGCCTCTCAGCTGACTGGCTGCTGCGCTTCTCCATTACCCAGCTCTTTTCTCCGAAGACCAGAGCTCGGGCCACAATGCTTGACCCTCCCGCCCAAGAGGAATTGTCCTACTTGGCTGAAGTGGGCCATGCTCCAGGTCCGGCCGGGTGGCTTTTACCACATCCCCGGGAACCAGGAGCCTGCACTCAGTCCTGCAAAGAACCATGGTTTTGTGTCGCTACTGCTCTCGTGTGGTCACCACGGTGTCCGCCAGTCGTCCTAGCACTGCCCAGCAGCCTTATCTCCCTTCCTTTCCACGGGCTTCCAAAGCCCGGGCCAGGCTGTCTGCCCAACTCCGCTTCATAAGCCATGGGTGTCGCTGTCCCCTACAGCCCAGGTCCCTCTGTGCTGTGCCCCTCAGCCACCTCTATCATCCTGTCCTAGCCTTGACTTGGTGCAGCACTTGCTGATGTCCATGACAGCTGAGTGCACACCTCAAATCTCCTTTCCCCACTTGTGGTGGTTCTTATGTGGGTCACTGGGGTATTTATTCTAACCTGATTGTTGTGTGGCCTTAATCATGGTTTTAATTCTCACTTTCTGAACTCAGAGTTCTTGTCTTGCCATCTTCTCGTCACCTCAGAGCTGACTTCCAGGTGGTTCTCATAGACCTGTAGGCCAGCCTTGGCCATCTCTGTCCTCCCCACATCTCCCATCTTCCTGCCTCACTGCCCTCTAGATTTCCTCTTAATAAAATGTTATTTCCTATGTTAACCCCTGCGTTGTTGCTATAGTACAGCCATCAGGTTCTGGGGTGCAGCTTGTGAGAATTCGGAGATGCATCCTTCAGCAGCCTCTCCCCGCCATGGGCACAGGCCCACTATGTCTGCCTGCCCAGGCTTGCACACATTGGGGAAGTGGCGTCTCTTTCTCTCTTTCCACCACAGGGGACAGAGGGACAGAGAGGGAGAGGAGGAAGGCATGCTCAGGATTGATTCAGTTAGCCGGCCACTCTAACAGCTAAGGCTGAGAAGAGCCCAGTACCGGCTCCTCCTCCCCCCCACCCCACCTCCCACATACACATTGTACACAGCTCCAGTCTGTGCCGTGCCTAAGCCTGGACATTCCACATGAGCCACAGCTCCTTCTGTCCCCTTTCCATGGAGAAAGTTTCCCTGCTTTCGGGAATCTACCGGGGCCTGTGGGGGATGGGACGATGATGGACACCTGGCTGACCCTTGAACTCAGCAGCATCTATTGGGCGCCCACATGTTCCTGGCACAGCCTGCCTGCCTCTGCTCCATTCCATTCTGTCACCCAGTATCTGTGTCCTTGTCACATTCAATCTCACTCAAAGCCTCCTCCTCCTCCTTAACATGTCACAGTAAAAACTTCAAGTGCTGCCTTGCCCTGGGTGACAGTGAAATGTACCAGGATCGTAGTCTCTCTGCCTGCTCAGTTGTAGGAACATTTTTAAAAAAAAATCTCACACTCACCAAGTAGTTCTGACACTGCCCTGCTGCAGGATCACACACCCCACCCCCACAAATACACGGCAGTCACGATCTCAGCCCCACACACCACACGGAGAAATGTCACAATGGCTAAGCCGTAAAGGGCATCACAGGACTTCATCATTGATTGTCTCCTTCCACCACTCCCTGGCTACACACACACACACACACACACACACCCGCCTTGTGCCAACAGTCCCCAGTAAGCCCAAGCTGATTCACCTGGGCCTACCTTCCAAGGCCCAATCTGACATACCCTGCAGGTGGGAGTATCAAAAATAATACCAAGTGCCAACCAGCAGAAAAAGTATTCTAGTCCAGGCATGATGGCATACATTTGTCATCTCTGCACAGGACAGTAGAGGCAGTATATTTAAGACCAGCCTTGACTACACGCCACAGTCAAGGCTAGCTTGGGTAAATGAGACCCTGTCTCAGACAAAACAAAACAAAACAAAACAATGCCCCAGGGGCTAATGGTATATAATTTAGTGGCTCTCTGGTCTGGTAATTGTCTAGTTTGCCCAAGTTCTTAGGCTGAATCCCTGCAAAGGAAAGGTAGTTGACTTCAGTAGATGGTCCTGAGAAAAACCAGAAATTCACACTTTTAGAAAACAATGGCATTGAGCCCTAAAACCCTGTCATACAACATATGCAAATGCTGATTCTTTTGAAAAAGAATTATTTTATGGATATGAGTACACTGTAGCTGTCTTCAGACACGCCAGAAAGGGTATCAGATCCCATTACAGATGGTAGTTGAATTCCCATGTGGTTGCTGGGAATTGAACTCAGGGCCTCTGGAAGAGTAGTCAGTGCTCTTAACCGCTGAGCCATCTCTAGCTCTCCCACTCTTAATTTTAATCTTTACTTGTATCCTTTTTTTTTTGAGAACCATCTCTCTAACCTGCAAATGCTATTATTTGAGACAGAGTCTCACTACATAGTACAAGCTGTCCTTGAACTTGTGATCTTCCTGTCTTAGCCTCCCCAGTGTTGGGAAAAAAAATTCAGTGTGGTTCATGGGATCTAAATGAAAAAACATAACTATAGAAAC
The DNA here is from genome assembly GCF_000001635.26 of Mus musculus. Classification (NCBI taxonomy): domain Eukaryota; kingdom Metazoa; phylum Chordata; class Mammalia; order Rodentia; family Muridae; genus Mus; species Mus musculus. Next base: position 88,122,846 of record NC_000069.6, read on the forward strand.
CCTTAGAAGAAAACACCTGGGGTTACAGCTCAGCTAGGAGGGAGCCTGTCTGGCAAGCACAGCGCTCTGGGTTTGATTCCCAGCACTGCATAAAAACAGATGTGGAGGTGTAAACCTGTAACCCCAGCATCTGAAGGCAGAGGAACCAAAAGTTCATGTTTGAGGCCAGCCTGGTCTACAGCACAAGCTCCAGGACAACAGCCAGAGCTACACAAAGAAACCCTGTCTGGAAGGACATATTTTAAATGAGATGGTTCAGGAGTTGAATACTTCTAGAGGACCTGGGTTCAGTTCTCAGCACACACACACACGCACACACACACACACACACACACACACACACACATGGTGGCTCACAGCCGTTGGTAGCTCCAGTTCCAAAAGAGCTGGTACCCTCTTCTGGCCTGCACAGATACAGAGCACATAAATACATGCAAGCAAGACACTTAAACAAATCAAATAAAAGCAAGCCTTTAAAAAGAGCATTCATATATTCACACAAAAGTCTTTCATAAGTATTCATGTTAGCATTGTTTGTAAAAGCTCCAAATATCCACCAACTGATACCTGGATAAACTCAAGGAGAGCCGTCCACACAGTGGGGTAGTAGCCATCAAAAGCAGCAGGGTTCTGAAGCACAGACAAAGCTTGACACACAAATCAAGTCAGCCTGGACAGCCATGTGTTAGATCTCCCATGTGAAATGCCCAAGGCAGACAGAGCCATGACACCAAAAGAAAGTCAATGACAAGTCACCAGGAAAAGGAAGGCACGCACCTAGGGCATGGGGAATGATGAAAACATTTTATAATTAGAGTTGGCCTCAGTGGTGCAAGCCTGTAATCTCACAAATACAGGATACCGAAGCAGGAGGAGCAGAAGGCCAGCCTAAGCTAGTGTCTGTCTCAGGGGGTCGTGCAGAACTATAGCTCAGTGAGTCAGTGAGATTACCAGCCTAACCCATGGTGCTAGGTTTGTCTAGACACTGGGGGGGAAAAATGTGTGTGTGTGTATATATATATTTTTTCTGTAATTGGATAGTGATAATGGCAATCTAAATAATGAACCTTTATTTAGATTGTAAATGGAAGATACAGGGCTGTTTGTCACATTTCACCAGACAGTGTTGAGAAATCCCTTTCAGTATTATAATTTAAATTTTTTGAATGAGAGTAACTACAAACTTTAGTAATAAAATGAAAATAGTTCCTTTAAGAAAAATAGTGAACAAATTCTTAGAGAAAATATTTTCTATAGCAAGGTTATTTGGCTTTGGTCATTTTAAATATTGAATCACTCAACTGTATATTTTAAAGGGCTGAATATTATGACGTACTAATTATACTTCAATAAACCTTTGTTTTTGGTGTTTTTCTTGATTAAAAAAAAAATTAGGTGGTGGCACATTCCAAGTCCCAGCACTTGGGAGGCAGAGGCAGGTGGATCTCTGTGAGTTCAAGGTCAGCCTGATCTACAGAGTGAGTTCCAGGACAGCCAGGGCTACACAGAGAAACCCTGTCTCAAAAACAAACAAACAAACAAAAAAGAAAATGCCTATACAGGCCAATCTGACACAGGCGTTTACTGAACTGAAATTCCTCTTCCCAGGTGACTCTAGCTTGTGTCAAGTTGACAAAACCTAACCAGGACATTTCCTTATTTTTAAAGTTAAGTGTTTGAGATTTGCCAGTGTGTATGTCACTGTGTACCACAGTGCCTTTGGAGGCCATCATGGGGGACAGATCCCCTAAACCTGGAGTAACAGAGGGTTGTGAGCTGCCATGTGGGGCTGGGAATTCAGTGCGGATCCTTTGCAAAGGCAGCCAGAGTCCTTAACCACTGAGCCATCGTTCCAGCACAGCCAGCCCTCTTCCAGCTCTGGTTTTTTTTGTTTTGTTTTGTTTTGTTTTGTTTTGTTTTGTTTTGTTTTGTTTTTTTAAGCTGGGGAAAGATCAGGGAGGCAGACTCCTGTCAGGTCAAAGGACAGCTTGTAGGGATCAATCCTCTCTACCACATGGGTCGCAGGAATTGAACTTAGGTCACCAGACTTGGCAGCAAGTACTTTTACCTGCTGAGCCACCCACCCACCTCCCAGGACAAAAACTTTATTATTTATTTATTTATTTATTTGATTTTCTGAGACAGGGTTTCTCTGTGTAGCCCTGGCTGTCCTGGAACTCACTCTGTAGACCAGGCTAGCCTCAAACTCAGAAATCCACCTGCCTCTGCCTCCCAAGTACTGGGATTAAAGGTGTGTGCCACCATTGCCCAGCCCTTAATTTTTATAATAATACTTTTTTTTTCCAAGATGGGCTTTCTCTGCATAGCCTTGGCTGTCTTTGAACTCACTGTGTAGACCAGGCTGGCCTCAGCTAGCTTTGTTGCTGCTGCTGTGACTGTCTGTGGCCACCTCCTAGTGAGAGACTCCAGCTGGGAGGCACCCAGCCTCAGCGATGGGCACCTCCCAGGATTTCAGCACCTGACATGTGATTTGGCTGTCCTTACTATTTTTAGACTCACTTAATAAATTCCAAGGCATGTACATAGTTGTATATGTCCCCTTGCCTCTGCTGCTCCAGATAAAACACCAGGCCGTAGACAACTGAGGTTATCAAGGACTCTCAACCAGGAAAAAAAAAAGAGAGAGCAAATCTGTCAAGATCAAGAAAAACAAGTGTTTCCTGGAGCAATGGCTCAACCATTAAGAGTACTTACTACGGGCCTGGAGAGAGGCTCAGCGGTTAAGAGCACTGACTACTCTTCCAGAGGTCCTGAGTTCAATTCCAAGCAACTACATGGTGGCTCACAACCATCTGTAATAAGTTCTGATACCCTCTTCTGGTGTGTCTGAAGAGAGCTACAGTGTACTCATATAAATAAAATAAATCATTTTTAAAAAATAAAAGTAAATGCTGGTGTTGGTGGCACATGCCTTTAATCCCAGTACTCGAGAGCCAGAGGCAGGTAGATTTCTGTGAATTTGAGGCTAGCCTGGTCTATGTAGTAAGTTCCAGGCCACCTAGGACTAGACAGTGCAACTTTGCCTCCGAAGAATTATTTTTTCTCCAGTTACTGATTTTGTGTGGTGGCCAAATGCGTGCTGCGATGAGCACCTGGAGGTGCTCAAAGGACAACTTTCAGTTCTTTCCTTCCACTACGTGGACTCTGGGGACGCAACTCAGGTGGTAGTTCAGGCTACCCACCCACTGAGCATCTCACTGGCTCCACAGTAAGAGCCTCTCTCCAGAAATATAAAATAAAAGCTATCACAAGCAAACCTACTTAAATGCCTTGTTAAATTCAGGTGTGTCATGCAGCATTTCTCAAAAATGCTGGCCCCAGAAATATTAAACCTTTTTATAATTTTTATTTTTTATTTTTGAGACAGGGTTTTTCTGTGTAGTCCTGACTGTCCTGGAACTCACTCTGTAGATGAGATTAAAGATGCGCATCAGCACTGCCCAGCTTATTTTTATTTCTGAGACAAGGTCTGACTTATTCATCCCGGGCTGGGCCTTGACCTCCCCGCGTCTCTGAGGGTAACCTTGACCTCCTGACTCTCTTACCTCCGCCTTCCCAGCACTGCCAACACAGAGGAAAATAACTTATTACAATGTTTGCTTTTCAAGACTTTCCTACCACTAGAAGTGTGGGATTCATCAGGGCCCTTCGCTGGCAGCCAGGGCAGGGAGCTCCAAGTGACTCTTGGTCTGTGATGACCAAGGCGTAAAGGCATTTGCAGCAGCAAATTCTTTTATTTTTTTTTAAGCATTTATTTATTTTATGTATATAAGTACACTGTAGCTATCTTCAGACACACCAGAAGAGGGCATCAAATCCCATTACAGATGGTTGTGAGCCACCATGTGGTTGCTGGGAATTGAACTCAGGACCTCTGGGAGAGCAGTCGGTGCTCTTAACCTCTGAGCCATCTCTCCAGCCCTACTTTTATTTTTTTTTTAATTAAGAAAAAAATCATCTTTTTTTTCAAGACAGGGTTTCTCTGTGTAGTCCTAAAACTCACTCGAGTTGTTCTGGAACTCATTATACGAACAAGCTGGCCTCAAATTCACAGAATCCCACCTGCCTCTACCTCCTGGGTACTGGAATTAAGGACATGTGCCACTATGACCAGCACTAAATAAATGGTTTTTCTCCTTGGTCTTCCGAGACAGGGTTTCTTCTCTGTGTAGCCCTGGATGTCTTGGAACTTGCTCTGTAGACCAGGCTGGCCTTGAACTCAGAGATCCGCCTAACTCTGTCTCCTGAGTGCTAGAACCAAAGGTGTGCGCCACCACCACCTGGCTAATTATTTTAAAGAGAAAATTTAATTAAAGGAAAGCAAAACAAGGGGGCTGGAGAGATGGCTCAGTGGTTAAGAGCACTGACTGCTCATCTGAAGGTCCTGAGTTCAAATCCCAGCAACCACATGGTGGCTCACAACCATCTGTAATGAAATCTGACGCCCTCTTCTGGTGCATCTGAAGACAGCTACAGTGTACTTAGATATAATAATAAATAAATCTTAAAAAATTATAAAAAAAAAAAAGAAGAACGTGAGATCGAGGTGGCGCACGCCTTTAATCTCAGCACTCGGGGGGCAGAGGCAGGTGAGTCTGGATCTCTGAGTTCGAGGCCAGCCTGGTCTACAAGCAAGTTCTAAGATAGCCATGGCTACACAGAGAAACCCTGTCTCAAAAAACTGTCAAGCAAACAAGCAAACAAAACCACTAGAGAGATACAGCTCAGTGGTAAAGCATTTGATTAGCACACACAAGATTCTGGGTTCTGTTCCCAGCACCACACACACAAAAGAAAGAAAATCTCAAGAGAACTAGGAGAAAGGGAGAAGGGAGGGGAAGCTAAGAGAGATAGACAGAAAGAAGATAGAAGAGAGGAAGGTGGGGAAGGGGAGGGGAGGAGCAGAGAGCAGAGGGGAGGGAGGAAAGAGGAGGGCAGAACTTGTCAACATGGCCACCTGGGCAGGTTCCCTCATAGCACGTGGGGAACTGCACAGGGCTGGGCCAGGAAGTCGTGGAGCTAAAGGGGCTGCAGATTTCATTCTCATATCTACAACTTTTGGTTTCTCTGAGTTTTCTCAACATCTGCCTTACAGAAGCAGAGAAAGAGGAGCTGGGAGTTTCGCTCTCACCCTTGGTCATTAGCACCCATCTGCTCCTGCAGGTGAGGCTAGCTTCCAAGCCCCCTTGAGAACTTTTGCTCCAAACATGACTCCATATTCTGTCTCTTGCCTTCCACCAAGAGGTCTTGAATCTGACTTTAGTGACATGTCTTCTGCAGGAGGCGCAAGCAAAAGTATTACAGGCGTTTCTAGGCAACGGTGGGCATTTCACTTTGTTTACATTATTTGCTGTTGTTTTTTCAGCCCTCTATGAATAACTCTCCTTATCACAGCACTAGAGAAACCGTGGCTCAGAGAGAGTCAGTGACTCACCCAAGCTCATACTAGAAATGAGGGTGCTGGGACTGGATCCCAGAAGGGTCTGACCCAACCTTCTCATTTCTACATATGAGCAACTCTGAGAGCCCACGGGATCAGACTGGAGGTTTTGTGGATGTGTGTGCATTCTTCATTTTTTTTTTTTTTAGAGACTTATTATTTAGGGCCCAAAGAGATGGCTCATCGGTTAAGAGCACTGGTTGCTCTTGCGGAGGACCTGGGTTTGGTTCCCAGCTCCCACATGGTAATGAACCTGTAACTCCAGGAACAGGAGAGCTGATGCCTCTTCTGACCTCTGTGGACTCCTGCATGCATGTGTTATACAAAACATACATGAAAGCATACACATATAGACATAAAATATAATTTAAAATTTTATATATATATAATTTGTGTGTGTGCATGTGTATTTGTCCTCAGAGGTGGAAAGAAGGCATTGGATCCTTTGACTCTGGAGTCCCAGGCAATTTTGAGTCACCTGATACCTTATTTTTCTATTGTGGTAAAGACACCAGGACCAAGGCAACTTACAGAAGACAGAGTCTACTGGGGCTTACAGATTTAGAGGGTGGGCCCATGACCATCATGGCAGGAAGGCAGCAGGCAGCAGGCAGGAAGGCAAGGGACTGGGGCAGTAGATGAGTGAGAACTTACATTTTTGACCCCCAAGCACCAGGATGAGAGGGAGGGGAAAGATATGGGGGGGGGGGGAGAGAGAGAGAGAGAGAGAGAGAGAGAGAGAGAGAGAGTGAGAGAGAGAGAGAGAGAGAGAGAGAGAGAGAGAGAGAGCCTGGCCCTGGTGTGGGCTTTTGAGACCTCAAGGCCCTTCTCCAGTGACACACCTCCTCCAACAAGGCCACACCTCCTCCAACAAAGCCACACCTCCTCCGGAAAGGCCACATCTCCTATTCCTTCCCAGTTTTACCAGCTGGAGACCAAGCATTCAAATATGAGTCTGTGGGGGACATTCTCATTCAAACAACCACGTGTGACCTGTTGTCCTGGGAACTGAGCAAGTCCGGTCCTCTGAAGGATCAGCAAACATTCTGCCCACCTGTACCATGCGCTTGTAAGGTCTTGTTCTAAGTGCCTGAGTGCTTCTCCAGCATCTTCTCTGTACTCTGTGCCACTGTGAGCATGGAGTGCCGGCTCTCTTCCTTGGCATTGGTGAGAGCTGAGCTGGTTTCCCCTGTACCCTTTACTCTTGTCTGGGCACGTGAGGTACTGAATGGGAATCCCACAGATACTTTTTGAGTTTTGTTTCATTTCATTTTCTGAGACAGGAGTCTCACTAACTTTGGCCTCTCTGCAGTCTTCCTGCCCCAACCTTGATGTCTCAGTTAGAAGAGACACCATGACCTAGGCAACTCTTATAAGGACAACATTTAATTGGGGCTGGCTTACAGGTTCAGAGGTTCAGTCCATTATCATCAGGACAGGGGCATGGCAGCATCCAGGCAGGCATGGTGCAGGAGGAGCTGAGAGTTCTACATCTTCATCTGAAGGCTGCTAGCAGAATACTCACTTCCAGGCAGCTTAGGATGAGGGTATTAAAGCCCACACCCACAATGACACATTACTCCAACAAGCCATACCTTCTAATAGTGCCACTCCCTGGGCCAAGTATATTCAAATCATGACACTTGGGAGAGCTAGGGTTCTAAGCATGAGGAGCCATCCAGTCCCACAAGGACTTGTTGCCTGTTGAACATGAGAGAACCCATTGGCTTCTATAATCTTCAAGCATCCTTGTCTGAGAGACCTCCAAGCCGTCACGGACAGTGTGATGGTACAAAAGGCTGCCGGGCATAAAGCAGGAATGAAAAGAATAAACACTCAGACCTTTCGGTCCTCAACTTTTTCTCTTCATAAAGTGCTCTCTTACTGCCTCATGTCTTGTTAGCAGTCAGCTCCGACTTGAGTCTAGAGCATGTGAGACCAGGACTTCAGCTTTCATGTCCTTTTACACGAGGTTACAGTATATGATCCTGTCCTCTAGAACAGCAACAAAGCTGGCCGTAGTGACATACATCTGTAATCCCGGCACTCAAAGGCCTGAGGCAAGAGGATTCCTAGGAGTTCAAGTCTAAGCTACAGAGTAAGGAGGCAGAGGCCATACCAGGATGGGTGGCAGAAGACTGGTAGCCAGCAGGTACCACATGTGGGATCTCATTGTATAACAAACCTACTGAGGTGCCAACCAGCTGGGTATGAGCACCCAGTATGTCCTCGAGGGTCTCCCATACCTTGACCAGTGGGTTGACTCAGTTAAGGCCTGTTGAATAAAAGCTCTCTTGGGGGGGGGGGGGCTGGTGAGATGGCTCAGGGGGTAAGAGCACCTGACTGCTCTTCCAAAGGTCCAAAGTTCAAATCCCAGCAACCACATGGTGGCTCACAACCACCTGTAACAGAGATCTGATGCCCTCTTCTGGTGCGTCTGAAGACAGCTACAGTGTACTTACATATAATAAATAAATAAATCTTTAAAAAAAAAAAAAGCTCTCTTGGGGGGCTGGAAAGATTGCTCAGTGGTTAAGAGCACAGACTACTCTTCCAGAGGTCCTGAGTTCAATTCCCAGCAACTACATGGTGGCTCACAAGCATCTGTAGTGGGGTCCAGTGCCCTCTTCTGGGGTGTCTGCAGAGAGCAACAATGTACTCATATACATAAAATAAATAAATCTTTAGCAATCTCATCAGGAGAGACAGAGCCTATAAAGCACAGCAAACTCGGGAGGCAGAGGCAGGCCGATTTCTGAGTTCGAGGCCAGCCTGGTCTACAGAGTAGTTCCAGGACAGCCAGGGCTACACAGAGAAACCCTGTCTCAAAAAACCAAAACCAAACCAAAACAAAACAAATAAAGCACAGCAAGAGAGTGATGCTAGCCCTGGATCAAAGTCCTGCCAAAGACACAGTCACTTGAGTGAAGGCCAGGGGAGGAAGGACAGCCCTGACCCATGGGCCCTCCAGCAGATGGGTCCTGCTCATCGCTGGCACGGTGCAGCCAACCTGAAAATAGGAGTTGGCATAGAGGCACAGCCTTTGATTCTAGACCTCAAAGGCTGAGGTAGGAGGATCACAAATTCCAGGACAGCCTGAGTTACAGTATATGATCCTATCCCCTAGAACAGCAACAAAGCTGGCCGTAGTGACATACATCTGTAATCCTGGCACTCAAAGGCCTGGGACAAGAGGATTCCTACGAGTTCAAGTCTAAGCTACAGAGTAAGACTCTATTTCAAAATACACCCCCACACACACACACACAAAGCAAAGGAATGAACCTCACAACTGACATCCTGCTACACTCTCAGCAATTGAGAAGTAGGAGAGTCAAAAGTTCAAGGCCATCCTCAACTACATATTGAGTTCATTGCCAGCCAAGTCTACAAGAGACCCTAAGTGGGCTGGAGAGATGGCTCAGCGGTTAAGAGCTCTGACTGCTCTTTCAGAGGTCCTAAGTTCAAATCCCAGCAACCACATGGTGGCTCACAACCATGTACAGCTACAGTGTAGTCATATACTTAAAATTAAATAAATAAATATTTTAAAGAGAGAGAGAGACCCTAAGTTAGGAAGCAAAATAATAACTAAGGAAAGGCAGTGGTGTGGTAGAGAAGCTAGATTCGAAAAGCACTAGAGGCAGCCTAGTCTATGCTGTACTAAGGGGACCAGATGTTGCCAGCTGTCACCAGCTTCCATCCAGGAGCCATCCTTGGGCTTTTAAACAGAGGTCTCCACTTTTGATAGGCAAATGCTCCATCCTGAGTGACACTAAAGCCCAGGCACTCTTCAACCAGGTTACTGCAGCTTAACCTTACAGCTCCTGTCCTAGCCCAGCACAGTCCAGGCCCTCAGATAGTCCTGTGAGTGTCTGAGACTGGCATCTGCTATCACCAAGCTAGAGAAGGCTCATATCCCTCTTCCTCAGTGCTCGCAGAGCTGTGGTCATCCTTGCTCTGTAGCTACAGGGAAGCAGGAGAGAGCTATAAACTTGGCCCACTCATCTCTTTCCAGGCTCCTCAACCTCCATCCGTGCCAGGACCCCTCCTATATGCTTTCTGTTGCTTAGTAACCATGCCTCCTCTCCACCCTGCAGCAGCACCCTAGAAACTCTTGGGGTGATGCTGTAGGGAGGGCCTGCCAAGGTACTAGGAGTCAGTATGTGGGAACAAGGTCCCAAAAGGCCTAGGTGTGAACTGGGCTATCTTCCCACACAGATCATATTGGGAGGAGCCTCAGGAGCATTGCTTCTGTCTCAACCGGGTTCCTAGAGAAACTACACTGGACTTAGGACCAGGCAGACAAAGGCTGGACCTGAAATAGAAAAACTTTGTACCCTTACTTTGCTTCTCTTATGTGGGCAGAGTTCCCAAGAGGCAGTCCTGAGAGGCCCAGTGTCTATGCTAACCAAAACCACTCCACCAGCAGCCAACAGCAAGTGCCCTCCAAAGGCATGGTACATCCAACTGTCCTCTGCCACTCAGTTGTCCTGGGTCACTGATGCTGGGTTTGACAATAATTTTTTGTGGGTTAAGAATCTGGAAAGGGAATGGGGGGGGGCGTGGCACATGCTTTAATCCCAGCAGATCTCTGTGCCAGTCTGGTCTACAGAGTGACTTTCAGGATAGCCAGGGCTAAACAAAAAAACCTTGTCTCAAAGAACAAACAAACAAACAAACTAAGAAGAACAAGAATAATACTAAGAAGAACAGAACAAGGAAGAGGAGGAGGAAGAAGAAAGAAAGAATATGAAGAGGAGAGAGAGGAGGAAGAGGGAGAGGAGGAGGGGGAGGAGGAGAAGCAGCAGAAGCAGTAACTGCTGCTGAACAGAGAGGTTAGCACAGAGCCAGTTGAGACAAGACAGACTGAAGGGATATGCAAGAATGGGTCACAGATAACTCCCAGCAGGCTGGAGGGGCATGGGAGTGGGTAGCCTGCAAGCTGCCTTCTGGATGAGGAGGCCAGCAGACAGTAGACAGCAGAAGGTACTTCCAGTCCTGGGCCAAGTGATCTCACCGAAACCCATTGCCTGATGCTGTTGCGACCTGGCAAGTCTCCCAGCTCTCCTGGGTCCCCAAGTAGAAGGGCTTTATATAGCTCACTCCTCAACTTGGGTTTGAATAATTAAACAGAGTGGACAGAAATAGCAGCCGGACAGTGAAGATGTGTTATTTTGGGGTTTTCTGGAACACAGGGCTCTTGGTGTCACCCAACCTCTATAGAGGGAGGAGCCAGCACAAAGACTGCTGGGAGATTCCTGTGGGGAAACCCACTGCACTCTTTGGGCTCCATGAGCTGGCTGTTAGGGCTGCTCTGAGCCAGAGGAGAGTCTCAGCTCTATTCATGCCTCCTCGTCAAGGATGAGTTGGTGCCTCTGCTAGCTGATCTCAGTTACTCCCAGGCAGGAAGTGCCCTCTGGTGTCTGTCAGGTCTTCAGCCTGGGAAAGGATGACAGAAATTGACAAGCAGGTCGATAAGCAGCTGCATGCAGGATGAACAAGGACTGGGTGGTCTGTGAGCACAAGAAGCCAGAATCAGGTGACAGGAGGCACTGTCCCCTCACCAGAGGCAGAAGGAGAGAAAGAGAAACGGCAGCTGGGACTGGAGTGGGGAATAGCAGTGGTGAGGCTACAAAGAAGAGAACGCCTAAGATGAGTTAGTGTCTGGCCAAGAAGTTCCTGCATTGGACACTGTATTATATGTCTGTAATTATACTCTAGGCTGAGGTTGGATTGCAGATTCAGGCTTCCTGGGCTACAGCATGAGATTGAGGGTTGTGAGTCCCCTGGCAGGAAGCAGGTGCAGTTGCCCATGTTTCGGGAGCAATTGGCTAGCTGAGGCACTTTTTAGCAACAGAGCTGAACCTCAGTCTCAAGGGTTAAAGTCTGACATGGGAGAAGCCAGGTCCTACACTCTTTCCCTCCAGATAATTTCAGTGTGAGAGAGTTCAGATTTGGGGGACACTAAAGTCATTAACATTTTGATTTTTTTATTCATGTAACAAGGTGTGTTGTTTTGTTTCAGATGGAATCTCGTGTAGCCCAGGAGGTTCATTATCATCATGACAGGGAGAGTGGCAGCAGGCAGCCATGGTGGAGGAAAAGTAGGTGAGACCTTACATCCAGATCTACAGGATTGAGAGGGAGAGAGAGGGAGAGAGAGAGAGAGAGAGAGGGAGAGAGAGAGAGAGAGAGAGAGAATGAGCAAGCAAGCTAGGAGTCTGGCGCCCTGGGCCTATTGAAGGCTTTTGAAACCTCAAAGCCCACCCCCAGTGACACATCTCCTCCAACAAAGCAACATCTACATCAACAAAGCCACACCTCCTAACCCTTCCCAAACACTTCCATTAACTGGGGACTCAAGCATTCAAACATAGGAGCCTATGTGGCCATTCTCATTCAAACCTCCACAATGACTGAATGCTTGATCTTTCTTCCATCCAATTCACCCATCCTTTCTCTCTCTCTCTCTCTCTCTCTCTCTCTCTCATCAGGGTTTCTCTGTGTAGCCCTGACTGTTCTGCTGTCCTGGAACAAGCTCTGTAGACCAGACTGGCCTTGCCTGCCTCTGCCTCCTTAGTTCAGAGGTGGCAGCATGAGAGGGGGGAGGGGATTAAAAGCTTGCTCTACTGGCCATTGCTATTTTGTCTCACCACTAGGGATTTCAGCCCTGTAGCAAGTGCATTTTAACATCTCTCTAGCCCCATGGCTTACTTTTTTTTTTTTTTTTATATGTGTGTGTATTTGTATGAGTTGTATGCCACACATGTATGGGTCTCTGAGGAGCAGGCTCTAGAATCCCCTGAAGATGGAGTTACAGATTGTTGTGCAGTGGGTTCCAGGTGCTAATCTTAAGTCTTCCTCCTAACCACTGAGCTTCCTCTCCTGCCCTCAACAAACATTAAAATATCTTTCTATACAGTTGCTTGTTTGTGTCTGAGTGTGTGTCTGTGTGTGTATACACACACCAAGCAGCACTCTTGGGAAGGTCAGAGGGATCAATTCTTTCCTTCTACAATATGGGACCTAGGGATGGAGCCTGGTTGGACCTGTTCCTGTACCCACTGAACAACCTAGTTCACTGTCAACAAGCATGTTTGTTTTGTTTTGTTTTGTTTTGTTTTCAAGACAGGGTTTCTCTGTATAGCCCTGGCTGTCCTGGAACTCACTTTGTAGACCAGGCTGGCCTAGAACCCAGAAATCCGCTTGCCTCTGCCTCCCAAGTGCTGGGATTAAAGGCGTGTGCCACCACGTCCGGCACAAACACGTTTTTAAAGCACTAGCAATAAGCCCCATTTGTGCTGAAAATAAATGTTATAGCCTTATTCTTCAGCTCATAGTTTAGTGGGGGAGAGGGGAGTTTTAGGACTTATCCTCATCCGACCTCTGAGAGTGCAGAGGGAGCCTCTGCACTCTCAGAGGTGGGATGGGGGGGGGGGGAACTGTCTGCAGGGGGACCAGGTAGAGTATATATAAAGTGAATTTAAAACAAAACAAAACAAAATAGGGCCGGGCGTGGTGGCACATGCCTTTAGTCCCAGCACTTGGGAGGCAGAGGCAGGCAAATTTCTGAGTTCCAGGCCAGCCTGGTCTACAGAGTGAGTTCCAGGACAGCCAGGGCTACACAGAGAAACCCTGTCTCAAAAAACCAAAAAAAAAAAAAAAAAAAAAATAGGGACTAGAGAAATGGCTCAGAGGTTGAGAGCACTGACTGCTCTTCTAGAGGTCCTGAGTTCAATTCCCAGCAACTTACGGTGGCTTACAATCATCTATAATGAGATCTGGTGCCTTCTTCTGGTATGCATAATACATAGTATTATGTACTGTACACATAATAAATAAATCTAAAATAACCAAACCAAACAAAACAAAATGTTTAAAAACCTAACTTCCCTCCCAATCAGGCTTTCATCCCAGGACTCCGGAGGCAGAGAGGATCAACAGCATAAGGCCAGGCTGTGCTGCCCAGGGAGAGTCTGTCCTAAGAAAGACTGAAATCCCCACAATCCTCTGCAGTACTCCTGTTTGCCCCAAGCAACTTTCCACGCATGGGGCTGGCAAGCTTGGTAAGCTGCATGTTGCTCTTCACACTCGCACTGCTGCATATGTGCACATACACTAACAATAACTACTTTTTAAAGGGCGTGTGAGATGACTTTCTGGGTAAAAGGTACTTGCAATCAAGCCAGATGACCTGAGTTTGAACTCCCACAGATTGTGTCCTCCGACCTCTACAGGTGAGCATGACACACCCTCACACACAGTAAGGCGCACGCCTTTAATCCCAGTACTTGGGAGGCAGAACTCAGTCGATTTCTGAGTTCAAGGCCAGCCTGCTCTACAGAGTGAGTTCCAGGACAGCCAGGGCTACACAGAGAAACCCTGTCTAGAAAAAAAAAAAAATTGCTTAGCTGGGCACTGCGGCATACGACATACACTTTAAAACTAGCACTCTGGGGCTGGTGAGATGGCTCAGCGGTTAAGAGCACCGACTGCTCTTCCAAAGGTCCAGAGTTCGGATCCCAGCAACCACATGGTGGCTCACAACCATCCCTAACAGGATCTGACGACCTCTTCTGGAGTGTCTGAAGACAGATGTAGTGTACTTACATATAATAAATAAATCTTAAAAAAAAAAAGCCTTTAAAAAAAAACCAAAAAAAAAAAAAAAAAAAAAAAGCACTCTGAAGGCAGAGGCAGGGGGATTTTCATGCCACAGGGCCACAGGATGAGACCCTGTCAAATAAACAAGTAAAAAGCACCACTGAAATTGCCCAATTCAATGCTCACAGCAAGTAACACTGTCCAAGGTCAGCCAGCTAATAACAGTCGAAGCTGGGATCTGGCTGCGCATGGCTCTAAGGGAAGAAGACAAGAGCTGCTCAGAAAATGCTGTATGTATTCCAAAAGCAAGATCACCTGAGCATGTGCTCTGTGAGCCTGACAGAAGTAGGAGAGGCTCTTGAAAAAGGTGAGCCTGCACAGGGCTCAACTCTCCCATCCACAAATACTTAACTGGGCGACTACTCTGTTCTTTACACTAGCTGGAGGCACAACACTTGTGGACAGACACACTGAATAAGGTGAGGGAAAAGACTGCACTCATGTGCTTGGAGACAAGGTCTCACTATGTAGCTGTCTGTCCGGCAACTCACTATATATACCAAGCTGGCCTGGAACTCAGAGTTCCACTAGTCCCTGTCTAACACTTCCACTCAGCTAAAGCGCATGCCTCCTTTGCCTTCAGACTGAACCTGCTCTTCCAGCTCCTGGGTTTCTTTCCCAAAGGCAAAGCCTGCTTTAGGATTCGCTCTCTTGAGCTGGAGATGCGGCACAGTGGTAGAATGTGTCCTTAGCATGTGTGAGGTTCAGGCCCTACAGGGGAAGAAGACAGGAAGGGAAAATAGGGGGAGAGAGAGAGAGAGAGAGGGAGAGAGAGAGAGAGAGCGCGCAAAGAAAGGATTTAAAAGGGGCTATGGCATGGAGGCTCTGCTGTAAAGAACCTTGCAGCCCCAAACTGCCCAATGATCTGAGTTTGAACCCTAGAACCCACAAGCTGGAGAGAACCAACTACAAGTTGTCTTCTGATCTCCACAAACACAATAGAAAGTAAAAATAAATAATTAATTTAAAAAATTAAAAAGCGCCACCGGGTGGCAGTGGCACTTACTTTTAACACCTGCAGAAGCTGGCAGATCTCTGAGTTCGAGGTCAGTCTGATCTAAAGAGTGAGTTTCCAGGACAACCAGGTCTACAAAGAGAAACCCTGTCTTGAAAAGCAAAAACAAATAAAAAGGAAAAGAATACACTCTCCTACCTCAGAAATTCTTTTTAAAAATATTTATTAGTATTGTATGGTGTGCAGGGGAGAGATGTTATGTGTGAAGCTCAGAGGATAACTCTGGGAAGTTGCTTCTCCGGCTGGTACCGAAGCACCTTTATCCGCTGAGCCACTTCGTCGGCCTTTTGCAGTCCTTCTGAATGTCTCTGCAATTCTTCCTGTTCCTATAGTTTCTAACACCCCACTTCGCTTTTCCTTTCTCCAGTAACAGGCCCTGAGCTACTGGCCCTTTAAGATTGCCTTCTTCCCCCACGTGCTGTCTGGTTGGGCTGGCGATGCTGACGCATGCTTGACGTCAATAGCAGCTGGTGGAGTTTGGGCACGAGGAGAGAAGTTGGGATGGGGGTTGGGGGGAGCGGAGCAAGAAGGCGATTCATTTGCATTTAAAGGGGCCTCTCTTGAGTTAATTCGCGCTTTACAGAAATACGTCCTGGGCAAACTTTCTGCCCTAGGCTGGGAATAGAGGCAAGAAAATGGCGTGATACAACTTAAGTCCAAGGCTATGAGTTTGGTATGTTCTTCCGCGGAAAAAGAGAAATAGTCCGTCGGTGCCCAAGCTGGGAGCACGTGACCCGGAGGGGGTGGAGGCAGAAGCTGGGGGTGGGGGGGAGACTACTGTAAGGTTGTGTTTGTCTGCCCCCACCCCCACATCCTGCCCACCCAACTGCAGCTGCCACCACATCCTGCCCAGCCGGGGGCAGGGAGCTCCTGTGGGGGGTACACGGACCCGAGACCGCTCTGGCACCATTCGCTGTCCCTCAGCTCCAGGGCCCTCTGCTCTTGTCCCCAGGTCTGGTCCCAAGGCACCCGGTTCTCAGCATAGGGTACTACTGTGCCACACGGACCTGGACAAGTTTCTGGCGGACTCTGCTACCCTTTACCCCAACTCTGGCTTGAAGTGGAGTTGTAGGACCCCCAGACTCAACCCCTGTCCTTATCTACCATGGTTATGAATGCAGAAATGAGGTATTCAGCAGAGTTTGCACAATTCTGACTCACAGGGCTGCGCGAATACATTTGCTAAGCGCGTTCCACGCCAGCTCTGCATCCCCGCAGGAACTCAGGAGCTGGTGAGGAATACCTTAGGAAATAAACAAACCCAGCAAGCTAGTGCGTCCAGAGGAGACAAGGGCGGAGTGGAGCGTCCCACCTTCCCGCGGAGAAAATACACGCCCACCTGCTGAGGGTCCGGTTCGCAAGCTTGGTGGCAGATGCGGGGAAGAATTGGGGGTCTTTGCGGTGATCATCCAAAAACTAAAGGAAGGATGACTCGGTGGTGGAGTCGCGGGTGGAGGTGGGGATTGAGAACTGTCCAGATGGCGCAGGGGAGGGGAAGGTGAGAGGAGGAGGATCTGCCAAGCAGCTCACCAGACTAGAGGGGAAGGCTAGAGCACTTTTCCTAGGTTGAGTAAGGACTGACTGCCAGGTAGAAGAGGGTGCTGAGAGGAACAGGGACCTTTCCAGTTCAGGTGAACTGGAGAAGCTTGAGAAGGGGTGGATAAAGGAGGATTAAGTTTTATTTGCCAGATAGCTTTGTGAAGATGCATGTGAGTTTACAGGGTGTTCTTTTTAGGATGTCGGTGGGTATCAAGGTTTTACAGCAGGGCTGGAAGGTGACTTTTCTTTAGAACAGATGGGCGAGATGACTGAGGCAGTAAAGCGCTTGCCATGCAAGCCTGGCCACGGAAGTTTGATCCTGAAACAAATGGAAAAGTGGAAGATCCACGCCGTAGAATTATCCTCCGACATCTAAATATGCAGCATGGTACGCTAACAGAATAAACTGATTAACAAGAAATGGTGCACAGCCAGAGGTAGGAGAGGAAGCACGAGACTCAGTCATTTGCCACCCAGAGGATTCTGGGATGGGAAATTCAAGGGCCAGAAGAAAAGAACTCAGAGTCACTTTCAGGAAGTCCAATTTTCATCTAACTTCCAACATTACCTTGGCCCTTTTCAGTCTTTCGTGGAAATCAAGACCTCTCCCAAGACGTTTTCACAGTCTGAGTTTTGTCCCACTTGTAGTTTTACTGCCCCCTATTCTGGTCTCCTGTGAGTTGTCAAGTCAGCAGTGAGTGTCCAGGGCCCCCACCTCCCTGAGCTCTCGGAGCTCTTCCTGCTAGTCTTTTAATATCTTCCCCAGGTGACTCACCTTCCTTCCTCATTCCTTTTTAAAGGACTCAACATTCCAGGTCTAAAGAGGGCCAGCCAACCAATCACAGCCATGGACGGCCAGCCTCATATTTGAGATTGGCTGGGATCATGGCTCGCTGGAAGCTCACCAAGTTAGTTAGGGAGAGGCTGGGGAGGGGGATTCTGGGAAAAAAATTTTCTTCTGGCCTTGGTTATGTTTTGAGAAACAAACTGAGTTAGGTTCTCTAGCTTGGAGAGCCTCCAAGGTTGAGGCAGGTTGAACACTCCTGAGGGCTTAGCTGTCCCGGGCCCATCCTGTTTTGTTTTCCTACAAGCTGGGACCCAATGGCCTGAAGGCTGTGTTCCCAGGCCTGTTCCTAAGACGTCTTTTCCAGCAGCCCTGAATCTCTCCAGTCTCAACATTCTGCTTTTCCCGACGTCGGGAAACAGCCGGAAAAATAAACACCCTGATGACTAAACGGTTTCTCCAGCTAGAGCCTGGGGAAGCACTAAAAATAGAGGCCACAAGTGAGGGGAGGTTCCCCACGGGGAGGGCACTTTCCCATTCTGCTCCCACCATAGCCACAAGCAGGAACAAGGCTGTGTTCTCCCAGGGCTTGGGGAAGGGCAGATGCCTTCACTCAAGTCTTGGGGGCAAACCAGACTGCTCAAGGAGTACTGGCAGCTCTGTGCCCCCACCCCCCATACTACTAGGAAAACTAAGGAGCAACATTTGGGGACCATGTGTGATCCTACATAAATCAGGCTTCTGGAAGGAGGGGCAAAGTGGAAGGGTTGAAAAGGGAGGCCGAGGGACTAGAAGCCTACGTGCTTCCTGTTTAAGGAGGTACATATATGCCTCCAAGCTCTTTGCAGAATAGTCCTATTGAACTGGCCCACTATGAGCCTTTTCTGAACTCACGCAGGCCCTAAAAGGGCTCATTTTCAGCTGAGCAGCCCGTGTGGGTCATACAGTGCAACACGAGGCACTGTACTAGTCTACTGGGAACTAAACTCACACCAAATTCACAAGTTATGTACCTGGCCTTACCACCTTCAGCTTACCCAAGAGGATGGAGAGTTAAGAGATGTGCTTTGCTCTTTTCAGAAATAGTGGAAAATTTTGAACCAAAACAGTCTGACTCCGAGATTATAAATTTTCTAACCCACCACTTGTCGCCTCTTCTCATCTCTCCCACAAGAAGCCAGAACAGGGACTTTGTTCAGTAAAGCAGACCCTAGCTTGTTGAAGAACCTCTTGCTTCTGTTTTGCTAAGGCTTTGAAGTCCACGCCAGACTCTGTCATTTCCTCAAGCTCCAGGTAGAGCCAGCCGAGGACTTGTTAGTGACAGGATGCGGACAGGAAGTCTGACGGGTTAAAGGTCCAGAAGCAATGGAGCGCACAATCTTGTTGTGAAGCACTTAAAAATTCACCACGCCCAGAGGCCGTCGGGGATTTTAAAAGATTTTTTTTTTTGAGAGAGTTATATTTCTTCAAGACAAGGCTTCTGGATGTTTCCTGTGAGGCAAGGGAGGTAGTGGTTGGGGTCCCGCCCCTTTAAATTGCCCCCTCCGTAGTTAAGTGCGCTGGGGCCCGCAGGCACTAAAAGATTAGATCACCCGAGAATTATGCACTGTAGCTTTAAATGTCTGGGCGTCAACCGAGCCGGGTCAGGGGAAAGGAGGGGACCTGTCACAGGTAGAGGGAGCAGCGGAGCTCCCCAGGTAACCACGAGATAAGAGAGCGCGATCTGGCTTCGGAGCTTTGTCACACAGTAAGTGTAGGAGCTGGGGCCTACCAACACTCTTATCTCCCCAGAACTTATTTACTTAGATCCCTGCCAACTCTGGAGCTGGGGTGCTGAGGTACCCGCAGCCTCGCTCTGTCCCGCAGGCGGAGGGATCTGGGCTCCACGCGCCGTGGTCGCGCGCCCCAAAGGGGTGGGGCGCAGGCCGCGGGCAGGGGGCGGGGTTGCGTCCCAGGCCTCCCTGCCAGGCCCCGCCCCCAGCCCTGCGGGGCCCTCCCATTGGCCCCCTGCTTGTCCATCACTCTCGTCTTTTCCCCCCCTCCCATCTCGCAAGCTAGGCTGCGCGGTGCCTACGTCGGCCTCGAGTCTGGGGCTGGAGGAGTTGCCTTTGGAGCCCGAAAGGAGGAAGGAAGCAAAATATCAACAACCGTCGAGGCGGCTTGGGCGCTCGGCTGCGTGCCTGCCGCCCGCCGCCGCCGCCCCCGCGCGCACCAGGGGGTCCCGGCCCTGTGGCGCCGCCCAGGCCGCGTGGACGCGGCGCCTTCGCTGTTTCCCGTCGGAGCTGCGGCTTCGCGTAACCGAGGATTCGGCGGACCGGGCCGAGGCTCCGGGCGCCGTGACACCCCGTCCCCCCCACGGGCTGGTGAGTCACGACGCGCGTCGGCCCCTTTAAGAACCCCTCCCCCACGCCGCGCGGCCGGGCTCAGGGTGGTCTGGAGCGCGAGGGGTGTACGGGCGCCCTGGCACGAGCGTCCCGGTCCGGGCGGGGCGACGGAGGCAGTGTTGGTGCTGGGGTGTCTGCTGTGACAGCCGCGCCTGGTACCCGAGCCCCCGTCGCCTCGCGCCTTGGCGGGCGCAACGCACGTGGCTCCGGCCGCGATTTCGCGCCCGTGGGGGCCCCCTTGGTCGGGCGTGTCAGCAACGCCGGCTGGAGAACCCCTGGACAGTAGTTTGCAGCTGTTAACACCTGGCAGGACCTCTCCAGGCCTTTCTCTTGGACGGTGCGGTGCGGGCCGAGTCAGTGCGAGTGGGGTTCGAGTGGTGAGGCTGGCCCAAGGGACTACTGTGCTCCCGGCCTCCCACCTCAGAGATGGGGCAGGGAGGCCTCCCAGAGATTCCATCGAGCCCTCGGGGTTCCCAGTGGCCCTGGACTACCCAGCTTGTCCTGAGTGCCAGTTCTGCCTACGACTGACCGGCACATTGGGGCCAGGCTAGGGGAGTACAGTGGGTGGATCCCGTTCCCTCCTGCCCTACCCGTGTGAGTTTCCTCCGAGGCCTGTTTGGCTGTGTGAGTGGTGGATCTTACCCCTCCCCCTAGCCCTCAGTGGGTCTGAGCTGCCTGACTGTGGGAAGTTTGCCGTCTGGGACGGTGACCTTGGGCTGCTCTGGCCGGATCTCGGAGAGGAGCCTACTGAGTGCGCTTGGCCTTGGGAGCTGTCCACCTTCTGTTCGTCTCCCTGTATCCGCGGTAGGTATCCGCCGAGGGGAGCATTGGCGAGTTACCTGACAGTGTTCTCAGACACCCAGCTTCTGGCCTCTGGCCACCGAGCCCCAGTGCTCAGCCTGGCTGTCCCAACTCCCATGGCCTTGCCTGTGAATGAATTTCCTTCCTGCGTCTTCCAGGATGGGGGTGGGGTGGGATGATTGTGGGAGTGGCTGAGAACCTTGTTATGTAGGGTGGTTGGGGAATTCTGGAGCTTCTGTAGAGCACTTTTCCCATATACCCCAGAAATGGACACTGAGGCTTTGGGATTTCAGTGGTCATGTTCTTTGTTTGTGACTGCTGTGCCCTTCATACATAGACCCTGTGTGTGACTGCTGCGTGTACTTTTAGGGAGTCAGGAGCTTTCATTCATTCCCATACTTACCAAAGTGGTAGAGCATTTTACTTAAGGTCACACTTCAGCTTTTGTATCAGACTTATGTCTTCCCTCTTTCTGCCATATATTTCATGTAGGGAGAGACTCTAAAGATTAAGAATAAAGACACAACAAGCCTTGCTCATGCAGGCGTGAGCCTAGAGAAGAAACAGGACCCAGACAGAAAGTATGGGAAGCCTCGTGTTGGGGGATGGGCACAGGGCTTGTGCTGCCTCTGCTAAGCCCAGTGGCTGGAACAGGGTGTGGGGGACTTGGACAGGAGGCAGGTGCAGGTTGCCCATCCCCCTCTGTGTGGTGATATGGGGCTGGAGGGCCCCAGCTCTCTGCTCTGGCTCTCTAGCTTCTAGTGCACCTCCTAGGCTGGGCGATGTGACAGGCTGGCTGGCTGCCGTTATATAATCTCTCTCCAGCAGGTTTTTTTCTTTCTTCTCCTGGTCTTCCTTGGTGGTGTGTTGAAAGGTAGAGGCAGTCTCTCCAGGTTGGGAGCTGGACCGGGGGATGGGTTTAAGTTCACTGAGGCCCTGCTCTGACCCTGCTCTGGAAAGGGGCCTATGCTGCAGCATCCTTGGCCCTTATGTCCTTGGCCTGGAGGTCTGTCCATCTTCCTAGCTTTATCTTCTGTGCCAACTGAGTTTCCTGTTCTCCATGGTTTTTCTGGCCTAGCACAGGTCCACACTAGAGTTGAGTTGGTAGGCTGGCTTTTTTCTTTGTTGCCTCCACTTCTCTGTCCCCTACCTAGACAATTGTGTGGCCTACAGAAGAGCTGCAGACAAGGGGGACACTATGAGTCACAAGTACAGTTGGTGTTGTCCAGGTTCCCTAATGGGGCTGATGATCTGAGGCAGGCCCAAAGCCATCGGCCAGGGTCAGATCTAGGGCTGTGGATCTGTGGTGGTGGGCTCTCCCCAAACCTTGAGACCTTGGCCAGGACACCTGGCCTGAGAAAATTATCTCCCTTTACAGGGAAGTGGGAAGGAGGAATGGTCGCATGCCGCACAGCCTCCGCATCGCTGTAATCACTGGTGGCTTTTATGGGGCCAGAGTCCAGCTAACCCTCTCTGTCCTCCTGTCCTAGTTTGGTGACTTACTCATTGGGGAGGGGGTGGCATTAGCTGCTAGAAGCTGTGCTATATAAGCAGACATCTGGCTGTGTGGTGGCTGACATTGTCTACACAGTTAAGAGAAGGCTGGATGGAGCCTGGATATCAGAACTTCCATTGAAACCAGGTTAGGGAAAAGATAGCTTTTAACTTGGCCAGGAAAAAGAGGGGAATCTCAGGCATTCTCCAGTGACTCTGCTAAAAAGGCTGTTGACCTTTGGCCTAGTGGGCCGGTGCTATTTGGCTCCTGGAATATTTTCTCATCTCTCCCTGCCTAGGACAAAACATATTCTGAGGAGTTGTCCTGGAGCTGTGAGAAGACTGACCTCTGAGCCCCCTCCCCAGAAATCCTGCTGAGGGGCTCCTGTGGGCTCCTGTGGGCTCAGCTGCACATGGCAGTCTGCAGCAGGTCATGGAACACATACGGGAAGGTGTGCAGTGCACCCTTGGGGTGCGACACCCACAGAGCAGCTGTTGCACTGTGGGGGGTGGGGTGGGGGCAGTGGTGGTAAAGATGATTAAAGGATTGGAGAGTGGGGGGTGGTGAGGGACTGGAGGCAGGAAGGCGAAAGGCTCACAGAACCCAGAGAGCCTGGGCTGGAAGCAGGGGCTGAGGTCAGAGCACAGATGGGCAGGCAGGGCCTGTCTGTGGAGAGCATGCTTTGTGAGTCAGGGAGCACTGGCCGACTTCCACCCTCCCTTGCTGCTCTGTTCCCTGGCTTGCCACTGCCCCCCACCCTGGTCTGAGTCCTTGGGTAAGTTGCCCCTTCTCCCACCTCAGCCTCAGTTTTCCAGGTGTGCAGGAGCTCCCTTTTGGTGGCATAGGCATCTGTGTTTGATGGTCCTTGCTGTTGTCTGGCTCCAGCTTCCATGAGGGAAGCTACTCCACTGCATTTTGGGGCAAATCCTAGGTTTAGGATTTCAAAGCATTCACATCTACCTTTGCTTTGTCCAGGCCAAGGCCACATGCCACCCCTATTCCGATTGCCAGTGGACAGAGTTGCAGTCCTGCTAGTATGGCATGGATTGAGGCAGCTGACTGTGGCTGACAGCCCCTTCTGAGTGGGATACTGAAGGGAGTGACCTGCCCCAAGCTCTGGCCTGTGGCAAACCACACCCAGGCGGGACCATATTTACTCATTTAAACTTACCCTCCCGGGAGGCCCTGAGCTTTAGGCTTGGTCACTGACCTTGGCTTGGTGCCCCTGGGTGTTCTGGGGCCACTCCCCTAGCATTGGGCAGACAACATGCCACAGGGAAGGCGTGTCCTGCCTGTCCCTAACTCGCCCCTCTAGCATCACCCATGCACAACCCAGTTTAAAACAGGGTGCATGGTTCAGACACAAAAATGAGGACTTTTGGGATCCCCAGATCTGGGGGGGGGTACCATTTGTTATCTCTGTGAAGATCCTAGGCTGGGTAGGGTTCTGTCTGCTACAGGTCTTTGGTATTGGGGAAACTGAGGCTGAAAGGCGAAGGAGTTATGTAATGAAAAGTCTATTGTGAGGCGTTGAGGGCTCTTGTCAAAAAGAGATCTGATGCCAGGAGGTGGTGATGCACGGTTTCAATCCCAGTCTTGAGGGGCAGAGGAAGGTGGATCTCTGAGTTTGAAGCCAGCCTTGTCTACAGAGAGAGTTCCAGGACAGCCAGGGCTACACAGAGAGAAAGAGAGAGAGGGAGAGGGAGAG
Source organism: Mus musculus (assembly GCF_000001635.26). Lineage (NCBI taxonomy): Eukaryota > Metazoa > Chordata > Mammalia > Rodentia > Muridae > Mus > Mus musculus. The sequence continues at coordinate 88,146,700 of NC_000069.6, forward strand.
TGAGAGGGAGGGAGGCAGGCAGGCAGGCAGGCAGAAAGAGAGGAAAGAAAGAAGGCATCTGAAGGAGCAGGAAGTCTAGGCTGGTACAGCACTCAGAGGTCGTGTGTGTCTCTCTCTGTGTGTGTGTGTGTGTGTGTGTGTGAGAGAGAGAGAGAGAGAGAGAGAGAGAGAGAGAGTTAGTTAGTTTGAGGGTGCATTGTTCTGACTCCTGAGACAGTAATTCCTTCAAGAGGCCCCAAAGCAAAGCCCTGGAGCAGGAGTCAGCGACACACAGAGGCCCCCAGACCAGCTGCTGGGGGCAGACAGGAAGGGGACTGAAGGTCTGAAGGGAGCAGGGAGGGTGGGGGGAGGACAGCCTTATCTCCCTCCAGCCTCTGCCTTTTCTAGAGAAGATGGGTTCAGTGAGAGTGTCACAGGTGCACCTTCCATCAGGATCTTTAGCCAAACCTAAGGTGTGGGGATAAAGAGTGGAAGGGGCTTGGAAGGGACCACCAGACCCTGGGATGACATGGCCGTCTCCTGTCCTTAAAACTTGCCCTGCAGACATCCTAGGTCCTAGGTCCTTTGCTATTCCTAGTGCTATCTTCCTCCCCCAGACTGGGGTTGAAGGCTGGATGAATAAAGACTAGACAAGAGGTTCAACAGGGTGGAGGTGGGGGCAGGTGGCAAGGGGAATAGACCTCTTTTCTGGGTTCTTCCTGTTCCAGTAGATGGAATGTGAAGTAGGGGCTCTGAGCAAGGGAGTTAGAGGGCTGACCTTGGTCCTACCTGCCTTCCTTCTCTGTCTTGTACTGTAGGCGAGGGTGATGCATCTTGAAGAGGGTGCTTCTTGCTCTGTCTCTCCCCTTGACATCTGGACCCCTTTCTTTTTGCCCCCACACCTGCCTGCCTGTTGGCAAACTCTTCTTGTATGGTCCCCATGGCAAGCCTTTGGCTAGGCGTGGGGTGGGGAACAGGTGTCCTGGCCCAGCTGTTCCTACTCTTCTCCTCCACCTGTCAGCCTGCAGTTGGGGGTGGGGAGCTAAGGCTAAAGGAAATCTTCACCTGTTCCCAGGGGTGGGCCTTGCTTGTAAAAGCCCCTGAGAGCTTCCCCTCAGAGGAAGGCCAATGCACAGACAACAGTCATTGCTGACAAAGTCAGAGGGTCCCTGCTGTGTTCTGACAAACAGTGAACCCTGTTTGATGAAGGTATGTTTTGATGAGAGTGTGTTTGCCCAAGGGTGCTCAGGGCCCATTGGGTTAGGCCCCATCCTCACCTAGTGTCTTTCCTGAAAGCAGTAAGCTAATCCTCATAAAAGCCACCTTGCCACCTTCTGCCTAGGGCTTAGAGACCAAGCCACTGCCCAAGGCTCCTTTAAACCCTTGGTACTCCTTGAGGTCACAATACCAGGAGGATTTGCCTTCCCTGATTGGATTGGCCTCTTTCTAGCCTGGCCTGTCTGAGTGCGGGTGGCCTTTCAGTCTGCACTGCCTCACATTCCCCCATGCCAGAAGCCCAGCAATTAGGGCTCAGCCCTTGGTCTGTTCCTAGATGCTTGAACAAAAAGTGGTCCTCCTAGGAGAGAGCTTTTCTAAGATTCCACATCCTGCTCTGTGGCCCAAGTCTTGCTCAGATTTCCCTGCTCTTCTCATTTCCATGGGAAGTCCTTCAACTCATCTAGCTAGCATCCACTTGTTGTACTAGCAGGCAGCCCTAAACCAGCCCTAATAGCATGCTCATCCCAACAACGCCTGTCAAGATGAACTGTCCTCAAGGCCCCAGCTGTGACTTTCACTTCTGTCTCCTGAGACCCCAGGGGGAAGTAGGGTAGGGAGGTGGAAGGTGACACACCAACGGTCCCAACTGCCCCACCTCTCCTCAACTAAGGCATCCAATGGCCAAGATCCCCCGTGTGCTTTTCTTGTTTAGATGGCTAAGGTGGGCCTAAGGTTGCCATGGCAGGATTGGCTATGAGAGAAGGGTAGTAGTTAGATAGGACTACTAGAAAAGACTTCCCAGAGTAGAGAGGCTTCGGGGCTTCCGTATGGAGGGTGTGGCTGTAACTGGACAGGTGGAGGTTAGGCTGACAAGTACTCAGGGGCTGGTTGTCTGCTAGCATCCATGGTAGGAGCAAGCACCGTCATGACTCCCATATGTCCTGGTCTTGGTTAGTTAGCTTCTGACAAGGTGAGCTTGAGGCCCAGAGTCTGCTATGAGTATAGGACCCAGCCTTTAAAGTCTTGTTTGAAATGTAGTGCTGCACTCAGTGGAGCAGGATAGGAGAGGCCTGCTGCTGCTGCCCCACCCTGAGACTACTGGCTGGACTATGTGCCTCTGATCCTTTCCCTAGACAGGAATGAAGGTCCCAAGGATGGGAGCTTCAGGCTACATCCCTGTGAATTGAGGGTTGCTTTCTGGAACAGAGGATGGAACCATTTCTGAGGTCTTGAGGGCCACTGGATGGCCTACACTCGGGAGTGGGAAGTTGAATTTGGAGGAATAAGGGTGGAGACACTATGCAAATGACCATGCAAATGAGCACCAGTGAGTCAGGCTACTTGGCCTGTTAGGCAGAGCTAAAGCAAAGTACAAACTTGGATTTCAAAAATGGGCCACACTAGTAACAGTGACCTTGGTTGGGCCTAACCAAGGCCAGGACCTTAGAGGCCCCGAACTCTGGGTTCATAGGTATTTGGGGGAACCTTGATAACTGCAACTGTCACCAGGACCTCCTGTGCTCCACCTGGCACTGTCCCCAACAGAGTGGCCCCGAGCCAACTCTCCCTCATCTACTAGGGGTGACAGTTGAGAAAATGTCCTGGATAGGCTCCAGGAAGCCTCCCTCTGGCCTCCACCTAGCCTAGCTCACCGGCTGAAGAGAGCCTAGCCCGGCACTTCTCCTTTACTGCAGGGCTGACTTTTCTCCCAGGGAACCTCACCATTCTGCCTCTCTCTCTGTTGGGGGGTGGGGTAGGGGGAAACTGTGCCTTAATTTAGGCACACATCAGTACAAGCTAGAAAAGCCCAGCCCAGCCCCTGCAAACTCATCCTTTCTTCATGGCCTGACCTCACTCACTGATTCACTACCAGGACGCAGTCTTCAGTAGCCCCTAATAGTTAGGCCCAGCGGGTGGCTCTGGGAACTGTATTGTGGGTGGGAGGAATTTTAGCTAGAAGGAGGGTCGGGAGCACTCTTCTGCTACTGGGGAGTGAGAGCTAGACTACAGGAAGGACAGGGAGTGGGACACGGAGGGGAAACATCCCCTCTTGGAGAAAACAGGATAACAATTTCCCAAGAGGTTTGCTAGATGGGAGAGGTGGGAAGCTGAGGGCGGAGTATGGGAGAATTGCCCTTTGGAAGCTAGGGGAGAGCTCCTAGGCCTCCTGGGTGCTTCTCAAGTCAGTTTCTGTTTTTACAGGCCACAGTGCCTGGGACCACCCCGCCCAAGCCCTGCTTTCCTGGACTCTCCCCCCCCCCCCAACTCCACCAGCCCGCCCCTCAGGTCTCCTGTTGGTGAGTTAAAATTAGCTCACTGCCCAGGCTAAAAATAGCCCCTGCCCAGCCCCAAGCTGCTGTCTGGGGGAGGGGATGGTGGGACTTGGTGGGAACCCGGGTTTTAGGTAGTCAGCCTGACAGAACTTGGGCTTGGGCCTGTGCTTTTGGATGGTGATGGGAACTGTGGAGAAGAAAGGCAGCTTGGGGCCAGGAGAAGCGAGGCCCTGAAGGGTGCCCTCGGGCAGGCTGCCGGGGCACCCCTTGGCTGCTCAGCCCAGTCTTGTGCCTTTGCCTCACTGGCCCCTTTCTGTCTTCTTCCTCTGTCTGTGCATCTGTCCCCACCTTGCCCACGCCTCCTCCCACTAGCAAGCAGGCTGCCCGACTGTGGGGGTGACAGGTGGATTGGATTGTCGCCCCCTCCCCCAGCGCATGCTGCTTATTTCATGCCCTGCAGCCCTACCAGGGAGAGGGTGGAGGAGGGTGACAGCTGTCTTCAGTGCAGCCTGCCTTCCCGAGTTCCAGCCTGAGGCCCCCCAGCGGCCAGGAAGGAAGGGGGAGCGCCTAATGAGAGCAGTTCCCTAGCTGTCTCCCACTCCCTTCAAGAAGTGCTCAGGCTTGGCCTTTCTGGCCTCTGCTCTGTTGGAGCCTGCTGGTATAGGGCTCCAGAATCTGATGCATGCAGCTTTTTAGAGCCTCAGGACACCAGGACACAGTGCTCAGGGCAGAAGGGAGTGAGGGAGCAGAAATGGGGGTACACTGCTAAAGAGTGGAGGGAGGACAAGACTGTGGGGAAAGGCGCTTGCTTCCTCCCTGGCTTCTCAGCAGTGGCTACAGGAACCTGTCTTGACCTCACTCCCGTCTCCACCCAGGCCCTTCACACAGGAACTGTGGTGCCTCATTCTGAAACCCCAGAGTGGTTTGCGTATAGCTCAGGTACCAAGAGGTGTGTAGGGAGATGGGCCTAGTCTCCATGACCCTCCATCCAGCACCCCTTCAGTTTATCACTTGCCCCTCTTTTGCATATAAACAGTGCCAGTTGCCATGGGATCCTAGCTCCCAGACTTCCCTGCCCCCATGGCCACCCTGCTGTTGGCTTCCTACAGATCTCACCAGCCAGTGCTTTCTCCTTTCTGCTGCTGTTGTCACAGCCTGCGGGTAATACCACCCTGCCCAGCTAGAACCTACTGAGGGCCATTGCTGCTGTAAGGTCAGGATGGGAAGGCCCCTGGGGCCTGGCACCCTCAGCATGAGTGCCCAGAGCTGTAGACTAGACTTAGAAGAGCAGCAGCCCAGCCAGTGCAGGCCACTAAGCCCAGCACTCAGGAGACAGAGGCAGGCAGATCTCTGAGTTCAGGGCCAGCCTGGTCTACAGACTGAGTTCAAGGACAGCCAGGGCGACACAGAGAAACCCTGTCTGGTTGAAAGGAAGAGGAGAGAAGAAGAGCAGCAGCCCAAAGACCAGAGCCTCAGAAAAGAGGGGCTGGCTAGGTTAGGTGGGAGCACAGCCTGCATCTGGAGAGCAGACGCCCCGGCCTCTGGCTCCTGGCAGTTAGTTAGGTTGTTGAGCAGAAGACTAATTAGGCAGATCCAGGTGTTCATTAGAACTTCCTGATAAGACTGGGCAAGTTTGGGCAGGACAGCTCCATACCTTGAATGGGGTCAGTTTGGGGTACTTTGTGACCATCTCAGCCCAAACACCATTCTTCCAGGACGAAGATTGAGTTCATATTCTTGTCCCAGGGCTTCCAAAGAACCTGAAGCAATGTGGAACATACAGCAGAGGGCACTGAGCCTGCTTTGTAAGAGAGTTTATGGTTAGCTAGGAGGAAGGACTGGCCAAGGCAGGATCTGTCCTCTGGCAGGGTAGTCCTGGCAGAGGAAGAGAGTGAGTGAGAGAGACCCTGGGAGGCATGGGGTTATAAATGGCTGAGCTAGTATAGAGCAAGTCAGGGTTGTTGAGGCTTGGCCTCTTAGACAGACAGGTTCCGTCTGATAAAGGATGCTCACTAGGTCTCTCTGGCTTCCTTGCCTTCTCAGCCATGATCTCTCTCATATCCTAGCTCCCCCAGCATGCGGCAGGGATGGGGGGGCAGTGTAGGAGATCAGCCAGGGAGCTGGTTGCCAGGCGACAGTTGCCTAAGCAACCCCATCCTCTCCATCTCCATGTGCTCAGGGCTGCTCCTTAGAAGACTTAGAGTCTCACCCTTTGCACCAGCCAGCTGAGTGTAGGGAGGGATGAGGGTGAGGGTGGCAGGGTTGGTTGGAGAGTTGGTGATGTCTGAACCAATAGGCTTTGAGGGCAGCTGGTAGAAGGTTCTAATTCCACAGAGGACAGTGAGAATAGCAGGGCAGACAGAGATTAGACTGCAGGAAGGACTTCTACAGGCTCATAATATTTTCTTTGTATAGGTATTTCCTGAGCTTTTTCTACAGGCATAGCATAGTAAAAAGACAGATTCAGTTCCTGCTTCATGAATCTCTAACCTTGGGGAACCGGGCTCATAGGAGAAGCACAATTGATAATGCTAGAAAGATTGTTGGGTTAGATTTTTGGAAAACTGTGAAAACACTGGGACAGCTCACTAGGAGATGGCACTGGCCATAAGCAGGAGAGAGGTTCTGTCATCAAGAAACTGTTCATGGTCTGGGTGGTGGTAGTGCACACCTCAGCACTTGGGAGGCAGAGGCAGGCCTGTGAACTCTTGTGAATTCAAGGCTAGCCTGGTCTACAAAGTGATTTCCAGGACTTGGGAGGCAGAGGCAGGCCTGTGAACTCTTGTGAATTCAAGGCTAGCCTGGTCTGCAAAGTGATTTCCAGGACAACCAGGATTACACAGAGAAACTCTGTCTCAAAAAACAAAGAAAAATAAACAAAAAGAATCTGTTCATGGTCTGAAGGTGGAGAGCAGGAAACAAGAAAGGGATAAGAAGGAAGACAGCTACCTAGCCAGTGGGGAGTCAGAGCACCCCGCATTGTGGGTCTAGATTGGAGTTCCGAGGCTGAGCCAGAGAGACCCACCTAAAAAAGGCCAATTTACCGTAGCCCTTTCCCCATTGTGCCTTCCCAGCTCCCCAGCCCAAGGAGGGCAGTTGTGGGTAGCTCTGAGAGTTATAGTAAAGCCTGGAGGTTCTGGATGGAGCCCCTACAGTAGATTGGGCAGGGATTTGGGTCACAGACCTGGAGAGAGACCAGATTTGGGCCACACAGAGCTCTAGGCTGCCACTGCTGGTCTGGGATGTGGGGAGTGACCAGAGGAAGGCCAGGGACTATGGAACTCCTCAGATATCAGAGCAAGAGGAGAGGTGCTGGTTCCCTCTTTTGGTGACCTTCTATACATGCAGACAAATTACCCTTCCTTTAGGGCAAGGGAGCCGAGATGCTCTCTCTGGATGCTTAGAGTGGAAGCTAGACAAGCGTGAGGGGCAGTCCTGCAATCTGTGATGATCTTAAGCAAGCCTAGACCTCCCCTTCCCCATCCTATATAGTCAGGTAACCAGTGAACTAACTACTTCACTTACTCTGTAACCTTTAGGCCTTGTGGAATGAGCTAGAAAGGCAGAGGTTCCACTCAGCAGCCACTGGTACTCAGCTATTGCTGAGGAACCTCTTACCTCCTTGCCTGTGTGTCTGTTCACCATGTATGTGCAGCATCTGTGGAGGCCAGAAGATGACGTCAGACCCCCTGGAACTGGAGTTACAGATAGTTGTAACCCTCCAAATGGATGCTAGGAACTGAACCCAGGTCCTCTACAAGACTAGCAAGGGCTCTTAATTAAATGCTAAGCCAGTTCTTCAGTTTCCTCAGTATACCCTCTTTGTGTATCTCTCCCCTCTCCATCCATCCATCCATCCATCCATTTATTTATTTATTTATTTATTTATTTATTTATTTATATTGATTTTTTTTTTTAGATTTATTTATTTATTATATGTAAGTACACTGTAGCTGTCCTCAGATACTCCAGAAGAGGGCATCAGATTGCATTAAGGATGGTTGTGAGCCACCATGTGGTTGCTGGGATTTGAACTCTGGACCTTCGGAAGAGCAGTCGGGTGCTCTTACCCACTGAGCCATCTCACCAGCCCCATCCATTTATTTATTTATTTATTTATTTATTTATTTATTTAGGTTTGTTTTGTCAAGGCTGGGGTCTCACTATGTAGACCAGGTTGGCTTCAAGTCACTGATGCCTGCTTCTGCCTCTCAAGCATTGGGATTAAAGACTTTAGCTACCACACCCACCTACTCTCCCATTGTCTTTGTCAGTTAGGCTGCCTGCTTGTAGCAGAGCTTAAACAGTGCAAAAGAATTTACAGCCTGCAGCGCTGACTCTCTTGCCTTTTACAGAAACTCTTACCTGAATCAGAGTAACTCCAAAGTGGAGCATTTACCTAGGGAATGTGAAACTTTAGCTTCCACTCTTGGCATCGCAGTAATCAGAGAAAAAAGCCAGACTTTGTGATATAGGCCTGTGACCATAGCTTATCAGTGGGTGGGGGCAAGAGGATCATAAACCAGCCTGGGAAACTTAACAAAACCTTAGCTCAAGAAATAAAAATGGGGCCGGGCGTGGTAGCGCACACCTTTAATCCCAGCACTCGAGAGGCAGAGGCAGGCGGATTTCTGAGTTCAAGGCCAGCCTGGTCTAAAAGTGAGTTCCAGGACAGCCAGGGCTACACAGAGAAACCCCGTCTTGAAAAAAACAAACAAAAAAAAAAGAAATAAAAATGGGGGTTGAGGATGCAGCTAGGCAGAGCACCTTCCCAGTGTAAGACTACTGGGTTCAGTCCCCAGTGTAAGGTGTTCTGGAAAAGACATTTGCTGCCCTCTGGCCCAAAAGTAGCTTGTCTGTCTAAGCAGCAGAACACCCTTCAAACAGAACTGTACTTGGGCTGAGCAAATGAAGCACACTCATGTACACAAGCTCTGACTAGGGGGTGCACGCTATAACTCCAGCCTCCACTGACCCCAGATTCTGAGTCCATGTAAGTAAGGACTGTGGTGACAACCTGGACTGGGACGCCACTCACCCTTACAGGCATCGAGCATCCTCTCTCTGCCTGCTGCCTGCAGTCTGGGAAGGCGTTAGCTCAATATGTTCTCACTTAGGAGCCTCCACTAGTCCAGGTTGTGTGGTGGGTAGGAGGTCGGCAGCGTACAACAATACAGTGCATAATACAGCCCAACAAGCTCTATAGAGAACAGGTGTGGGTGCTCTCCAAGAAGCAGACCTTCAGAGCCCCGTATCTTCTGTGTGACCTAAAGCCCAAGTACAGCAGTGACTTGGGGAATCAACCTAGACTAAGCCCTGGTCCCAGTGGGAACCCAACTTGTATCTGGTATGGGGAAGGGGGACATTTCCTCTATAGCCAATATTGTTGCAATTTGGGGATGGGGCAGAGCTGCCACCAGTCTCTCACAGGCTGTGATGAATTTGGCCTACATCCTAAACCAGGCTGGGAGGTTGGGTGTCTAACAGTCCTCTTATGACCCCTCCCAGGAGGCTGTGCATAGGTGTTCTGCAGACCATGAACTGATCACTAGTCCCCAGACATTCATGAGCACAGTGTGAGGCTCCTGATCACCACCCAGCAGCCCCTTCCTCTCTGGCACTAAGGACCCCCGGAGAAGATGGGGAGGAAAAAGATTCAGATCCAGCGAATCACTGATGAACGGAACCGCCAGGTGAGGAGGTCCCAGAGCCCTTGTGGTAGGTGAGCAAGGACAGAGAGCCAGCTCTGTCACCCATGACCAGTTCTAAAAGAGAGTTTTCTTGGCAACCCAGAGCCTCATGGGAGGTTCCAATAGAGAGTGGGTCTAAGCAGAGAGAGGAGCACTTAGAGAGAGGTGTACCTTCTTAGCTCACTGGCCTGAGATGGGCCAGGGCTCCACACCATTGCCATACCTCCAGCTTCCTCATCTCAGCAAGAATTCTCCCCCTCCTCAACTGGGAGGTGTGCTGCTCTCCTCAGCCCACTGCACACACAGACGTGTGGCCTCCTTTCTTGTCTGAGGCTGGCTCTGGTGCTATTTTGTTCCTTTCTAGACCATGGATTTCCATCAACCGTGGCTAGGGTAGGTAGAGGCTATGTCTACGGGCAGGGGGACTCTTATCAGACCTGGCCACACGATGCTCTCCTGCAGGTGACCTTCACCAAGCGGAAGTTTGGACTGATGAAGAAGGCCTACGAGCTGAGTGTGCTGTGCGACTGCGAGATCGCGCTCATCATCTTCAACCACTCCAACAAGCTGTTCCAGTATGCCAGCACCGACATGGACAAGGTGCTGCTCAAGTACACCGAGTACAACGAGCCACACGAGAGCCGCACCAATGCTGACATCATCGAGGTGCGCGCCTGTGCCCACCTCTGCCCATGCGTAAACCCATCTCTTCTCCTGAACCCAGGGTCCAAGGAAGGAGGGGCCTGACAGCAAAGGCATGAGACATACAGCCACACCAGGCCTCAGCTTAATTTAGGCAGTCTGTGATCTGCCAGTCTGAGGAGGTCCTGCTGTTGTATGCTCTTTTAGTTCCTCCTTCCTTCATCCTCTGTGTTATTCTTTCTTGTGTCTCCCTCTTTGTTCCGTCTCCTTTCCGTCCTGTTCCTCTGTGGGTCTGTGTGGCTCTTTCCTCTGTTTCAGAGTCATCTGTGAAATGTTAAGGGACTGGGCTCTGGCCTTTCCTTGCCATGTGACTTTAGGCAGGTGGTCTGGCTACTCTGCAGATGGAGCAGTGCTGGCCTAAGTGTTCTTCTGTGAGCAAACAAGTCAACCCAGTTCATGCCTCTTACCCCAGGTTGCCAGTTTGGGGTACAGAGGTTAATGACACTGGCTTTCTTCCAGTGGACCTGAGTTCCATTCCCAGCACCCACATGGCAGCTCATTACTACAGTTCCAGGGGTGGGGTCCTCCTTCCTCTGACCCCCTGGGCATCAGGAATTTATGTGGTACACATATATACAGGCAAAACATACACACATGAGATAAAATATTAAAAAATTAAAACAAGCCAGGCACACACCTTTAGTCCCAGCACTCTGTGAGTTCAAGGTCAGTCTGGTCTATAGAGCAAGTACCAGAATAGCCAGGGCTACACAGAGAAACCCTGTCTTGGGGGGGAAAAATTAATTAATTAATTAATTAAAATTAAAATGAAGCAAAGGCTGGCAAAATGGCTTTAGGTAAAGGCACTTACTGCCAAGCCTGAGTTTAATTCTCAGGAACCCCATGGTGGAAAGAAGAACCAACTCCTGCAGGTTGTCCTCTCCCATATGTGCTACAGCATGTGCATGTGTGTGCATGCACTCCAGGGCAAAGCATGCTCTCAGGTAGGTAGGTAGGTAGGTAGGTAGGTAGGTAGATAGATAGATAGATAAATAGATAAATAGATAAATAGATAAATAGATAAATAGATGTGATTTGATTTTAAAAAAAGAAGGCAGGTATCTAAAGTTTTGAGTGACCGAGGGTAGCTTGGGTCTGAGATGGTAGAGAGCAAAGAGCTCAATGAGTGCGGGTCCTCTGTGCTTTCTTGTATTGTCCTTTCCTGTCTCCATTCAGTTTCTCTCATCTAAGTAGAACCTCGGGTTTGCATGGGCAGAGTCCCCACCCCCAAGCACACTCTCTAGGGAGCCGGCAGGACCTGGCTTCTCCCTAGACAGCTGTGTAGCATGCCTGCCCCAGGGAACGCTGTAGGGAGGGGAGGATGGCTCTGGGTGGGGATTGGGGGGGGAGGGGGACTAGAACATCTGGGAACCACGGGAGAGAAGGTTGGAGAAGAGTAGGGGATTTGGGGGAGGAGCTTGGAGGATGCCCGAGGGCCATCGCCGGCTGGCTGACTGAGTGTGCGGTTGCAGACCCTGAGGAAGAAGGGTTTCAACGGCTGTGACAGCCCAGAGCCGGATGGGGAGGACTCACTGGAGCAGAGCCCCCTGCTGGAGGACAAGTACCGGCGGGCCAGTGAGGAGCTGGATGGGCTCTTCAGGCGCTATGGGGTGAGCCCTCCTCACCTTTTCTCTGGCCCCCTTCCGGCCCCTCCCCCAGGCGCTGCACAAGAAGCACAGGGAGTGTGAGAGCCCCGAGGTGGACGAGGCGTTTGCCCTGACCCCCCAGACGGAAGAGAAGTATAAAAAGATAGACGAGGAGTTTGATAAGATGATGCAGAGTTATAGACTGGCCGTGAGTAGTCGCATGGAGGAGAGCCTCCTGTGCTGCATGGTGTGGCTTCACTCAGCCTTGCCCGGCCCTCGGCTGCCTCTGATGGATGTACTATGCTGAGCCATCCTTGAGCTGGTACTGACCACTGAGGAACTCCTGACCTTGGTCTTGATAACCCTCTTGTAAAGTTCTTCTTGCATAAACTAGAGAGACCTGCAGTATCCTCTCCCCAGCAGAAAGTGCAGTCTCAGGAGGGAAAGGGAGTGGAGCGAGTTCTTTGTCCCACTGTTTTGGGGGATCCCCCTTGGGGTGCTTTGGCACCCCTGCCTCAGTCATTCAGCTTTATGTAAAGGAAGCGGAACTACTAAAGGGATGGTAGAAAGGTGGGCTTGAGCTGCTCTTAACGCAGGCCAGAAGGTGGTGGCCACTTAGCGAAGCCATATCCTCAGTACTATGCGAGTTCGGGTCTGTACCCAGGGCACTAACTTGCTCCCAGTGTGTCCTGCCTGGCTGAGGACTAACCCACCTCCACTGGGGGTATCCAGTCCCACCTGCAGTGGGCAGAGCCTGCCTCTCTTGCCTTGGGTCAGAGCTGTATTGCAAAGTGCTCTTACCTTTCTGATGGGAGGTAGGCAGGACTACCAAAGGGCTGAAGGCAGGGAGCCCAAGCTTCTGGCCTTTGGAGATATAGTTCAGGAACCAAAGAACTCTGTGTCTACCCTCAGGCAAAACGGGTATGGGGGAGACACTGACCTGGTGTGACATTACCCTCCATCTTCCTGTCTAGTCATCTGTTCCGGCCCCCAACTTTGCCATGCCTGTCACAGTGCCCGTGTCCAATCAGAGCTCCATGCAGTTCAGCAATCCAAGTAGCTCTCTGGTCACTCCTTCCCTGGTGACATCATCCCTTACGGACCCACGGCTCCTGTCCCCCCAGCAGCCAGCACTACAGAGAAACAGTGTTTCTCCAGGCTTGCCCCAGCGGCCTGCTAGTGCAGGTAAGTGGGCTGGAGGGTGAGTCCCTGAGGTCAGAGTGAGCTGTGGAGGGGCTCTGGGCTTCTGTTTTCAGTGGAGGGTCTTCCCTTTGCAGCGTTTCTGTATGTGTATGACTCTTGAGGGGAAAAGGCCTAGGACTCCTCAGAGACCCCTCTTCTTGTCCTGTCCCAAGACAAAGCTCATGGTAGCTCTGCTTTTCTCCCAGGAGCCATGCTGGGTGGAGACCTCAACAGTGCTAATGGAGCCTGCCCCAGCCCCGTTGGTGAGTGTAGCTGCCTCCACAGGGTGGCTCAGACCAGGGGAGGGAAATAACAGGGCCTGAGCAGGATGCATCAGAAGATGTTAGCCTCCCACCCCATCTTGTTTGTTTGTTTTTTTTTTTTTTTTTCTTTTTTCTTGAGACAGGTCTTACTATGTAGCCTTGCTAGCCTGGAACTTGCTATATAGACTAAGATGCCCTCAAACTCATAGAATCCACCTGCCTCTACTGTCTGAGTGCTGGGATCAAAGGCATGCACCATCATACTTGGCCAGGGTCTAGCATTTTCAGATTAAAATGGGGCATCTTGTTGGGATCAGGACTTGTCTCAACAAATGGTAGGCACCCAAACACCACCGTGCACACAGGCCTCCGTGTTCCTATGGAGTCACCATACAGATGTGTACCTATAGGCATTCACACTAGAGCTATAGGAAGTAACCACCATTGCCCCTGGGCCCCAACACAGCTAGCCACTCTTGATCTGTGCTGTTGGCTAGTGACCTCCTTCTAATGTCACCATTGACGTCACCCTGTCATTCTTGCCATTCCCAGAGTGATCTTGGAGTTGGGATAGAAACAGCAACACACTTTGAGGGTAACCATGTGCTTGTAGCAGACAGAGAAAGGTGAAATTTCTCACTGTGGGGACAACTTACATTCCTGAACCTCAGGCTCTTCCAGCTCAGTCTCAGCCAAGTGCTACCTGTTTCCTGTCTGGTCATTATGGGTCCTGTGTGAGGTGGGTGGGCGTGAGGGTACTGTAGAAGTGGTTGTGCACTAGGGCCATGAGACTGTAGACTGAAGGCATACACCTTCTCTCCAGGCCTTGCTCACAGGCCCTGGAGCTCAGCGTTGGGACCTCAGTAAGATGGCCCTGGATGGTTGTGGAGAAGTCACCACAGCTCTCTCAGCTAGTGTCATGCTTCCTCTAATGTCATGTTCCCAGAACTGACAAAAAGTCCATCCCATGCACTTCACAGGGTTGATGTGAGCATGGGTGAAATACTGTGTTTAGAAGACCTGGACATGGCAGAGTGCAGAGCCAATGTAGAAGTTGTGATGCCTTTTTCCCAGGTCTAGTTATGGGAGTGACCATATCGCCAGCCCCCAGTGCCAGCAACACCTTTACCAACAGTCAGTGGCCTGTTTCCCCATGGTGGCAAGCAGCTTGCCTTGTGCTGATGGAAAACACAGAGTTCCAGTTCCTGGCAAGGAAACAGTCTAAATGGTTGCCTGGCTCTGGTGGTCACAGCCTGCCACCCTTCCCACTCGAGTCATGCATCCTGTGTGAAGCCTATGGAGGGGTCTGAGTGCCAGGCTTGGGGAAAGCATGGCTGCAGGGCTCTCTTTAAGTGCCTGGGGCTGGCAGTGGCAATGGTTGCGTGTCAGTTCTACCTCTGGTTCTATCACTGTGGCTTGGAGGCTGACTTATGTCAAGTGATTGGGAGCCAAGGCTTTAGGCAGTGACAGGCAGGCAGCATCCATGTCGAATGCTGGCATGCCTCCGAGAGCCTCCAGGTGACAGATATGCTTGTCTGGGGCAGTTGGCAGGTACAGAGGCAGGCCACCATTTTTCGTTTCTCATCTCACTTTTCCAGGGAATGGCTATGTCAGTGCCCGAGCTTCCCCTGGCCTCCTCCCTGTGGCCAATGGCAACAGCCTAAACAAAGTCATCCCTGCCAAGTCTCCGCCCCCACCCACCCACAACACCCAGCTTGGAGCCCCCAGCCGCAAGCCTGATCTGCGGGTCATCACTTCCCAGGGAGGCAAAGGGTTAATGCATCATTTGGTGAGTGTGTTTCCGGGCTTTGGCAGGGTCTGGGAGGTGGGAATAAAAGCAAGAAAATGAAGGTTAGTAGCAGGTAGGACTTCTTGAGGGCCTTTGGACCATAGCAGTGCTGACCAGAGGGCAGTAAAAATGAACAGGAGATAGGAGAAAAGGGTGTATGATGAAGATGGTAAAAGGAATTCACACTGCACCATGAGAATAAGGACTGGCAGACGATATCTGGCTGATGGAGGCCAGGATACAGCAGTTTATGGCTATCAGATAGACAGACTATCTAGATATCCTTTTGGGCCACAAAGAGCACTCTGCTCTTAGGCAAATAGGGGGACTGGGGTGGCCATATGGGAAGGGCAGGAGCCATAGCCTGAACCTTCCTTTTGGTTTTATTTCTGCTCCCAGACTGAGGACCATTTAGATCTGGTAAGTGCAGCTAAGATGTTAACAGTGTCTTTGAGTTCCAGCTTTGCCCAGTGTTATTCAGTCTGTAGCATGAGTTTATGTACCTGTCTTCTCCCTGTGTGTTTAATGTGGTTGTCAGGAGCTGTGCATAGAGCTGAGTGGGATACTAAGGTAAATGGGGTAGCGGGAAGGGCTGGACATGGCATGCATGTGTCATCTGTGTGTGCATGGATATTTATATGTTACCACACTTATTCATATATGTGTATGTGTGTGCATGTAGAAAAGAGCATGAGGCTATTCACGGCCCTTTGAGGCCCCAGCAGATACCTGAATTAAGCCCTTAGTTTCCATTGGCCTCCTGACTCCACATAGGCCCACACAACATTGGAATCCAAGACACAAGCCTAATCCTTACAAGAAAATCTAGGAAAGTCCAAGGCCAGAGGCTGTCATTAATGGAGTTGTCCTTAGCAAGGACTTCTCTGCCTGCCTGTTCACTCCCGTCCTCCTCCGAGCCCATCTCACAGGCACTTAGAGACGTGCACAGCCCCTCCTGTGCTTACACTCATCATCAGCCAGGAAAGAGGAGGGTGCTTCCTCCCCAGCTTGCTGACAGGAGGCCAGAAAGGCTGGAAAAGGCAAGCAGGCTTTGGCGGCCAACACACCGGCAGCCTCGGCCCCAGCATGGAGCTGGAATAAACAAGTGACTCAGCAGCAGATGGAGCTGACAGCCCTACACACGTGTGTGCATACATGCAATCACATGCCACCCCAGATCCCACGTTCCATTCCCAGATGCCAGTATACATCTCCTGGGACATCTGCTACTGTAATGGGTACAGAGGAGACTCTAGTGGTCTTAGCCCAAGAGAGACCACATCTCTTCCTTCTATCATTCCACCCAGGTACCAGGGCAGGGTTCACATTGAGCTCCAGGCTGCTCCCATGCCTTCCTGTCTGTTGGGTGCAGATGCAAGTGAATCTGTGTGTGCATGTTTTTCTCTGTGAGTCTTGAGGCCTTCAAACACAACAACTGTGTTAGTGAGTCTGTGGGCCTCCATGCTATGGTACCTTCCCTTGGAATTCAGGGACCTAGTTCAGATGCAGTATAGGTTGACCACCTCGAGACAGCCCTCCCATTTGCCATCTCTTGACAGACAGTTTTCTCCTACAGAACAATGCCCAGCGCCTTGGGGTCTCCCAGTCTACCCACTCGCTCACCACCCCAGTGGTTTCCGTGGCAACACCAAGTTTACTCAGCCAGGGCCTCCCCTTCTCCTCCATGCCCACTGCCTACAACACAGGTGAGTGTTGATGTAACTTGGTACTTTGTGCTCTTGTGCATAGGGCAGGGAAGTGACCAGAGATGGTCACTGGATGCTCCTTCCAATCTGAGGAAAGTCCTTCACTAATTAGTGTGGTAATTAGTAGATCAAACATAAAAACAGAATCCTGGGCTGGGGGTGGAGCTCGGTTGGTAAAGAAAGGGTTTACCTTGCAGGCATGAAGCCTTACGTTCAGTTGCTAGCACTATTTATAAGCCAGATGTGGTAGCACTTGTCTGTAATCTGAGCACCAAGGAGGTGGAGACCAGAGAACCAGAAGTTCATGGTCACCCTCAACTACACAGGGAATTAAAGTCCAGCTCAGTTACATGAGACTTTGTCTCAAAAAACAAAACAGGGGCTAAAGAGAGTGCTCAGCAGTTAGGGAAACTTGCTGCTCTTCCAGAGAGTTCACTTTCAGTTCCCAGCACCCACACAGTTACTCACAACTACTTGTAATTGATCCAAAACCCTCTTCTAGCCTCTTCCAGGCACCTGACCACATATGGCATACATACAAACATATACACATAAAAAAATTAAATCATTTTTTAAAAGTTTATAAACAGAAATAAAATTCTTGATTTGAACTTAAGACAAAACAATTTCTTTTTCAGTCTTAAATGTATCCCAAAGGCACTATTTGTGCTAAAGTGCATCCCAAAGACATACTTTTTAAAAATGCATTGTTAAGGTAAAATTCACTTTTAACCAGTGATCTTTTATTTTTAGCATAGGTTCTTGTGGAAGAGTAACTGCTGTCCAGTGTGAGGGGACGGACAGACCAGAGGTGGCTGAGCACATGACTCAGCCACACCAGGCTGATAGAGTTATGGTTTGGGGGCTGGGGAAGGGACATGGTCAATGCAGCAGAGCTTCCTAGAGGATGCAGAGTGGATTGGCTAGTTGCCTGAGCAGAGATGGCTCGGTACAGCAGTGAGTGGGAGGCAGGATAAGCCTGGGAAGGCTGGATAGGTCTAAAGGTGAGCAGTTACCTAAGGACATGGCAGAGGCCTCTGGGAAGAACTGTGGGACATAATGCAAGCTGGCATGGCTCTGTCAGCCTCTCACACCTTCCCCAGAACAGTGTGATGCCCGCAGCCATCCTTTGCTGCATTCAGGCTGCTGTGTCTGCCCAGGAAGGACTTGCTAGTGGGGAAATGTGTTGTCACCTGGTCTTGGAGCTTTTGTGTGGCAGTAAGCTCTTTCTTTCCCACTTCATTCACTGATCCTCACGCTTGAGTGACCAGTATTCAGGCCATTCTGTGGTGACAGTAAACTCCTCCACCTCTGCCAGTCCTTTGGGAGCTGAAGCATGTTAGGGTACAGATCCCACCACAGTTCCCACAGACCCCACCTTTGCCCTTTCCCAGCAGCAGGAGAGATGCTGAGGAGCAGGCAGCAGCCTACTTCACGCTTCAGCAGGGGCCAGGCTGTAGAGGACTCTGGGCAGATGTCTCTGACCCTAGTTCCTTGGCTGCCTCACAACATACCCACTCCCACGTTATTGAATCTTGAGGCTGAGGAGGGGCTGGCTGCTTCAGAAGTGGCAGCCTGAAGGCCTGGTTCAGGGCACATAGGTGGGTAAGAGGGTGATAAGCTCCCTCAGCCTGTCAACCATTCCCAAGACAAGGAGAAAAACCAACTTTCTGAGTCTAATGGGGAAGTGGGCATTGTTCGTTTAGGAATCCTACCATGGCAGCTGCCTGTGCTTTTGCCATTCAGTCTTGTGAAGTAGGAGGGAAGTTAGTTCATCTCGGCTCTCTTCGTGGCCTGCTTGTGTCTCTAGGGTGTGAAAGCAGCTTTGGCCCGAAAGCTCCAGTTGCTGTTGCTACAGGAGTAGTTGAGCAGACTTCTGTCAGCAGCAGACATTTTCGGGTACCACATCTGATGTGAGCCAAATTCCAGTAGGTGCTAGGCGATCTACTATGGTAGTATCCTGCATGAGAGGAGAAGGGCCTGGCCTTTGTGGACACTACCTTAGAGGTCTGTCTGTGATGACTACAAGAGCAGCTTAAGGAGGTAGCCGGGTGGCCTGGAGACCGACTTCTTGACCCGTAGGAAATAACCCTCCCAGTGGATAGAGCTCCAGTGCTGGGATGGGGCAGGACTAAGAGCTGGGTTCTGATTTCTCCCCTGAGGTCCTTAGGTAAAGCACTGACCTATTCTGGGCCTGATTTTCTTGTTTGTAAAATAAGCACAGAATACAGTTAGTCCCAGAGGCCACATTTTGCATTTATACTAGTTTTTAAAATGAGTAACCAGGGGGTTGGAGAGTTGGCTCAGTGGTTAAGAGCACTTCTAGGGGACCCAGGTTCACTCCCAAGCACTCACTGGTGGCTCACAACTGTTTGTAACTTTAGTTTCAGCGGGTTTGACACCCTTACACAGATGTGCATGCCAGCAAAGCACCAATGCACATAAAATAAACTATGTGTAAAAAATCTAGCGGGAGCCGGGCGGTGGTGGCGCACGCCTTTAACCCCAGCATTTGGGAGGCAGAGGCAGGTGGATTTCTGAGTTCGAGGCCAGCCTGGTCTACAGAGTGAGTTCCAGGACAGTCAGGGCTACACAGAGCAACCCTGTCTCGAAATACCAAAAAAAAAAAAAAAAAAAAAGAAAGAAAGAAAGAAAGAAATCAATCAATCAATCTAGGGGGAATAAATAAATAGAACTAGTAAACTAGAGTGAAGTTTAAAGGTGGTGGGGAAAGCTGGGCATGGTGGTGCATACCTTTAATTTCAGCACTCAAGAAGCAGAGGCAGGCAGATCTTTATGGATTCAAGGCCACTCAGGCCTACATACTGAGGTCAGCCAGGGATAGATAGTGAGACCCTGTCTCAAAACAAACAAACAAAAAAATGGAGAGGGCTGTGACACAGGTAGATCAGTGGTGGGTGCTTGCCCTGTGGTGCAGGGCTGCCTTCCACCCCTGGCACGGCAGAAATTCGATAAATAAAGGACAAGGCGTCAGGGCTTATGAGTGCTGCCAACTAACTAGCCTAGCTTTTCCTGTGAGCAGGCAGCAGGCAGCTCCTCCAACTTGAGGCTGCACTGTCTCATGTGAGCATTGGTGCTTAGTAAGTCTTGGAGTTCACCAGAAGCCTGATAGCGTTGCTGTCCTACATGGCTTTGCCATACCTGCTTCTCCTGGGGGCTGTGCTGTAGGAAGGCGTGCTGTCTCTGCTCCTGACAGTCAGCACTTGTCCAGGATCTCACAGCCTGTGACTGTGGGGAGGCTGCCAAGAGTCTGTCATGGCTTCAGCCGTAAATGTTGCAGAGGTCAAGCCATCTTCCTGCACAAACAGGGCTAGAGCAAGTGACCTTGGATTCACAATGGAACATAGGTTGGGTGACTGGACTGGACAGTACATATCTTTCTAACATGTCCTCCCACTGTGTACACATCTTTATGGCTCTTGGGGAAGGCATTTCTAAATACCTCAAACAGTACAGCACGAGGCATATTAGAGCTGTGTGACTAGCAGGTGAGGTGCTTAACAAGTCACTTGTTAACAATGCAGACATCACAGTACCTTAAGATCAGTGCCTAGACAGGAAGTACCCCATAAGTCTCCCGGAACCTAAGTCACTTGGCCCTAGCTTAGGCCCTGAATGAAGCCCTTTCTGCTTCAGGGACATGAAGACTGGATGTCGGCCCATTTCCTCTGTGTCTGTATGGGAGCTTAAGCCCATGTGGGGCCAAGGCAGAAGGGAGAGTGTTTGTGCTTCCTGGTCCCATTACCCTAGGGTTCTCAGAGCTCCCTGCTGCCTCTCCACTGCCTGAAGCTGGGCGGGTGAAGAGACTGCAGTTGGATCAATACTGGGCCCTTCTCCATTTCTTTTTTGTAACTGCCCTTATGAAAGCAATACTTATACATGATTGATTTTTTGTTTTGGTTTGGTTTTTGGTTTTTGAAGACAGGGTTTCTTTGTATAGACCTGGCTGTCCTGGAACTCACTTTGTAGACCAGACTGGCCTTGAACTCAGAAATTTGCCGCCAGCCTCTGCCACCACCGCCCAGCCATGATTGGTTTTAAAACTGATGATATCTTAAAAACCGCTTGTCCTTTTACCCTGTTAAAAAAAATATGCCGGCTGGGCAGTGGTGGCACACGCCTTTAATCCCAACACTTGGGAGGCAGAAGCAGGTGGATTTCTGAGTTCGAGGCCAGCCTGGTCTACAGAGTGAGTTCCAGGACAGCCAGGACTGCACCGAGAAACCCTGTCTAGAAAAAGCAAAAAAGAATTAAGAAAGCATGCCGTGTGATCATCAGGCTTGTCTTCTCTGTCGTTGTCATGAAGTCTTCATTCTTCACATCTGTGCTTAGACACCACTGGTCCTCCCGAAGGGGGGGGAGGTGAGGAGCTCCCCACCCAGGTCCCCCACTTTCTCTTACTACAGATTACCAGCTGCCCAGTGCAGAGCTATCCTCCTTACCAGCCTTCAGTTCACCTGCAGGGCTGGCACTAGGCAATGTCACCGCCTGGCAGCAGCCCCAGCCGCCCCAGCAGCCACAACCGCCACAACCGCCACAGTCACAGCCACAGCCACCACAGCCACAGCCACAGCAGCCACCTCAGCAACAGCCCCACTTGGTCCCCGTTTCTCTCAGCAACCTCATGTGAGTCTTTGGGAGGTTTTCCATGGGGACGGTGGGGAGTGAGGGACAGGTCTCCTGGAGTTGTGTGTGTGTTCAGTAAGTGGCAGTCCTGAGCCCCTCCCCCCAGCCATCAGGGCTGAGGGTGTAGGCTTTAGAAGATGGACAGAGTGGTGTGGACAGACTGCAGCTAACACTCATTTCTCTTCTTTCCCTTTGACACGCATCTCCCTCCCCCGACTCCCCACTCTCATTCTGTTGTGTTGACCCTGTCTGGTGACTTCTTCCCACTCTTTCTGTTACTGTCTCTGTGTCCCTAAACTCCAGCCCTGGCAGCCCCTTGCCTCACGTGGGTGCTGCTCTCACAGTCACTACCCACCCCCACATCAGCATCAAGTCAGAACCAGTGTCCCCAAGTCGTGAACGCAGCCCTGCACCTCCTCCACCAGCTGTGTTCCCAGCTGCCCGCCCTGAGCCTGGCGAAGGTCTCAGCAGCCCAGCTGGAGGATCCTATGAGACCGGGGACCGGGATGATGGACGGGGGGACTTTGGGCCCACACTAGGCCTGCTGCGCCCAGCCCCAGAGCCTGAGGCTGAGGGCTCAGCTGTGAAGAGGATGCGGCTGGATACTTGGGTACTGTAACATTGCCCTTCTGTCTGCCGGTGTCTGCGTCACCCAGGGATGCCCCACATGCACTCAGCCTGTTTTCTTTCCCACCTGAGGCCTTGTGGCCAGGCATTTCTTTGGGTCAGTACTCACAGCCCTCGACCCCTTCCTGCAGCACTGTCCCCTGCTCAGTGACCTCCAGCTAGCCTCGCTCGCTCGCTCGCCCTAGAGTGTTACCCCTTGGGAGAGGGTTGGGTGCATCCTATAGGCCACATTGCCCCTCACACCACCTTCTCCATCTCCTTTCTTCACAGACATTAAAGTGATGGTTCCCACTCCCTCCTTTCAGCCTCCCTGATGAAGAGTTGACAATCTCACCGCCCACCCCCTCCTTATCCTGGGCTCCTCCCGCTCGACCCCACTTCCTTTCTTCTGCTCCATGTCCTGTTGATGGTTACATTTGTGTATAATTATATTATTATTATTGTTATTATTATTATTATATTTTTAAATTCGAATTCTCGCTTTAGAGAGAGGGATGCTCTTGCCCCTTTCTTGCCCCCACCATTTTCACTGATGGGGACTCTCTTTATTGCGGGAAAGGGGGGACACTTTGCACGTTGTACACATATGCTGCAGGAAGGAGGGAGGCGGTAGGCCTTGGAGAAGGACAGGTGCCGAGCCCTGCATGTGGAGCCCTCCCATCCCATTCCCAGATAGACGTAAAGAACCAAAAACTACCCAACAACAAAACCCAGATAGTGGACTGAAACCCAAAGCTGGCTTGACGATGGGCTTGTGTCTCAGGGGATAGGAGGAGGCAGTTTCTGCTTCTGGGCTGTTCACGGCTAATACCCATCCTGGTCCCTCCAGCTTCCTGCATACGTATCACACTCTCTGATCCTGTGTGTTACACCCCAAGATCTGGGTGATAGAAAGGCTGCCTAGGAATCTGAGGCCAGGGAAGGGGCTTGAGGTTGGAATCTCTAGAGATAACATGGAGAGAGACAGCTGTAGAAAGAGGGCTGATGAGGACAGAAGGACTGGGTGTGGTGAATTGGGACCCTACCCCCAGCTTTTCCTTTGAGATGTACAGTGCAATAGCTCCCCGTCCTTTAGCCTACCCCAATCCTAAAGAAAGCTGGCCATGTACTGGGAGATTTGGGAGAGGACCTTCATTGAAGTGGCTCCAGGATGGGCCAGAGTCGTCCTTTGGTTCCCTGGGGCACTGAGAGCAGGAGGCTTGTCAGGGGCAGGGTGAGGAGGGCACCTCTTGGCTTTGTGCACCTGTGTCCAGAAGAGTACTTACTGGGCACATGGAGGCTCCTGTAGATGAGGCCCGGGCCCTTCCCCAGGCCTCTGAGCTCCTGCCCCTGACCCACCTCCCAGCTCTCTGCGTGCTCCTTGTCTCGCTACCTCCTGTCCCTCCACCTCCAGGCCACATCCCAAACCTGCCCTCTTGCTACTGTAATTGTAAATAGAGACCTTTCAAATGTTAGTGGTGTAACCGTCCAGGAAACTGTTGTGTTTGTTGTTGTTGTATTGATATGAAATGAGATTCTATTTTTGTCAAAGTATATTGTAATAATAATGACTCAAATGGCCCGTACTGTACAGATGAGATTCTTCTGCTGTGTTCTTGCCTTCCTCTCCAGACTAATGCTTTGTTGCCTCCTCAGTGGGGCTGCAGCAAGCACCAGGGGCAGTGGAAGAAGCATTGGGTCCTTGGACCTCTTGCTGGATCTGAGGTCAGACTGGAGGGAATAGTTTGCCCCCTCCCCAGCCTGCTGTCACCACCCCTGCCCTTCCTCTGCTTCCCCACCTGGGGAAAGGGGATGGGAGACAGCACACACTCCCTTGGAGTTCCTCCCAGCTGGAGGGTAGAGTTAGACAAGGCTCAGTGTTGTAGTACGATGGTCTTTGCCCACCTGTGACCCAGCCTTTTGTAGTATTTTGACACTTGATGCAGGGAAGGAGCCAGAAGCAGAGGGGTGTGAGCATGCTCGTGGAGGCGTATCTGGGTTCACCCTGTATTTATGTGTTTGTGTGCAGCTGTGCGGATGTACCTTTGAGTGACTCAAGCTCCAAGGGCCTCTGTGTGAGCTGGGTGTGTTTACAAGGGATCAGCGCCTTCCAACTCTGTGGCTTCACCCCCTCCCCGGGCTGCTCTCAGTCCCAAAACATTTTACTAAAGTCATGGGGGACGGGTGCTAGTTGGCCTTCCTGTTTCTCCCCACAGCCTACCTCCACCAGGGCTTCACATTTGGAGCTCTGCCTCCATATGGCTGTCCACTAGCCCCACCCAGGCATGGTTCATCCCTGGAGTTCTGACTTGTTTATGGAGCCAACTCAAGTTCTTCTTGCCCGGAGCTTTGCCTTTTGTAAGGCAGGGACCCTCCCTTAACCAGAGTTTACCCCAGTAGCTGACCAAGCATGGGGTGCTACCCACATGCCTCACCTTCCCACTCCTCCTCACAAGTCCTGGAGGGAGTTTTAAGACTTGCTTATGGCCTTGAAAGAAGCCAGGGTTGTAGCCCTGTGCTCCCCTTGAAGTAGCTGGCACATTGTAGGCCCTCAGTAAATGCTGAATGGGTGGATGACAGGTGCTCAATAAATGTGGATTCACGGCCTCATCTCAGGCCCATCCTTCAAGGCTGAGCTTGGCCACCATTACAGTTGTGGGTGAAGCCCCTATAGTTCACAGTGTGCTACTCAACAGTTTGCCATCTGCTTCCCGAAAGCAAACCTGGCTTGTGATTGCCATGTACGGATGCGTGCATGCACTGTGTGTGTGTGTGCGTGCGTGTGCGTGTCTGTGTCTGCACACACACGTATGAGTTCTTGTGTGTCTCTGTCCCTGACTGAAGGGGCAGTCTGTGAATGAGTATGTGACATTTCTGCAGTTTAGTATCCCCAGGTTTCTCCTGGGGCTATGCAGGGGCTTCTGGCTGGCCAGGTAAATGGATCCCTGGGAACCTAGACCTCAAATGGGGACTTATTTTCTTCCTCTCACAAGCCAAATTTGCCTACTCTCCACTCCCTATACAGAACTGGGTATTTGCCAAAGTAGCCTCTGGCGTCATCCAGTGCCCTTCCCACCCAGGTTCCCCTCTGCTTTCAGGGATAGTGGGACCGAGGGCCACCCCCACATGCCTCAGTTTAGCACATTTCCTCCATCCCCAGCAGTGCATCCACCCACCCTCCCCAACTCCAACAGGAAGGAAGAAAGAAATGCACCTTCTCTTGCTCGTTATTTATTTGTTTGGAGAGACAGAAATGATGGAAAAGTATCTAAATCTATCTCTCTCTCTATTTTTACCTAACTCTCTGGAACCCCTGTGGGGGAATGTAGGCTCTCCTAAGAGGCTGGGAGCTCCTTGTTCTACCCTGTCTGCCTCTACATAAGCAGAAGGGGTGGGATGTAATGGGGCAGGAGGGCTGAGATTCCCAAGGAGAATCTGAATTCTCTACCCCCATTCAAGTCCCAGAAAGAGGGAAGAAGGGAGGGATGGGCCAGCCAAGAGCTGACCCGTCCCCAAACTTGACAATCACCCACACTCCTGGCTCCTGGGTCTGGGTGAGTCCAAGTGTGTGGCTGTTGGTTTGTTTTCATTATTTCTTTCCGTGCTGTACGGTGATGCTTTCTAGTATTCTGCACATTAAGAAAAGTCCTCGAGATTCTTACGAGTTTGGTTTGAAAACTCTTTCACTATATTTGTTGTAAAGAGGTTTACTATTAAAAGAAAAAAAAAAAAACATGTTTCTGATACCTCAGTTTGGGTTTTGATTTCTTTGGTGCGGCGAGGAAGGGGAGGAAGACCTGGTGTGCCTGGCAGAGTGAGTGATGATTTGGAGGGCAGGCTGTGAGATGCCAGGTCTCTCAGGCACTCTTAAGGCAGAACTGTGGGCAGTTGCTCCAGGTAGAAGCCTTGAAAGGGATCCTGCAACATGGGAAGAACAAATGTTCCTAGGGTCAGATCTAGCCTTCCTACTACAGACAGCCATTCTTAGCAGATTTCCCTTGGCCTAGTCAAACAGATGGAGTCCACCTTCACAGCCCACCAGTGTCCCACCAGCACAGTAATATGCTCCTAACACTTGCTGGCACAGCCAGGCTGTGGGCAGATTTCAGCACATCTGGAAGCCTTGATGTACTGCCCTGGTCTGTCGTTGGTGCCGAAGCAGCAAAACAAGTGAGGGGGCCTTTGCTCAGTGGCTAAGACTACCCTATAAATGCTTATGGTGATGTGGTCTCCTGATGGGGGTGCTGGAGAGGAGAGGAGAGGAGTCAGGCAAGCAAGGCACAGAATGTCCTCCAGCCTCAGATTTCCATATTGCAAAATACTTAGCATCTGTGCTGGCCCCGCCTTCCTCACAAGGCCACTGGATTTCACCTCACTTCTCCCTCAGCAGTGGCTAAGGGACAGTGTCCTCATCAAGAAAGGGTTAATGGGATGTTGTTCTCTAGGTGGGGTGGGGGTGGGGAGGCTGTGGCTCAGGTGATATAGAGTGCTTGGCCTAGTTCAGTCTCCTGGAAAAGGAGGCATGGTAGTGCACACTAGATATTCTAGATATAGGCAGGAGGATCAGAAGTTTACAGTCATTCTCAGCTACGTAGGGACCCTGTCTAAAAGAGAAAGGTAGTACTGTTGTCCACTATCTCTGCCTGTTCCCACACTGAAAAACCAATAGAAGAAAGCAAGTGATGGCATGTGCTTTCAAATGGGAAGGGTGGCTTCTGTTTCTCTTATAACCCTAATACTATGCTATACACCAGCCCTGTGGAAAGCCCACATGCCAAGGACCAGTGGCCTCCTCCTGCCACCTGCCATTTGAATGAGGTCATCTTCACAGTATAGTTCCCTGACTTCTCCAGACATTGCTCCAAGGGAGAATGTACAGGCAAGATGGACTGCGCAGCTCATCCATGCTCATGGGAGGACTCTTCTCTGAGGTGACCTCAGTCTGCCTTGCCTCCTCTTCCTTCCTGCCAGTAGGTATCACTCACTGGGGTCTGGGATAAGCCTTAGTGTTGCTTGCAAAAACTTCTGTTCCCTGTCTCTTCTGCTGTTTTCCATATAGTTCAGTGGGGTCTTGGGGTTGGTTCTGGCCAAGGGACTAATGAGCTGTAATGTGCGTCCCTTCTGAAATACAGGTAGTTCCTGCCTGTCCAAGTGCTGGGTTTTTTTTTTTTTTTTCCCTATCTTGAGCATTCTGGAAGAGCATGTCAGTGTGAAGTGCCATGGAGCAAATCAGCCTGAGTTGGGGGTCTGATGCCCTCTTCTGGCCTCTGCAAGCACTGCATGCAGGTGGTGTGCTAACATACCTGCAGGCAAAACACCCCTGTACATATTTATTTAAAGTAGTCTGGATTGCCAAACCACTTCAGGGTGGTATTAGCACCAGGAGAACGTTAGAAATGTGAAATGATCACTATACCGCCCTGGCCAGTGTGGTGCCTTTCCCACTCAGTTGTAAAACACTTACAGTGTGATACAGAGTTCTGTGGACTCTGCATAGTCGGAGTGTGGTCAAGTTCTGACACTTGTTGGGTGTTCCTATACAATGTAAACAGCTGCCTATTTCCTGTAATTCACACCTGCCCTTCTCAGGCTATCCCCCTATCTGGCTCCATTGATAATCTGACCCCTTCACGGTACTCCATAGCTCACCACGTAAAGTGCAAAGGCCTTGCTGGTTCTCAAGGCCTTCAACAGGCCAAGAAAAGCCCCTTTCCAGGCTCAGTCCATGCCGCTCCTTGGACTCTAGGTGTGCACCAGAACAGAAAGGAGTCAGTGGGTTCCTACTGCTAGTAGGAACAGTAGACTAAAGAACCAGCAGAAACTGGGCTTCCCAGATGAGACTAGGCACATCCGCTCCAAACTAGGGGTCTGGGAAGTATCTTAGGAAGAGTTTGAGCTGAACACTGAAGACATGTAGGAATTCCCTAGGCACATGGGCCCCTACGGAAATCTAACCCTGGCGAATAGACAAGAATGGCATGCAGAGCTGAAGGGGCAGGCAGAGGCCATGTGAAGGCCTTCGTTAGCAATGAGGCTTTATTCTCCACAGTCTAGGTCTTCAAAATAGTTTAAAGAAATGACTGAGGTTAGCTAGGAGCTGGAGTGACACAGCAGAGAATGGGGAGCTCAGGGTAGCCTGGGTTTCACAGTAGGACCTGTGTCAGAACAAACTCAGAAAAGAGACGCATGCCTGCAACCCCTGCATGGACAAGCAGAGGTAGGAGGATCAGGAGTTGAAGGACATCTGGATTACAGAGTGACCTGTGGGGCAGGCTGGCTTACATAAGACACTGCTTCAGAAAACTGAGATGGAACACTTGCTAGCAAAAACTGACAGCAATGTCTCTGTCTCTCCCTCCCTCCCTTTTTCTTTCTAGTCGGGAGTCTATCACAGGGTTTCTTTTCCCTCCCTCCCTCCCTCCCTCCCTCCCTCCCTCCCTCCCTCCCTCCCTCCCTTTCTTTCTTCCTGCTGTTTGGGACAGGTTCTCTCTGCTCTCCTGGAACTCACTACTATATCAGACTAGCTCTGAATTTCCAGAGATCTGTCTGCTTCTACTGGGATCAAAAGTGTGTACAAGCAGCTCTCAAGGCTTCTTACACTTTCCTTCTCACAAACCTCTCTTCAGCTGAATTCATGTTCTGTACACCCAGAACGTGAAATGTACAAATCAAACATCTGCTGGAAATGACAAGTTTGTGTATTTGTGTGGGTGGGTGGGTGTCCTCCTCAGTCATTCTTGACCGAATCTGGAGTTTGTCATTTTAGTCATACTAGCTGGCCACATGCCCAAATGATTCTCTTGTGGGATTACAGGCACCCACAACTGTACCTAGCTTTGCTGACCTGAAGACATACTTGTGCCATCTCCATAGCCCCCCAGATTTGTTTTAAATAAAATTCTTTAATACACATAAACTATCTGGTCTATATTTATAATCTTAATAGTTATTAAAGATTAAAGCATCCAGCCCAGCTAAGACTACATGAAGAAATTAAAGCAAGTTTTCATACTAATAAGATGGATTTATTTTTATATAACTCTTGGCTGAAGGCTGGGTATAGTGGTGCATGCCTTTAATCCTAGCACGTGAAAGGCAGAGGCAGGCAAAACTCTCTTGAGTTCTAGACCAACCTGATCGACATACAGACAGCCAAGGCTAGAGTAAAACCCTGTCTTAATTCAAAAAACAATCAGTCAAGCTTGGCTGAATATTTGACAGTTCTCCATGTAGAACCTCTTCAATATTTTTCAGAACTAATACTTTGATTTGATACTTGTCAACACTGAGTGTGCTGCTTCATAGAGTACAAAATGGCAGGTGTAGTGTAGCCTGGTTGGTTTTGTCAACTTGACACAACCTGGAATCACCCAGAAAGAGACAACTTCAATTCAAGCACTACCTCCAAGGGCTGCAGAGATGGCACAGGGATGGGACAGCCCAGCAAGCAAGAAGTCCTGGGCTCACACTTCACTCAGCGCTTAATACTTCAAGAGGCAGTGCCACACACCTGGAATCCTAGTAAGAGATGGCGGTGAAACTCGGGGGTATCCTCTGCTGTACGTGAGCTCAGGATAACTGGAATACATGGAATTCTAGTAAAAAAAAGAATAAAATGAAACTAAGCCAAACATTCTAACATGATCCCAAGGATCTTAAAAAATACTGACTGGACATTATCTGGCATGGTGCCTACACAAATGAAAGACAGTGCATATTTTTGTTGTGTTTTTTATGTGATTTTCTTTTTCTTTTTTGGTTTTTCGAGACAAGGTTTCTCTGTTTCCTGGCTGTCCTGGAACTCACTATGAGACCAGGTTAGCCTCGAACGCAGAAATCCACCTGCCTCTGCCTCCCAAGTGCTGGGATTAAAGGTGTTCGCCACCACTGCCCGGCTTTTTTTGGGCGGGGGGGATTTTCTTTTCTTTTTTTTTTTCCATTTTTTATTAGGTATTTAGCTCATTTACATTTCCAATGCTATACCAAAAGTCCCCCATACCCACCCACCCCCACTCCCCTACCCACCCACTCCCCCTTTTTGGCCCTGGCGCTCCCCTGTACTGGGGCATATAAAGTTTGCGTGTCCAATGGGCCTCTCCAGTGATGGCCGACTAGGCCATCTTTTGATACATATGCAGCTAGAGTCAAGAGCTCCGGGGTACTGGTTAGTTCATAATGTTGTTCCACCTATAGGGTTGCAGATCCCTTTAGCTCCTTGGGTACTTTCTCTAGCTCCTCCATTGGGAGCCCTGTGATCCATCCATTAGCTGACTGTGAGCATCCACTTCTGTGTTTGCTAGGCCCCGGCATAGTCTCACAAGAGACAGCTACATCTGGGTCCTTTCAATAAAATCTTGCTAGTGTATGCAATGGTGTGGATTTTATTTTCTTGTGTGTGTGTGCATGAGTGTCCCTGGAGGCTGGAGCAGGGCATCAAGTTTATTGGAGCTAATGTTACAGGCAGTTGTGAGATGTTGGCATGGGTGCTAGAACCAATTCAGGTCAGCAAACATTTTTTGTTGTTTATGTGCATTGATGTTTTGCTTGCATGTCTGTCTATGTAAGGACAGTTGTGAGCTGCCATGTGGGTGCTGAGAATGGAACACAGGTCCTCTGGAGGAGCAGTCAATGCTCTTAACCACTGACTCCCCCAGCAAACATTCTTATACAACACCCCTCTGGTCTCCTCAGGACACATGTGTACATACACATTTTTTTTTAATAAAAAATACTCCCAAGTTGCAACTTTTTGAAGCTGATCTCTTTTTTAGCTGAAGGACGAGTTCCTCGAGTATTGCCATATAAAATAGAACTAGGGTGTGGGTCTCTTGGACTCAGCTATCAAGGTCAGTGGTTCTTAGGAGCAATCAGTGCTGTCTAACTGTTCATGCCACGAGGCCAGTGGTTATTTTGGTCTGACTCATCCTTTAGTCCCATGGGCTATCTTTTCCAGCCTTGTGATTGTGTGGGAACTTGTTCAAGGATCAGCAGATGTGGAAGGGACCCAGGCGATCTCATCTCAGGCTCTGGACCTGAATGTTTGCAGCCTGAAATCACTCACTACCTGGACGAAGAGCAAATCCACTTTCCTGTCCTGTTTCAGACTTGGGTCTCAAATAGAAGAGGTAGCCTTAGCATAGTTTACAGGTCCCCCCCCCCCCCCCCCGTTCTAGCCACCCAGCCTAGCGAAGTTCCTTGGTAGTTTGCAGCAGGTCAGTTCCGGCCTCTCGGGTGAGTCAGATTTACCCCTTAGCCTCGTATTGGCTCAGCTCCACCTCTCGGTGTCTGTCCAGTCTCGGGGAGCGTCTCCACCCTCACAGGATAGCGGCCCAGGACTACTCCTATTTAGGACATGAGCTGCCACGTGCCCAAAGCATGCTGGGTGCCCCTGGGGAGGGGAAGACCCGCAGGACGCCGGATCACGCGCCCGTTACGCACCGCCCCCACGTGACCCGCGGTGTGTTCCGGAGATGAATTGCTTCCGGGTTTCAAAGTAACCCTCCACTCTAAGGCGAAAGGGGGCGGGTATAGAAGGTAGGCTGTAGAGTCGCCTAACATCCATTTCCGTACGTTCTGCCCCACTCCCCCAAGGTGTCGCTGAGACCCTTGACTGCGTCTCCGGGGCTTAGCAGGTGGCAGAGCACGCTCCGGAGCCTCTCGTAAAGTTCCGCCGCGCGTGGAACAAAGGCCTTCAAGCCACGCCCGGCGCCGCCTGCTACTCAGGGGGAAGTAGGTAACTAGGCTCACTCCATTGGCCCTTCGGGTGAGTGATGGAAGCACCGGCCAACCGCTGCCTGCACAAGATGCGTGCGTAGTACTCAGAAGGTTCAGCAAGGGTGAAACTACGTGAAGCTCTAGTTTTGGGCAGTTTCTCTGGGGCTCTGAGGAGGTGCGCATGCGTAAAACCCCCATCGTCAACTTCCTGCACAAATTGAGAATTAGCACCCTCAGCCTTGGCAATTTTACTGAGATTGACAGCACTGCGTAAGATCTGGCATTGCCTGGGCGTTCCAGAAGGAGAATCCGACAGGCGAATGCAACGATTTGTCATTGTCAAAACTGTTAACCACAAAGTCCACGCCGAAAAACTGCGTGATTGAATTATTTAAAAAAGGGGGCTGGAGAGATGGCTCAGTGGTTAAGAGCACTGATTGCTCTTCCGAAGGTCCTGAGTTCAAATCCCAGCAACCACATGGTGGCTCACAACCATCTGTAATGAGATCTGATGCCAGTCCAGGGTGTCTGAAGACAGCTGCAGTGTAGTTACATATAATAAATAAATAAATAAATAAATAAATAAATGAATGGTGTAGTTACATATAATAAATAAATAAACAAACAAATAAATATTTAAAAAAGAAAAAAATCGCGGGGCTGGGGATGTAGCTCCGAGCCCGGAGTTCTGCTGGAGTTCGACCTGGTGTGTGCATATAGGATTAGAAGTTCAAGGCTATCCCGAAATATAAGAGACTCTGGTCTAAAAAAAAAAAAAAAAAAAAAAAAGAGCCACAAATGATTTTGTTTGGAGAAGTAGTCACAGATGCCGTCCACTTTAATGGGCCACAGGTTGGACACGCCTTGCTCTATTTTCCTGTCTTCTGGCGGTAAGATTATAGTGCGAATAGCCTGAGAGCTATTGGCCTGAATCTGTGCAGACACCTTGCTACAGTAGTAAGAATATTTATTTAGAGAGGTTTCACAGTTTGTCTTATACTCTTTCACTCAAGAGGTCCTCACATAACCCTTCTATTGGGATGGAGGTATAGCTTAGTTTAATGGTAGAGCACTTGCCTAGAAGGAGTTCCGTTCCCAGATTACAGTGGCCGCCACATCGTGTAGACAGATCCCAAGCTGAGGCTTAAGATGCTGGAGTCCCAAAAAACACTGTCCAGGTGAAGCAGCCAAGAGGCCCTATCTCCCCACCCAGGGGTCCTATATTGTTAGGGACTGTTGCTCGCAGTGACCTAGTGTCAAGTTGGGATAATTACTCTTTTTTTTTTTTTTTAAGATTTTATTTATATAAGTACACTGTAGCTGTCTTCAGACACACCAGAAGAAGGAATCAGACCCCATTACAGATGGTTATGAGCCACTATGTGTTTGGTGGGAATTGAACTCAGGAACTCTGGAAGAGCAGTCAGTGCTTTTTTTTGGGGGGGGGGGGGTTTCGAGACAGGGTTTCTCTGTATAGCCCTGGCTGTCCTGGAACTCACTTTGTAGAGGCTGGCCTCGAACTCAGAAATCCGCCTGCCTCTGCCTCCCAAGTACTGGGATTAAAGGCGTGCGCCACCACGCCTGGCAGTCAGTGCTTTTAAATACTGAGCCATCCAGGGATGGAAGAGCATAGGCAGAGTTAAAGTTGTTGAAGTTCAAATATAACAAAATAACAGAAGCATTGGCAGAGCCGAGGGCTGGTAAAGGTGGGGTGTGTTGGTAGTTACCTGAGCAGAGTTGGAGGGTGGGATGGAAAAGAGCACAGGCAGGGTGCGTGCGGCTGGCATCAGCCTGCTTACTGGTTAAATGCTGGGACTCTGGCATCCATTTTATATGTATAAAGAATAATTTAAATGGTGGGCCTAGTGACAAAAATGCTTGGGACACTAAGGATTGTGAATTCAAAGCTGGCTTGGACTGCACAGCAAGTCCAAGGCCAGTCTACTGGTTTGCTTTCTAAATTGTAATAAAGCATTCTAACCAAAAGCAGCTTGGGAAGGAAAGGGTTTATTTCACTTACAAGTTTATTAACTTACAAGTTAATATCCCTCGCCAGAAGAAGTCAGGACAGGAGCTAAAGGCAGGAACCTGGATGAAGGAACGGAAGTGAAAACAATGGAGAAACACTGTGTTCTGGCTTGATCCCTTCAGCTAGTATTTTATGCCGTTTTAAAGATTTATTTAGGGACTGGAGAGATGGCTCAGCAGTTAAAAGCACTTGTTCTTTTGGGAGTCCCAGGCACAGTTCCCCGAGCACCCACATGATAACTCAGTCATTCCAACTTCAGTTCCAGAAGATCGGACACTTTTTTGATCTTCATGGACAGCAGGCACAGAAGTGGTGCACAGACATGCGATGCAGGCAGAACATTCAAACACACAAAATAGATAAATCTAAAAAAAAATAAGAGATTTATTAAGTGTATGTATACCACACATGTTCAGGTACCCACTGGAGGCCAGAAGACTGCATGAGGCCCCCTAGAGCAGGAGTTATAAGCAGTTGTGACCCACCTGATGTGTGTGCTAGGGTTCCCTCCCAGGGATCCTCTAGAACAACAGTAAGTGCTTTAACTACTGAGTCATCTCTGCAGCCCTAGTTACATTCTTTCTTTCCTTCTTTCTCTCTCTCTCTCTCTCTCTCTTTCTTTCTTTCTTTTATTTAACTTACCTAGTTAATGTGTCTGTTTATTGTGGTGCTGGGAATAGAACTCACAGCCTTAGCTGTGCTAGATAAGCATTCTGTTGTTTAGCTGCACCCCCAGCCCCCAACTATCCCAAAGGCCAATCTGTTGGTGGCAATTCTTCAGCTGAAGATCCCTCATTGTGTGAATGACAACAAAGGTTAGCTCTCACAGCCAGTCTGAGACCTTACCTCAAAATAAAGTCTCACACTGAGTTAGGTGTCACACACCTGTCATCTCAGCAGAAAGTGAGTCCAAGGCCAATCCGAGCTACATAGCAAGTCTTCCTTTAGGAAGAAGAGAGCTGGAGAGATGTCTTAAATGTTAAAAGGCTACCGGCTGCTCTTCTGGAGTATCAGGTACAATCCTCAGCACCCACATGGTAGTCCAGAGCTATCTGTAGCTCCAGTCCCAGGGGTTTTGACACCTTCTTCTGGCCTCTGAGTGCACTTTGCATGCATATGGTGCATAGACATACATGCAAAGCAACCATACATATAAAATTAGAGAGAGAGAGAGAGAGAGAGAGAGAGAGAGAGAGAGAGAGAGAGAATGAGGATAGTAGACTGCTTACCCAGCATCTGTCAGTGCCTGTGTTTAATTCCCAATGTTTCAAAATGAACAAATAAGAACCAGAGAAAAACTTACATAAATAAATGATAAAACAAATAGTGTAAGATGTTCAGTGTAAAGTCAGGTGCTGATCCAATGCACTGCCCTCTCCATCCTGGAAAACTATGTGCCACCATGACCTGCTTGCACTGTGTGATGTCTGTGAAAGCTCCCAAAACTCTGTTGGTGTGGCCAAGTGACAGAGAGCTTGCCAAGCATGCCGGGTGTTCTGGGGATCCTGCCCAGGGAGAGGGAGGAAAGGAGGCGGTGGCGGTGGCAGCAGCATGAGGTTTATTAGGCAAAAAGAGCCCTGCGTGTGCTGCACTTGGTTCATAAAGCATTTCTACAAACACTGTGGCAGGAGGGCCTCACACACACAAACCTTTTTTAGTAGCTTTATTTAGTTTTATGTGTTTGGATGTTTTTTCTGAACACGTGTTCCATATGTGTGCCCAGTGCCCATGGAGGTCGGAAGAGGGTGTTGGATCCCCTGGAACTGGAGTTGGGATGGTTGTGAGTTGTCTTTTACTACTTTGTGGGTTCTTCTTTCTTCCACCCTTCTCCACCTTTTTCCCACCCTTTCAACCCTCTCACACTAGATAGAGAGAAAAGGGGACAGAAAGGAAAGGGAGCTATGTCATTCTTAAACTACCTCCTGCTGATTAAGGGGGCACTGAGTTCCTTGGGGCAAGTTTGAACTTTGCTGTCAGAATATCTAATTTCTTATTTCTTCTTTGTCCATGACTACTTAACAACCAACAACTCACCTATCAGGGCCCTAGCATTTATATACCTTCTAAAAAGTCCCCAGATTTCCAAATGACACACAATTTGCAGAAACTACAGCTGGCAAAAGTACTCCCCTATAGAGCACGAGGCAAATCATAGTACCTGCTGTGGTCAGTCCAAAGCAACCCCATATCCCCACACCTGGGATCAAAACAAAAACCCATTCCCAGAATATTTCTGTGTTTTCAAAGGAACCGCGACTCCAAAATTGTTCCTACAGTTGTGAACCACTGGGTGGATGCTGGGGTTGGAACCCAGGTCTTCCCAAGAGCAGCAAGCACTCTAAACTGAGTCATCTCTCCAGCCCATACACAGATCTTTAAAAAGGCAAAAGAAGGGGGTCTGGATTGTCACAAGATGGTGCAGGAAGGCACTTACATAGGCCCCAGCCTTCTCAGGATATGTTGCTCATGGTAGGGCACCACAAGACATGGTAGTTAGTGTTCACAGATGTCAGGGAGTCAGGTTGAAATGCATCACTGAGGGTCTCCTGAAAACAGCCTTTGAGAGTCAGTGGCTCATGCTGCCCACCCCCTTTCTGCCCCCTCTTCCAGTTTAGTGAAATACTAAAATATAGAAGGAACAGTATTGATCTCTGAGGTGAAGGATTGATTGGGACAATATTAATGAAGTTGGCAATAGACCCATTTCCCTCTTAGAGGTGGAAGCTGACCTTGGATGGCAGTGAGTTGACAAGTGGTGGCAATTAATGAGAAAAGAAGGAAAGAAGTGGCAAATACAATTTACTTTATTACCATAATTTTGTAGAAGGAGGAAAAGGTAAGAGGCTTTCTAGAACATGCCTACAGGGCATATAGAACAATGGAGCAGTGGTTTTAGGAAGTAGGATGGCTTAGTGAGTTCTTTTTTTGTTTGTTCTTTAAGACAGATCTCTCTATGCAGCGCTGGCTGTCCTGGAACTTAGCATTTAGGCCAGGCTAGCCTTCAACTGAGAGATTCTACGAGTAGCACCTGTCTCCATGTGCTGGGATTAAGTGCATGTGCCATGATGCTCTGCTGCCTGCTGAGTTCTGACTGCTAAGAGAGGAGCAAGTATGAGAAGTTGGTGAGGTGCTTCCTCATGGGCTGGGATTCCTGATTGCTGGAAGGACCCAGAAGGCTGAGCTTGGTCCTCAGTACTGGTGTTCCTGCAGTAAGCGGTTCTTCTGCACTCATCCCCTGGTACCTGTTCCTTTGCCTTCTGTGCCAGAGACGGTAGGCACCGATTGAGAGCTGTGCTGTGTTTGGCACTGAGTTCTAAGGCAGTCAGAATTTAGTGGGGCATAGAGGTGCACACATTTAATCCCAGCACCCAGCACCAAGGCAGGCAGATTTTAAAGCTAGCCTGGTCTACAAAGTGAGTTCTAGGGCAGCCACAACCACATAGTAAACCCTGTCTGCAAAAGGACTCTATCTAAATTGGTATCTGACACTTAAAAATCATATTTCAGGGGCTTGAGAGATGGCCTGGCAGTGAAGAGAGCATGCTGCTCTTT
Organism: Mus musculus; assembly: GCF_000001635.26. Classification (NCBI taxonomy): domain Eukaryota; kingdom Metazoa; phylum Chordata; class Mammalia; order Rodentia; family Muridae; genus Mus; species Mus musculus. The sequence goes on from NC_000069.6 coordinate 88,183,636, forward strand.
CAGAGGACCTGAGTTCTGTTCCCAGCACCCCACTTCAAACAGCTCACAAACACCTGTAACCCCACCTCTGACCTGCAGCTTCTAACTCATGTACACAAACCCACACACAAATGCACGTACACTTAATTAAAAATAAATAAAATATTTCAAATAATTTGGATTTCCAGATTATTTAAAAAAGAAGAAAAAGAAAATGGGGCTGGAGAAATTACTCTGCTGTTAGTAGCACTGACTGCTCTTCCAGAGGTCCTGAGTTCAAATCCCAGCAACCACATGGTGGCTCACAACCATCTATAATGGGATCTCTTCTAGTGTGTGTCTGAAGAGAATGACAGTGTACTCACATACATAAAATAAATAAATCTATATAAACAAATATTATTTAAAATGGAAAATGAGCCTGGTGGTGCACACCTATATAATTCCAGCATTTGTGCCACACACACACACAAAATCCAAACAATCAAACAAAACACTGGAAAACAGGCAGACCTAAAATGGGTAACTGTCCTGGTTAGCTTCAGCAGTCAACTTGATACAAAACTGTGAGTCCCTGGACAAGAGGGAATCTCACTAAAGAGTTACTCAGATCAGATAGGACTGTGGCACGTCTGTGGGACAGATGTTCAATTGTCCATTGAGGCAGGAAGGCTCAATCCACTGTAGCATGCCTAGGCAGGGGAGCTGGGCTGGGTAAGAATGGTACGTGGGCCTGGGAGCAAGTCAGTAATCAGTGGAGGTCACACTTCCCTTCCTCAGAAGGAGGCAGAGCCAGGTGTGGTGGCACAAGAATTTAATCCCAGCTCTCAGGAGGCAGAGGCAGACAGATCTTGGAATTTGAGGTCAATATAGTCTACAGAGGGAGTTTCAGGACAGTAGGGCTACTCATAAAGACCCTATCTTAAAAAAAAAAAAAAAGACAGAAAGGACAGAAAGAAGAAAAGAAAAAGGAGACAGAAAGTGCTGCGTTGATGGCACAGGAGAGGTTGTTGTACCAAAGTGCTTTTTGCTACAGGGTGAGGGCAGAAGATTGTTGCTGTCTAGCTAGTGTCTGTCTTCTCTACCTGGTACACACTGGCCCACAGGAAGTACAACTCTTTTGGACAGCCGTCTGTTCTTTGGCTGCCTTCTCTTTACTCCTTTTCAGGGTAGTATCATCAGCTCCTGGTTTTAAAGCAAACCTTAAATTCCAGTGTCTCGAAGTCCATTGTGTAGAGCCTGACACTCCCTCTAGAGTGTCACACCTTTGTACCCAGCCACTGTGGGGTTATATTCAGACAGACTCACTGGTTACATTCAACAGGAGCACAGGACCTTCAGGACTGAAGACATCAGTTTCTCCTAAAGTCTTTATTCTAGTTAACTGCTTTCTTAGATGCTCAAATTGTGTCTGCCTATCCCTCTTTCCAGATGTGAATGTGCACAGAAGTGTGCATGTAATGGGCAAGGATTTAAGACTAGGAACAGGAGCAGGAAGATGGCTCAGCAGGTAAAAGCATTTGTTCTGCAAGCCCGATGACCCAAGCTTCATTCCTGGAACCTAAGACACAGTGGAAGGAGAGAACTCAATCCAGAATCATCCTTAGACCTAACACATGCCAATCACACACACACACACACGCACACGCACACGCACACGCACGCGCACACACACATACGCACACACACGCACAATCTCAGTGGTTAGGAACTTGCTGCTCTTGCAGAGAACCCAGGACCCACATCAGGCAGCTGACAACAGCCTCTAACTCCAGCTCAGTTCCGTGGAATCTAATGCTGTCTTCTAAATGCACACAGTGCACATGCAGACAAGCAGGCATATGTCACAATAGATTTACAGAGCAGTAGCAAACATCTTTTGTGCATTCCCTTTTCACTTCCTAATGTCATATTTATTTTGTCACAATAAGTACTTTGCTACATCTTTTTAAAGAAATATTTTGATTTTTATAGGTATGAGTGTTTTGTCTGCATGGGTGCTTGTACATCACATGAATATCTTGTGCCCATGGAAATCAAAGAAGGACACTGGATGCCCCAGGACTCAAGTTATCAATGTCGGTGCTGGGAATTGAACCCAGGTCCTCTGCAAGAGCAGCCAGTGCTATTAACCACCAAACCATCTCTGCAGGAATCCCTTTTCTTTGCAAGGCTTTCTACAAATCTGTCCCTCCCCTACCTATCCAGGGTAGTTCCTTAGACCAGCTTCCCTGTCATTTTTGCATGAAAACTACAAAACTTCTTAATTATTAATAAGATTTCCATTTAAAGCATATTTGGTTTTATTTTTCTCTTCAGTTATGTGAATTTTAGGGTTTTGGTTTTTTTTTTTTTTTTGGTCTTTCTTGAGATAGGGTCTCTGTATGTAGCCCTTGTCGCATAGATGAGACTGGCTTTGAACTCAGAGAGTTTGCCTCTGCCTCTGCCTCCTGTGTGTTGGGATTAAAGGTGTGTATTCAGCTATATTTATTATATATTGGGTATATATAATATATATCATATGTAATATATGTTAATATTAGTTATATAATATATAATATGTATTAGTTAGTAGACACTCCTCTCCTTATCCCAGAGCTTTCTCTCCAGCAGATGCTTGATCCCCTCGTGAGACCCTGACCTCTGCCCTGAGAGTTGCTTTATTCCTTCAGGAGGGTGGTTTTTCTATTGGGGTCAATTCTGAAAGGTTTTTTTGTTGTTGTTTTTGTTTTTTCGGGGGATTTGTTTTGGGTTTTTTGTTTGTTTGCTTTGTTTGTTCAAGACAGGGTTTCTCTGTGTAGCCCTGGCTGTCCTTGAACTCACTCTGTAGACCAGGCTGGCCTCAAACTCAGAGATCTACCTGCCTCTGCCTCCCAAGTGCTGGGATTAAAGGCATGGCCTACCACTGCCCATCTTGTTTTGTTTTTTAATTTATTTGTTTAGATTTTTTTTTTAATGTAGGAGTGCTCTATCTGCGTGTACACCTATGTGCCAGAAGAGGGCATCAGATCCCATTACAGACTGGTTGTGAGCCACCATGTGGTTGCTGGGAGTTGCGGGAATTGAACTCAGGACTTCTGAAAGATCAGTCAGTGTTCTTAACTGCTGAGCCATCTCTCCAGCCTGCCTTTTGAAGTTCTTGTGAAGAAAACAGGCCCCACTCATGACTCTGTGCCAGCCAGTCTCTGTCAAAAGGCACGGTGCACTTCATACAGAGTCACAGTGAACAAAGTGTTCTCTCTGCTCACTTGATCCAAGGGTGCAAGGGATTTTTCTGATAAAAGCAATAAACAACTGATACATGCAGAGTCACAGCACCACTCCCCTCACTGGTGAGCCAGCCATGCTTAAACTGAAAAGGCGTTAAAGCATGGTTTTTAAGCATCACTCTTTCTTCACGTGGTGGATCATACCTATAACCCCAGCACTGGGGAACTGAAGCAGGGTTGGGAGTTTGAGGCAAGCATGGGCTACAGATTGAGACTGTCTCTGAAAACAATGAAAACAAAGCCAAACGGGGCTGGTGAGACAACTTGGTGGGTAAGAGTACTTTCTGGTCTTGTCTCTACAAATTCAGTTCCTAGCACCCATGTTGAATAGTCCACAACATCTCCAGCTCCAGGAGATCTGACACCGTTTCCTGACCTCTGTAGGCACTGAACTCACATGCATACACACACACACACACACACACACACACACACACACACACCACATTTTTAAAAAATCTCTGATAATATATACACATTGTCTTACTCAGGATTTCTATTGCTACGATGAAACACCATGACCAATAGCAAGTAGGAAACAAAGAGTTTATTTAGCTTATAGTTCCACATTGCTGTCCATTATCAAAGGAAGTCAGGACAGGGACTCAAACAGGGAGGAACCTGGAGGCTGATGCAGAGGCCATGGAGGGGCGCTTCTTACTGGCTTGTTCTCCGTGGCTTACTTAGTGTGCCTTCCTGTAGAACCCCAGCCTGTAGGACCACCAGCCCATAAATTACCCCACCCACCGTGGACTGGGCCCTGTTCCAGATTAGTCAGTAACTAATCCACAAAATGTCTTACAGGCCTGCCTCCAACTCCATCTTCTGGAAGCTTTTCTTAATGGAGGTCCCCTCCTCTCAGATGACTTTAGCTTATGTCAACGACCCAGCACACATATATAGTGAGAAAGCTAGAAATACACACACACACACACACACACACACACACACACACACACACACACACACATATTTAAAAATAGGCTGGGGTGATAGCTCAGTGGGAAGAGTACTTGTATAACTATGAAAACTAGAGGGTTTTTTTGATAACCAGTACCTACATAAAAGGCAGTCATGGCAGCAGGTATTTGTAACCCAGGGCTGGGAGCATGGGGATCTCTGAGGCTCACTGGCCAGTCTAGCTGAAACTCAACCTTCAGGTTCAGTGATAGATCCTGTCTCAAAAAGTCATGTTGAGAGCAATTAGAGGAAGATTCCCGGTATTGATTGACCTCTGTCCTCCAACACGCACACGCACACGCACACGCACACGCACACTCACTGGAAAGAGAAAACAGTAAATGAATATCACAATGTCACTCTTTGTTAGTATGTCTGTCTAGTTACTGTTCTATTGCTGTGAAGAGACACTATGACCAAGGTAGCTCATAAAAGAAAGCATTTAATCGAGGAGTGGCTTACAGTTTCAGAGTGTTAGCCCATGAGCCTCACAGTGGGAAGCACGGTGGCAGGCAGGTGGGCATGGCACTGGAACAGTAGCTGAGAACTCATATCCTGCTCTTCAGACAGGAGACAGAGAATGGGGGGCAGGGGGGCAGACTGAGAGTATCATGGAGTTTTGAAACCTCAAAATCCACTCTGATGGTTTGAATATGCTTGGCCCAGGGGGGTGGCATTATTAGTAGGTGTGGCCATGTTGGAATAAATATGGTCCTTGTTGGAGTGGGTGTGTCACTGTGGGAGTGGGCTTTAATACCCTCGTCCTAACTGCCTGGAAGCCAGTCTTCTCTTAGCTGCCTTCAGAACAAGAGGTGGGCCTCTCAGCCCTTCCAGCCACATGCCTGCCTGGATGCTGCCATGCTCCCACCTTGATGATAATGGACTGAACCTCTGAACCTGTTAGCCATCCCCATTAAATGTTGTCCTTTATAAGAGTTGCCTTGGAGCTGGGTGGTGGTGGTGGCGGCAGTGCACACCTTTAGTCCCAGCACTTGGGAGGCAGAGGCAGGCAGATTTCTAAGTTCGAGACCAGCCTGGTCTACAGAGTGAGTTCCAGGACAGCCAGGGCTACACAGAGAAACCATGTCTCGAAAAACAAAACAAACAAACAAACAAACAAACAAACAAAAAGAGTTGCCTTGGTCATGGTGACTACAGCAATAAATCCTGAACTTAGACACCCACCCTGAGTGACACACCTCCTACCACAAGGCCACACCTCCTGATCCTTCCTAAACAGTCAACTCTAGGAACCAAGCATTCCAACGCCTGAGCCAGTTTGAGCCACCTCTTTCAAAGCATCACAGTCCTAAAGGGCTCCTGTTGAGGAATGAGGTTCCAAGCTTTTAGTCTAAAGCCAGAGCACTCCAGGCTTACCTCCTGACCATGTCTACCATCTTCTAATGTCAGTCTCTGGCTTTGGTGTAGCCCAGTGGTGAGTGCCTGTCACATTCAGCCATGCATCCTACAGTGTCTTTGTGACTCTTTCACCCATTTGGCTGAAAACAGCATCTTTAGCAAGCCCCGTCCTTCTGTTCTTGACACTGCTTCCTTCTTTAAGGCATTCTTCCTCTACTTCAGACAAATCTGTTGAAATCCTACCTGCAAGGACTGATGAAGCCTTGCCTAGCCAGGGAAGACCTCTAAGCCTGACAACCTAAGTTCTGTCCCTAAACCCACATGCTGAGAGCAGAGAACTGGCTCCCTCAGCTTGTCCTCTGACCACTACATGCATGAAGTGGCATATGGGTGTACACACATGTTCACGGTAAGTAAATACATATTATAATTTTGTTTTTTTTTAAAGGCAGGGTCTTACTATGTAGCTGTGACTAACCTGAAACTATGTAGACAAGGATGGCCTTAAACTCATCAAGATTCGCTTACCCCTGCCTCTTGCGTTCTGGGATTAAAGGCAGAATTAAAGGTGTGTACCACCACACATGGCTCCTAATGTTATAATTTACTTTTATGTGTATGGATGTTTGCCTGCACATATGTCTGTGTGCCACATATATGCACATGCCCACCAAGGCCAGAAGCAGGTGCCTTGTCCCCTGGAATTGGATTACAGATGGTTGTAAGCCACACGTGGGTGCTGGGAATCAAACCCAGGTCCTTTGTAAGAGCAACCAGTGCTCTTAGCTGATGAGCTGTTTTATCAGCCCCGTTATTTCGGACAAACAAATAAATGAAGGCTAAAGAAAAAAATCCCACCTGCACACAAAGTCCAGTTCAGATTCCCCCTTTCCATAAACTGCCTGTTAAGGCCCCTTGGATCGTCCACCTTCCTTTACCGTATATTATCACTGGGTTATTCTGTAAACGTTTGTCTTTCTTCATAGTCTCCTACCTTCTCAGAGGACAAAGACGACTTCTGAGTTACATTTGAACCAAGGATATTCTCTCCTCAGGACCCACAGCCCCCTGGAGGGGAACTGATCTGGGTGATTGATGTGTACAGGGTCCTGGACTCCAACACAGCCGAGCATGGGATAAAAATGTAGCTATGTGTGGTGCCTACCTCTTAGCATGACAGATTTTAATTAGTCAGGGAAAGATTCGCCAGTTCTAACTAATCTGCTAACGTCTGCATTTGGGCTCTGTAAGGTGAACCATGGTGCTATGTTTCTGAACTAATTGCATATTTGCAGGTAGACATTCTGAGGGCACTGGAATATATTAGAGATACCCCTATAAAAAGAGGGTACTTTTTCTTTGGGATTCTGATGTTAATAACTCTTGCTCATGCCTTTTTTTTCTTTTTTTTTTTTTAGATTTATTTATTATTATATCTAAGGACACTGTAGCTGTCTTCAGATGCACCAGAAGAGGGTGTCAGATCTCATTATGGATGGTTGTGAGCCAGCATGTGGTTGCTGGGATTTGAACTCAGGACCTTCAGAAGAGTAGTCGGTGCTCTTAACCACTGAGCTATCTCTCCAGCCCTCTTGCCCATGCTTTAAAATTTTAATTTTACTAAGTAATATTTACTAAATTTGACTACTAATTTATGTGTTAAAATTTTATGCTTGTTTTACCCACACATATGTCTGGGCACCACTTGTGTGCTTGGTACTTTTGGGGACCTGAAAAGGGTGTCAGATTCCCCTGGAACTGGAGTTGCTGCGTGGGCGCTGGAAGAACAGCCAATGTTCTCAAGCACTGAGCCATCACTTCAGCCCCCCAGTGCTTGGTTAACCCAGTCATCCATGTTACGAGTCCTTGGATAAAACCCCTAGCTCCCCGTGGCTTCCTGTAGGACTCTATAGCATGCTTGGCCTCGTGGAGTCTGCAAGGACTTCATAGAGTAGAAAGTATTAAATATGAAACAGATAAAGCTGTTAGAAAAATGGTCGGTTAGCCAAGGAGTTTGTAAGTTCTTAGAAGTGCAGAAACAGGAAGTGGGTTTTATTTACTTCCCCCTCAGTCCAGCCTGTCTGCTTTCCTGAAGCCCGTGTTGGTGTTTCCCAGTCTCTACCTCACTGGGCTCACACATCCCCACACACCCATCTTACCAGAGGACACTTCTGTAGTCTTGGCCACCAGGAGGAGCATATGTCCCACAGTTCAACTGCCCCATGACAAAAAGCCAGCCTCGGTCTTCTGGACACCTGTTGTCTCTCTGGAGAGAACAGCTTGTGATGCTCTATCTTGGTATGACAGCATCAGCATCTTTCTGCCCTCCATCTGCTTCCCCAGTACTGCCCCATCAGCTTGCAGAGCCCACTGAACGAGGGGTGCCGACTCCCCTGCTTTCCCTAGGAAGGGTGTGCTCCTTTCACGTAAGGCTTAGTTAAGCTGCACACCTCTGATGTAGCACTTAGGAAACTACGGCAGCATTGGCAGGAGCTTATGGCCAGTGAGATACATCACTGGATCCAGGCCAGTCTGGATTACAGAGTGAGACCCTGTCTCAAGCAGACAAACTGTAAATAAATGGATAGGCAGATACCAATCAAACAAAACCACTTCGTGAACTCATAAAGTGAGTACCCAGAAGTGCTCATGAGGTCTCACCCTGAGCCCTCCCTCCTACCTGTGTCTGGTTAGTGGACACTCATGCCTGTGCCTGGGGCTGGAAGGGATCTCAGGCCTTGTCTCAGCTTCTGTAAACAAGAGGAAATGAGCATGGAGCATACATAACACAAGGGATCGGGACACTCTAAGGCTAGATGCTCTTTCCACAGTGCTCTCAAGAATGGGAAGACAGCAGCAGGCAGTGACAGAAATATCTGGAGTCATGGAATGCCTCACATGACCAGAGGGAAAGCTCAGTATTTTTTTTCTGAAAGGTTGAGTAAGTTGGTAAATAAGATAATGGATGACGTTGGGAGTGATGGCCTATGCCTGCAATCCCAATACTTAGCAGGTGGAGGCAGAGAGTTTGGAGTTCAAGATCATCGTTAACTACATGGTAAGCTCTAGGACAGCCTCAGCTACGTGAGATCTCTCTCAAGAATTATTTAAGTTACTTCTGACCGAGCATGTGAGTGAATGAATGTGTGGAATATTGGGATGTGGACCCTCCCTAGGGGACGCTATTTCAGTTTTTGTACACTAGGTGGCAGCACAAAGCAACAGAAGAGGAAACCAAGGCTTCTACCAGGCTGGTCCAGAGATGCCCTAAGGCATGCCTCATTTATGTTCCCTGAAACTTTGATTGAGCCCAGATTCCCTTCCCACAGTGGGTCTTCCACTCCACTCCAGTGGTTCGACACCATGGCTGCCAGTGGGGAGAAAAACCTAGCGGAACCAAATACCGCAGAACCTTTGAAATTAACGTTCTTGAGCTCTCAAGTGGGGAACTCAGACCTTGCATGAGAAATAGGAATTAGAAGTCATTTAGATAGAATCCCTAAATTACGCTGATGGGGCAGAATGAGCAGCAGAAGTTTAAAAAAATCCGACAGTGTCTCCCTGAGGAAGTGTTTCCTTGCCAACTCTGCCTCAGGGCAGGCACCTTAGAGCCCCTCTTCTAATTTCTTCATATAGATAGGCCACAGCTTCTCTAGCCATGTTCTCCAGGGAACTTCGTTTTACCTTGCCATCATACAGTGGGCTTTGCTATAGAAGAGAAGCCAGATGCCACTGAGTAAGTCTGTCATGGCCAGGGAAGTCTGAAAAGCCACACTTGGCTATAGACAGCAGCAGGGGACTGATCCAGCCACCTGTGCCTTCTGAGTCACAACACAACACCACTCTTTGGCTTCAGTGTCTGTGGGCTTTGGGACACTATGGTGGACTCATCTTTCCTGCCCCAGCCAGCCAGCCATTCTACAGACTTTTCTAAGACCCCTACTATGTGCTTGACCCTGAATTAACCACTTGATAGAGGAGTGAACGAAGGAGCATGGTACCTGCCGGCATGCTACAGCTAAAGAACTAGACATCATTGGAAATTCCTTCTTCAGACATTAGTTGGCCATTTATGGTGGCTTCTGTGGTTTTTGTTTGTTTGTTGTGTTTTGAGATAGATAGGCTGGCCTTTGAGGATGTCTATCTTAGCCCCTGATCTGTTGCTGTGAGGAGACCATGACCAAGGCAATTCTTACAAAAGGAAGCATTCGATTGGGAGCTTGCTTCCCATCTCTGAGATGCATTCTTATGATAGCGGGGAGCATGGTGGCAGGCAGGCATAGTGTTGGAGAAGTAGCTGAGAACTATATCCTGATTTACACAAACACAGAGAGATTAAGACTGGGCCCGGCATGAGCTTTTGAAACCTTGAAGCCAACCCCCAGTGGCACACTTCCTCCAACAAAGCCACATCTCCTCCAATAAGGCCACACCTCTATGAACCTATGGGGGGGGGCAATCTTATTCAGACCACCACAATATCCTAGCCTGTTTTCTATTGTTTGTTAAACACCATGGCTGAAAGAGACTTGGGGGAAGAAAGAGTTTATTTGGCTTATACCATCCCCATCACAATCTGTCACTGAAAGAAATCAGGACAGGAACTCAAAACAGGAATCTGGAAGCAGGAACTGAAGCAGGAACCATAGCGAAATGCTCTTACTGGCTTGCTCCCTGTGGCTCTCTCAGTTTGCCTTCATATATATCCCAGAACCACCTCCCTGGGGTGGTACAGCCCACACTGGGCTAGGCCCTCCCATATCAGTCATCAATCAAGATGATGCTACACAGACCTACCTTCAGGCCAATCTAATGGAGGTCTTTCCTCTATTGAGGTTCCCTCTTCCCAGATAACATGATCTATGTCAAGATGACAGAAAATTTTCTAACCAGCACAGAGGGTGATGTTGAACTGACATTCCCATAGACTCCACCCTCTGGGGCTGGGATCCCAGAAGTGCACCATGCTTGCATGCTATTCTGCATACCCTACCCTACCCTACCCTACCCTACCCTACCCTACCCTACCCTACCTCCTTCCCATTTCTAGTCATAGAGTCTCCCATACCATTAGATAAATCCAACCCTCTTCTGTCTGGGCAGCCATATAACAACTAAAGACAGACACTAGATCTCTGATTCATTTCTTCCCCACAATTCCTCACGTCAGAAGACATCCTTTTTTTTTTTTCAAGAGTAATCTAAAGTATTCCTCCCATATGTGAGGCACTTGGCAAGGTCACGTCATCTCATTTAGCATTCACCACAAATCCTAGTCTATGAAGCCAATGATGGATCTGCATCAGCTGAGGTGAAGCAGCCTGCTACCTACTGCCCCATGCCTCTTAAATATAGCAAGGGCCCCACTTGTTTGGTTGTCCTCCTGGGCAGTCTCAGCAGTCAGCCTCCTGCTGTAGATGGAGCTGGTCTCAGCAGCACTTGTCACCTGGTCTAGATAAGGTCATTTACCAAGCCAAGGATCACCTCAGCAGCATCATTAAGCACTCACATGACAAGGGTGGCTCATAATAGGCTAACGGGTACATAGATATCTGAGATATTGGGACACACATCATTAAACGGTCTTTCATACTGCCTGCTGTCCCTCATGCCTTATGTGTTCTGTCACACCCAGAGACAACACAGCTCATACATCTGTGACAAAGCCATCCTGGTTCCACCTTGCTCCAACTGTTGTCTGTATTTCATAGCCTCCCATGTGCTAGGATTACAGACAGGCTGGAATTTCCCCACAGACACCTTCTCCCTATCTTTCCTTTCCTTTCCTTTCCTTTCCTTTCCTTTCCTTTCCTTTCCTTTCCTTTCCTTTCCTTTCCTTCCCTTCCCTTCCCTTCCCTTCCCTTCCCTTCCCTTCCCTTCCCTTCCTTTCCCTTTCCCTTCCCTTCTTTCCCTTTCCCTTCCCTTCTTTCCCTTTCCCTTTCCCTTTCCCTTTCCCTTTCCCTTTCCCTTTCCCTTTCCCTTTCCCTTTCCCTTTCCCTTTCCCTTTCCCTTTTGTTTTGTTTTTCAAGACAGGGTTTCTCTGTGAAGCCCTGGCTGTCCTGGAACTCATTCTGTAGACAAGTCTGGCCTTGAACTCAGAAATCTGCCTACCTCTATCTCCCAAGTGCTGGGATTAAAGGCGTGCGCCACCACTGCCCAGCCTCCCTGTGTTTTCTGAGCAGTAATTGATGTAAAGAGTTCTCACTCTTTAGTTACGACATGTCCCCAACCCACTTTTTGTCCCTTATTGCCTTATACATGGAAGTACCCAACAACCATTTGTCAAATAAATCAACTTAGGAACTAGGAGTCCATCTTTTGTCTCTGAAGGCAAAGTCTCCAGTTTTTTTATTAAGTCTCTTAAGTGGATGGATGCCTCCTAACATCTGCCTGGGCTCATTGTCTGCCTCATCTCTGCAGCACACCAGGTCTCAGGCAATGACGCAGCAGCCCTGGGGGAAAGGGGCAGGTTTGATCTCTGCTTTAAAAGGAAATGGGAGTCAGAAGGCAAAGGTTACTGTGACCAAATTCCCTGCTGGAAGGAGAAGAGCCATTTTGCTTTCTCTGTCCTGCACCTTGGCTGTTTTTATAAAAAGAAGCATGGTCCCCTTGTGGGGATCAGTCATTCATTCATGAGTGTCACTCCAAATCAGCAGTTGTTTGGCAGAGCTGGGAAGACTGGCTTCTGCAGACTGTCCCCCTTCAAGTCCTTGAACAGGGAAGAGAGCATCTAGCAATAATGGCTGAAGGATTAACCAAGAAGGGAACACTCTGGGTTGAGGAGTAATGTGGAGAGGGCTGCTCCTGGGATGTGGCTGGTGCTCCTGGGATGTGGCTGGTGCTCCTGGGATGTGGCTGGTGCTCCTGGGATGTGGCTGGTGCTCCTGGGATGTGGCTGGTGCTCCTGGGATGTGGTCGGTGCTCTTGGAATGTGGCCCACGCTCCACTGGCTTGACTTAGAACTCTACCCTCCTCCACATCTGAGCCACCTTCTCTGTAAGACCCACTTCCTCTATCATGTCCTGTTTTATGTTTCTTTCCCACAGCAATCACTATCTTTTTTTGGTTTGTTTAGGTTTGGGGTTTTTTTGTTTTGTTTTGTTTTTGTGTGTGTGTTTTGTTTTTTGTTTGTTTGTTTGTTCTTGTTCTTGTTTTTGGTTTTGGTTTTTTCAAGACAGGGTTTCTCTGTGAAGCTCTGGCTGTCCTGGAACTCACTCTGTAGACCAGGCTGGCCTTGAACTCAGAAATTCACCTGCCTCTGCCTCCCAAGTGCTGGGATTAAAGGCGTGCAACAGCACTGCCCGGCAATCACTATCTTTTTATTATTATTTTTTAATCTCTCTGTCAGTTTGTGAGTGTGTGTGCATGGTGGTGCAGGTATGTGAGTGTGTGTGCATGGTAATGTGAGTGTGTGACTGTGTGTGCCTGGTGGTGAAAATGTGTAAGTCTGTGTGCATGGTGATGTGACTGTGACTATGTATGCATGGTGGTATGAGTGTGTGTGTGTGGGTGTGTGTGTGTGTGGGGGGTGTGCATGGTGATTCAAGTGTGTGAATGTATGTGCATGGTGATGTGAATGTATGTGTGTGCATGGTGGTGCAAGTGTGTGAATATGTGTGTATGCACATGGAGGCCAGAGGTTGATGGAAGTGTCTTCCTCTTTTGCTTTCCTCTTTTTGTGTTTGAAAGGTTTCTCTGTGAACCTAGAGCCCACCTGCCTACCCGTTTGAGCTCAACTGGCTGGTCACAAATCCCAGCATCCTCCTGCCTCAGCAGCCCAGTGCTTGGACGACAGATGTGTGCCACTAGTTTTGTTAGCTTTTCCATCCTGCTGGGACCCACATTCAGTTCCTTAGGTTTCTGACAAGCACTTTACCTACTGCCTTAGGGTTTCTACTGCCGTGCTGCAACACCATGACAAAAGCAAGCTGGGGAGAAAGGTTTATTTGGTGTATACTTCCACATCGTAGTCTATCAGCGAAAGAAGTCAGGGCAGGAACTCACACAGGGCAGGAAGCTGGAGGCTGGAGCTGATGCAGAGCCATGGAGGACCGACTGACCTGCCCCTCAGGCTCACCCTGCTTCCTTACAGAACCCAGAGCCACCAGTCCCTGGTGGCAAACCCCCCCCCCCAGGCTGGCCCTCCCCAGTTAATCACTAATTAAGAAAACCCCTCCAGGTCTGCCCACAGCCAGATCTTATGCAGGCATTTTCTCAGTCGAGGCTCCCTCCTCTCTGATGCCTCTAGCTGGCACACCTGCCTTACTCCTATTCCTGCCCCACTCACTGCCTGTCTGTATACACTGTTAGGATCTCATTTCCCAAGCCCAGCTTGCACATCTATCCTCCTAAGTCCAGTAGTCCACTCCCCAGGAGACTGACTGAAAAATTGTCCCTAACCTTCCCTCTGGTTTACCAAATCCTTCTAGAAAGAGTACTAAGCAGTGAGGAATCAAGCAGAGAAGAACCACAGAATAAATGCTCAGAGATAAGAACAAAGTTCGTGTTTAGTGGATTTTCATATCCCGCTCCCCATAATTCTACTAAGGGACTGATGAAAGCCAGATTTCAGTAATTATGTCCCAGTAGTCTCAGGTGGGAAAAATGTAAAATGACTAAAAGGAGACCAGAGTTGGGCCTGGTCTAGGCCTCAAGGCAAAGACAGCAGGACAGTGAGGTACTGAATAGCCTGCCCCATACCTCCACAGGGGGCTGACCCTGAGAGACCCCGAGAGCCCTGGCCCGCCCCTCTCTCCATTCCCATCAGGGAAGGCTCTCTGGGAAGAAGGCAGGTCAGGAGCCTAAGTGACCTTTCACACCTCAGACAAGCTAAGTTTGTTTTCTGCCTTTCTGTCCAGGGCTCAGATGGGGGGTGGGGAGGGTGGGGTGGGCCTTTTCTATTCTCTTGGTACAAATACCCCAGAGGAGCTGAAGTGGAGGGAGTAAAGGGTCTATTTATTTTGGCTCAGGAGGGACAATGTAAGCAGATGGTCTTTGATGGGATTAGCGGCGTAATCTCTAAGACCCTGGTAAATTGGAAAATGATCCATTATATTCCAGAACCTTTGGCGGCTTCAGCTCCTGGGGAGGGAGGGGCAGGCCGAGAGGCACCTTGTTAGAATGGACCCCTCTGGGAGCGGCGGAATCCTGCACTGGAGATCTTGGGAGGGGGCTTCTTTAGACTCTTCCCGGCCCTTTAGCCTCACTTTTCTTCTGGTCCTCCATCCAGTCATCTCTAGCAGCCCAGGGTCTGGGGGTGGGGGTGGAAGGGAAGAGAATGCCGCTGCATCTCTTGCCTTAGACGAAAAGAAAATTCTTTGAATTCAAAGTCCACGTCCTCCAGAGCATTTTGTAGCCCAAGCCCATGTCCTCCTGCCTCACACTTAAGGACTATCCAGCAGTCCTGGGGGGTGGGGGGGGGGTGGAGAGCATTGGCTCCTGGGGCCTGGGACCGGGGAGCAGGAGGAGAAGGGCGGGGCTCCAGCCTGGAAGGGCTCCTCTCTAAACAGACCTAAGCGTGGTGGAACTGTGGGTCCTGAGGAAGGCTAACCCACACAAGCTGTCTGTGGGCCCCATTTCAGTTGACTTCTTGCAGTCTACAGAGAAAGCTGGATTATAGAATTTCATTGGGACCAGGCACTTACTGAGTGAGGGGGCACTGGAAGGCCTGGAGTCGGCTGGGTGACTTACCTGAAGTCATCCAGGCTACTGAGAACTTGAAGACAAGCTCAGCAACCGCCCTGCCGTCCTCTTCTGCCTCGCCCCCACTCCATATGCCCATGTGTCATAACCCATACCAGTGCAATGGTGTTACTTAAGCGCGTCCAGTTTTAACCCTTTCATCCAACACTATGCCGTAATATCTATTCATATTGATAAACAAGTCTAGATTTTCTGAATTTACTGAACAACATCTTGTTTATTTATTTCAGCATTTAAGTTATTTTCCAAACTTTTATTTATTTTGTTTATTTAAGACAAGGTCTCCCTATGTCCTTTAAGCCTAGAATGTGCTATTTAAAGCAGGCTGTCCTCAAATTTGTTAACTACCTTCCTGTGCCTGCCTCTCCAGTGCAAGCATACACCACCACATCTGCTCTACACGTCCCAGTTTATTGTTTCATCTGTTCCTGGACAGGGATCTGAATGAATTTAATTACACTTATATATTTTATTTTGACTATTAAAAATAAAAGCATAGAGCTAAACACAATGCCCTGTTCCTGTAATTCCAGCATTCGGAAGGTAGAGGCAGGAGGATGAAAAGTTGAAGGTTAACCATCATGACTATATAAGGAATTTGAGGCATGCCTGGGCTATATGGACATTATCAAAAAAAAAAAAAGCACAATCAAAATATGTAGCATCTTCCCAGTTCTCTGAAAATAAATTCACAACTAAGGAAGGTGGAGGCTAGGAATATAGTTCAGTGGTACAGTGCTTGCTTACCATGTGCATAGGGTCAATACCCGAAGTCCCCCGAAACACACACACCAGAGAGAGAGAGGGGGGGGGAGAAGGAGGAGGAGGAGGAGGAAAGAAACTACAAATTATTAAGAAATACAAATTATTGAGCCAGGAGGATTGCTGTGAGTTCAAGGCTAGCCAAAGCAACAAGCAAAACTGTCAACATAGTATTCTTGCTGCTGCTGGTAGTGAACATAAAAAGTAACTCAATTTCAAGTAGAAGGTACATCAGGCTGGGTTGGGCCTGTGGCTCACATGCAGAGTGCTTGCCTAGCAAGTCTGCCCCAGCACAGCTCTGAAGAAAGACAAACAAAAATACCCTCTCATTTTTTTTTTTTTTTTTTTTTTTAGAGAGTGTCAATTCTAAGAGATAGCTCAGGCAGAGATATCTTTTTATGTCAGGCTATTTCAGTGTACTGTGAATTGTTTTGTTTCATATCATTTAGAGAGAGAGAGAGAGGGAGAGAGAGAGAGAGAGAGAGAGAGAGAATGCCGTGTATCTATTTCTCTGGGAGAAGTTGACCAATTCAGAAGCGGGGTACAGATCGGGAGGAGGGGTGGCAAGGAAGGGACAGTCAATTCACCCAACCCTACACACGCCAGCTATACCGAACGGAAAAGCCACACTACATTCCTGAGCGAGTGAAAAGAGCTCAGCCAGCAGGCTCTGGAGTCTTCTGCCACCATCCCTGGAAGCCGCTTTCTCCCTCCGTTTTGTCCCCTTAGGAAAGGGTCTGAGCCACCCAGCGCGCCAGTCCGTGCCTTTCCCACCCAGTCACCTGCCCGGCGCCCTTGGGTCCCCCTGAGCTCCCAGCAGCAGCAAGGGGTGACCCACACCCACCCGCGCTAACATCCGCCGTTTTGACGAGGTCCAGAACTTTCTGGGAACAGGTCCACTGACCCATCAGCTTAGGCTTGGTCTTCCGTGAACTAGCCCGCGAGCCGCATTTATTCATTGCTTTCTTCCGGGCAGGGCTGCGGGAACCTCTGCCCAGACCCTGGGAGAGTGGCCACGAGCCCGCCGCGGGCGCAGCAAAGACCCTGAGGGCCCGAAGAGTTGCTCGGGGTTCGAGGAAAATGAAATGACCCAACACTACAGTCCTGGTTGCTCGCCTGCGGGCCAGATCTCTCCGCGCGGCCGGAGATCGACCTGCCGGGCCCGGGACGCTGTCGGCGATTTCGGACCCCGGGCAAGCTCGCAGAGCCAGTCCCGGGATCCGCTCGCCCAGCCCTAGTCTTGGGGTGCAGACGGACCCGCCGCGGGGGGCGCAGCGTCCGGGAGAACCGGGCCGCTGGAGACGAAAGCGCGGGAGTGGCGGCGCTCCCGGCCCCGCGTCTTTTTCCTGGGGCCAAGCCACCCTGTCATCGCCGGGACATCGCGGGACTCCACGCAGCCGGCCGAGGGTTCAAGCCTTCGGCCGGCCTTCCCTGCGCCCCGCAGCGCGGTGGACTGGGGCGGCGATTGGCGCTCTTCGTCTGAGCGAGGTCTGGGGTAGAGCGAGCGAGCGAGCGAGAGAGCCAGGCTCATCCGGCTCCCGCCGAGCCCCAAGAGGCTCGCAGGTGTGTCGCCTGTCCTCTCTACCCCTCCCTGCCGGGCTTCCTGCGTGGAGTTCTAACGTCTTTGATAGTCTTTCTTCTTGCTTCATTTAGCATTACTGTCTCTTGTTTTAATGTTTTATTTCTTTCCAGGTAGATGTTCTGGGTTTTGTTTTTGTTTGTTTGTTTTGGATTTTTTTTTTCAGTCTGTTTCCGGGTGTCTCCCCCAAATCTCTGTCTCATCTCTTTCATCCCCTTGCTCCCTCGCCAGGGCTCTTAGATTTTTCTCTCCTCCCCACTTCAGGGTCAGGACTCTTTCGGAGACCTAGGTACCACATACTGCAGCATCCTCTGGGAGTAGCAGGAAAGAGCAGGTCAGCGATGGACCACCTCTCACGGCCACAGACACTCGAGCTCGGTGCTCCCACACTTCACTCTTCCACGCAGAGCACCTGTGGCCCGTCCACAGCATGCACTGTTCCTTTACGTGGACTTTAATGAACTTGGAAGACTGAACCACATCTGGGGTTGGGGACAAGAGAGTCAGGAGGGGGGCACACAGAGGGGCCTGAAGGCTAGTCCTGCCTGCTCTGGCCTATCTCAGAACAGAGACTGAGGGGTCCTCAGTGTGGAGGTAGGGGTGTCTTTAGGTCCACAAGCCCTTGCCTTAGTTACATGGGAGCTCTATAGCCAACTCAAAGCCAACTTTCCATGCGTGACACATACACATCTCTGATCAGAATGTGCCCCAAACTGCACACACAGAACCTGGCTGTACACTCACTCACGATGCATATATCCATCAGCATACACAGGCTGTGCACTGAGAATATAAGTGAGCTGGGGACAGATAAACCTATTTGCTCACACCCAGGAAGGGGGCACGTTTCCAGTTCAGCGGTAACTTAGTGGTCAGGGTGACACTGGGAGCAGAACTTGGTAGGGAAAGGGACAGAGCACCTACATCTACCCACTCAGATTAATTTCCTCTGCCAAAACTGGGACTGAGGTTGGAGTAGAAGAGTCCCCAAGTCTCAGAAGTGAATATTATACCTAAAAAAATCTGCACCAAGAAAGACAGTCAACCCAACAGCCATTCCATTTGCCTGCCAAGAGGAACTCTATCCTGCCTGTATCAAACACGGAGCTAGTGTCTGACCACATGAGTTCTCACATGGAGATCTTTTTATGTGAATACAAGAGATGCATACAGTTCTAGAAATAATATGTACAGATGTATCGATCCTGACACATAGACAGAGAGATAAAGAACAGGACACCCCTCTCCTGCTTCTGAGTAGCCATAACAAGCTGACATACTAGCTTTGCCTCCAGCCTGGAAGAGACTGGTGCCTTGGAAGATTCGTGGTTATGACAGTTTATCATTGGTTCTTGTAGAGATAATACAAGCCACCAACTGAAGGCATTTGGGCGGGTTAGAGAGAGACTTTGGGGGTGAAGGGCTGTACCTCTAGGGCTCAGGTTCCAAATGTGAGAGAGAGTGGTAGCTAGACATGCCTGGCTAATGTATACAGACTAAAAAAATGTATACAAACTGGTCCCAGGTACACAGGTACACAAAGATCCTGCAGAAGGCCAGTAGTGTGATGTCCAATCTCAGTGTTCAGAGGAGCAGTGGGGGAGAAGATGAGGGCACAGGACATTTCCTTGCATACACAGCTCCAGGGGGGTTGTGGTTTAATCATCACATGGGAGAGCTACAGAGATAGGAAAGTATACACAGAGAAAGATATCGCATATAAGGTAGCTGTCCCTCCCGTGTGGTGCCTGTGTGGGAAAGGCGTCCTTGGGTAAGTCACTTGAATAGTGACTCCAGATTAGTAAAGTACAGAACATGCTTGGTGACATTTCGAATCTGCTCTCCAGTTCCCTGACTGAACAGAAGGAAGGACAACGCAGAAGAAAGGACCCCATCCCAGCTCTGCCCTGTGGGAGCTGGCTGACAGTCTCCGCAGCTGCTGTGACCTCCACTGGGCTCCTGTGCCTCGCAGCATCCCCCTCTTCCACTGGAAGTTTGTCTTTCTGACTCTGTTCTGCCATCCTCCCGCTTCTGCCTCCTCAGCTCTCTCACTAAACATAGCCACAAAGAAACTGGCTGGATGCAGGAGTGAAGGCCAATAAAGATGCTCAAGGTAGCTGTGGAGTCTTGAGTAACAAACCCTGTATGAAACGTAGGGGATTTTTTGTTGTTGTTTGTTTTTTTGTCTTTTTTTTTTTCTGCATAGACATCGAAATAAAACCCTGAGGTTGTTTCCTTTCGTTGTGTATTTATTTATATGGCTCCTGCTTCTTTGAATATTCATATGTATTTCTCTCAGGGACATTTCAGACCCTGCCCTAATTTCAGTGACCCCCCCCCCTCCAGCGTTGCCTTTGTAGAGTGTGACTTCATTGGCAAGAGCTTTGTAGATGCCAGATGGACGGATGGACAAGGAGAGGGAGAGGGAGGAGGGGATTGGCAGAGATATCTCTAGGGATGTCAAAAGAAAAGAGTTTTGGGGGGGCCCCAGAGAGGGCTTGGAGGGTAAAGTGCTTGCTGCTCAAGCCTGGAGACCTGAGTTCAGTCCCTGGGGTCACTGGATGGAAGAACATGGTCTGGTCCCCAAAGCTGTTCTCTGACCACGTGCAGGCAAGTGGCAACCCCCACTATAGAAAAATAAACATAATAGGAAAGAAATTGTAAAGCGCTTTGGGATTGAAGAGAAACCCCCTTAGGAGTTAGAGGCTCCTTCTGAGCATGATGGAAGTGGGAAGGTGCCACCTAGGATGTGCTACAGCCATCCAGGGACAGCAGCATCCTGCCCAGGAGGCAGAGGAAGACAAGTCTGGTCCAGCCCAGTGAGTCCTAGAAATAACACAGAGAGATCAAGAAAACCTGGAGCTGCCCAGTACCTCACTCCAGGAGGTGTGAAGTCCGAAGTCCGGCTAGAATGTGAAGAGGGGGTTACTGGGTACCTCCATGTAGACTGAGGAACTGTGAGCTGAGAAGAGAGAGCCCGGGCTGAAGCTCCAACTGGAGCAGAGAGCGCTTCTCCCCAGTGCTGATAAGAAAGGCTAGTCTAAGGTCAGCCTTGGAGACTGTGAATGTATGACACTGTGAATGAAGCCACCAGAAGCTGCTGTTGGGGCATCGAGGCCACTTACTAGGAGTAAAAGGGCCTGCGGTGGGTGTGGAGGTGTATTCCTCAGCTCAGCCCAGATCCACAGATCTTGGCCTTCTCCCCTTAGGACTTAGAGGCTCCTTCTGCATGTGGTGGAAGTGGGAAGGTGCCACTCTGGGCTCTCTGGGCTCAGTTTCTCACCCCCTGGGAACCTCTTTGCCTCTGTCTTTGCTCACCTCTTTGTTCATTCAGTCCCCACGCTGATTCTTCCCCTACTCTTCCAGAATAAAATGAGTAAAACCTTGCTGGCTTTCATCATTTTCTGTTCCCCTCCCTCCCCCCTCTTTCCTACCTCAGCCCCCCCAAGGCTACAGCCCCTCTTATAATGTCAGACAATTGCTGGTGTGCAGCTACAAGAGGAACCAGAGCTTATACCAGGGAAGGAGAAAGGAAAGAGAATAAATAATAATTTGCCTCCATTCAGTGTATATAGGTTGCCTGATTTGCATATATGCTAATGATGCTACAATTACCCTGCTGTTCTGGCCTAAGCTCAAGTTCTATAAATACATATGATAGCAGAGATAGGCCTGGCAACTCCACCCCCAAAATGATCAGGCATCCATATGTATTCCTGTGCCTGTGCTCTATCTAGCCCAATAGTCCTCTTTGTTATCGCAGGCTCTCTTCTGGCTCTCAGCAGTCCCTTCTGATGCTTTAAGGCAAGTCCAAGCAAGAAGGAATGAGAAAATATCCTGGGTTCCTTCTTAGTATCAATACTGTTGTTGATATGATGGCTACTTTCCAGAAAAGCAAAGATTTCCCCACACTACTAGTTACTCTCTCCCATCTGAAAACCTCCACCTCCCATAGATACACCTTTTGAGGTACAGGTTACTATATGAGTCAGGAAGAGGAAGGCAATATTTCCTGGGCCTAATAAGATTTTCCAGAAAGTGCCATCCGGGAAAAGGAAGTGGAATGGCCTGTCCCTAAGTCTGTCCCCCACAGCATGAGTCCCACTTCAGCAGGAACGAGGGCCAGGATGCACAGGGGGCCTGATTTCTGGGTGATGGGAGAAAAGGGGCGGAGGCTTGGAGCAACATAAAAGGCGGGATCCACAGCTGTCTGCTTTTAATTATAATTATCCCCTTTTGCTTCCTTTCTGGCTAATGAGGGGGGATTTAAATTTCCCCCTTTTCTCTTCTTCTTTCCCTGGAATTGAGGGTGGGGTGGGTTCAGGGTCCTCCTCCCCTTCTTTCCCTGTCCCCTGGTTACTGGGGGAAAGGCAAGCTCTGGAGGGTGGCGACAGTATGAAGGGATTGTGGGAACAAAAGGACAGGTTTGGATTGCTGGACACGTCCTCCTGTAGTTGGAGAGACCCCCCCATTCCATTGGCACCCCCTCCTATCAACCCCCCAGCTCCCTAGACAAGGAACTCAATGTCTCCCAGCCGGTGAGAAAGGAGCTAACGGGAGCCTGGGCTAGAGGAAAGGGGAGGGGAGAGGTGGGGGTGCAAAATTAGTCTCAAAGGATCTTTATTTCTGAGCTAGTGAAGCAGATGTAATCAAGGGAGAGGGAAGTAATCATAATGGGGGTGGGGGAGGGGCTGCTGGACTGGAATGGGGAGACTGGGTCCAGACAGGGCTGGGAGTTGGGGGGTAGGGGGCTCAGAAGGGGGGCAGCTTTCTACTATGGGATGGGGAAGGGCTACTGTCGGAAAACTCTGACACTTCAGTCCTCAGACTTGGGGCTTAGGGATGCCTGGGCCAGAAGGTGCCTGGGAAGGCCCTGGAGAAGAAAGCCCCTCATACACTCCCCATTTGAGGAAAGTAGTGAGGAGAAGGGGGACTGAAAGCAGTGGGGGAGGGGGAGAGAGGGGAGCCAGCCAGCAGAGACTCAAGTGGCCTCCAGATCTGTGGGACAAAAGTTGGAGGGAGATTTGTGTATGAGAGAGAAGGAAAGGGGCCGTGGGGAGGGGGGGCTCTGACAATGAACTTGAGACAAACTTCATTAGCATGCAGGCCTGCTGTCTGTCACTTTGAGCTCAGACAGAGTTCCCATGCAGGCCAGGAAGAGTGGGAGGGAGAGAAGGGGAGGGGCTGTGAGTGGGGGGTGAAAGACAAGAGCCCCCCGACCATTGTACCGCTGGGGCCTCACCTTCCACCAAATATTAAACCCTAGCCCTGGAAACCAACCTCCAAATCGTTCTCTAAGAACAAGATAATTTATCTCCCACTTTGAGCCTGTGGTTCCACCCCTCCTGTCTAGACATCCAAGAACTGGTGGCCCCTGTCCCTAGTCCAGGTCTCAGCCTTTATCTCCCAGTGGCCGCTTATTCCTTCACAACCAAGATCTAAATTTGTGATTAATCCAGTTGGTTGGGCTAGGTGCCTGGGGAGCTTTGGGGAAGGAGGGACTGAGCACCCCACCCTCAAGTGGCAAAGGGTGTCTTCTACAAGTCTCCATCAGCTCCACTCTCCACACGCCCCACACACATTCAATCACAGCCTCAAGTTCAAAAGTGAATTAAAACTCAAAGAAGCCTGGGGACAGGGACAAGAGTACTTCTGTCATTCATTCTCTTCCCCTGCTTCCTTGGGGACAAGGGTGGCCTGGAGGAACAATAGTGTCCCCTGGCCCCTTCTTCCTGCATTGGGTTAGAAAAGGCAGCAGAAAGCAGTGGGGATGACAAAGACACACACACACACACACACACACACACACACACACACACACACCCCAGGCTTGAGAAGGGAGGAGGAGGAGGCGTCTCTGGCTGGACGGACAGACTGTTATTTTGGTGGTGGGCATGGTCCCAGATAGGGGCAGCGTTCCCCTTTTTCCTGGCTTTTCAGGGAGAGCAGCAAGAGAAAGAAAGAAGCAAACGAAATTCCTGAATGGATAAGAGATGCTACGTCAGCGGTACTGGAGCCGCATCCTCCACTCCACGAGAAGAGAAGAGCTAGGAGAGACCAGCGGGCGGTAGCTGCGGCGAGTGGCCTCTCCGTGCGGCACAGAGGCAAGGTAAGTAGACACTGGGGTCCAGGGAGGGACCGAGCCCTGGCAGGCATCTGGGCTGGGCTTGAAGGGTGATACCCTAGGAAAACGAGTCAAGACATCCAAACCTAACCTTCCTCCTGGCTAATGGAGGCTAGTACCACAGAAAGGAAAGCTGGTAAAGACTGGGGGGGGGGGGTCCATAAAAAGGAAGCAGGCGACAAGGAGACGTGCGTGCGTGGAATTGGCCTCTTGCCCACCGGGTTTCACTCCTGCCTCCCGGGCACCCAGAGCATCCATCGGGAGCTGGAAGCAAGGGCTCTGCCCCAGGCCAGAGGCCCCTGATCCCTCTCCCTTACCCAGCCCCTGTCAGCCCAGAGCTCAGTAAATTAGTCAATGAGATTGGGGGTGGGAGGGTGGGGAGGGTCACAGTGCTACTGATCCTATTAATCCGCCCCTCCCTTCGCTCCCCCAGACATGGCCAACATCTTAATGCAGCGGAGGGAGGCTGGAAGGAGAGCCGACACCAGGGAAGAGGGAAATGGCTCTGACTCGGGACTCTTGGGCCTCTCCCCTGGTCTGCCTTATTCCTCTCTGTCCCAGAGACTGGGGTTTAGGAGAAGAGCAAGTCTGGGGGGACTTTGGGGTGAGGGGAAACATCCCATGTTTCTAGGAAAGTGGAAACGAGAATTGGGAGTGGGTGGGAACCATTTTACAGAATTTATATTAATTTCATTCTCCTTCACTGTGTTCCCACGAGTGGAAAGGGAGCGAGGGGCAGACTCGGGCTGGGGGACCTCTGATTCAGCTTCCTTCACATTTACCCTAACATGGTTGCTCTGTCTTGGAGTGGATTTTGTTTTTTGTTTTAATTTTTTAAAAGAGTACCAGGATGCAAGGAAGAGGCCACCACTCTCCTGCCCTGAGTCCCCACCTACACTGTAATTTTGGCACACAGTCTGTAATTATGTGGAACAGGAGAGATTGGAACAGAAAAGACCAGTGCTGGTGCCCCAGAGGTTAGGTTCCTAGGAGGGGCTGAGGCTGTCAGCGGCCATTCATTTGCACACACATGTCCCACGTACACTGGGTTGGCTTCTTACAGTTGCCCTGGGCACTGTGAGTCTGGGGTGTCTGGGCAGCAATAGGGACCCCTGAGCTCTCTTTGAATCAGGTCAAAGAAGTGGGAGGCTCCCCCCTGCTGTAGCACCTGTCTTCTCTCAGGTCAGTTGATGGGAGAGGAGGGTCCTCTTTGATAATAGTTTCAGACTGGGGCCCCCCCACAACCAATGAAGGGGTGGTGTCGTGGGGCTGGGGCTGCAAAGGAGCTGGGCCATTTGAGCACTGAGTGTGGGAAGTGGGGAAGAGGTTTGCAGAACACTCCTAGAAAGCCAGCTTGGGTGGAAGGCCCATTTCTACTCCTCAGCTCCCCCTGCCCCCAAATTCTTCTGCATTTAATTTCTCCCTGACTTAAATAATAAAATAATCAACGTGGAATTTCATTAGAGTGTTTTTAGGAGTTACCTATGTTGTTCCCCAAACCCTAAATTTAATCTGAATATAAAAAATTAGAAAAACACTGTGAAATGTGTGTGGAACCCTCACCGAACATTAAATAATAGGCAGTGCTTTGTATTCACGCCTTTTGTGTACATGAAGAGAAGAGCACTGATACCCACGGCATGTCTTTTTGGATCCTGAAAGATGCAAGGATTTAAAGACAGGAGTGGGCAGGGGAAGGAAGGGAGGAAATGCGATTGCAGAGATCATAGTATCCATCATTATTGATTTTTAAGGTGAGGTATTGAACTTTTTTGATCCTCTTGCCTCAGTTTATGGAATGCCGGCATTACAGGTGTGTCCCACCAGGCCTAGCTACAATTGAGAATATCTTTGATGCACACAGCACTTAACAGTTTATAGGGCAGACAGAAAGATAGCCCTGGCCCAGGTTCTCCATTCCACCTATGCATGCACTGTGATAGCCCAAGAAATCTGTGAGGAGAGGGTAGTTGGCTTTAGCTTGCTGTGAGAGAGTCCTCCAGGTGGGTTCACCTCAGGCACTGGGCCTTGAGGATTGGGTGGAGGTGTGGAGGCGTGGTGGTGAGGTCAAGGCAGTGAGACCAGAGTCACCATCCAGAACTAATTGAGAGACCTGGCAGGGTATCTGACCAGTCTTTTGTTGAGCTAGCTGGGCAGGCTTGAGCCCTGAGGATCAAACTGGGGAGCAATGGGAGAATTCTGGAGAGAGACTGCTGATGGAGGGAAGAGGACCAAGCCCTAACCTCTGTATCCTTCCCTCCACAGAAGCAGCCATCCATCCAGAAGCAGCCTCCGTGTTCCGTTTGTCCGGATGTCATCGTAGGTGGCCGGCATCTCTGGCTTTGGGGTATTTATTTCCTTCCTTGCTTTGATGGTGGTGTGGGTGGGGGAGGGGAAAAGGGAAGCTAGTCCTGTTCCACCCCAGCTCTCCACCCCACTCGCTGTCTCTTCTAGGCTTTGATTTTGGTCCATTTTGTAGTAAGAACTGCATTGTCAAAGCTAAGAAGCAATGCAAACAACATAGCCTGGGGACAAAAGGCCACCCTGTGTCTGGTTCGGTGCAGAGAGGAAAGCGCCCTCCCTCTTCTTCCACAGCTCCCTGGGGACGAGATGGGGGTCTTTGACTCTGGGGAAGTGGTTGAGAAAGGTTTGAGAAAGGGACAGAGATAGCTAAGGGGGTGTCAGGTGAGCCAGGAGAGCAGTATAGATTGGGATGGATGGGGTGGGGGGAGCTGGGTCTTTAAGTCGCTGAGTGGGTACATGAGCACCTTTAGCATTGGGAGATAATGCTACTTGCCTTGTCCATGAATTTACCACTGAATGTGTCTGAGTTTATGGGTGTGAGAGTGCATGCCTGTGATTGAGTATGGGTGTGCTTTACACACTCGCGCTTTTGACCAGAGAAGAGCTTATGGGAAACATGGATGACTAAGCTGACCCCTGGCCATCTTAGTCACCATGTCTCATTTCCCTACAATGTAGGACTGGGGCAATAGGCATGTGAGTCCATGGGGAGCAGACCAGGAGGAGCTGGGAAGGCTGAAAATGCTCCCACTTCCAGGAAGGGTGTGTCTCAGGGGCCACCTCCTCTAAATGGAGTCTCCAGGCATCCTAACCTCATCAGTGCATTGCTAACTGCTGTTACTTTTATTTGTCCCAATGCTATACACATTGCAGGCATTCAGTGACAGAATACTGTTTAATAGTAGCCACAGTAATTAGTAGCACAGTAATTCTGTTGCAGAGATAAGCACACCCCCAGATAAAGCTCTGAGTGTATCTTTAAGGCAAATCCACCTTGCAAACAAGGGAAAACTATGTTTTTATTATACTTTCTAAGCATTAATCCCTTATGCACTACTTTACTATTTCAGGAAAGTGCTTTACTGCCAAAGTTTACATAGAGTCTCAAAAGGTCCAGTCCAGACAGCATAACTGAGCCTGTGCTTCTGTCTCTGTAGGCCCTTCAGACTCAGAGACAATAGGTGGGCAGCTGTATTGAGAGGGGACATTGGCTTTGGTTGTAGCTGTGCCTCAAGGCTTAGGTGTTTGCCTAGTATGTATTGAGCCCTGGGTTTGATCCCAGGAACCCCCAAAGGATGAAGGCTCCTGGAACACCCACAGACCCCTATTAGCACAAAGAGTTGAAATGTCCTCCCAAGAAGTAGTCACAGTGAGAGCCACAGGCCACCAGAGAGTAGACTGCTTTGTGCTGGAGGAGACAGAAAGGGCTCTGCTCCTTAGGAGACTGAGGCTGGTGAGCCAATCCAGCCCTCTGGGCGCTTGTGCCCAGCCCTGAGTCCTGCAGACTTGCTGCATCCATTGCTGTTCTCTGTTGTCTCCTCTGACACAAATACATTTCTCAAAGATTCTGCATAAACCTTCCCTACTGTTTTGGTTTGTGAAGGAAGAATACAATACGTCAGAAAGAAAAAAGGAAAAAAAAAAACTTGTCTTTGAGGACTACTTTTGAAGGAGTTTCTTATTTTAAACTGGAAGAACGTAATTTATACTCACACTGATTCCAGTTAAAAGGAGCAGAAGGTCCTCTGCTTCTCTCTGTGCATAGTGAGGTCCCATTTACACTGGGGCAAAGGTGTCATTCACCTGCACCCCTAAAGGATCAATGGGGGTGCCAGCTTGTCCTGTGAACCCAGACAAAATTTGCTTCCCTGGCAACTGGACAGAGGAGGGCATTCTAACATGCAGTGGGCTGTTCTTTTGTGGGTTATCTTCTTGATTTGGATGCTGTTAAACTGAACTGCCCCTAAAAAGCTCAAATTCAATATAAAAGGTGGCAGGACTTTATTCTGTATCTGCTGTGTGGGGAACAATTTTTTAGCACCCAGCAAAGTGTGTTCATTTCTTCCTTAAGGTTAATTTTTGAGAAAGTCCAGTTGAGCCTGAATTTGGCCATTAGGAATATGGGGTGGGAGTGTACATCGGACAAGGAAATCTTTGTGTATTCTCTCCTTCCCAACAAAAATACAGCAGTGCCTGAGAGGAAAAGTTTGACTGGCTCAGCTGCCTCCTACCTCAAGGCTTGCAGGACTCCAGGGCAGGGGGTTCCTGTAGAGGGCTGGGAATGGTAAAACTTGGTGAGACGGAAGGGAAACATCTTACTAGCAGCTAGGGCTCTCTTTTCCAAGGCTGGCTCTGACCTCCAAACTTTTTGGTGTTGGGAAGGGAGGAGAGGACAAAGGTACTTCAGGGGTTTGAAAGCAGTTTTGTGGGAAGAGCAAACCAATGCTCTTAGGAAGCTAGGTCAGCATGTGGGGAGGAGTTTAGTGTGCATGTCACATGTATGTCAGGCATCCTTGAAAGGGCACAAGGTGGCATGAAGGGCATGAGGGAGCATGCAGAGAACGGGTCACAGGCTTGTAGGCATGGTGGAGAAATGTAGTCAAGGGCTTTACCAGGGTTGATCTAGGAATTGTATTTAGCACCATGCCCAGAGGGAAAGTTGCCTAGAGAACATTTGGGGGGAAGAAACCCCTTTTTCTGCAGGTGTACTGGAGCTCCAGGAGCTCCCAAGCCCTCTGGGCACACCATTCTGAGCTGTAGGGGAGTGAAGGAGACAGTTTAGGGTGTGCCCTTTTCTCTGCCCCACCATTGGACATGGCTTAGTTCTGGCAAATCATCCAAGCTGCCAAAGCTTCTAGAACACCTCTCCCCCAGCTGGTTTTGGTGGTGCATACAGGCTTGTAATCTCAGCACTTGGGAGGCTGGAGGCAAGAAGATCAAAATTTCAAAGCTGGTCTGTGCTAAAATAAGTTCAAGGCTAGCCTGAGCAGCTTAGCGAGACTGTCACAGAATAAAAAGTGAAAGAGGTAGGGCTTAGGGGCAGTAAAAGAGGTCTGGGGTAGTGGGGCTTGCCTGGCCTATAAGAGGCCCTGGGCTTAACCCTCAGTACTTAAATTAATTAACAAGCCTCTCTCAGAAAAGAGCATTAAAACAACATAGAGAGAAAAAAACAACATAGAGGTTTGAAAAGAAAATAAAAGAAAGAAAAGAAAAAAAGAAAAGAGAGGGAGATTCAAAATAAATAAATAAATAGACAGATAAATAAATAAATAAGTAAATAAATAAATAAATTCTGGCTAAACCTGGTCCTGAGAATGCCCCAAGACATGGAGAGATAAGGCTATTTGCTTGCTATCATCCTTCTGGTAGGGAAACATCTTGTGGGTTTTATCTCATCTCAAGCTGGCCCCACCCACAGCCATGCAGCCAGCATTAATAGCAATGAACATTCAGACATACTCCGTTTTGGGTGAGAAGCACTAAGTTAAACCTATTAGCCACCACCTTCCATCTAAGCAAGATAAGCAGTCCACAGGTCTGGCTTTGTTTTGGGCTATTCATGGGACTAGCAGATAGACAGACCCAATGGTTAAAGTGATAGTCCCCTAAATGGACTGCTGGTGACTCCGTGTTTAGGGGTCCCTGGTTACAGGAACTGGCTGGTTTAATCTGACCAGCAGGATTTAGGCATCTCAGCCAGTTTTATAGAAGGGACCCAGCAGAGGATAAGTAGGAGGATGAAGGGACCGCTCACTGGCACACAGAGCAGCTCCTGGGGCCCATGGTTGCTCTGAGAATTTCGATGTACCTAGAACCCAGATGTTGCCCAACAGCAACTGGCTACTCCCCGGTGCTTTTCTGCTTCTGCTTCTTTGGTGGAGAAAAGGACCTTTCTGGCTGGACTGGATTGAGAGCCAGGTGGAGGAAGTTGAGGACGGGGACAGAGCTTTGCCTGAAAGGCATCTTCCTTGGGGAACCGAACCCAGAGCTGGCACTGCATGCCTGGGAGCCTGGAGGAACATGGGTAGAGGGAAAGACCTATTAAAGGTCTCCAGGACTTGGCCAAATTCTGAGTCTCAAAAGCAGCTAGGATTCTGTGGTTATCTGCAGATAGGGTCAAGGAACATTCCCCTGAAATGCAGAAAAGAGGGCCCCCTTTGCTCGCCCATTGTCTCATAGCAGGAGACTCAAACTGCACAGTCTTCCCTTCAGTGAGGGTTTGAGTTGAAAACCTTGAACAAAAGAGACCCTTGCCTCTCCTAAATATTAGGATCACAGTTTGGGAGGAATTAGAACTCAAAAAGACTCTAACGGTGGGGTGAGGTGGGAGGGGGTCAGAGATAGAGTCTCCAGTCCGCATCCCTGCCTCAACCTCCTGGTGCTGAGATTACAGATCTCTTCTCTTTGAGGGAATTTTGCCCTATTTATTTTCTATTTTTGCGTGCTGGTCTTGGTGCAATGTACCGTAGAGCCCAAAAGGAAAATGTAAGATCGACAAGAAGAGCGAAGGTGGCCATCAGAACCGCAATTGGCAATGGATTATAGACGTGGCAGGCGGGTTGTAGATGAGGCAGCAAAAGACTAAGGATTGGCATAAAGACATTGGATCCCATTCTCTGGGGGAGGGGCACCCCAATTGCACGTCTTGGACTGGCCTGGGGAGGGAGGGGGTCGGGCATGGAAAGGCTGGGGGGGAGGGGGGGAAGAAACGAGACAGTGACGTCAGACCAGGTATAGCCAATCAGGGGCTGACCTGAGGAAGGAGTGTGAAGGGATGAATGAAAAGTCCGGAGCCTGAGAGCGCCCCCGCCAGAGCAGCGGCCAAGGCTGAGGAGAGAGCTGGGACTCGAGACCCTGCTCCACCCTGCTGGCTCTCGCTCGGCCCCATTACCTGGCAAGCCCCGGCATCCTTGACCCACGTCCGTGGCGCTGCCTGGGTAGGAACGCGCCTGAAGACCGCGCAGGACACTACCACTGGGCATCCTGGGTTTGATGTAAGTGGCCTGACCCGCGTGGGGCACGAGGTGGGGAAAGCGCCTCAGAGTCCAGCGCGCGCGTCCGCCACCTGCGACCACGGAGCTCTACACCCTCTGCACGGTCCCTGGACCTCCTTCCAGTGGGTTCAGTCCAGATAGCCCCCTCCAGCCACTAAGGGCATCTCTCACTCAGACCCCCAGTGGCATATTTCACATCTCTGAATGATTTCGGCTGCGTTTTGCACAAAACCGGCTCCCGCGCGGTTCCGTAGGTCCAGGGCTCGGAGCACCTGCCTGGTCACCCTTTGCCCTAACCCGCAGCCCCACGTCCTGACTGCTCGCCCGATTCTCTCTGGGTGGGGTCTTTGCCCTTGGGAGAGTCGCTGGGGAGTCTCTAGATCACCCTCCACCCCGCCGCCAGCCACAGGCTTCCCTCTGGGCCTCGGGGTTCCCCAGTGCTGGGGTTCCCGTCCGGGGCTTCGCGGCCGCTCCCCTGCAGTCGGTAGCTCGGAGCAGCTCTGCGAGCTCGGCTCTGCCGCACCCCGCGGAGCTCACACTCGACCTTCCAGAGAAGGGTGTGGACACCGTGGGAGGTTGGGGAGGCCTCGGCCTAGGCTTCTGCGGTCTTCCCGGATGGCACGAAGGCCCTGGAGCCTTTCCACTAGCACCGGCGGAACCCTGCTTCTGCACGGAGGAGGGAGTGGGAAATGGGCGGTCAGGCTTGGGGCCGCTTGGTTTCAGCCTAGATTCCCGACCTCAGAACCGTCGGCGGTAGCATCTTTTCCTCGCCTTTCTGAGGTCTCGTCGTGATAGTGCGTGAGGTCCTGGATCCCATCTTTTCGCCTCCACACCACGCGCGTCCCCCATCCGCCGTCGAGCGACTCGAGACTACGGAGGTCCAGGCGGTGGCCGGGAGGCTGCGTGGAAGAGGAGGAGGCGGCCAGGAGGCGGGGTTGGTTGTTATCTTTGGTTATCTAGCTGTATGAGTGGTGTGGAGTCTTCATAAAGCTAGATAACCGAAAGTAAAAATAACCCCATACACTGCGCAGAGGGCCTGGAACGCTGGTAGTGGCCGAGCTGCAGGAGGGAGAGCCGTGCCAGGCGTGCCTGGAGGCTGGAGGGCTGGGGGGAGGGGGACTCGTCGCCTTCAAAGGTTGCTCAGCCCGAGCCACCTCGCGATCCCCACCCGCAACCTGCTCACCTGGGAAGAAAGCAAGAAGCCGCTCTGGGGTCGCCTCTGGAGGCCTGGTCAAAATGGAGCAGTCTGGGCCTCAGTCCGGAGAAGCCGCTCCCGGGAGAGACAGAGCCCTTGGCTGAAGGGTTGGGGGGAAAGTGCAAGCATCCCTCTCCCGGTCTCGACGCATCCCGGGAGCGGGTGGCTGGTGTGAGCAGCTTCCCTCTGGCTCTTCGAAGCGACTGGTGGAGTTCGAGGTTCGTAGGATGTCTCTAGAAAGCTGGTTTTTGCTTTGGTGGTTTCCCTGAAGCCCTTCAGCTTTACTGGGAGTCAAGATTGCCCAGGTGGGAACAGGTCTAGGAGCGGGGAAGGCTTAAAAACCAACACACACATCGAACTTATTAGGGAGAATGGCGATGCAGAAACAAAGTAACCACAAGGGCAAGGGCCAGAGTGGCCAGAGACCTTTTTACCCCACAGGAATTCTGGGACCCTGGGGCGCAGGTTCTTTGCTTTCACTTTGGCCTTCAGGACCAGAGCTAAGTCTAACTGAACTCTCTCTGGCTGCTTTGTCATTAGTGGCTAAAGGTGTAGAGTTGGGGTGGGGGGCTTTAGAGCATCCCACCTTTCGGTCCTAACCTCACTCTTGGAAATCGTGTCCCAAAGGAACAAATGGCCTCAAGGAGCTCTGTGGAGCTCAAACACAAAGGAATGTGTAGCTGTGCTGCCCAGAGAACGCAAAGAATTAGAGAGATTAATTTGGGCTCCTGTAAAAAGAATCTATTTATCTTGCCTGACCTAAATATTTTAGTGAAAGAGGGTTTCTACAGCTGAGAAGATGGTCTAACAAACATGGCCAGAGCTAGGAATCCCCTCTGCTCTCATGGCCCTCAGCCGAACTTGACCAGCTGGCACTTGGAGACCTGGGCTGTACCGACTAATAAGAGGCAGAAAACTGGGCAAAATGTCATCACCCAGACTCCGCTGGTTCTTATAAATTTAAAATTTCCTCCCGGGACCTGATTTTACAGTTAGAAGATAATGATTCAATTTTGTATTACATGGGGGGAAATATTAGAGAATCCAAATTCAAATTCTGGGACTTCAGGGAATCTATTGCCTGTGTGTGTCTTCTTTAGCAGTTAGGGGAGGGAGAGTCGAGTGGCCTCTTAAATTCCAGAAGCTTGGAATTTGTTTTGTTTTGGTAGGGGTGGTGGGGATGAAGCTTAAGTCAAGGAGAAAAGAGGCTGGGTCTAGGCTGGAACTAATGGTCTGGCCACAGCCTGTTTTCTTTTTCCGCTGCTTGAGAGATGCCATGTGATCCCATGTTACACAGGCACAAGTGAGCAGCTGACATTACTCACTGGCTTGACACTCAAAGCTCCTTCCATTTACTCTGTCTTGGAGAAAGTGACACTCCCCACCCCAAGGGAGCCAACTGGGAAAGTAGAAAGAAGGGAAGCCTCTCTGTTATTGGGAATTTGCATGGGCAGAGGAGGGGCATCAATAAAATAAGCTTCCTTATCATTACCATCTTTAATGTTTCCTGTATAGTGTCTTCACTGTAAATTCCAGGACAGCCAGGGCTACACAGCCCTCTATCATAGCACAGGCCTATAATCTGAGCAGTTGCAAAGTAGAGGACGAAGGATCAAGAATTCAAAGTCATCCTTGTCTACACAGCAAGTTCTTGGGCATCCTAGAGTCCCCCTAAACACACACACACACACACACACACACACACACACACACACACACACACACCACATATTCCCAGGAACACTTAGAGTCTCAGTTGCTAACCACAGTAGTTTTATATTATTGTTTCCCATGAGCACATTGGATCACAGGCTCTTCAAAAGAGAGTAGAAGGCTTTAGGAAAAGGAGGAATAGAGGCTAGGAGGTTAGGCTGCTAAGGGTTCATGTCTTCTTTAGATGCACACTGACTGTGTATGTGTACGGTACTCAGCAGGGCAGCAGGTGCCCTTTGTGAAGTCCATGTGCCTAAGGGTGAAGAGAGGGAGGCAGCCTGTGTGGATTGGTATAAGGATGTGTGCTGTGCTAGGAAACTCAGCTGGGACACTGGGGATGCTAGAATGTGGCCAGGCAAAACCACAGAAAAGAGCTGGGGTTTATTAAATGCAGACATCACAGTGATACCAAAGTCTCCTCCTCCTCCTCCTCCTCCTCCTCCTCCTCCTCCTCCTCCTCCTCCCCGTCCTCCTCCCCCTCCTCTCCTTTGTTTTAATTATTTATTTTGTGTCTGTGGTTATATATTTGTAAGTCAGAGGACAAATTATGAGAGAGCCTGTTCACTCCTTTAACCCTGTGGGTTCAGGAGATGGAAATCAAATGTCAGGTTTGGTGGCAAAGACCTTTATCCAGAGATATCTCCATGGATCTCTCCTTTTTTTTTTTTAGAAAGTGTTGCCCAGGCTTCCGTGGAACTGATGACAATTCTCCTGCTTCAGCCTCCCAAGTGCTGAACTTCCCCTCTTTATATCATATAGCACCCTCCCTACCCAGCTAAACTGTGTAGGAGAGCTCCTTTGGTCTGAGTTCATGTTTTGTCCACTTGAGAAGTCTCCTTTGTTTAAAAACTGCCATTTCTATTCTTCAGTCTGCTACACACACCAGACTTACTGGAAACCAATTTCACATCTGGTTTCAAAGATGTCTGTCTCTGCGGGTGTGTTTTGCCTGCATATGTCTATGCACCATATAGTAATGCCCTCCAAGGCAAGAAGAGGATGCTGGATCGCCCTAGAACTGGGGTCACGGATGTTTGTAGATGTTGAGAATTGAAAACTGGATCAGTACAGCCAGTGTTCTTAACCACTGAGCATCTTTCCAGCCCCTCAGCTGTTTCTGTGACCCACGTTTTTCAAGCCCTTGCCCTATGTCCTTTTGCAGGGCTCTCAGTATACGCAGCTGAAGGCAACTTTCTTACAAATATTTCACTCCAGTTTTGCATGAATCCAACCCAGAGACAATACCCCCACCCCTTCTAGGCATTGAAAAGGTCTTATTGAGCCAGGCATGGTGGATTGATGCATGCCTTTAGTCCCAGACTTTTGAGACAGAGGCAGGTAGATCTCTGTGAGTTTCAGGACAGCAAGACCTACATAGTGAGACCCTGCTCTTAAGAGAAAGAAAGAAAGAAAGAAAGAAAGAAAGAAAGAAAGAAAGAAAGAAAGAAAGAAAGAAAGAGAAAGAGAGAGAGAGAGAGAGAGGGAGGGAGGGAGGAAGGAAGGAAGGAAGGAAGGAAGGAAGGAAGGAAGGAAGGACAAAATCTAAGAAAAGGAACTAGGTTTTTTTTGGAATCCTGGTCTCAGGCATGTCACTTACACATTACATCTGAGTGAGTTTCCCATGTTGTTCTGTGTAGCAAAGGATGCTCTACACACCATGTGGTGACACCCACAGGGAGGCATTCCTTCACTGCAGAGGATTGAAGGCTACCCTTTGGGGTGTTTGTAACCAAGTAACTGTAACCCTTTAAAGAAGGATTGAGGAGGGTCCCCTTGGTGAGCCTGCCGAGGGAAGAGCTGGGGTCTGCGGGTCACTATTCATAGTCATCCTGCACCCACACCTCTCTGCATCAGATTTCTTGGGACACAGTTTCACTTTTAACTCAGATTGACCTAGAACCCTCAAAGTAGCCAGGGCTGGCCTCTAACTGATGGTGATCCTCCTGCCTCAATCCTCCAATGCTTACAGTCACGCCTGGCTTTGTGTTCTTTCTTCTAAGAACATGTGTGGCAGGTTGCATAATGTGTAAGTGATAGTCAGAACCCTTTGCCATTCAATATCTAGATTTTAGAGTTTCTAGAAGCAGGAGCTGGGCTTAGTGGGTCATGCCTATAACCTCAATACTCAGGAGGCTGAGGCGGGAGGGTCCAGACATCAAGGTCAGCTTGTTCACACTGAGATCTTGCCTAAGAAAATAATTTTTAAAAGACCCCACAAAAGAGGAGATGGGGAGATTGTACCAACAGGCAAGATGGGCCAACTCCCCCCAGGAGGTGAGTGAATTTAGGTTAATGGTGGTTTCAAATGACTGCCGGGGAGGAGAAGACAAACTGGGAGAACAAACATTTGGGATTTGAGGAGAAGGGGGAATAGGGTTATGAAAGGAAGGTTGAGCGTGCTTTTAACTGAAGACAGAGGTGAGAAAAAAGGGAGGCTCCTTGCCACCCAGGCTTTGCCAAGGCTAGAGTGACACCCCTCCTCCTGCCCTAATCCCCCATTAAGGCAGCTCTGAGCTTGTTATGACAGCGGCTGAAGGCGCTTGAATTGCTGTTTGCGGTGCCTACTAATTGGACTGAAGGGCTGGAGTCTGGACACTGAAAGGGACCATTGTCGCTGTTTGCCTTCCACGGCTGCCTCCCTGGGACCCTCTGGTTGAGGGGAGTCGCATACCCGCAGGTCGTGGCACCCATGCTCTGTGACCATGCAAGGGTACCCTGTGGGGACACTGCACATCATTGTCTTGTCTGGGGTGAGTTTCCACAGCCCAGAAGAGGCAAGCCTGACACCAGACTAAGCCTCTCTTCCCTGTCCTTCCCTTCCTCCAGCAGTTCAAGCACCTCTTCTTATCCACATACATCCTGCGGAGCCAGTGCTTCTAGGCTTGGTTACACACCAAAGCCGCCCTTCACCCCCATACAGATGTTTGGGCTTGGCCCAGCCCCCAAAAAAACTCAGAGAGGAAATGAAGCTTTGGAGTCTGTACCAACAGATACACTCTCCTGTCTGTGCTCAGGACAACAATCTCACCTTCCCAAGTCCCTGATCTATCTATAATGCCCTTGTTCATCTTTATTACTAAATTACTTGAAGAGCCCTTAGTATTTAGAATGGAATTTAAAGGTCCATCTTTGACCTCAGTCTTGCTCTTCCCTAAGGCCAAAAGCACTGGCTCAGGCTCACAGGAGCCTGTGGCTTTTCCAAATGGATCCAGTGGAGAGCTGAGCTCATCTGAGTCCCCTGAACATCCTGGGACTAAGGGTGGGGAGTGCAGGATTCATAGACTCCAGCACCCTCCCTTCCAGGAGCAGGAGACTTCCTTCAAAATCCTCTTTTCCCTTTCCTTACTGTATCCAAATGTTTCTGCTTCTCTTCCCTCCAGCTTCTCCCCTGGGGGCGGGTGGGTGCTCCACCCTCCCGCCCACTCTCTGAGGACATGAGGAACATGGTATCCAGCACCACGGACAGCTCCCAGCGGTGAGTGAGCCTGCTGACCCCTGTAGGAAAATGGTGGTTTTGTCTATTCCAGGCAGACATCCTGCACTACATTCCAGATCTGATGAGGCATGGCTGCCCCAGGATTACTGGGCTCGGACGGGAGCAGTGGTAGGAAGGATCCTATATAAGTCATGTGAGACATAGAATGTTCAGATCAACTGAAGCTGAAACAAGCCTTTGGCATCATATATAACCCAGAAAGGGACAAAGCTGGTGAGTGAACTCCTGAATCCAGCCTAGCCTTTTCTGCACTGATTCCCCTTTATGAACCTCCTTGCCCAATTCTGGCAGGAGATTTACATGAGATGTTACACACAAAAGGGCAGGATACATGTCTGGGAATGTGAAGTATCCCTAAGAACCAGGGAAAGGTGGAACTGACTGCTCTCACCGTCTGAGAAGGCTTTGAAGGGAAAGTCCTGAAGAAGGCATGGGGAAGGCTTACCTAGCAAAAAGGCAAGGGAGCCACCATCTGCCAGGGTATAGAGGCCAGTGGATGGCCCCAGGAGTCTCTGGAGGCCAGCAGGAGGCATGCAGACTGGACTGGGGCCTGGGAAAGGCCCTTCTGTGTGCCCACGCTTGCTCCCCCTACACCATGAGTCTAGAGACAAAGGGACCACTCTCTCACATTTGACACTGCCATCTCCGGCTGGCAGTGCCAGGTGGCAGGGGCATCAGGGGTGTCAATCCATTATCCACTCCCAGCCCCTAAGTCCTCTGGGGCTGAATGTTGGGGAGGTGGGTGTTCTACGCTATGTTGCCATAGCAACCACCCCAACCCCCAACCCCAAAGCACACAAAAAGATAGCTCTCACCCCCACCTCTAGGAGAAACCTGGGTCTGCCTGGGAATCTTCCCTTGAGAATCCTCCTCTCTAATGCACAGCCATGCCATTCTTGTGTCTGCACCATCCTCAGTACCCGGCGCCAAAGACCCATAGGGCAGTGAGACTGGTACGTTCAGTATTCAGGCATGTAGAGGGGGCATCCATCCCTTCTAGTTAACCCCTCTCTCCTCAAGCACTCACGTCCTTCACTACAGCCAACGCCATCCTAGGACTCCCCAACTGAAGCAGTGGGCTATGTTGGGACCCCGGCCTTCTGCTTTTTCCCAGAAATAGACACCTGCTACCTTTAGCAAACCTCCAGGCTGTGGGAACTGCAAGGAGGAGGGAGCCATTCCTGACACCCTCCATCTGTACCCTCGCCATTACTCATTAGGCATTCTGCCCCCTCCTTCCGCTCGTTAAGCCTTATTTGCATATATTTGCATAATACAGTTCATTTGCATTGCAGGAGGCTCATGGTAGAAGCCAGGAAAAAAAAGAGGTGGGGGGGTGGAGAAGAGAAAAAGGGAGAGATTTTGTTTTCATCAAAGTGTGGGGGGAGAGCTGGGGGGGAGGCAGGAAGAGGATGGAAATAAAACTCATACTACTTTCTTTCTTCCCTCCGCCCTCTCTCCCCGAGTTGGACTGAAATGCCAAAGAGAGGTGCCAAGGGTCTGCCTTTTCTGTCCTTTTTTTTGTCTTGCTTCCTCCGGCCTTGGCTCTTCAGTCAGGGGGCCCCCCACCTTGTTGGAATCAGGCTTCAGAAAGAAAGCTGGGTAGGATGTGAGGCTGTGAGAATGGAAACATAGGAAGGGAAGAGGGAAGCCGCCATCTTAGGTAGCTAGTGTTTATAAAATGGCCGCTTCTGAGAGATGTGGGCTGAGTGCCAGGCAGGGTGGTGGGCACGAAGGAGAATGACAACAGAAGGAAGGGTTTCCCAGCTGACCAAGAACAGACCTGAATATCACTATCAGTGGGATTAGAAAGGGAGGCGGATGGGGGGGGGTCTCCCAGAAGAGTTCTAGGGTTCAGCATCTAAGCAGGGTAGTAGAAGCCTCATCCCTGTGTACAGATCCCAGAGGACTCAAGGCTATGGGTGATGTCGAAGGTGCGGAAGAATCAAGTTGGAAAGACCAGCAGGAGACAGACAGAGTAAGGTATGGTCAGGCGGGATCATCTGCCAGCTGGAGGTCTCAGGACTGTGGAAAACCATGTATTCTAGCAGTATATTCTCTGGCCCAGCCGACCATTACTATCTTCATAACGCTTATGAAACTGTGCCTTCTCTAAGGCCATTCACAGCTCTCGACTGGGCTATCCTTCTTTGCCCTCTGTGCATAATTTCATGCTTATTTGATCTCCCCAACCTCTGCACTGACCTGGCTTCTTGTGTTATATCCTAAACAACTTGTTCTTGGTTTCATCCACTCAGTTCTCTGGATCAGCCAGCTTCACACAGAAGTGACAGCACTTCTGAAATCCCCTCTTAGTCACTTTTGTAACTTCAACCTCTGCTAAAGGTAGACACTCACTCTATAGACCAGGCCTTGAGCTCAAAGATCCACCTGCCTCTGCCCCCTGGCCCCCTCCACCTCCCCACGAGTGCTGGGACTAAAGGTGTGAACCACCACCACCACCACCACCACCACCCAGCTCCCTTGTTTTCTTAACATTGATCTATTTATAACTAGAGTGAGCAAAGCAGTGGTGGTGCACAACTTTAATCCCACCACTCAGGAGGCAGAGGCAGGTGGAGCTCTGTGATTTCGAGGCCAGCCTGGTCTACAATATGAGTTCCAGGACAGCCAGGGATACACAGAGAAACCCTGCCTCAAAAAGAAAATCAAATAAACCCCCACAGAGTTACACCTTATCCACTGCCCAATGTCCTGCCATTGGTTCCCAGACCAGAGCCTAGAGCCTGAAATGGTCATATGCTCAGGCCCCATTGCAAAGGACAGTGGGAAGGCACCTGCTTGTCTAACCTCTGGGGTGGCAAAGCTCGGGAGGGACTCCTCCTTAGGCAGCAGAGATGCTCACTGGTGTGGGCTGTGCACACTCTGGTTTTCTTTCCTCTAAACTTGTGGGCCCCCAGGTTCAAGCTTTTAATTTTCAGGTTTGCATATCTATAAGTGCCTCCGTGTATCTATGTGGACCACATGTATGCCTGG
This sequence comes from Mus musculus, assembly GCF_000001635.26. Taxonomy (NCBI): domain Eukaryota; kingdom Metazoa; phylum Chordata; class Mammalia; order Rodentia; family Muridae; genus Mus; species Mus musculus. The sequence continues at coordinate 88,224,069 of NC_000069.6, forward strand.
TGCCTGTGGAAATGAGAAGAAAGCATTGAATCCCCTCAAAAAGTGTTCTTAACCCCTTAGCCATCTCTCCAGCCCCAGGTTCAAATCCTGAGCACCGTCTGAACTAGTCCTGTGTCCAAGACAGTATCATCAAACCCTGCCCTTCCCGCCTTGTGCCAGCTCGCGCTTTTTCTTACATCTGTATGTTGATGCTTAGCAGGTTCCTTGAATGCTTGGTTTATGTGCCTGGCTGGAGGAGACACCCATGGCCTTGCAGAGGGAGCGTTCTGGTGGGAAAGCAGACACAACCCACCCTAGGCCCGTGGTTTCCCTGCAAGAAGCCCAGTGGCTTTCTGGAGGACACTTTTCCTGGAGGAAGTGACTCAAGGTATTCAGGGGGTTGGGTAGGGGAAATATCAAGGAAGTAAGAAAGAACATGGTATATGTGGGGACTTGCCTGACCCTCCAAAGAAGTGGAGCCTTAGATGCTGAAGCAGAGAAACTGGCTTAATGGCCTGGGGTTTAAGGAAGTCAGCCATGAGTTAGCTCAGAGATGCTAGGACGTGGCACCCGGCTGGGTGGTGCTTCGTAATGTGTAGGAGGCTCACGTGTATGCAACCTACTGGCTTCTCACATTAGAAGCAAAAAGGTTTGAAGAAGTTAAGTACTGCAAGGCCAATTGGTACTAGAATGGAGACAGAGAGGAAGTTCTACTTAGAAACTTTCTAGAAGAAGAAAGGGGATAATGAGAGCAAGGAGAGAGATCCAGGGCTTAGTCTGAGGGGATTCTGTGAGAGCAACTGAGGTAGGGAGAAGAGCCGTGTGCGTGCTGGTCCCGAGGCTGCAATGTAAGCAACATGCCAAGCTTTACACAAAGGCTTCTCTGTAAGAGGCCTTGGCAGTGGCTGTCAGGTGAGGGGACTTAGCTCTCAGGGCCTTCAGGGCATTGGGGGTAGGGCTGGAGGTGGCCTCAGACTTCCAGCAGGTCCACATCAAAAGAAAGACTCTAAGCCTGGCTAGAACTCCCACAGAGGCTATATAGAGCTGGTTCCAGGCCAGGCTCCTGCCCACTGCCCAGTCAGGCCGCCAGGTCTAGGCTCAGCCTCTGCCCACCTCCTATTCTTCCAGCTGTGCCCCCTGCACCTTCTAGCATCTCCTTTTTCAGCCCACACATGCCCTCCCAGGTTATGGGTCTGGTCTCACTGGGCCCGAGCAAGTACCACAGGGAACCTCTTACACTGAGGACTGTATTGGGAAGGAGAGAAACCACTGACCAGAAGCAAAAAGGTGTCTCGGGAGGAAGGGGGTCACTGTTTCAAGCACTCTGCTCTCCATCTTCTTCAGCACAAGTTCTTGGTGGCCTCAATTCACGGTCTCTTCCTGTTGATCAGCAGTGGGCAGAGACCACCTCCCTCATTGCCGCTTTGGGTTTGGACCGCTTTAAACAGTAAAGTGACTGTCGACGGCTCAGTCTACAGGGAGGAGAACAAAAGACAGGGTCAGGGCTGGGCAGACTGGACAGGGTAAGATTCTGGCTCCCCTCACTTGCTAGTTGGAGGAGTGGGGAGGCGAGTTATTAGTGCCTTTGGGCCCTGACCTTATAGCCCTTCGTAGGGTGGTGTGCGAATGTCCAGTGTCCAGTGCTGAATGCTGAGGGACCCAGTAAGAGGAGGTGGCTAGAACTGGAGGGACAGTTTCCCAGAAGCCTGGGCTTTGGGATAGCAGCTGGGGAGAGCAGAGTCACGCTAGGCTCTTGTCTAGTGACTGGAGCTGTCTGGGTCTCAGGTCTAAGGTCTTATAGGGCATCTGGTTGGTATTAGTGCTACATTCTGCTGAGGCTATCGCCCACATTGCCTGCAGCTGACCATGTTCCTTCCCTCTCTCCCTTTTCTCCAGAGCAGCATAAGCCAGGCTCTATGGAATGTTGGGTGAGCTGCTTGAGGAACTCCAAGGCCTGTCCCACAGTCTTCCAGCCTCCGACTCTCCGGCCCTCAGCGAGGTCAGCAGTGAGCTACTTTTGGATCTGTTGGGATCCCTGAGCCCGTGGTCCAGGGAGACTCTGAACAGGGAGATCTTTTGTCATGACATGGTTGTCTCTTGTTGTGCAAGCAAGAGTCAGGGGACAAATGACATTGGCTTTAGCCCCCTGCCAGCAGTACCAGGGCCTCCAGGACGGGAGGGAAGGACCAGGCTGAGGCTGGCATATGGGAGAGAGCGTGTGTGCGCTGGCGTTTCACCTGCTAGGGCTGCCTTCTGCTGGGCTGTCCATCTGGCACCAGCTGGCATACCAGCTCCGCCCCCACAGCCAACCAGACTCCTTCGGCTGTTGCTATGACAATTGGCTGCCATCTTGGTACTCAGGGCACTACCGTCTCTCTGACTTTTCCTGTGGGGCTCCTGAGGGACAGAAAACAGATCCTCAATTTTTCATATCAGAGCCAGGCAGTAGTGGCACACACCTTTAAACCCAACACTCAGGAAGCAGAGGCAGGTGGGTCTCTGTGAGTTTGAGGCGAGCCTGATCTATAGAGCAAGTTCTGGGACAGCCAGGACTATTTAAAAAAAAAAAGTCTCAAAAAAAATTCATCTCAGTATCCAGTTTTGGAACAAGGCCAGGCAAACCAAGCAGGAGGGCTGACACTGGAGTCCCAGCACATGGACGTCTGGCCAGAAGGGCGGTGACTTTGAGGCAGAGAGTAAGGCCCTGGTCTCAAAAACAAACCAAATTTTTGGGTATGATGACCCATGTTTTTATTCCCAGCCCTTGAGAGACAGAGGTAGGAGGATCTTTATGAGTTCAATACCAGCCTGGTCCACATAGCAAGTTTCAGGCCAGCTAGGGCTACATAGTGAAACCCCATCTCAAACAAAAAAAAGGCTAATGAATTAATCAGCATGGCTAGCTCATTTGGTAGAGTGCTTCTCTAGCATGCACAGGGCCATGGGTTCTACCCCCAGTACTGCGCAGACTGTGTTTGGTGGCGCGTGCGCGTAATCCCAGCCCTCTGGAGGCTGAGGCAGATGAGCCACTACAATTTTGAGGCCTGCTCGGGGTGTGTTATGAGTTCCAGGACATCCTGGGCTCTATCTCCAAGAAACATAAAATGGCAACAGTCAAAATAGGCCACTAGGTCCGGCTCCATGCTATGCTCTCTGTACTCTGCGTCTAAGAAAGAATCAGTGAGATAGAGTTGAAGGAGTTCAGATCCTGTTTCTGGGTTGGGACTGTGGCTCAGGGCTAGGGTGGGGGAAGGGGTGAGGGGGTGGGGGATCTGATCCTGTTTCCTGCTTCTGACAGACTTTTCTTCACTCCATCAGGAAGTCCCACTGGTTTTTTTGGTTGGTTTTTTTTTTTTTTTTTAAGGTTTTTTGGTTTTTTTTTTTTTTTCTCATTCCTGTCTTGGGAGCTTTCCCCAACCAGGAGAGTGAAGATGGGCGGAGCTGTCACACCAACTGTTAGCCTGCCTTGGCTGAGAGGAGAGGAGGCGAGGAGGGAGCGACCACCCAGCTTTAGTCGTTTTAAAACAGCTCCTGACCCTAGAAGAAGGGAAATGGAGATGAAGACCCAATTGACTTGGTATGAAGTTTAAATGCCCCTTCAAGACTTGGGGGTCGAGGACGGTGAGATTGGCTCAGTGGATAGATTCACTTGCCTCTAAGCCTGACAACCTAAGTTAATATCCTCTACCCACATATGGAAGGAAAAAAATGATTTCCAAAAGTTGTCCTCTGACCTCCACACAGAGACCATGGCCTGTGCACCACCCCCCGAAAATGTAATATATTTTTTAAAAAGACATGGGGACTTCCATTCAGTGTCTCCCAATGTTTGGGGATTTCCTTTCCTTATTTCCTTACTCCCTGTCGGTGCCCTAGAGGAGACAGAGAGAGTCTAACTACGGAGAGGTCATTCTCTAGGTTGGTTGGTGGAATATTCAGGACTCCTGGGAAGGCTCCAACTGGTCCCTGAGAGTCCCAGTTTCCTCTATCACACAGCAGAAGGTGGGGAATGGCTGCCGTGGTTGGAAGAGCGCGTTGGTGCTGAGGGGGCCAGCTGGTTGAGAAGCAGGTGGAGAGGGAAAGGACCCTGCTTAAGAGGGGGCTGGGTGGGAAGGCTGGGTAATTTATGATATCATTGTTCCCGCCCCTCTTCCCAGCCCCCTGCCACTTTACTGTTGCTAGGAGATCCTGGCTGGCCCTGTCAAATGGAAAACTCCTCCTCAGCCAGAGTAGGCCCTACCCTGAGTCACAACAGACCCTAAACACACCAGTGTCTCCTATGAATCCATTCAGGTTCAGCCAGCTTGGGCGTGGGACTACCTGACCGAGCAAGTGCTTGTGTGTGTGTGTGTGTGTGTGTGTGTGTGTGTGTGTGTGTGTGTGTGTGTGTGTGATATGGAGGGAGCCAGGAGATAGACTTTGAGGATGGAGGAGCACTCTGAGGGCCTGCAGGTGACCCTGGGAACCAAGCCTGGGAAGAACCTAAGTTAATAATGCAATCTTTATCTTAGAGAGAGTGATCTTTCAGCAGACTGATCGAACACACAGGCTTCTCAGCCCACTCCCTCCAGTCAAGGTTAAGGCCTGGCAAAGGTGGAGGAAGAGAAGCTGAGGAGAAAAAGGCGAGGAGAGCCTAGGCACAGGAAGGTGACCGTGAGTAGAGTTGGGTGGTCCAGGGATGTGGCTGGGATCCCCTCTTCCTTCTGGAGTTCTCTTAGACAGTAAGGCTGAAGAGAAGCTTGGTACAGGAACTTCGAAGGTTTCTCAAGCTGCAGGTCATGGCTACCTGTGTTTCTTAGCACTGGCCTTGACTTGGCTACCACAGGCTTTTGTCTCAGTTTATCTGCCCTGGCTGAAACCCAAATGATCCTGTCTCCAGCTCCATAAGAGCAATCAGAGGTCCCCCAAAATCTCTGTCTGCTCCCTAGAGTCATGGGCTGCTTCTTGTTCTGTGCTCCACACAGGCTTCCCTCCCTCCCAGTGCTGATTTCCTGTGGACCAGATTCCAGCACAGTGGAGGGCCAGAGCTCAGGGAACAGACCCAGCAGCACAGCAAGTCTCCAAGGAAAGCTCTAGCAGTCTCCAGGGGCTGAAGGCAGGACTGGGGAAGCGGCTAGCCAGGCTGCAGAAGGCAAATGCTCCCAGACGGCTGTCCAGCACGCATCCGCCTTCCTAGCCAAGTTTCCTGGGCTCCTGCCACAGATCTAAGCCTCATCCTGACATCCTGCCCTCTGTGCTCTGGGATGGCCCAGGGGAGATGCTTAGCCTTGGCTCCTTGTCTGCTGGTGGAGGGGACACACACCCTTTCTGGACCACAGGTAACTTTTCTTCTGTCTACTCCTAACAGATCTCCAGAGTACTTTTATTCATAAGTATGTGTTGAATGTCAGTGTGCATATTGTGTATATATGTTTGAGTATGTTATCTTGTGAGTATAAGCGTGCATACATGTTTGAGTGTGTATCTGAGAGATCGTGTGTGTGTGTGTGTGTGTGTGTGTGTGTGTGTGTGTGGTGTCTTGAAATAAAGTCCTGTTGTGTGGTTCAGGCTGGCCTTGAACTCAGAGCACTCCTCCTATGATTCCCCTATGCTGGGATAACAGGCCTTTTCCCCACACTTGACAATTTCTCTTTACAGACCAAAAAGAAGACCTGACGTCATCCTGAGCACCCCCGCCATGCAGAGTGTGTTCGCAGACTGCCAACGGGCTGGCTCCGGCCAGCAGAAGTGAACAGAGGTGGAGGTTCAGCCTGACAGCTTCTCCCCAAAGCCATGGAGAGAAAACCTTACCACCCCCACCGCCCAGCTACTTCCAGCAAGTTGTCCAGCCTGACCCCTCTATTTCCCCTGTTGTCTCTTATCTGGGTCCCTGAGACCCACCCCATCTCCAATAAAGAACATTGCATACTGTGCATCAGTGTTGCCTTGGGTGTGCCAGGCAGGGTCGGGGGCGTGCTGGGTTCTCCATACTAGAACACCACTACTGAACAACATAGTCACACCAGGCAGGGCTCCCTAAAGCCTACCTGCATGGCCAGCGTGGTCCGAGGACAGTGTGCTCTCCCCACCCTGTCTGCTAGCCTCCAGCTTCATGGGAACTCCATTAATCATGGGATTCCGAGATCATCAGAGCAATAGGATCACTCCGTCTCCAGGGGAGCACAAGGCAAGAGCCAGAGCGGGACTGTTCTTCAGTCAAGGGGCAGGGGTTGCTGCCTCTCTCAGTAGAGGCTTTTTCTCAGAAATGGCTTCCTGGTCTGACAGTCCATAGATGAGGAACACCGCTGTCCTGCAGGCTACACACTACCATTCTCTCTAGCCTCTCCATGACACAGAAGGAAAGGAATAGGGCTAGCAAGTCAGACAACAGGCAAGACTTGTCAGCCATAAACCTGACACAGCTCAAGGGAGCACGGAAGAGCCACAGCAAGCAATTGTGCTCTTGACCTCATTTCCCCTGTAACACCCACATCCAACGCTGTGCTCCTGAACGCGTTGCTGGGAGCAGGAGCAGAGCCCAGACTCCCCCTCTTCGAGCTCTCTTGCCCTCACCCAGAGTTCTTCCTGTCTGAACACCTCCTTGAAACTTCAGTTGGAATCCCAGAATTTGTCTAAACACAGAAAATACAGGATCACACGTGGCGTGATTGCTACGACCTAGAAAGCAAAAGGGGGTATCCACCACCATCTACCCTCCCTCCCAAGAGGCAGCCCTTAGCCCCAAGCCCTCCAGGAACAATCCGCACGCATCTGGGCACTCACACCCAACACTGCAGTGCTTCTCCGCAGCATTCCTTCACAGACACACACCGGACATTGACTGCTCCGGAGCAGCCGCAACCTCAACCTGCTCGGGGGTGGAGAGTCTACCTTGCACGCTCAGGCCCTGCATGGTTCAGCAAATCAAAAAGTGCCCTCATTTTCCAGAGGAACTGAGGCTGTGGAGGGAAAGGACCAGCCTCAGGGTCCTCAGTTCCTCAGCATCAGGAAAGCCCCATGAGCCCTAGCGTTCCCCAAAAGGACAGAGCCTGGGATCTGACCAGGGCTATGGATGCTACTGGTCCAGCAAGCTTGTGAGCACTGGGGTCCCAAGGGCAGGTCCCTGTGTGAGCAAGTGAAAGCTGCCACCCCCTCCCCCTACTAGGCTGGAGCATCAATCTTCAGGGACATGGGGGTGGGAAGTAGTGGTCAGCCCTGAGCCAATCCCATGCTTGCACTAGCAGCTCCTTAGGAAGCCCATGGGATCTGTAGAGAATCTGGTGGGTGTGCTGGTCTCCGCCCAACCAGGAAAGGGTTTGGGGTGGCAGCAAGCAGAGGCAGGGGGTGAGCTGCCTTTTAGTAACTGAAAGACCTAGCCAGACCCAGTTGGGGTCAGGAGGGCAAGAGGGCAGGGAGGAGTTCTTCCCTAAAAAGGGATTCCACAGACTGACTGAAGTGGGAGGAACCAGGCAGGCCCTCACTTATATGCTCTCAGAGTCCCACTGAGCATATGCAGATGAGTCTGTCTGTATGCAGATGAGTCTGTCTATATGCAGATGAGGAGAGAAGGCATTCTCTTCTCTGGGTTACCATAGAGCCTGTCACCCCCTCCCTTTCCCTTTGGGTTCCAGCTGCAGGGTAGCTTGGGAAAAAGGCTAGCCCCTAGGGAGGGGCAACTTACAAATAAAAGGTTAGACTTCAGGAAGGACTGACCAAAGGAAAAAACTAATCAGTCTGGGGAGGAACTAGAGATGGAAGAGAATATAGAGAGGTTTCTGAATAGGTGAGACCAAACCATGCCCTACGGAACCGTGAAAGAACAACCCAGGCTCTAAGTTCACAGACGGGCAGAAAGCTCTTGGACACACAGGCTAGCAGAGGAAAGGGCCCCAGAGAGCAGCTGTGCTGATCTAGTGCCATCCTGGTCCCTCACAGGTCACTGGCTCCTGACCTCAGACCCTTCACAGACAGGCCTGGGGCTCCTGCAGGTCACATAGATCCCAAATAGCAAGTCCCTGGCCACTGATTTGCAACAACTTAGGCTATGGTGGGCAGGTTGGAATGACAGTTCCTGCATAGGTCTTAGGACTTCCGTCAGGGGATAGGGGCAGAGACATCAAGAGGGGAGAGAACACCAGGGCCTGGGGAAACTGAGACCCAGAAATGCTAAGAAAGTTGCCTCTTCTTTCAGCTGATTTAAGCCAAGTTGGGCCTGAGCCCAGGGCTTCTCCTAGGAGTGTAGAGGCCTTTGGAAAAATCTCACTTTTCCTCGGGTGGCCCGAGTTCCCTTTTCCACCCCCACCCCACCCCCCACCATTCAATGGTGTAGCCAAGGCCTTTGTGGAGAGGCCCTGGGGAAGAGAGGGCCCTTGTCATCCATTCATCTTGCAGGAGGCTTGGCCCATGCCAGACTCGCTGGACTCTCCTTCCTGGGAGGTGCCAGGCAACCCCCACCTCCCCTCGTGGCTGCTCCCCCACTTCTATCATTTCCTGGGGCCTCAGGGGTTTGGCTGTGATCCCAGCCAAAAGATGGTGGGGAGTCCCACCTCCCACACTTCCTCATTCACACACTGGCACCAGACCTGTGGGAACGCCGGACAGCAGCTGGGCATTGGTGCCCGGCTCTCCCCTCAGCCCACAGACCTTAGAGAAGGCACGAGGAACAGGGCCTTCCCCCCCTGCGCTGTCCTCAGCACTGATTGTGAATCTGGGTACAAACAAGGCCTGTAACCTGGATAGTAACAGACCTTTCCCAGGAAACCTTCTGACAGGCATATATTCTGGGTCACCTTAACCCTCCCCATAATTCTGCTCTGCTCGAAGCTCCAAGGACAAAAAAAAAAAAAAAAAAAAAAAAAACCCTTGAGGTTCTCCTGACCTCTCTGTGGCTAAAGGCCCTAGGGCCCGAGAACAGGGAATCAACATGGGGCTACTAGTAGAAGGTATCTATCCAATCAGGGCTCTGGCCTAAATTCCATTATGACAGGTCTTGGTGGCTTCTGGCCCAGGCAGTGTGGGTGAGTTGGAAGGAATGTAGAAGTCATTATGAAAGGACCAAGGGAAGAGAGTTCCAGAGAACTCTGAGAAACTGGATCAAGAAGAGACAAAGGAAAGACATCCTATTGTAGACATCCTAGCCATTGTACCCAGGCCAGGTCACAGGGTGGCAGCTTCCTCTGTGCAAAGACTTCTAGGGAGAGTCAAATGGTTACTGGGAGTCATTTCAAGACCAGAGACAGCCCAGCATTTTATTTCTCATAGGCGGGGAGGCCTTTAGCTGAGATAGGCTCTCTGTGAAAGAGAAGGGCTCCTAATTGGGGGGAAGAAAGGGAGAGAAAGAGAGGGAAGGGGCTCTGCAGGGCAAAAAAACCCAGAGCCAGCCTGCCATGGAGGGAGATTAAGGGATTAGAGTTAAAACAAAGTGGTCGGGCTGGAGCAGGTGGGCTGGGGCCCCGTGCTAACGATCTAATTGCTTGCTGCCTTTAGCAGGGTGTGAGCCAGGCCTGGCTGTAGATCTCTAATGAGTCCGGGTGTTTTACAAGGGAGGTAAGTGAGAAGGTGCAGAAACGAGGGGCCAGTCAGGAAGGTCTTTTTCCTCTCTTGAAGGGAATCAAACTCTTGTGCTCAAGTACAGAACCTCGAGTTCATGTGCTCTGCCCCTGCCTTGTGCCTACCCAGGGAAACCACGGGAGAAGATACAGCCTGTGCAGAAGGATGCCTAGGTCCCCACCAAGTAGGTATGGAGCCAGGGGAGAGATCATGATCTCTGCAGCATTAACTGGGCACACACTCAATGTCGGTATTGTACTAAGCTTTCATCAGTTTATCAACTCTCCCAAACACACAGTAAAGGTTGAGGGACTCCTTGTAGATACCAGGGTCTTTCTGATCAGGACTGGCTCCTTTCAGACCCTTCCATCTTCCTAGGAAGGGACAGGTCTTCCAACCTTCTCTATCAGTGCTGAGAGAGTTCAGTCTGCAGCTGACTGTACCCCAGAAGCCCCTGGCTGTAGGGTTCTAGCTCAGCCAGCCTGCTTGCTTCCCCCTTGCTCACATTCCAAAAGAATAGCACAGTCCCGGAGACACGGCCGGCCATGCCCCCTCTCCAAGCCTGTGCACACACCGTGCCCTCTCCTTAGACAGTCACCTCTGCCCACTAACAGTCATGTGACAACCACTTCGGTGACTCATGTAGAGTCTTCTCTTTGCCTGCTGGGTTCCCCTGAGAGTTGAGCATCAGTGGCTGCCTCGTGTCATGGGTGACCTGGTCACGGGTGACTGTTTACTTTTATAAGTAAGAGGCCTGGGGGCAGGAACTCTGAGAGCCCTGTGGGGGGAAGGTGTGGGAGCCTCTTCTGGTCCGCATGAAATAAGTGTTTATTCAGAAATAGTTTTTTCCTTGTCCTGGGCATAGAACCCAGTGCCGTATTTGTACTCATCTCAGTTTAATTTAAAATATTATTTTTTATTTTATTTATTTGGGTTTTGTGAGACGACGTTTCTCTGTCCTGGGACTCTCTCTGTACACCAGGCTGGCCTTGAACTCATGGAGTTCCCAAGCACTGGGATGAATAGTGTGTGCCACCATGCCCAGCTGATTTTTATTTTTAAAATTAAGGAAGGTGCTCTGGGGTTGGTTGCACATGCCTTTCATCCCAGCAGTCAGAAAGCAGAGGCGGGTAGAGCTATGTGAGTTTGAGGTCTGGTTTACCTAGGGAGATCCAGGTCAACCAAGGCTACATAGTGAGACCCTGACTTTCAAGATAAGTAAACAAAAAAAAAATTTTTTTTAAGCGGGGATGGAAGAATAGTGTTTGGCTGTGAAGGTCAGGATATCAGAGACCCTCAGACTTGCAAGGAACCAGAGAGGTCCGGTAAAAAGCTCTTCTCTTGGAGCCCTTCCCATGCTCAGTTCTTACTCACTGTTTCTTAATACATTTACACTTGTTCTCCTACAAAAAAAAAAAAGGAAAAAGAAAAGAAGAGAAAGAAAAAGAAGAGAGGAGAAGGAGGAGGAAGAGAAGGAGGAGGAGAGAGGAGCAAGGGAGGAGGAAGACTCCCTTAGTGCCCTGGTTTGGAGGAGGAGGGGTAGGGAACACAGTGTTTCTCGCCCTTCTTTCCCCCTGCCCCTCTCATTCATCACCATGCATCTGTCTTGTGGTCACAGGCCTTCCCATATCTTCCTGTAAGCTTTCAGGATTGTCCCCACAACAACCTCTGTAGCTGGCACTGTGGGTGGGCACCTGGTTCTCCCCAGGTCTCTAAAGAACCAACCTGTACCTGCCTGTGTGGCAGGCAATAGCAGTCCCTCTGCCACCACTAGAGGGGTGTGTGAGCCCCGGCCTCGGGAGCTAGGGGAGCAAGGCCTTGCAGAGGGAAGCATGCTGCTGTAGCACCCACCGAAGGCATCCATTCAAGACATGCTGCACCCTTCCCTTCCTCTGTTTACACAACTGAGCTGAAGACAAAGGCTCTCTGGGGAATCACCTTACCTTTCTCATCTGAAAAATGGGAACAGAAACAGTAGCTATTTCTCAGAGCCTCTAAGGAACAAACTAAGCTAAAGTCTGTGAACAACTTGGTCCAGTGCAGGACAGGAATTGAGGATTCACAACTGGTGGCTCTTAGGATTGTTATTAATCAGGAGCAACCCCACAATGTGGGCTGATTTAGGGTAGAAACTTGTCACCATTAGTCTTGCTGGGAATAAAGGGGCCTTGTGGTAACAGCCCTCACAACCAGTCCCCCCAGCCCCACCCCCAACAGGGCGACAGGACTCAATGGCTGCTGATGCCTGACAAAGTTAGAAGTGGTGCAGAATGGGACACTTAGGGGCTTAGCCCAGGCGGAACCATGGGGAAGGACCCTCCAGCTATGGCTCCAAGGGTTTATGGAGCACACAGGCAGGCCAGGAATGTGAAGACAGCACCTTCCCTGTTCTGAAGCAATTCTGCAAAAGCCTCCAGCCAGCCAGGCCTGCCCTAATCCCCTGGAGTGGCAGGTGGGGGGCTAATGGCTAGTCCAGGATTGTGCCACCAGAACCCATGACCTCTGACCTTTGGGAGAGGCTGATGAGGATCAAAATGACATAGGCAGAGAACACCCATGAAAACAGTACAGGGGAGGGGAAGGCAGGGAGGGCAGGGGTGGGAAGGAAAGGGGGGGCAGGGATGGGGAGAAAAGGGGAGGGCCGACAGGACTGGTGAGCTGCAGTTTAAAGAGAGGTACATAAGAAAAATTGGATTTTACCTAACTTTTTCTTGAGGAAAATTTTGGCAAGTCACAGGGAAAACAGAATTGTGTGGGGAGCCTCCATGTTCCCACTTATCTACTGGTTAGCATCAGCAGCGGCCAGCCTGGCTGCCTTTGGACCCCTCTTCCTCCCTCTGGTGTTTCTAAGCACATTCTGAGTCTGTCTCCTTTCCAAGAGGTGTGATTACAGCCTAGCTCAAGGGATCCCAGGAAGGGGTCTTGGCAGTCATCTGGAGAAGGGTGAAGGGACAGGACAAAGGCACTGTAAATGACTTGCGTGTGTCTGGAGGTTCTCCGGCCTGCCTCACTCAGTGTACTTGAGAAGTCTCCTAGCTGCTGGGGAAACGGGAGCTGATGCCTTATCCCACAGGGGGGTTGTAGGAGAGTGTTCACTAAAGCAAAGCAGAGGCCAGAGACGAGGGTCAGGCTGCTCCCAGGCAGGGCTGAGCCCTTGGGAGCCATAACTGAAGAGGTCAGACAAGGACCCTAGGTGCCCAAGGTAGGGTGGTAGCTGGGAAGGTGGGCTGTCTTACAAAGAAGGCCACAGTGAAGGGGAGGGGTCTGAACCCAGATCTTGGCCATGTCTGCTGCTTCTGAACCCCAATATAAAGAAACCCCTGAATCCTGGACTGCTGGAGACAAGGAGGGCCAAGGGCCTGAATGGCCAACTGTTCTCTAAGGAAGGTTTAAGGACACTCCTCACCGTCACTTCCCTCCCAGGGTGATTACAGGGAAGAGGGGACACAAAGAGACCCTCCTCACCACCACCAGGGTGATTATAGGGAGAAGGACACAAAAGGCCCTCAGCTCCCATCCTCTGGCTGGATAATGGGCCATTCACATTGAGGGAACCCCAGTCCCACACCTGGCTCTCTTAGGCAGACCCCAACTGCCCCATTGTCCCAAGCCTGCCACTGTGCCTTGTACCCGGGTGTCAGCCATGGGAAGCCTAACACCCCAGCTGGGGCGGTCCTGGCCCTTCCCCCACCTCTTCAGCCACTTGGAGGCTCAGAACTGATTTGGTGGGGGAACGCCATTCATTCCACACTCCTCACTCAGAATTTTTCTCCGCTCAAAAGTCCTCAGAGAGAAGTCCTCACAGCTATGGGAAAATAGGAGAGAATAATTAGGAAAGCCATTAGCGTCTCAAGGCCCATCTGAGGGATTAAAGGATTAAAGGCCTTCTAACAGGTCTCTCCTCCTCGAAGATTTTTGCCAGAGCTTGTTTTCAGGACTTTTCCCTGGGTTGGGGGAGACCCTGGGTGGATCCTCTCTTCACAGCTGCAGGGAATCAAGACCCCCTAGTTATGTTCAGTTGGCCAGAAGAGAAGAGTGAGGCAAGCAGGTGTGAGCTGGCAGCTCCTTCTCAGGCTAGCCTGCACTGCCCTGCACCTCCACAGGGGGAGTAGAGAGGTGCAGAGGTCAGCGGGTCCCTCGTGGAAGCCCAGACAGGCTCCCTGGGAGCAGGTGCCCTGTGCTCCTCCAAAAGATCCCGGAGGGCTCAGCCTCTCCCACGCCCCCTGGTTCCAGCTGAGGGCAGGCAGGCTCTCTGCCCTTTCCCAAGGCAAACGGAGCCACTCTTTTCTGACTAGCCAGAGGCCGGAGGTCAAGGAAGGGTTTCTCAGGAAGAGCCGCTGTTTGCACTGAGTCATGGTCTCTGCCTTGCAGAACACAGTGAAGTCACTTCGTGGAATGTGAGCACGGGGATTCACAAATACAGATGAGGAGGCCCACAGAGCAGGCAGGACTCATTCTTTCTGAAGACAGGAAGGACAGTCCCTTGGAAGAGATGACCAGCATACATTTCTGAGTCTCCCTATTACACTCTTCTGGCCACCTGGTGGCGGCTTGGTGATTATCAGGTAACTGTTGCAATCAAAAGTGTGTTACCCAGTCCTGTTACAATCTATCTTGCTGTCCCACTGACATCTCAGTGCCCTCCTTAGGCCAGGCGCTGAAAACCCATGGTGAACATTCAAACATGTATCTGCCAGAGAAGAAAGCAAGCATACTCCCGACCAGACAGCACATGGAGTTACACAGTTGCCCAGAGCAGAGAGATACAATAGGATACACACTGAAGCTCCTGGAAAACCAGTCTCTGCATACAGCATCTTGACCCACTGCCTATGCTAAAGAAGAAAGACCCTAGCATGAGGCCAGCTCACATTCATACGCTGGCCTCCCTGGATTGGGGTGGGGATGGGGCGTCTGGAAATGCAGCTTGACCCTTCCACTTCTAAGGAAAGCTCACTACTAAATGCCTTCCAAGCCTCTGTACCTGCCAACCTTCAGCTAGCAAGTCCGAGAGAGAGAGAGAGAGAGAGAGAGAGAGAGAGAGAGAGAGAGAGAGAGAGAGAGCGCAGTGGTTCCCCAGATGCAGGTGGGCAGCACCCCTTGCTCAGCACCTTGCCAAAGGGCAGGTAATGGGTGTACACTAGCAATTGGGCACCACTAAGGCCCATGCTTCGTGGTTCTGGTTAGCAACTGCCAACAAGAAGCTCCCTGCTGGGACTGGGGTGTGCAGGAAGGCTAGGCGAGATGAATGGCCTGTAGCCTGGGTCATAACATAGGCAGACATCACCATAGCGCTGGGTGTCTGAGTAGAGCTGGGGTCTGGGGGGACCCTGCCCCACCCCAGGGTTCCTTGACCCTCCATGATACAGCCTCCTCCGGTGTTGGGGCAAAGTAAAGCATGAGAAATGGTGGGGAGGAGGGGCCTCTGTCTGCTTCTTTAGAAGCAGAACCCAGACAGCAGCCATGGGATGGAGGCCAGTTTGTAAAAGCTCGGGTGAAATGAGCTAGAAGGGATTGGGAACAAGTCCCACAGTGTCCTGAAGCACATTCCTTGCTCTGGGGAGACGGAGATGGATGGTGCTGAGCTGAGAAGGAGGGGTGCTGGGGCGGGGCCGGAGGGGGGCTTCTCCTGCTGAGCGCTCTCCTGCCAAGAGCAGGGTGGGAAAGTAAGGCTTAGGACCCAGAGGATGGCTTCCCAACAAAGGCTGCTTCCTTCCCCTCAGCCTCAGAGCCAAGAGGGTCCTCCTCGGGTCCTGCCCAGAAAGCCCTGGAGATGCAAGCCAGAGGGCATTAGAAACCACCCTGGCACCCTCTGGGGCTGTGCAAGCAAGCAGAGCATCTATAAGCACCTATGGCGTCGGGCCCTGGTGGTGGTGGGGGGGGAACAGTGTGCTCTGTGCTTCTGGTCTCTTCCAGAGGTAGCTGGTGAGGGCCCCCGAAGCAGCCTCCACGAGGCTAACACTGGAGATGTTTGAGATGGGTCAGAGACCTGGACAGAGGGACTGGTTTCCAAGGTGCTAGGAAGGCAGAGCTCGCCTTCTTCCTTGGCACCAGGAAATGCTACAGCCTCTACCCTGCTCTCCTGGCCAACTTCTCACCCATTCTGAAGTGTCTCAAATGCTACCCCAAAAATAGGCAAGACAGGAAGGAACAGCCTAAGTTCCAGTACCGGGGCTGCTTCCCCCTTCAAAGATGTCCTGGGAGACCAGTGCCTTCCCCCACCTCTCAGCAGTAGCAGCCAGTCCACTCACTGCTGTGGAAATCCTAGATGCTTCTCTTTTTTATTTGACAGAATCTTGTATCTCAGGTTGTCCTGAAACATCCTTTGTAGTCCAGACTGGGGCTAGCCTCAACCTGCCAGGTCCTGAGATTACAGGTGTATGCCACCACACCTGGCACTTTCTCTTTTCTTTCTTCCTTTCTTTCTTTTTCTTTCTTCTCCATTTTTTTCTCTTTTTTCTTTTCTTTTGTTTTTTTTTGTTTTATTTTGTTTGTTTGTTTGTTTGTTTGTTTGAGACAGGGTTTCTTTCTGTAGCCCTAGCTTTCCTGGAACTCACTATGTGGACTAGGCTGGCCCAGAACTCACAGAGATCCACCAGCCTTTACCTCCTAAAAGCTGGGATGAACAGTTTGATACCCCAGAAGGATCTCCCGGGCTCCCCTGGATCAATGTGATTCGAGGAGGGAAAGGCAGGAGGCCAGAGATGGGCTAAGGGGGCGAGCATTGGTGGCTGTTGATTTGAACCCCAGCCACGATGGCTCAGAGGCATCTTTTGTCACTTTGAGATTTTTCAGAATAATTTTTGCCTGAAACTACTAACAAGTATCAGTGCTGCAGACTCTAAGACTCTTCAGAGTGTCCCTTAGGTGAGTGCCTCTCACCTAAGTAAGTCTTTGGTAGGAACTTGAAAAAAGGTGAACTCTGGCCCTGCCTGCCTCAGGAAGCCTGTGTCTGGGACCTGGAGTTAGGGCTGGGTCCCCATAGCGGACACTCTGGCTGCTCTCTGGGACATCCCTCTTTGGCCGAACCACTGCCCTGATTAGAGGGCCACAGGCTTCTTTCTCTCACCCCCAGTGTCACTGGGTGTTACCTGTTTTGCCTTTGCTGATGGTTCCTTCAGTAAAAATGGCCTGCTAACGTGGTGGCTGGCAAGAAGGAGTCCCGTGTGGTCCCGGAGCTCACTTATCACAGACGACCCAACATGGCATCTTGCCTTGTAACTTGCTCTGTTTTAAGGACATCTCGAGTACTTTGCTCTGTGCTCTGGAAGAGAATTGGCCCCAGAAGCATCTACCAGACTCCCCTAGATCAGTGTGATGTAAGGAAGGACAGGCAGGAGGGCAGAGATGGGTTAAGGGGTGAGCATCTAGAATCCACGGCTGCTGGTTTTGAACCCCAGCCACGATGACTCAGAGGCATACGCTGCGTCGGGAGTGGGGGTCAGGGGTCAGTGCGTGCCTACTCGGTCTGACCCCAAAGCTGAAGCTCCCGAAGCCGGTGCAGGTCTTCTCGCCACGGACGGCACAGACAATGGTGCTCTATCCCGGGAGCACGGCCGCCCCCTGCCCGGCCGACCCTTTCAGGCTGGAAGCCGGCGGCGGGACGCTGGCCGCCTGGAGCATTTGCATATGGCCCGGGGACAGTAGCCTGCTTTGTTGGCTGCGCACGGGGGCGCCGGGCGGTGGGCGCAGCTCGCCAGACAAAGCCGCCGGGGGAGGGAGGGCGACGGCAGCCACTGGGCCGCACCTCGGATGCCGCGCCGTGTCTAATTCCTCCAAGGAGCGGCCTGAGCCGTGACGCGAATCCCAATGCTCACGGCCCGTCGAAGGTTCCTCCGGGCCAGGTAGTCTCCCACCCAGACCAAAGAGGATAGCTGTTAGAACATCCTAAGGTCCCGGCCTCCTGCTCCGTGTTCTTGGACACTTAACTTTCGTAGTACATATACAGTGTGCCAATCCAGAGTACGGCACTTCTGAGGGGACTTTCTGCACCGCCTCAATCTAGTTTCCAGAAGCAGGCAGGAGGTGAGGATACGTCATTATGTCATTATCGTTCCCAGGGCTCAGGCACTGGGGCTGGACAGAGTTCGTGAGCAGGCAAGGATACCCTTGTTCTTCATTGAGAGTGATAGCATGCTGATCAGAGGGGCTGGTCCTGAGAGGCAGAGGCCTCATTGTCCTGAGGGATGACATGCCCCTGTCCCTGGCTTCCCCCTGTCACCCTGTTGACCCATCCCGAATAGATAGCCCACCATGAGGGGGACCAGTGATGACGAGGCTGAGGCTCCTGAAAGAGGGACCCATCTTTCCTGCATTATCAAACCGTCACTGGAAACCACAAAGGATGAAACAGCATACTCTGCAGGACCCATCGTGTGCCCCTGCATGTAAGGAAAATGGGGAAGCCTCCCTGGATTGAGATGGCTTCTCCCAGTGTTGGAAGAGCCTTTTTTTTTTTTTTTTTTTTTTTTTTTTTTTTTTGCCTGAAGAAGAGGCTTGGTTGCAGTTCAAAATGAACCAGCAGCAGGGAGGGCCAGCCTGAACATCTCGGTACCATGAGTGAAGGAATTTTCACAGCTCTCCTTCACCAGAACAGCTGGGGGCAGGCCAAGCCAGCTGGCTGTCCATCACCCATCCAGAGCTGGGTCCCAACTCTCCCAACTACTTCTCCACAGTGACTGGGAGCCTTGTGCTTCAATCCTGGGATCCTCCAGCCTACATAGCCCAGCCAGCAATGGGCAGGGAAGTACGGAGGGGAGAGGGCTGTAGAACAAGTGACTATAGCTCCCTAGAGAGCTTTTCTCTCCACCACCTCCAGCTGCACGGGGGAGCCCAGGTACACACTGGGCAAGTGGAGCCCAGGATGTGTCCTTACTTTCTGGGTTCCTCCCGCAGAGGGGCCTTAGTTTGGAGGCAGAAGTGTCTGTTGTTGTGCTCAGCTCTTGGCAGAAAGGGCTCCCACCTGCCGAAGGGATGAAGTCGCCAAGAGTGGGATGAGATATGAAGTTTCTGGCATCACCTGAACGGATTTTTGCACGGATGCCTGTGGACCCACATGGAGGCGGCTAGGAAGGTTAGGTGGCAAGGACCTGGGCAAGGCATAGAGGTGGCATCGTCTGTTGGTTTAGAGCGCCCTCTTGTGCTCAAATGAGTCAGCTCAACGCGCGCCCAGCTGCCTTCCTCATCCACAGTCCCAGAACCACATGACCCTGGCCATCGTCAGGACCCGGCCATGAACTGGCATCAGGTGCTGAACTGCTGAGGTTTTGTGGCAGACCACCCTTTAGACGCTCCTTTTGGGCTTCTTCCTATTCTTCCCAGCACTGGAAAGCCAGCTGAGGGAAGGATTTGGGGACAGCATCAGATGGCTGAAGTGGACACAGACATTCTGGACAATAATGCCTCTCCCTGGAGAGGATGGGACTAGTTGGGACATATACAGTAGAATGTGGAGTTCTGTGGACCCAAAGAGGGTTTGTCAACACTAAGGTCTTTGATTGTCACAAGATTTTGGCCTCAGCAGTGAAAGGGAGAGGCGCACACAGGTGTCAGAGTCCTTGGTGATACATTGTTTATCACCCAGCTTCCCACCCAGAGTGGAGCTGGCTTGGGTGACACTGGAACAGAGTAACACTGGTCAATGGGGTGGCAGTCACCTAGGCTGGCTTTGGCCTTTTCTGGCCACAGCTAATGGGGATCTGCCTAGGGGCGGCAGGCTTCCAGGCACAACAGTAACAAAGGCAGAGAAGGCTCTCTTGGCAGGAGCCATTGTCTTCTCTGAGAACAGTCTCACGCTGGCAGCAATTAGGCCCGGGTGTCTGACTCCCCACCCCTCAGAGGCCTCTGGGTCTCAGTCTCCTGCTCTCCAGGTACCTGCAAAGCAGGGAGGGATGAAGAAAAGTTCCAGGGATCTTGAGAAGGAGCCCATAAACAAGGAAAGAGGCAAGTGGTAGCCCAAGGCAAGGCAAGGGAGCAGAGAGGGAGTGTCAAGGGGGACAAACTGTATCGGTGTCTCACCTCCCAGTAAACCTGGTCCTCGAAGCATTGGGAGTCTGGAGGGGAGTCCAGAAAGGGGAGCCGCAGCAGGAGCCCTGGTAGCCACAGGGAAGGGTGTGTAAGGGCCCTTGGTCCCTGCCCAGGGGGGTGGGGGGGAGGTTGTCACCTAGGGCCACAGGTTGATAAGCTTATGGTGAACTCCAGATAGCCAAGGTCTGCGAGTCCACCTTTCTGAGAAGGGAAAGTCCTGCAAGGTGGCTCCACCCCTCAAGTTACCCACAAAGACACCAGCCGGTAGAA
The DNA here is from genome assembly GCF_000001635.26 of Mus musculus. Classification (NCBI taxonomy): domain Eukaryota; kingdom Metazoa; phylum Chordata; class Mammalia; order Rodentia; family Muridae; genus Mus; species Mus musculus. The sequence continues at coordinate 88,243,872 of NC_000069.6, forward strand.
GTGAGAGAATTTGCTCATGTCTGCAGCTGTATCGTGATTCAATTGTGAAGTAGAGATGCTCATTTTCTTGTGGCCTTCCACATGGGAAAGGCCTAAGGGACAGTGATCACATGAAGCATGACCCGGGGAACTAGACCATAGAGAGTTTCAGGATGAGGGTGGGTGTGAGTGGGAAGGGATGTTACAGCATCAGGTTTTGTTCTTAAGGCCAGATATCAGGAGGGGATGCCTGACCTAGGGCCAGTGAGCAGACAGCTTCTGTGAAAGGCTTTGAACTCCAGGGTGAGCTAGGCCTCCTTCTTTCTGTCTGCTGCTGCCCAGAGGAGATTTGGGGGTGAGGTGGGGTGTGGGGGAGAACCTGGCCTCTTCCCAGCAGCTGGGGTTAGACTGCCCTCTAGTGGCATAGGGGAGCAACACAAGAACGTCAGCACACAGCCCAGAGAGGAGCCTTCCTTCCCAGTGGCCGGTGTGACCTTAGACCAGTACCTCCTCACTCTGAGGCCATGCTGCCCAGTCACTGACACAGGCAGGTGTTCTGAGAGAATCTTGGTGGAAGTGAGCCTACAGGAAGGGCAAGCATCCCTTGCCCTTCCTCCTGGGTACCCCTCCTTGGGGCTCTTACCTGACATCCTTGCCCAGCTAAAGCCACTCACCTCCAAGGCTGCCACCCACAGAGGCAAACACCAGTGTGACAAACATTCCGAAGAGCTGATACACGGCCTGAGACGTGGCACTCCGCTGACCCTTGGCTATGAGTGGAAACACACTCTGCAGGCTGAAGGGAGACCAGACAGGGAATGATGGATGTGAAACAGGCAGCCAGGGTGTCCTGTGTCACTCGTGCCTGTGGGCAGCCAGAGGGTGTGCAGGGATCCCCAGCGTCTCTCACCCAGGCCTTTGCTCAGTCAGGTTCACTTCAAGTGCTCTCCTGTCCTAAGCCAGCCACCTCCACATACCTGTCAGAACCCAGTCAAAGGTCTCTTTTGCCTGCCCTACTCCTGGCTCACAGTGTGAGATGTAGACCCCAGAGGTCATTACCTCTTGCTGGTCCTGAAGGAATGCTCAGTGCTCTTGAAATTGTTTACTTTATGGCCATCCATGGCCCTGACCAGGAGGTCAGGCCACAGCAGGCCCTCGGTTCTCACCATACTGGTAGGTGAATGGCCAAATGGGTGGATGGGAACAGGTGGAGAGGCTCTTTTTCCCCTTGGCTCTCGAGGAAGAAGAGAGGTCACTTTGGAGAGAATGAGGGAGGACTCACCCATCTCCATAAGCTTCGTGGGTGGCCAGTGCAGCCACTACGACTCCCAGGATGGCCCCCAGGACCCCTGGCATCCCATGGAGGTTGTGAACACCACATGTGTCTTGCAGTTTAAATCTGGATTCAAGGATAGGCTGGAAGATAGGGTGGAGAGTCAGGCTTGGATAAACAGAGTGGATAATCAATCTATCTATCCGTATCCAGAACCTGGTGGAGAAGTAGCAGAAGGTCTGGGAATCCTGAGTCACTGGTCCAGGCTCCTTCCCTCCCATATTTAGTCCCAGTCTTGAAAAGCAACCATACCGTAAAGAACTTATACCCCAGTGTGGAGACAGTCCCAGCCAGGAAGCCAGCTGCCAGCGCCCCAAAGGGTGTCAGCATCATCTCACTTGATGTCCCCACCACAACACCTCCAGCCAGTGCTGCGTTCTGGACGTGGACCTTAAAGGAAAAAACCGCCAAGGTATCTTATAAGACCATCACACCCACACATCCCAGCCATACTCATTTACAGTGGCACCTAGTGCTTCTAGATCCTTCCATCACCTAGCCACCGACTCGCCAGCTTTCATATACTCTCTGCTCCTGATCTAATTCCACTCCCCCGCTTGCAGATAGCGGTTCAGTGCTTGCCCCTGGGTATCCCTTCCCTTGGTCAGGCTCTTCACCCACTTCCCCATACCATGTCCAGTCGTCCATCTCCACTGACAAGGGCTGACAAGGCGAAAGTACTGAGGGTGCTTGCGGTGAGTGAATAGTATGTGTTGACCACGGTCCGATGCTGCCCATCCCCCAGCGCTGTCGGCGCGGAGTTGAAGCTGGGCCAGAAAACCCACAGGAAGATGGTCCCTAAACAAGTGGGTAGCCACGGTGAGCATCTGGTAGTGAGTGGCCCTGCCACCAGGGGGCGCTGCACTACAGGTCCGTCACTACTAAGCAGCCTGTTTGCGCACCAGTTCCTATGGTGAGAGTTGAGAGAGTTAATGTCCCTAAATGTCTGCTTCATGGCCCAGCAGACCTAACTGCTCAAGAAGAGCCTAGAGCAGAGCTCAATAGAACAGTGCATACCTAGCACACACCACACTCTAGCTTTCATCCCCAGCATACCACCTCTCTAAACCAGAAAAAGAAGGGGAGCCAGACAGAGGCTGTTAACAGACAGCAGCTGTGGGCACTCATATATTGGGGGGGGGCTGTACCAACTCAGCTACCTTCTAGAGAAGGTGGCCCCTACAGGCCTCAGGAGTCTGGGCTGGGGTGCAGGAGACTCTGCACTGGGGCAAGAAGCAGATCCCTGCTTTCAAGTCTCTGTGTGTGTTTGTTTGTGTTTTGTTTCTCAAGACAGGATTTCTCTGTGTAGCCCTGGCTATCCTGGAACTCACTCTGTAGACCAGGCTGGCCTCGAACTCAGAGAGCCGCCTGCCTCCCAGGTGCTGGGATTAAAGGTGTGCGCCACCACCTCCAGGTCCTACTTTAAGTCTTCCAGCACTAATCTCAGAGTAGGAAGAAGAAGCAGAGACTCGGCAGGGTGGGCCAGCAGGGCAGGAGCTTGTGTGTGTGACCTGTGTCCTTCACCTTGACTCAAAGTCCTTATGCTGCCTCAGGAAGAGGACATTCACCGCAGTGTCTCATGCTCAGTTCTCAGGCTTCAGACCACCTGAGCCCTCCATCCCCTTCCCGACCCCTTTACCTGGAAGTATCCTGTGTGAAGGGTTGCCAAGGGCAAGGAGGGTTCAGCTGTTTCCCAGTGAGCCTAATGTGGGCAAGGAAATCGAGCCAGCCTTGCTTATGCAAGAGCAGGAACTAAAGGCCAAATTCAACACCCCCAAAGAAGCATGAGCTGCGGATGGCAGGCTGGGAGAGCAGAGAGGCCAGAGGCCAGCAGAGGTGGGACCTGGGGGAAACAGGCCCTACTGTTCCCTGGGGGTGATCCAGGGCCCCGACTTTCTGCCTGACAATGTGGGGGCTTGGGGGCTATGAGGAGAAGCAGGGTCAAGCACCGGCAGGGCCACGGAAGAGGAAGGACTTTGCAGGGGTGAGGAATAGCTCCAAACACATGGGCTGCGTAGCCCAAGAAAGTTTCAAGTAGGACTGAGGTGAACTTGGGAAAACCCCAGGGCCTGGTATGGACATATGTGTACCCCAGTACTGGGTCATAAGTTAGGGGCAGAGATGAGCACAGATCTCAGGCCCTCAGGACACAAGTTAGAAGGACCCAAAGCATGCCTGGCAGTGCCAGAAGACCTTGCTAAGGCAGGGTGCTCTGTAGCCCCCACCACGTCTCCCCAGCAGGCCTCACCGATCATGGCAAAGAGGTCAGAGTTGTAGACAGAGCTCTGGCGATGCCTGCTCTTCTCCAGCTGGGATCTGTAGAGGACCCATGAGAGGAACAGCCCGAAGTAGGCCCCAAATGTGTGAATTGTCATGGACCCTCCAGCATCTCTCACCTGGAGAGAAGATAGAGGCGGTGAGGCAGCCCCCTGCTCTCCATCCACCTCTCCGATCTCAGAGCTGGACGGACACCCAGGTCTCACCCACTCCTAGCCAGACTTACCCCCAGGAGACTGAGTAGTATAAACTCGTTGACGCTAAACAGCACTGCCTCCAGTAGAGCCATTAGCAGCAGCTGGGCTGGCCCAGTCTTGCCCAGAACAGCCCCGAAAGAGATGAGCACAGCTCCCGCGCAGAAGTCAGCGTTGATCAAACTGCAGTCAGATAGGGTGGGAGGGGTGGAAGGAACATGGTTCCAGGCCCCGTCAGGCAGAGGGGTGTGGTGTGGGGCATGCAGGGCAGGGTGAGGAGAGTCAGTGCTGGGGCACCTCCCACTGCGTATCCGGTGAATACCACCCACCCTTGGAGAGGGAGGAGCAGCCCTTGTGAAGTGATGGGCAAGGCCCACTCTAGGTTGAAACAGTAGCAGGTAGGGGCAGCCATTCTTCACTGGCTGCCTGTCCTCCTAGGAGCTTCGGTGTCAGAGGCCTAATGGGAGGGGTGTATGAGTGTCTTCGGGGACACAGGTCAGACAATGAGGACAGACAGTGGCCTGGAGAGGGTGGCTATGGGGCAGAGTGGAGGTCAGGGCTCGCGCTGGCATCCTTTGGAGAGTGGGGTCTTAGGGGAAGCCAGGGGCTCACTAGTGCCCACCTCTCCACGCCAACATGGATGTGGCCACCGTGGAAAGAGTGGAGGAAGCCTTGGAGCAGTGTGGCCCACTGCAGGGTGAGGCTGGCCACGAGGAAGGTAAAGCCCACACTGCTGAAGCCGTACCGCTGTAGAAAGACCATGAGGAAGCCAAAGCCCACGAAGACCATGACGTGCACATCCTGGAAGCCTGCGGAGACAGAGGCAGCCAAGGGGCGGCATGAGGCCTGCTCTGGTGTGTTCACACCCACCAGCCAACAGATGCCACTCCAGTGCCTGGCTCCTGCGGACAGGACTGCCTTGAAGCAGTACCAGGCTTGTAGAATTCCCCAGGCATAACAGCCTCCCACCAGGAGCGGCGGCCGGAACAAAGCATTCAGCCTGGAGCAGCAGGGTCAGGCCGTCCTTGTTATCCCTGCTCAGAGAAGGAGCTAGAACACCCTGCTCCATCCAGCATCCGCTCACCTACCTGGCCTATCTGCTCGCCCAAGGAGTAGGAAGGAGTCAGTTCTCCCTGCTGTTGCAGCCCTGTCTCCTCAATATACAAGATTCTCCTTCCTCCTTCTGCGTCCGGTATGTCCCTCTTCTCAGGTGTGTGTGCACAGGTGTGAGAGTGTGTGTGTGTGTGTGTGTGTGTGTGTGTGTGCTCTTATGTGTGTGCTCTGCCTCATACGCAGGGCCCCTCCGTGAACCTGGACCTCACCAACATGACCAGAGGAGACAGCCAGCAAGCCCCAGTGTCTGTCCCTCTCTGCCCACTGTGCTGACATCATGAACGAGCCTTGCTATGCCTGACATCTACTTGTTTGCTGAGAATCTGAGCTCAGATCCTAATACTCACCCAGCAAGCACTTCACCTACTGAGCCATGTCCCTCACCCCAGGGAAGCCCTTCTTGACGTCTAACTTTCATCTCTCATCTTTCAAAATCCCGATTTTAAGATTCAAAATAAAAATCATTTAGGAAACGGCTTTGAATTGTTAACAGGAACTGAGGAACACCACCCCACCCCCACACACAAAGGAACTGGAGGCAGGGCTACTGTGTTGTACAGCTCAGTATGGTGATCCCCCTACCCCCTACAATGGCCTGTACATCATGAAGCCGCCCTCAGGAGAAAGGAGTGCCTTTCCCTTTGTTTCTTTCTATACTTTGAGTTTTTTATGTTATACATCACACTTGTTCTGTTGAGACAGGGTCACATCGTGTAGTCCAGCTGACCTCAGATGTTGGATGTCCTGCCTCAAACTCCCAAGTGTTTTGCTCACAGCATGGGGACCATGTGTGGCCAGTTTCACTTGAACTGTCCAGCATTTCAGCGGGGTTTCTGTCCAGGAAGATGTGGGGCCTTTTCTGTTGGCTTTCTGCCAGTACAAATAATACAATTATACTGAAAATAATATTTATACAGATAATTTGTTGAGTAATTAGTTATATAGAACCAGCATGAAGAGAGCTGGGAGACAGGTAGCAAACAAATACTTTGTGGGTAAAGCCTTGGCCACCTGGGTTGGAGAGATGGCTCAGCGATTAAGAGCGCTGACTGCTATTCTGAAGGCCGTGAGTTCAAATCCCAGCAACCACATTATGGCTCACAACCATCCATAATGAGATATGATGCCCTTTTCTAGGGGTCTGAAGACAGCTACAGTGTGCTCATATACATAAAGTAAATAAATCTTTAAATAAAATCATGAACAAGGCCAGGTGTGGTGATGCACATCTTTTTCTAATCCTAGCACTTGGGAGTCAGAGATAGGCTGATCTCTCTGAGTTCAAATCCAGCCTGGTTTACTCAGTGAGTTCATTTCAGGACAGCCATGGCTATATAATGAGAGTGTCTCAACAAACAAACAAACAAACAGAAACAAGCAAAGACAAAACCCACCAGTAGAACACCGGTGGGAGGGCCCTTTCTGTAAACGTCTGGGAATGAGTGGCACCAGGCCTTCTTACTCTCCAGACTCCCTCCTTTCGTACTCTACTTGAGGAATTTCTCTTCTCTAAGGCTGAGAAATGTCACTTGCCTGAGAATTTCTGTTTCCCACCTGCAAGCAACAGATGTGCAGAGCATCTGCAGACAGGGCTCTAGAGTGCAGCTGCCCCCCGGGAAGTCAGTTCCAGCTCTCAAGGGTGGTGAATCAGAGCCTGCACAGGGAGGCTGCTGGCTCTGAGGAGAACCCACGTTCATGTTGACCTTTTCTCTTGGCCACTTGGGAGCTGGAAGCTGTAGTGAAGCTTCGGCTGTCATGCATCCATACTTCCAAGATTCTCTCTTTGGATATCTAGCTTCGTTTCTCTGCTTGTCTTTCCTCGTGCAAGTTCTCTATCCAAATTGGCAACCCCAAATGCTCCAGAACCACAAAGTTTTTAAACATCAGCGTGATGCAGTAGTGGAAAATTACACACACACACACACACACACACACACACACACACACACCCCTCATCTAATGGGCTTTACTCAAAACGCAGGCTCACTACTCAGGCTTCATGAAGTCACCTTCAGGCTATTTGTATATGTGGTGTATGTTGGGTATCAGTGGAATACTTGTCTAGACATGAGTTCCATCCTCAAGGTATTTCATTATGCATATATAAACATGCCCCCAACCCAAAACACTTTGGCTCCAAGAATTTTCATAATGAAATTCAACTTGTATTCATTTTTATCATGGATGACCCTGAATCTCTCTTAGGAAGAGGCAGATTCTCAGGCCCGTGTTTTGTGTTATTTGGTCTTGAGATGCACGAAAGCTGAAAACTGCTACTGAACTTTGGGGTGCAAATAGGATCCCTGAGAGAAGCTAAAGCTTTTGTTGTTTTGGAGCTGAGAACAGGACCAGAGAATCTAGAGGCACCTTGCTCACTCCTGCAACTGGGATCTGTAGCCCCATGGGCTTCAGGGAGTGTGGTCTGGAGGCCTCTGGCACTCCAAAATGGACTGCCACACCCCCAGTGCCTGCTCCTCAGGGTCACCCACATCATACACACAACAGAAAGGAGAGACACACTTAGAACTCAGCCAGAACCTGCATTCTTTTTCTGTTTTTGTTTGTTTGCTTTTGTTTTAAACAGGGCCTCACTACATGGCTCTGGCTGTCCTGGAACTCACTATGTAGACCAGGCTAGCCTAAAACTCACAGAGATCCCAAGTGCTGGGATTAAAGGCGTGTGCCAACACGCCAGGATAGCTTACAGTCTTTCAGAATCCCTGTCCTTTTCCCTTGTTCAAACATGGAAAAGGAAACTCTTTCTGTTCTTGTCCAAGGACAGTCAGAAACCATAGGGGGCTGGGCGGCATGCCTCAAAGACCATTCATGCAGGAACTTCTCTCAACTGCTCTGAGCTTGTTTTAAATGCTTCTGTTTGCACTGAAAACTCAATCCCAGCCAGGCATGGTGGCACACACTTGTGATTCTGCCATGCAAAAGAGGGATGAGAAGGCCAAGGCCAGACTTAACTACACAGTGAGTCTGAGGCCAGCCTGGGCTTATGATACCCAGTCTCAGGTGAGACAAATAAAGTTCTGAGGGGCCACCAGTGCCCACCTTCCCTCTCCAGCTTCCTTCTGACAGGGCAAAACCTTAGCAAAACTAGGGCTGCCATTCCAGCATCTACACACACCTGACCCTGTGACCTTGGACACGTGACCTCTCTAAGCCTTGGGTGCTTCCTCTGGAAAGGGCAGCTATAAAGTGTGAAGAGGAGAAGAGTGGGAGCTGCCATCTCAGAGCCTCTTCCAACCCCAGCTTCCAGAAAACAGGCTGAATCCTCCCAGGCAGGCCACCATCCCAGTCTCCACCTCTCCTAAGATAGTCCCAAGTCTGTCTGGGTCAAGTCCCTGTTGGGAGTCAGGCCTCTCCTGAGGGCCTCTGTAGGTTTTCAGAACCCTTTCTCTCACTGGGCTGCTCTCTGGCTCTTCCCCCTCCCCCCTTTTTGTTTTTGTTTTTTGAGACAGGGTTTCTCTGTGTAGCCCTGGCTGTCCTGGAAATCACTTTGTAGACCAGGCTGGCCTCGAACTCAGAGATCCGCCTGCCTCTGCCTCCTGAGTGCTGGGATTAAAGACACATGCCACCACCGCCCCACCTTTCCCTTATTTTGAATCACTGGCTTTGTAGAATGAGAGGTACTTGTAGGCAGGGTACAATGTTTCAAGCCGGTATCCCCAGGACTTGGGAAACTGAGACAGGAGGATGGTAAGTCTGAGACTGACCTGGTTTCTTTGTGAGACCCTGCCTAAAAGATAAGGCAAACTGGGGTAACCTGAACATGGCAGAACTTCCAGAAGGAGAACCAAGAGGCCTGGCTCTTGTCCCACTCTTTTTGTGACTTGCTATGTGATCTTGGGTAGGTGAGTGACCTTCCTGGCTCTCTGTTCACATCTGATCTGAGAGACGTAGCCTACAGAATCCTAGGGCCCTTCCCGTCCTATCTATCTGAGGGAGACATCGCCATCTCCTGACAGCCCCCTTAGGGTAACCATGCCTGCGACCTTGGCCTGTCAATACTCACCGAAGATTCTTTTCATCTTCTGAATCAGAGGGTGGTTTCTACCCGCCCTCTGGCCTTGACCCTTTCCTCTGGACACAGGGACAGGTGAGTACCCGGCTCATCAAAGCACAGGCTTTAGAGACCTCACATCTCCCTCCTGCCCAGCTTTCCCCAAACAGTAGGCTCAAAGTTCACAGAGGTCAATACTGGGGCAGGGAGGCAGTAAATCTGCCATGGTCCTTGCTGCCCTCTTGGGAAGGAGAGCCCAGCACTGCCTCTGCTGTAAAAGGCAGGATTCTGCGCTTTGGAACAAACAGGGCCAGGGGCTCTAAGAGAAGCTGTTTCGGACCCTCTTAGACAACCAAAACTCACCTCCTTCACCTGCCTGGCTCATTTCCTCTCAACCCCCAGCTCTGTGGACAGTGAGTGTCCATCAGTATAGGGCCGGCTTTAGGGCTTTGGTTTTGATTCTAGCTTCTCTGAGGCCTGAATGCTGCCAATCCCTGCCACAACTAGGAATGAACTGTGGAGACGGAGGTGCTGTGGTTGTTTGGGGGGTCTGGTGCTTCCTGGCACAGTTCAAAGTCTCCCTTAGCCCTTTATGTCCCCATTGCTGGGAAAGGGCAGGGTGAGGTGGGGACAGCCTGTCAACAGCTCAGCGGCAGAAAGTGGGTTTAATAGCCTTGTTGCTTTTTGCATGCCCTTCAAACAGACATTTTCCCTCACTCCTTTTTGGTGTTTGTTTGTTTGTTTGTTTGTTCGTTTGAGACAGAGTTTTGTTAGCTCAATCTGGTCTCAGATTCACAGTGTGGCTGAGGCTGGTTTTGAACTCCAGATCATCCCTCCTCCACTACTGGAGCACTGAGATTACAGGCACAAACCATCACCCCCAGCTTCTTCCTGGCACTTGGATGAGGAACTGGAACTAGAGAAGGTTGACTTGGGCATTAGAGGGAGGGGCAGTGTGCTTGGTCCCAGATGTCCAGTGCCTCAGTTACAACCTCGAAGGAAATGCTCTGTCTCCATGAGGGGGTTAACTCCCTGTCCAGAACCTTGTCAGGAGGCAAATGGTCAGTGGTCAAGTTTATGATGTGTAAGCGCTATTCTAGCTGTGCGATCCTTGGTGGGTGATAATGGGCACCCCGCAGCCACCTTAAACTGTGAGATGAGATAATAGTGCAGCACCGAGCACAGCCCTAGCCCGCCTCACACTGGCCTTGAAACTGGCAAATGGGTCCAGGGTCCTCTCACTCTCAAACCTGGAGTGTTTGTGCTGAAACCAATCTTCGACGCCTGAACATGTGGGAATTTCACACCTAGTTCTCCCTCGTCTCCTCTGGCACCCTACCTGGCAGTCCCACCAAGATTCTCTTTCCTGTGGTCAAGCTGGACTCCTAGACAAAGTCAAATTAGCCCCAACGGAAGGTGAGACAGTAGCTAACACTGGGGCCACTTACAACTGGATTGAAGCCCCAGCTCCCCTTACTGTCTGACCCTGACTCTGACTGAGCCTTACCTCTCCTCAGCCTGAGATAGAGCATGTGCCATCCCCAGCAGTGCCTGGAACAAGAGGGACACTAGAGAAAGGGGACTATTTTAAAGCCCCGGCAGTCATCTTGGTGGCAGGAGTACCCATCAACGCCCTTCCCTACACACCCGGGACTTAGAGGCTTTGCTTCCCACGCCCTCGCCCGCACTCACTTGGGTAGCGAAAGTAAAACTCGTTGTCCACGTTACTGTGGTTGCCCCAGTGCCACAGGGCAGCGTCGGTTTCGTGGTTGTACCGGACAAAGATAGCAAAGAGGAGGGCAGTGGCGCCTTGGAAGAGCAGGCACAGCAGCGGCAGGACCAGGCGCCGGTGGCGGGGAACGCGGGCCATGAACGCGGCTGTGTTCTCCCGGTCTCCGGCAGGGCAGTGCCGGCCAAGCTGACTCCTGCCACCGCAAAGGTGAGGCCCCGCCCCCCGGAGGCCGTGCTGCTCCTTGGGGAGCCCCACCCCTCAGCTCGAGGTTGGCAGGGATTAGCCCCGCAGGTCAGGTCCTGTTTCCCATGGCCCCGCTGAGGCACCGGTGATGTGTGAGCTTCCCCAACTGTGCCCCAGCTGCCAGAGGGTGGAGAGAGGGGGAAAGGTACTCGCCCCTTTAAACCTGGTGTGAGAGATTGGCATCCAAGAAGCTAGTATCCTTTAAAGGTCCTACCTGGTTTCCCTCGGTTAATAGGAAGGAATCGGATTAATGCTGAGATCTTCCGTTGCCTGGCTGTAGAGATAAACCAGATGGCCCCTCTCAGAAGCAGTTGCCTCTACCACTCTACCACCTTTGTTGTTGTTGTTGTTGTTGTTAAAGATGTATTTAGTTATTTTATGAGTACACTGCCATTCTTTTTAGACACACCAGAAGAGATCATCAGATCCCATTACAGATGGTTGTGAGCCATCAAGTGGTTGCTGGGAATTGAACTCAGGACCTCTGGAAGAGCAGTGGGTGCTCTTAACTGCTGAGCCATCTCTCGGGCCCCAGCCTCTACCACCTTAAGTTGAGCTGAGATTACAGCTCCAACAGCCATGGTCCCTGAAGGACTCTAGCCGGTAGGGACACTGGTACTCTTGGTTCTGAAACCTGCAGTCCACAGGTGCAGGGACAGTAGGATAGCTTGCTAACCCTCTGCTCATTGTCCAGTTCTTCCACTGTCTCAGCAGGGACCTGAGCCTCTGCCCCTGCCTTTTTTGTGGACTTGGGAGGACACCTGGATTCTAGCTGTCTGGTTTCCTGTGCCAAGGGTCCAGCCAGGCACATGAAAGACCAGAGATCAGCCTCTGGTGACACAGCTCCCAGCTGGTCCATGTGGGCCCTGTCCAGAGACTCTCCATCACTCTTCAGTCAGCAGGAAGGTTAAGCATAAAGACTCAGCATCTATGGGTCACCCCCTGCGGGGGCCATCTCCTGTCCCAGGTGTGACTCCTGAGCCCTGCTTGGTGTCAGTAGTTGCTTGGGTGGTTCCAGCAGGTCTGGGAGGAAGAGCCTTCTATACCCCCAGAACTAGAGAAAGGGGAAGAGAGAGCTGTGGTCTGATTTTAACCTCCTCTTAACTCCATACCTCCCTTCATCTACAACTCCTCCAGGGCCTGACTTCCCCCTTTTCTCTTCTTCATTCATTCACTCAATAAATACTCATGTAGTGTCTACCCTGGGCTAGGTCCTAGGGTTGGAACCAGATAGTCTAGTACAAGGATATAACGGGCTTAGGCCCTGAAGGTCCCAGCCTAGCAGATGTTAGCTCTTCAATCGCTGAGTCAGGGGAGGGCTTCAGAAGTTCCTTTGGAAAGACAGAAGAACTGGGCCAACATATGGTCAGCATATGGGACGTTCACTCCCTTGTAAGGCGTGACCTTGAAGTGTTAACACTGTGTGACAGACACCAGCCGGTATTCTTTCTGGTCCAATACAGCAAGACCCTGAAAAGCTTTGCTAAGGCTCCCCCGCCTGTCTGCTTCCTGAGAAGACTCTCTAACCCACCATCCATCAAGCATTAGTCCTGGCTCTGTTGATCACTTGCTGAGATCTGGCCCTTGGTTCCCCCTCCTAGGATCCTGTGAAGTGATGGGCTTCGTGTCTCACTCCTTTCTCAACTGCAGGCCTCTGAGGGACGTCTGTATCACCAGTCTCCGTCTGTCTAGTCTTGAGATCTGCCCAATCTTTGACTTTCCATCTCTGGTGTCCAGTCATGACTGGCCAAGCATTTAAAGCCAGGGGGAGTTGGTGTCTCCTGCTTGCCATGGCCCGGCCTGTGCAGGTTGTCCCTGGAGAATTGAGTGTCTGAGGTTACTGAGTAACTCAGGGTTGCTCCAGGATGCTCTCTGCCAAGGCCACCCACTTCCTCTCCCTGCTGCCTTGGTTCGGGTTCTAGGAGCTGTTGTCGCTGTTAGTCTCACCGACCATCTCTGGTGTGCTTAGGGGGCAAACACAAGAGCCAGCAAAGCTACAGTCATACAGACACCCCGCCATCCTTCCTTCCTTCCCCTCTCCCTCCTTCTCTTCCTTCCTTCCTTCTTCATATCTATACTGTGTGACCTCAGGCAGATTATTGAGTGCCCTTTGAGCCCCAGTTTCCTTGTCTGTGAGTGAGAATAATAACATCTCCCACAAGGACTCCAGATAATTCCTATAGATGGCTGGCACTGTGGCAAGCACTCCACAGATGTGGTGATTAATTTCATCTGATTGGCTAAGCAAGGTCAGTAAATGGGTCACAGCTTCAACACTCTGAGGCTCAAGAAGCGGAACCAGGCAGCTATTGATCCCATGCAGATAGCAGGAGCTGGGAGCCTTGTGGGGCTAGCATAGGCATAACCCCCTGTTCCCACAATTTTTTCTTTGGAGACAAGGTCTTAAGTGGCTTAGGCTGGCTTTGGATTTAGGATCCTCCTGCCTCCACTTCCCAGGACTAGGAGCCCAGGATCCCAGGCATAAGACATCACATCACTGGATTATTTTTTATTTATTTTATTGAGACAGTCTCAAGAGATAATCCAACCTGGCTTCAAAGTGAAGGCAATCTTCCTGCCTCCGCCTCCCAAGTGCTGGGATTAAAGGTATGTGGTAACATCCCAGGTACACACAGTAAAAAGATTTGTTTTTATTTTATGTATGTGAGCACACTGTAGCTGTCTTCAGACACACAAGAAGAAGGCATCAGATTCTATTACAGATGGCTGTGAGCCACTATGTGGTTGCTGGGAATTGAACTCAGGACCTTTGGAAGAGGAGTCAGTGCTCTCAACTGCTAAGCCACACTGTTCTTAAGCAGTGTAGGCAGAGGAAGAACTTTCTTTCGTTCAACAAACACATATTGAGCACTTACTGTGTGCCAGCCACCACATTAGACCTTGGGGATATAACAGACCAAGGTCTAGCTGGTGCTCTGGAAAGGGTGTATCAGGGGAGGTGAGCAGACAAGTCATAGTCCAAAGTGCTATGATGGAGAGGCACTCCTAACCTGGGACTCTGGTCAGAGGAAGCAGTAGCTGTGAAGGGCAGTTCCTTTTTACCCCAGCTCTCTCCTGCGAGAACAGCAAAAAGGCTATGCCAGAGAGCTCATCTCTTCCCATGTTCTAGCTGGATGAACCCCAGACTTCAATCTTGCCCAAACCAACAGCCACTGTGCCACTGTCCAAACAGAGTACTGTCACATGTACACATTACATATCAAACCAAGGCAGGACAAAAATGGAAAGGCCATTTCTCTCTAGCGGTTTTCCATGTTAGCCTCTGTTAAGTTTGTCCTGGGCTTTAGGACCTTAGCCAGTAAAAATGCTTGCCTTAGGTCCCAGGAGGAAGCCTGATGTGGAAGATAGACATCTTTAATGCCAGCACTCTATAGCAGATGAGGGATGGAGACAGGAGAAGCATCCGGAAACTCACAGAGCAACGATCGTGGTCTGTACAGACACAGTATGAAACAACCAACCTCAGCAAAGTGGAAGGAAGGAGACTCCAGACCTCAGAGTTGTCCCTGGCCCCTCCATGAGTGCTCACCCTCACACAGAAATACAGTTTTTATAAAAAGTTTGCCTCAGTCAGATTACTCACTGTGTCATGCTTAACTGGGGAAAAAGACCTTTTCCATTCATTTCTTCATTTAATACCTTTTCATATCTTGTTTATTTCTTCTTCCCTTCCCCACTTAGTTCTTCATTTAATACACTCCGTTTGAACAGCTGCCTCATGTTGGGCATCGGGCTCAAGTCCTGGGAGACTGTCTCCACACTCAACACGACCAAACACAATGCTGAGTTTTCAGGATGAAGCTGAACAAGAGTAGATCAAGCTTCTAAGGTCCAACAGTGGCCCTGATTCTGTGGTTTAAAATGATGGTAATGGCTCAGGTGAAGGGTTGCTGCGAAGCCTGGCGGATGGCCTGAGTTCAATCCCTTGGACCCACATGGGGAGTGGAGAGAACCAACTCTCACAAACTGTCCCCTCATCTCCAAAAACACACTGCACATGCAATAAGTAAATGTAATTTTTTTTAATTTAAAAAAGAATAGCCCCAATTAATCTAAAAACCAGAGGCACATGAAGCATAAGAGCTTAAGAGCTTTGTGTTCCTGCTGGGGGTGGTGTGGGTGGTGCCTGGGCGGGAGAGCACTTTGCTGACTATGGTTTGAGCCTCAGTCTCCTTGTGCACTATACAGACAGACTGACAGGTATGATCCTGGGCCTTGTCGATGGGCTGGTGACCAAAGCCTGGCCGTGCCTACTACTCATGCTATTGAAGAAAGGGAAATGAGTTGGATGGCTGTTTCTATTTATTTCTCCTGCTGTTAGCTTGCTGGGATGTGGACAACTGGGCCTCAGTTTCATTTTTGGAGACTGGGTGTTACTAAGTAAAGTAGCCTTGGCTGGCCTGGAAGTCACTTTTTTAGACTAGGCTGACCTTGGATTCAGAGATCTGCCTGCCTGTCTCCTGAATACCAGTTTTGTGGGGTTTTGGATTTTTTTGTTTGTTTGGTTTTTGTTTGGCTTTGGGTTTTTTTTTTTTTGTTTATTGTTTATTGTTTTTGTTTTTGAGACAGTACTTCTCTGTGTAGCTCTGGTCGTCCTTGAACCCACTCTATAGACCAGGCTGGCCTCGAACTCAGAGATCTGCCCACCTTTGCCTCTTCCCAAGTGCTGGGACTAAAGGTGTGCGCCACCAGGGCCCTGTGCTTTTGTCTTTTTTTAAGGGTAGGGAAGAGATTCTGGGAGCCTTCCTCTGTAACTGAATCCTAAATATTTATTTAAGTCTTATAAACTCCTGCTATTGTTGGGGCATAGGCTATGTCCAGCTCAGCTATTAGTTTTAAACATCAACAACAGCTGACCCAAGGTTCTCTGGTTCTTTCAGGAATCAGTTACCACTAAACCTACCAAACTCTCCCTACTCTGAGCATGTGAGGAGAGCTATGGCCCATCTCACCCTATTCCTCTGCCAGGCACTTTTATATCTGGCATCCTTTATCTCTCTCCTAGACCAGCCTCTCCTTAAACTTAAGTAGCAGTACTTTTTCTTTTTCATTTTTTATTGGTTATTTTATTTATTGACATTTCAAATGTTATTCCCCTTCCCAGTTTCCCCTCCACAAACCTCCTACCCCTCCCTCCCGACTATACACTCTTTTTTTTTTTTTTAAAGATTTATTTATTATTTATTATATGTAAGTACACTGTAGCTGTCTTCAGACACTCCAGAAGAAGGACTCAGATCTCGTTACGGATGGTTGTGAGCCACCATGTGGTTGCTGGGATTTGAACTCTGGACCTTCGGAAGAGCAGTCGGGTGCTCTTACCTGCTGAGCCATCTCACCAGCCCCCGACTATACACTCTTAATGACTATTTCATCGCCTTCTTTTTCCACTTGCTTGTTTATCTCAGTTTGAGACAGAATCTCACTCAGTAGTCCAGGCTGGTGGCTTCCCTGCCTATATCTCCAGAGAATTGGATGCTCTCTTTTGGCTGTGTACAGTGTACATAGACACACACACAAATAAAACTTTAAGGGCCAGGTGTGATTTCAAGACCAATGTAGTCTACACAGGGAGTTCCAGGATACCCAGGACTACACAGAAAGACCCTGTCTCAAAACAAACAAACAAACAAACAAACAAAAACAACAACAAAAACCCCTCCATGCCATTCTCCTGCCTCCACCTCCTGGGCTCTGGGATTACAGTCCTGTCCCATTTCACTTTCTTTTCCCTTCAAAGTTGTATGCAACATTATCTTTCTCACCCGTCAATAACAGGAGAAAAAAAATACAACAAAAACCCTAGCACTGTGCAGTGGTGTACACCTGTAATCCAAACCAATATTCTGGGGGCGAGGCAGCCAGATTAAGCATTGCAAGCTGGTGGGGGCTACCCAGTGAGACACTGTCTTAAAACAAAACAAAACACCAAACCCTGACTTTTCACTAATGTAAACTTTGATCATTAAAAAATAATTTTGCAGGGCTGGAGAGATGGCTCAGAGGTTAAGAGCACTGCCTACTCTTCCAGAGGCCCTGAGTTCAATTCCCAGCAATCACATGGTGGCTCACAGCCATCTATACTGGGATCTGATGCCCTCTTCTGGTGTGTCTGAAGAGAGCAACAGTGTACTCAAATATATAAAATAAACCTTTAAAAGAAAATTATGCTGGGCACGGTGGTCCACATCTTTGCTCTAGCACTCCAGAGGCAGAGGCAGAGGCATCTTCTGTGAGTTCAAGGTAGCCTGGTCTACATAATGTGTTCCAGGGCAGGAAGAACCCACATGGTGAGACCCTGTCTCGAAAAATAAAAATTAGTTGGGGTTTGAGACGTAGTGCAGCTGGGAGAATGTTTTGCTTGAAGCCCTGGGTTCCATCTGTAGCACTGAATAAAGCAGGTGTGCTGGCTCACACCTGCCGTCCCAGCACTCGGGAAGTAGAACCCAGTTGATCAGGAGGTCAGGGTCATTTTCAGCCACATATTGAGATCAAGGTCAGCATGGGAAAGGGAAGAGATTCAGAAGGAAAGGATAGGCTGGGCCGAGAAAGAGACCGACAGAAGCTCCTTCAGAATTCTGACTCTTTCCACCTGATTCTCTTCCAAGCTCTGGATTCAGTTTACCACACGTCCGAGACGGCAATGGGGGAGGAGCTAGACTGGGGTGCAGACAGTTGGAGCGTGTAAAGGAACTGGTGTGGTCAAGTCTAGATGGGAGGCCTAGACTGAGAAGGGCGCCACTAACTAAGAGCTTGAAGAAAGGTGGCAGGGATCAGACCTGGGCCCTGTTGCAGGAAGAGCCTCCTGGGACAGGCCTGCTGCTGGCTCTGTCAGTAAGAGAGCCTGGAACAGGGAGGTGTCATAGTCACTGCTCTATTGCTGTGTGAAGAGACACCATGGCGGAGGCAACTCTTGTAAAAAGAAAGCATTTAATTGGGAGCTTGCTTACAGTTTCATAGCATGAGTCCATGATCATCATGGCAGACAGCATGGTGACAGAAAGGCAGCCATGGAGTTGGAGAAGTAGCTGAGAGCTACATCCTGGTCCACACACAGGTGACAGGGGAAGAAAGACCCCGGCCTGGCTTGGGCTTTTGAAACCTCAGAGCCCACACCCAGTGAAACAGCTCCTCCAAGAGCACAGATATGCCATGCCCTCCTCCAAAGACTAAGGCCACGCCTTTTCATCATTCCCCACAGTCCACCAACTGAGAGGCAAGCACTGGAGTATATGAGTCTACAAGGGCTATTTTAATTCAAACCGCCACAAGAACGGAGTCTAGAACTCCTACCCGACACCAGGACATTGTTGAAAAGTCCCACAGACGATGGGCACAGCACGGTTGGTGTCACCTGCTTTCCCAAGTGCACCACTCTAGGCTGGGGGTTCTGATTGGCACCCTAAACCCAGGTGTGCATGAGAAGCACCTGTGCCAGGGGGAGAACTTGGAAAAATGCCAGGTTTTGACCCCATCACGTGAGTTTTCTCTGAGGAGGTTTGAGAGGAGTCCGGACCATCCCGACAACTTCAGTGCACATTGCACTATGGTAGCAGCTGTGCCTCCGGCCTCTGGGCCTGGCCCAGGAGCTTGTACAGAGCTCTTGCTCCAGTCTCAGTGAATCACAAGCCCTGGTGGCTCTGCTAGCATCAAACCCGGAGAAGAACCATGTTTCCAGGGGGAACCCCATCCTGTCTCTCCTGAAGCCCTGGAATCTGTGGGAAACAAAGACCCAAACTCTCCCAGCCTCTTAAGCAAGAAACCTGTTTATGCCCCACCCTCCTACAGGACAAACCAGTCAAACCTGCGAGTGCAGGCTTTTTCTGTGTTGCTGCCACACATCATAAAACACAAAACAGCCGGGGTGGGAGCTCAAGCACTTGAGGTGGAGGCAGAAGGATTGATTTGAGTTCAAGGCCTTCCTGCCCTTTTAAAAAATACTTTTTTTACATTTATTAATTTGTATGTGTGTGGTATATGTATGTATGTATGTATGTATGTATGTGTGTGAGGCATGCCATGTCCTGCATGTGGAGGACACATGACACCTTTCAGGACTTACTTTTCTCTTTCCACCATGAGGGTCCCAGGGATTGAACTCAGGTCATCCTGTTTGGCCACAAGTGCTTTGTCTGATGAGTCATCTTGCCAGTCCTCCCTTCCTTTTTTGAGACTGGGCATGGATATGTCCAAGTTAGCTTAGAATCAATCTTTCTGTTTTCCAAGTGTTGAGACTGCAGGTATGCACTATCATTGTAGAGTAAAAAGCCTGATCTCAGGGCTGGAGAGATGGTTCAGTGGTTAAGAGCGCGGACTGCTCTCCCAGAGGACCTGAGTTCAATTCCCAGCAACCACATGGTGGCTCACAACCATCTGTAATGTCTTACACGCGTTCTCGCGACCGGCCAGGAAGAACGCAACAAACCGGAATCTTCTGCGGCAAAAGCTTTATTGCTTACATCTTCAGGAGCAAGAGAGAAAGAGAGCAAGAGCCAGAGCAAGAGAGAGAAAAAGAACAAGAACAAGAAAGCAAGAGAGAGAAAGCAAGAGAGAGAAAAAGCAAGAACAAGAGAGAGAAAAAGCAAGAACAAGAGAGAGAAAAAGCAAGAACAAGAGAGAGAAAAAGAATGGCAAAACCCTGTCCCTTTTAAGGAGAATTATCCTCCGCCTAGGACGTATTACTCCCTGATTGGCTGCAGCCCATCGGCTCAGTTGTCATCACGGGAAAGGCAGAACACATGGCGGGAAAACTGCCCCTGCACGTGTGCAGATTATGTTTACCACTTAGAACACAGCTGTCAGCGCCATCTTATAATGGCAAATGTGAGGGCGGCTTCCCACAGTAATGGGATCCGATGCCCTCTTCTGGTGTGTCTGAAGACAGTGACAGTGTACTCACATACATAAACAAAGTCTTTTTTTTTTTGGTTTGGTTTGGTTTGGTTTGGTTTTTCGAGACAGGGTTTCTCTGTATAGTCCTGGCTGTCCTGGAACTCACTTTGTAGACCAGGCTGGCCTCAAACTCAGAAATCCACCTGTCTCTGCCTCCTGAGTGCTGGGATTAAAGGCGTGCGCCACCACGCCCGGCTCATAAAGTCTTTAAAAGTATCTTAAAAAAAAAAAGTCTGGGGCTGGTGAGATGGCTCAGTGGGTAAGAGCACCCGACTGCTCTTCCGAAGGTCCGAAGTTCAAATCCCAGCAACCACATGGTGGCTCACAACCACCCGTAATGAGATCTGATGCCCTCTTCTGGTGTATCTGAAGACAACTACAGTGTACTTACATATAATAAATAAATAGATCTTTAAAAAAAAAAGTCTGAGCTCAATTCTGGGTTTTGAAATCCCACCAATCCCCACCCTGAAACTCCTCACCCTAGAAAGCTCCTCCCCTGAGACACCCTATATAAAGCCTGCCTTCCTCTCAGTACTTTGCTGCTTTTCACCTGAGCAGCTACTCTCTTGTGTTTTCCCCAATTAATCGCTTGCGTGAGGTTTGTAGTTTGGTGTGACTTTGGGGTAGTCCTGGGCTCCCAACTATCAGGAAACCTTTCCCCCCTCAGAGCTGTTTACACTTGTATAGGGGAAACCTTCCCCTCACATGGACAACCAAGCCTCACTTCTTGATTTTTATTCCATCATGGAGATGCTGGGTTTCAACACAGGAGAGAAGGACTTGCTCTTGAAGAGAATTGACTCAACATCTTAGCTAGTGTTCTATTTCTGTGAAGAGACGCCATGACCTCAGCAACTCTTTTTTTGTTTGTTTTTGTTTTTTGAGACAGGGTTTCTCTGTGTAGCCCTGGCTGTCCTGGCACTCACTCTGTAGACCAGGCTGGCCTCGAACTCAGAAATCCGCCTGCCTCTGCCTCCCAAGTGCTGGATTAAAGACGTGCGCCACCACCGCTTGGCTGACCACAGCAACTCTTATAAAGGAAAGCATTCAATCAGGGCTGGCCTACAGTTCCACAGGATTAGTCCATTACCTTCATGGCAGGGAGCATGACGGCAATCAGGCAGTGTGGTGAGGAAGAGGAAGCTGAGAGTTCTATATCCAGATCCGCAGGCAGCAAGGAGAGAGACTTGAGCCTGGCTTGAGCATTTGGAACCCCAAAGCCCATTCCCAGTGACACACTTCCTCCAGCAAAGCCACGCCTACCTCAACAAGGCCATACATCCTAATTCCTGTCAAGTAGCATGACTCCCTAACGACCGGCTGAACATTTAAATATATGAGCCTACGGAGACCATTCCTGTTCAAATCACCACATCAACTTACCCAGAGAAGAAAACTGAGTTTGCCCAGTCAATGCTTATGCCAGCCACATTGGGTTGGAAAAACTCAACCTGTGTCAGAAATCCCAGCCAAACATGAGGGCACCTGCCTGTCGTCCCAGAACTCTGGGTGTTAATGCAGAGGGATTGTGGGTGTAAGTTTACTCTGTATGACATAGGGGACCCTGTCTCTTAAAACCAAGAGCTGGGGGTGTAGCCTAAGGGTACAACACTTGGCCTAACATGTACAAGGTCATACATAGGTGGGCTCAAGCCCCAGCACTAAAACGAAGAAAGAAACCAACCAACCAAAACAACAAAACAAAACGGATTGTAGACACAGTCAACAGCCAGGACTTTGGGGTGGGGGTGGGAGGTGTGGCAGTAGCTTAGAACATGGCTCTGACTGTGAGGCCCTCAGAATGTCCAGGAGCAGGAGACACATAGTCTCCTTTCCATTTTTCTCTAGGTTTCTGTTTTGTTTGTTTCTTTGTTTGTTTTCAGCCTCAGAGCAGTGAAAGTCTACCAGAACTAGAAGAGGCCGGACCTGGAGAGACAGAGGGGAGAAACCTGCTGTCTCTGCCATTCAAGTAGGAATGAAGAAAATGAGGGGAGGGAAGCTCACAGGACACAGGTGCTTCAGACATGGAAGCTCACAGCGCTCACTCGGGAACCCCAACATCACAGGATTTGTAAAAGCCCCTCTGTGAGGGTGCAGAATCAGCAAACAACTGATGAGGGAGGAGACTCTTCTAGGGACCTGCCCGCACATCGGGCAGGGGATACCCGGCATGCAGCTTTAGTGTGCAGTCTGAAGGGTTAAGGACCTAAAGCAAGGGACCTCAGAGGATCCAGCACATTGATGAACACATCTGCCTGGCGTGATAATAATGTCATTTCATGTCACCTTGACCTATATCCATCTAACTCTGCCAACCATGCCAAGTGGGGCTTTTTAGTATTACAGGTGCCCAGTTGTCACCCATGCTCCTGTATGTAGTGAATTAATGGATTCACTGTTCCAGTTAGGTTTCTGTTGTTGTGATAGACACCATGACAAAAGGCAACTTGGGGGCTGGAGAGATGGCTCAGTGATTAAGAGCACTGACTGCTCTTCCAAAGGTTCTGAGTTCAATTCCCAGCAACTACAAGATAGCTACAGTGTACTTATAGGCAGCTCGGGGAGAAGAGTCTATGTCACTTTCCTAGGTATATTCCATCATCATGGGAAGCCAGGGTAGAAGCTCAAGGCAGAAACCTGGGGGCAGAAACTGAACCAGAGGCCATGGAGGAGTGCTGCTAAATGGCTTGCTCCCTGTGGCTTGCTCAGTTCCTTTTTACACCACCCAGGCTCACTTCTCCAGGGATGGCACCGTCCACAGTGGCCTGAGCCCTCCTACATCAACCAGCCATCAAGAAAATGTCCATGGCAAGTTCCTCTGAGACATGGTCGAAAAGGAACCATCAGGTACTGCAATAGACATTTATTCTGAGGGTTCCAAGAAAATGACCATGCAATCCAAAATATTTCAGCAAGACAGAAAGTATTACTTTTTTAAAGATTTATTTATTTTATGTATGTGAGTACACCATAGCTATCTTCAGACACACCAGAAGAGGGCATCAGGACTCATTACAGATGGTCTTGTCAACTTGACACACAAACACATCACTAGTAAGCCTCAACCCTTACATTCTTATTCATCCCCAAGATCTAAATAACTTTAAATGTCCCACAGTCTTTACATAATCTTAATATTTCAATCTCTTTAAAATATCCATCTTTTTTAAAATCCAAAGTCTTTTTTACAATTAAAAGTCTCTTAACTGTGGGTTCCACTAAATAGTTTCTTCCTTCAAGAGGGAAAATATCAGGGCACAGTCACAATCAAAAGCAAAAATCAATCTCCAACCGTCCAATGTCTGGGATCCAACTCACGATCTTCTGGGCTCCTCCAAGGGCTTGGGTCACTTCTCCAGCCATGCCCTTTGTAGCACACATGTCTTCCTCTAGGCTCCAGATGCCTGTACTCCACTGCTGCTGCTCTTGGTGGTCATCTCATGGTACTGGCATCTCCAAAACACTGCACGACCCCTTCAGTCCTGGGCCATCAATTGCAACTGAGGCTGCACCTTCACCAATGGCCTTCCGTGGCCTCTCACAGTGCCGAGCCTCAGCTGCTCTGCGTGACCCCTTCATGCCTTCAAAACCAGGTGATTCTTACACATTACCAAGTCCAGCTACAGCACAAGGTACAACCTTGGCTATCTCTGGAACACAGCCTCTGTGCTTTCAGAAAACACTTCCCAGAAGATGTCACCTCAATGATGCTGGTCTCTTCTTAATCACCACTAATTTCTTAGCTACAGCTAACCAGCATCAATAGTCCCAGTAATGCAAAGGTTTTGCTTTAGTAGTTCTGGTATCTTGTTAACCACAGCTGATTCTTCAGCCCTAGCTAACCAGAACTACAGAATCTTCACAATCAATACAGCAATGGCCCTGAAAAGAGTCTTTAATCTTCCCTCTGATATTTCACAAGCCAGGCATAAATCTTCTGCACTGTCTTCCAAGCTCCTACACAACATAACACCGAATGGATCTTCTAGCCCAAAGTTCCAAAGTCCTTCCACAGTCCTCCCCAAAACATGGCCAGGTTGTCACAGGAATATGTGACACTCTGCTGGTACCAATTTGTCTTAGTCAGGGTTTCTATTCCTGCACAAACATCATGACCAAGAAGCAAGTTGGGGAGGAAAGGGTTTATTCGGCTTACACTTCCATACTGCTGTTCATCACCAAAGGAAGTCAGGACTGGAACTCAAGCAGGTCAGGAAGCAGGAGCTGATGCAGAGGCCATGGAGGGATGTTCCTTACTGGCTTGCTCAGCCTGCTTTCTTATAGAACCCAAGACTACCAGCCCAGAGATGGTCCCACCCACAAGGGGCCTTTCCCCCTTGATCACTAATTGAGGAAATGCCTTACAGTTGGATCTCATGGAGGCATTTCCTCAACTGAAGCTCCTTTCTTTGTGATAACTCCAGCTGTGTCAAGTTGACACAAAACTAGCCAGTACACTAACACAACAGGGTCCCATGCTTCAATCTGAGAGGGTGGAGCTCGGTATCACACTCTTACATGACTGGCTACTTTAAGTGACGTGGTTGATAAGCAGAACGTGACCACGAGCTGAAACCCTGAGCACACGCTGTGTTTTCAGAAGTGCTGACCCTGGAGGAATTCAAATTTCTGCCAAGTGGCTTCTTCACAATGTTTTTTGGTTTTGTTTGTTTGTTTGGTTGGTTGGTTGGTTTTTCGAGACAGGGTTTCTCTGTATAGCCCTGGCTGTCCTGGAACTCACTCTGTAGACCAGGCTGGGGCCTCGAACTCAGAAATCCACCTGCCTCTGCCTCCTGAGTGCTGGGATTAAAGGTGTGTGCCACCACACCCGGCTCACAATGTTTTTAAATGAAGTTTTATCTCATTTTAACCCTTCGATAGGAAAAGACAGGATATTTCCTTTGCATCTCCTACAATTCCACACTCTAACATTTTTAACTCTTTGTTCAAATTCATCATTGTCTTATTTTCTGTTCTGTGATATTCTGTGGTAATATGTTATCACAAAATGTAGGAATTGGGCACTTATCACTGAAGGAACTGGCATAAGATACCCCAAGACCAAGTTCTCAGCACAAAGGACATTAGTTTGTCCCAGAGAACAAAGGGCGGGGAATAAGAGACAAAGGCAGAAGATAAAGGAGAAGGGTAAAGGAACAAGGGATGGGGGAACGGATATTTGCCACAGGGTAAAAGGACTGCCTCTGGATACAGAGGAGACGGACATGGCCCATAGACAAATGACATTTTATAAAGGTTGAAGGAAACCCTGTTAGGATGAGGTGTTTAATTTTGATTGGACACATTAATTAGGGCAGCCAAAAGGGGGCTTCTGATTGCTGGACTTCAATACTTTGATAGCAGGACCTTGGTAGTCAGCCTCAGGAGGAGGAAGTGGCCGAATAAGGGAATAGACCTTGTAGCTAGCTTTAAGAACGTAATCTAACGGATTTTAGCAAAGCAGAGGGAATTGGGGAGAAGGGCAAGGTCTGCCAGAGCCATGCTTGCCACACTTCAGTTGGCTAGAGTCCCTTCAACTGCTGTTTCAGTATTACATGACACCCAGATGAACCTGTGCCTTTACCTCCATGAGGGAAGCCAGCACTGAGGTCATTAGCCTTGTTCACTTTCCAAGTCATTATTCTTTAAGATAGAAGAAGCGGGGCTGGGGGTGGGGGTGGGGGCGGTGACAAGTCAGCAGGTAAAAGCACTGACTGCTCTTCCAGAGGACTCTGGGTTCAGTTCTCAGCACTTACATGACTACTCACAAAAGTCTGTAACTCCAGCCCCAGGGGATCCAGAGACCTCTTCAGGCCTCCTTGGGCATCACACACACACACACACACACACACACACACACACACACACACACACACGGTTCCCAAACATACGTAGAGGGAAAACATCCATACACATTTTTTTAAAAATTAGAAAAAGAGTAATTTACTCCTGACCTTTCAGCTGACTCATTGGATTAAGGCAGTGCATCCCAGAAGACCCTTTGCAAGTGTTCCATCGGGAATGCATTGTGTTTCCTTGTGCTGTCTGTGTCATTTCAAATGTGATCCTGTCTCCCAAGCCACTCAGCTGCTGACGTCCAGTTGGCATAAGTGATAAATCTTTGTTGATTATTTTACATTCTTGGGTTTGTTTGTTTGTTTGTTTCAAGACAGGGTTTCTCTGTGTAGCCCTGGCTGTCCTGGAACTCACTCTGTAGACCAGGATGGCCTTGAACTCAGAAATCCGCCTGCCTCTGCCTCCCGAGTGCTGGGATTAAAGGTGTGCATACCATGCCCGGCTACATTCTTGGTTTTTTTGTTGTTGAAATCAGAGTATAGTTGGTTTGAATCCTGTAGATGTTTGGTTTATAGCCTTAAGTTCTTTGGAACACACTCTGAGGACTCTGATGTGTATCAGTTTCCTGCTACACTGAAACATCTTGCAAGGAAGCTCTTTAGGACAGAAAATAATACAACTCAAAATAGAATCAGGCTGGGCATGGTGGTGCACGCCTTTAATCTCAGCACTCGGGAGGCAGAGGCAGGTGGATTTCTGAGTTCAAGGCCAGCCTAGTCTACAAAGTGAGTTCCAGGACAGCCAGAGCTATACAGAGAAACCCTGTCTCGAAGAAAGAAAGAAAGGAAGAAAGAAAGAAAGAAAGAAAGAAAGAAAGAAAGAAAGAAAGAAAGAAAGAAAGAAAGAGAGAGAGAGAGAAAGAAAGAAGAGAAGAGAAAGAAGAGAAGAGAAGAGAAGAGAAGAGAAGAGAAGAGAAGAGAAGAGAAGAGAAGAGAAGAGAATCAGGAACTCTCTAAAACTGAACAGATTCATTATCCCTGTGGAGATAAACAATAAAGACTGCTCAGAGTCACTCCTGGACAAGCCACAGAGAAACCTCTCACACCAGCAAGCTGCCTGGTAAAGGTTTAGGCCAAATGAACCACCTGGAAAAGACACCCGGCAACCTGTTGAGTCGCTGCAGGCTGTGCTTGGTGGCCTAGGTTTCCCACTTTTATGAGCTGTCACCAATGCTGGGGTGGGCTCTGGGAATGCATCTGTCCTTGAGTCATTTCTGCTCTGACTCAAGAGGTCTCAGCACAAAGGGGATTTATTTGCTCCTGAGAGACAGGGTACAGGAAAAGGGGACAAAGACAGGAGATAGAGGAAGAGGGAGAAGGGGAAGGGAACTAAGGAGAGAGAAGGGGAAAGGGAGGGGGAAGGGGTATTTGTCCTGGAGGGAGGACAAAGAACTGCCTCTGGATGGAGAGAAGACAGATAGGAAAATGGTGGTTTATAAAGGGGGAAAACCCTTTTTAGAATGAGGTGTTTAACTTTAATTGGGCATGTTAATTAGGAGAACCAAAGGGGAATTTTGATTACTGGATTTCAGTACTTTGATAGCTGGACCTTGGAAGTCAGCCTCAGGAGGAGGCTGGCTGTAAGTAGGACTTGGTTCTTTCCTTCCACCATATGGTTCCAGGGATCAAACTCAGGTCTTCATGTTTGGTGGCAAGTGCCTTAACAAGCGGGCCCATTTTGCTAACCAAAAAGTAGCTGTTTACTGTTTAGATTAGCCAGGGGTCCTGAGGGATGACTTATAAGGTCTTTTTTTTAAAATGTATTTATTTAATGTATCTGAGTACAATGTTGCTCTCTTCAGACACACCAGAAGAGGGCATCGGATCCCATTACAGATGGTTGTGAGCCACCATGTGGTTGCTGGGACTTGAACTCAGGACCTCTGGAAGAGCAGTCGGTGCTCTTAACTACTGAGCCATCTCTCCAGCCCTTATAAGATCTTAAAAGTGTCCCTCTGCCCTTTAGTGTTTCCTCTTCTAGTGGTTTTCTGAGACAGATAAGGTTCTTACTGATGTCTGTTGGAAGCACTGAAGATAATTTCTTGTGCTGACCTTCCTCTTTGTACATTTGCACAAGGTAGACTGGTTAAGATCCAGCCTCTGGGGTCTCCAGGGCCTATCTGATTGAGAGGACAGGTGACTCATGAGAAATACTGGATCTTTTGGAGGTCCCTGGTCCTTGGTCCCTGACCTTAGATATCAAATCTCCTTTTAGCTCCTCTATTTGCCTCCAGGTTTGTAGATCAGTGACACCAGTCTGGAAGAACAACTTAGACAGAGGGCATATCTAGATGCCTTTTTATTATTATTAATTATTATTATTAAGCAGCCTCACTGCATAGCTCTTGCTGACTTGGAAATCTCTTTGTAGACCAGGCTAGTCTTGAACTCACCTATAGCCATCTAGCTGTCTTCCACGTACTAGGATTAAGTGTGTGCCTCATGCCTAGCCATCTGCTTGCTTTTTGTCTGGCAAAATAAATC
This sequence comes from Mus musculus, assembly GCF_000001635.26. NCBI lineage: Eukaryota > Metazoa > Chordata > Mammalia > Rodentia > Muridae > Mus > Mus musculus. The sequence goes on from NC_000069.6 coordinate 88,272,007, forward strand.
TAGCTGGGGATGATGCTGGAAGTTAAAATGCCAGTTATCAGTGGTTTTGGTTTTTTTTTTTAAAGACTTGTTTTTGGACTGGTGAGATGGCTCAGCGGTTAAGAGTGCCGACTGCCCTTCCAAAGGTCCTAAGTTCAAATCCCAGCAACCACATGGTGGCTCACAACCATCCATAACAAAAATCTGATGCCCTTTTCTGGAGTGTCTGAAGTGTCTGAAGACAGCTACAGTGTGCTAACATATAAATAAAATAAAATATTTTTATAAAATAAAATATTTTTTAAAAAAGATTTGTTTTTATTATTTTGTGTATCAGTGTGCTGGTTAGTTTTAGCAGCTTGACACAAGCTTAGATATAAGTAGGAAGAGGGAATTTAAACCAAGAAATTACCTCTATCAGATTGGCCTATGGGGATATTTACAGGTGTCTTAATTAGGATTCCTATTGTTCCTATTTGTTCCATGTTGTGATGGAACATCACGACCAAAGGCAACTTGAGAGGAAAGGGTTTATTTCATTCTCAGTTCCATATAACAGTTCATCATCAAAAGCAGTGAGGGCAGGAACTCAAGCAGGGCAGGAACCTGGAGAGGCCACGGAGGGATGCTGCTTACTGGCTTGCTCAGCCTGCTTTCTTTCTTTCTATCTATCTTTCTTTCTTTTTTAAAGATGTATTTATTATTATATGTAAGTACACTGTAGCTGTCTTCAGACACACCAGACGAGGGCGTCAGATCTTGTTACGGATGGTTGTGAGCCACCATGTGGCTGCTGGGATTTAAACTCTGGACCTTCGGAAGAGCAGTCGGGTGCTCTTACCCACTGAGCCATCTCACCAGCCCCTCAGCCTGCTTTCTTACAGAACCCAGGACCACAAGCCCAGGGATGGCAGCACCCACAATGAGCTGGACCCTCCCCATCAATCACTAATTACGAAAATGTCCTACAGGTTGCCTACCGCCCAATCTTATAGAGACATTCTCTCAATTGAGTTTCTCTCCTCTGATGACTCTAGCTTATATCAAGTTTACACAGAACTAGCCAGCACAACAGGGAATTTTTTTTTCTCTTCCTCTTCACAGCTGAGATTTTATTGGTTGAAGATAAGTACACAGACATGTCCACACATACATAGTTCTTTTCTTTTCTTTTTTTTTTTTTTTTTTTTTTTTTGAGACAGGGTTTCTCTGTAGCCCTGGCTGTCCTGGAACTCACTTTGTAGACCAGGCTGGCCTTGAACTCAGAAATCCGCCTGCCTCTGCCTCCTGGGTGCTGGGATTAAAGGTGAGTGCCACCAACCCTAACTCATTTCACCCTTAAAAAATTATTAAAACCCTTAAAACATTATAAGAACAGGGTAGGGTGAAATGTGACTTCCCCCCCCTTTTAAAAATGTTTCTAGAGCTACTAAAACACTTGCATAACAAAATAGTTGATAAAACCATTCCTCTGGAGTGTTCAAGGGGCAGGGCGCACCATCAGACATGTAAGGTTAGACGCAGCTTCTCTCCTGCTTCAGAGGATGACTCCCGGGGCTGGAAAGATGGCTCAGTGGTTAAGAGCACTGAGACTGCTCTTCCAAAGGTCCTAAGTTCAAATCCCAGCAGCCACATGGTGGCTCACAACCATCCATAACGAAATCTGATGCCTTCTTCTGGAGTGTCTGAAGACAGCTACAGTGTACTCACACACACACACATAAATAAATAAATAAATAAATAAATAAATAAATAAATAAATAAATAAATAAGATGACTCCTATTCTCTGTTCTTTATAGGCAGAACTTCTCAAGTTTTCTTCAGCCAGATTTCCTTTTGGCCTCCTCTTCCCTTTTGTTAGCAGTTTTTTCCCTTTTTGGCTTTGTGTTTACCTGTGTTTAAATGGGACATTTTCTTGGTTGTCAACTGATGTGGTAGGGCCCAGCCTGCTGTAACAGTACCACCCTTGGGCAGCTGGTTCCAGGCTCTATGAGAAAGGGAGCTGAGTGAGCCAGGAGGAGCAAGCCAGGAACTGCACTCCCCACCACCTCTGCTTCCGTTCTTGCCTTGGCTTTGGTAATAAACTAACCTGTAAGTAAGCCACAAAAACCCTTTCTCCCTCCAAGTTGTTTATCACAACAGAAAGCAAACTGGAATAAGTGTCTGGTTGTACGGATGAGCACCAAATGGGTGCAGTAACCCTGCAGGCCAGAAGAGGGCGTAAGATCCTCTGGAAGTGAAGTTACAGACTGAAGCCATGTAGGTGCTGGGAAGCAATCCCAGGTCCTCTGTGAGAGCAGCCAGTACTCTTAACTGCTGAGCCATCTCCTCCGCCCTGCTTTGTTGTTTTTTAATCATTTTCTTAAACTAGCTGTTGACCAAATTAACTTTTTTCTTTTTAAGATTTAACTTTAAATTAAGATTCCATTTGTCCCAATTATGTAAACTATATCTCAGAGGAAATAAATATGAATCAAAAGAGAAAATGAATTGGGAAGCGGAGGCCCCAGTGTTACTTTGGTTGGCAGGACTTAAGTTTCCTGAGCCTTGCAAACCAGGGCCCAGACTAGGAGTCAGCAGCCGCATGTACCTTTGAACTCCAGTTTACATTGGTTGGTGAGACCAGGACCCCAAATCTTACCGGGAATTGGAATAACATGTCCCCCTGTTCAGAAGATACATATGTGGCTGGGACGGTTTCCTAACCAGCAAAGGGTCAGGACTCACACGTTGCCTTGCCAAGGATCATGTCAATAGGGAGCCAAACTGACCCAAGATTTCCTCAGCGACCCTGGTGGAAGGATGAAGGGAACTTGAGTTCTGTGTCCTTGTGCAGGAACAGCCTGGGCCAGTGTGATCTGACCCCAGTGCCTCGGAGGATCCAAGGCTTCTGGGCCCTGCTCTTCCACCTGGGCAGTGGTTATCAGTCTGTAGGCAGAGGTATCCTGTCTTCTCTTTGCCAACACTGTCTGACTCAGCTCTCTGCTGACCTTGGCCATCTCCCCTCCCTGCCATATAGTATACAAGATGCTGTACTTTTTTTTTTTGGTGGGGAGGGGTTGAGACAGGGTTTCTCTGTATAGCCCTGGCTATCCTGGAACTCACTTTGTAGACCAGGCTGGCCTTGAACTCAGAAATTCACCTGCCTCTGCCTCCCAAGTGCTGGGATTAAAGGTGTGTACCACCACCACCCATACTTCTTCTTAAACGTGCTTGGAGGGCTGGGGAGATGGCTCAGTGGTTAAGAGCACTGACTGTTCTTCTGAAGGTCCTGAGTTCAAATCCCAGCAACCACATGGTGGCTCACAACCATCTGTAATGAGATCTGATGCCCTCTTCTGGTGCTGTCTGAAGATAGCTACAGTGTACTTATTTATAATAATAAATAAATCTTTGAGCCGGAGCAAGCAGGGATCAAGCAAGTGGGGCCAACCAGAGCAGAGGTCCTAAATTCAATTCCCAACAACCACATGAAGGCTCACAACCATCTGTACTCCTTAAAAAGGATTGGAGTCTTTCCACCGTTTTCTGATATTCACGGCTAGCCTTTTAAAAGTTAATAAAAAGACGTGCTTGGCATCAGTCACCCATGTATGCTCCTGGTCCAGCTCCTGCTCTTGTCTGATTTCTCCTTTTCTCTGTTTTTCTTCCCAACCCTCTCACTCAAACCCCACCACTTGGAACCCTTAGCAATGCTGGTTTCAGACACATGCTTTAACACTTTTTTTTTTAACATTGTAAAGGAATGATTGGGCTGGGTGTGGTGGCACACGCCTTTAATCCTAGCACTTGGGAGGCAGAGGCAGGCAGATTTCTGAGTTCGAGGCCAGCCTGGTTTACAGAGTCAGTTCCAGGATAGCCAGGGCTACACAGAGAAACCCTGTCTCGAAAAACCAAAAAAAAAAAAAAAAAAAAAAAGAAAGAAAGGAATGATTGTCTTTGGATATGGCATTAATTTTTTTCTATAAAAATATGGAGTGGAGCCAGGCATAAGGGCATATGCCTTTTATCACAATACTTAGGAGGCAGAGGCAGCCAGGTCTCTGTGAAATTGAGATCAGCCTATTCTATGTAGTGAGTTCCAAGCCAGCCAGAGCTACAGAGAAAAACCCTGTCTCAAAAAAAAAAGAAAGAAAGAAAGAAAGAGAGAGAGAGAGAGGAAGAAAGAAAGATAAGAAAAAGAAAAGAGAAGAGACGAGAAAAGAAAAGAAAAAAGAAAAGAATGTAGAGTGGGGGCTGATGGCTCAGTAGTTAGCACTTGCTGCTCTTCCTAGGAACAAAGGCTCAGTTCTCAGCACCCATACTGTGCAGCTCACAGCCATCTTTAACTCTAGCTCCAGGGAATGTGATACATCTGGCCTCCTTGGGTACCTGCAATCACATGGATACAAACACACCTAAATATAACTAAAAAGAATAAAAACATATCTTAAGAAAAGAATCTGGGATGCTAAGAAGGGAACACAAAAGTCACTTACTCTGGCCACGATGTGCTGGAGGCACAGGGAGGCATCTGCAGGGCCCAGCTGGTAGAAGAACTGCCTCAAAATCAGAAAGTACCACTGCGGAGGCCTGGGGTTGCCTACTGAGTCTGATATAAGGAACGTATTGAGGAGTTGGAGAAAAGGCTCAGTGTGAAGAACGAGCGCTGGATGCTCTTCCAGAGAACCTACCTAGATTGGGTCCTAATGCCAATGTGATAGATTGCAACTGTCTGTAACTCCAGTTCCAGGAGGATCTAGTGCCCTCTTCTGGCCTCCTTGGGCACCAGGCTCAAGTAGACCCAGGAAAATCCTGCTACACCATGGAGTATTTCTGACAAATTGTCCTGTCCCACCTCCAGTGTGAGCTACATTCTTTCACCAGGACAGCAGGAAAGGACAGAAACGCAGGCCTCTGAGTTCGATTACATGAGAGCTGAGCTAACTCTGAGAAGCAAGGAATTGAAATGGCATTTGAAGGTATCTGGTTACAGTGGGAACCTATGGGATCCCAGGTAGTAAGAAGAGTTGAAATTCTTTTGCTGTTGTTATGCTAATAAAAACAGGAAACGTGGGTTGGGAGCAAAGGTGCAGGCCTGTAGTCCCAGCATTCAAGAGGCAAGAGGAGTGTTGTGAGTTCAAAGTTATATAGCAAGGCTTTGTCTCAAACCAAAAATAAAAATAGTAACAGTAAATATAAAAAGCACTAAGCATTCAAATATATTTTTTTTTTTAACTCGAGACAGGGTTTCTCTGTGTAGCCCTGGCTATCCTGGAATTCGCTCTGTAGACCACGCTGGCCTTGAACTCAGAAATCAGCCTGCCTCTGCCTCCCAAATGCTGGGATTAAAGGCGTGCGCCACTGCCCAGCTTCAAATCTTTTTTATCTCCTTCACCTTTTACCCAAATTTTTATCCCTTCTACTTTGTAAAACTTCCATGCAATTCTTTGAGGTTTTTTTTTTAAAATGTATATGGGTGTTTTGCTTCATGTGTGTGTGTGTGTGTGTGTGTGTTGTGTGGGGCTAGCATTAGTTTATGGTATGGGTGTTTTTGCCTCGTGTGTCTGGGTACCATTTGTGTTTGTTGCTCTAGAAGGCTAGCAGAGGGGCTAGGTCCTATGAAACTGGAGTTGCAGAGTGAGCGGCCATGTGGGTGCTGGGAACAGAAACCAGGTCCTCTGGAAAAGCAGGCTGCCCTTAACTTCTGAGCATCTCTCCAGCCCCCAGCTCACTCTCTCCATCAAAAGGTAAGTTTTGGTCTTGTTGGAACTTCGGTAGGAGCAGTGATCTAGTGATCTGTTCTTTGTAACCCTGAGCGACTTTCCCTCTCCCTCTCCCCCTCCCTCACTCCCTCTTTCTCTCCCTCTTTCTCTTTCTCTTTCTTTCCTTCCTTCTTGTTGTTTTTTGCTTTTGCTGGGTTTTTCATTTTGTTGTTTCTTTTGTTTTTAAGACAAGGTCTTACTATGTAGTTCCGGTTGCCCTAGAACTCCCTGTGTTGACCAGGCTGGACTCAGATTTACAGAGATCCTCCTGCCTTTGCATGCTGAGTGTTCCCAGAGTGCTATGACTAAAGGTGTTCACCCCCCTACCTGGCTGACCTTGAACTTATAAACACCTGCAAATGATATAAATGTGAGTTCATCAGGATTGAGGTGTATACTCTACCACACTGTCACGCTATGCAGTCAACTTACCTGGGACTCTCCAGTTGAAGATGGTGAACCTGAGTGTGCAGGTTGAAAGCATTATATTAAGTAGGGACTAGAAGGACAAAGTAAAAGTGGGGGCTGTAGCTTAATTGGCAGATTTCTAGCTTAATATGCACAAGGCCTTGGGTTTGATCCCAGCATCACATAAATTCATAAACTGGGTGTGGCGACAAATGCCTGTTGTTAGCATTTTGTCTAAACTCCACCCCACAGTTACCTGGCAACAGCAGGTAGCCTGACCCACTATAAAAGGGACTGTTTGCCCCTGCCATTCTTTCTTGCCTCTCTCTCTTGCCTCTGCCTCTCTTGCTTCCTCTTGCTTCCCCTCTCTCCCCATTCCCTTCCTCCCCTTCTCTCCACGTGGTCATGGCCGGCCTGTACTTCTCTGTTCTCTCCCCCTCTCTGCCTTTATCTTCCTCTACTACCCTCTTAACTCCCCTCCCCATGCCCTTAATAATCTCTATTCTATACTTTACTGTCGTGTGGCTGGTCCCTCTGCAGGAAGACATGCCTCAGCATGAGCCTGCTGAGGCACCCCCTACCCCACACCTCACCACACCCTCATAGAACATGTCTTATATCTCTTTATCTTTTTATAAACACATCACCTGTAATTCCTGCAGGAAATGGAAGCATATATATGTAGGGAAGATACAGAAAAGCATGTGTGTGTGTATAGTACACCACTTACGGTAATTAGAAAAACATTCTCCTGGAAGATGTCCACATTCTAAGTCCCAGAGTATATAACTAGCTCCCGGCAATTAAAAAATTACCTAGCAAAGGGAATTAAGGTTATATTAAGGTGGCTATCTAACTAACTCTATAAAGAGATATTATGAGAGCAGGCCCAACATAATTACAAGAGTCTTTAAAAGTTGAGAAAAGTCGGGCTGGTGAGATGGCTCAGTGGGTAAGAGCACCCGACTGCTCTTCCGAAGGTCCAAAGTTCAAATCCCAGCAACCACATGGTGGCTCAGAACCATCTGTAACGAGATCTGACGCCCTCTTCTGGTGTGTCTGAAGACAGCTACAGTGTACTTACATGTAATAAATAAATAAATCTTTAAAAAAAAAAAAAAAAAAAAAAGTTGAGAAAAGTCGGCCAGGCATGGTGGTACATGCCTTTAATCACAGAAGTCATGAGACAGAGGCAGGATCTCTGTGAGTTCCAGGCCAACCACAGCTACCTAGTGAGACCTTATCTCAAAAGAGAAAAACAAACAAACGAAAGACGAGGAGCCCAGGCAGAGGTGGCACACACTTGTTTGCTTTTCAAGACAGGGTTTCCCTGTGCTGCCCCTGGCTGTCCTGAAACTCACTTTGTAAATCCCTGAAAAACAAAACAAAACAACAACAAAACATTTTTAAATCCTGGGGGTGGGAGGGCTAAGGGGGATGGGTCCGCCCTCTTGGAGGGGGTGGAGGAAGTATGGGATGAGGAACATCAGAGGGCAGACCGGGAGGGGAATAACACATGGACTATAAAAAAGATTTAATAATAATAATAATAATAATAATAATGCAAAGGCAATCCAGCGGAGAATGGAGAGTCTTTTCAACAAATAATTCTGGAGCAACTGGGTACCACAAAGTGGGAGTGGTGACTTTAGACCTTGAAAGGGTCTTGAAACAGTCTTCAACTTAGCAATATCAAAATCTCTACAGCTCTGATACCCAGGAAGCCAAGATCCCTAAAGAAATGATTGTCCCAGGTTTTGGGAAAAACACAAGATAAGCCTGGAGCATCTTACCTTGCTGGACAAAAAGGAGCTGATGAAGCCTAGGGAAGTGTACGGAGGAATGACTTAGCCTCGGCAGCTCTCATTACTCTCACAGAGAATGCTGGCCCACAGCCATCTGTAACTCCAGGTCTGGGGGAACCAACACCTTCTTCTGTCCCCTGTAGGTACCAGGCTCACATGTGGTACACATATATATGTTCAGGCAAAGCATCCATCCACCTGAAATAACTCTGAAAGAAAAAGAAAAAAGAAAGGTTTAGGTGGCATGCACCTATTGTCTCTGCACTTGGGAGGTGAAGGCGAGAGTTCAGGGGTCAAGGGTTCAGGGGTCAAGGGCGGCTTTAGTTACAGAACAAGTTCAAGGTGAGCCTGACCTATGAGAGACTATAAAAAAAGACAATTTAAAAATTTTTAAATTTAATTTTCTTTTATGTCATTTGGTGTTTTGCCTGCCTGCATGCCTGTGTACCACATGCACACAAGGTGCCTGCAGAGTCTGGAAGAGGGCATTGGATCCCCTGGAACTGGAGTTAGATGGTTGTGAGCCACCATCTGAGTGCTGGGATTAGAATCCAGGTCTTCCAGAATAGCAACCAGTGCTCCCAGGAGCTATGTTTGCAGACATCCCCCCCACCCCCTGCCCCCCCAAAACCCTATTAGGTCTTCCTTAATGACTGTATTTCTAATGATATTTTTGTTTTCTTTTATATGTGTATATAACTGCTCTGCCTCCCGGGACTTGCTCTGTAGACCAGGCTGGCCTTGAACTCACAAAGATTTGCTTGCCTCTGCCTCCCAAGTGCTGGGATTAAAGGCGTGTGCTACCACTGCCACGCCATGATTTAGTTCTTCTAGGTTTTTGTCTAAACTCTCTGCCAAGGAACTACTTGTCTATACCGTCCCATTGCTCCATGTCTTCACACAGTGTCTTAAAATTAGTCTCTCCACTGTGCTCAAGATTTGCCCAGTTGTACCCTAGTACTATCCAATGTGCCCCTCAAACTCCATGCTCCCCTCGGAATACCTCAGTTTGACAACAAGTTATTGGTCTCACCTGTCTCGGTAGAAGACACAAACCCTGAGCTGTCCCTTCTATCTGTGATGGTCAGTTTTAATATCAACCTGCTACAAATTAGAATCATTTGAGTAGGGAGCCTCACCTGAGAAATAGCCCTTATTACCTTAATAGATGTGAAAGTCCCACCCCAAATGTGGATGGCACCTTCTGGTAGCACCCCAGATTCAAGAGGACACAGCAAGAGGAAGATCGTTCAACCTTTGGTTGCTTGGCCTTTTCTCTTGAAAGGAGTTGATTTCTCTTGCTGCTGCCGCTGCTGCCGCTGCCATCACCACTCTTGATTCCTTCGCTTGCTACGCCCACTCCAGTGAAGTCCACTTGACAGGCCAAGAGGCCTGGAAGCACTCACAAGGCAAAGAGTTTCAAGGAAACAATGCCTCCTGGAACTTTGGCATTCCCATAGCCCGTATACTCAAAACCTGTCCCTGTGTTAGTCTGGTGTATGGATCTGTGTGCTCTCTTTCAGCGATGTTTTATTTAAAGTGCCTTTAAGGATTGATTTTGACATATAGCTAAGTCTTCGCCAGTGTTCCAATGTCCTAGAAAATCCTTGAAGCCGGAAGAGCTTGGAATTCAGTAGGAATTCAGTGAGGTTACCTATTCAGTAACATTCAAATTTACTTCCAGCAGAGATGGTGAAACTAATTAGGCATTACAAAGAACGGAGCTAGAATAGCTCAGAGCTAGTCTGCAGAGTGATTACTTAGGACTTAGGACAGTACCCAGTCTCACCCAGACAAGGGACTACACAATGGCCGAGAGAATAGGTGGATTTACCATGAAAGAGTTAGGGAATCCCCCTGAGACAGGTTTCTTCACTAGGCCCAAAGGAACAGCATAATCAGGCATTTACTAAGAACCCCTGGTGGTGGGCTTAGCAATAGACTAGCATTACACCTGGCTCCCTTCTTAATGGTAAACAGTGGCCTGGTCCCCCACCATCTTTTGATGTATACATTCCTTTTGTTTTGTGTCACTGTAACTCGCCTGGTTTCTTGTTATTCTTCTGTATTAAAAGTTTGATGATTTGACAAATTACACTCAGATTCAACACGCTCTCTCGTGTCGTCTCTGTTTGTCACCCACTTTCACCAACTCCTTCGCCCACCTGCAACCAGAGACCCTTTCCAAAAAATGTCTGCGGCATTCACTGACATTAGAACTAGCATCTCCATGCTGTCATCACTAAGGACCAGCATCTCCAGGCCAATGTAACTAAGGACCAGCATCTGTAGGGTGCTATCACTAAGGACCAGCATCTTCCTAGGAACCTTCCAGATGTCAGCTGGAACAGCTAAGGCACCTAGCCTCAAGGAGTGAGCATCTACTGGGTTTGCAGCCTCTCAGGTGTGTAAAGCAGCTGATGTCAGTGTGAACTAGCTTAATAAATTCTCTCTCTCTCTCTCCACACACACACACACACACACACACACACACACACACACACACCCACACACACCCCTACTCTATTGGTTCTGTTCCTCTTGAGAACAGTTTACATGGTGTTTATCCCCAAGTGCCTTGTGCAATGATTTATACTCAGTAGGCACCTATTAGAAATGTGTAAACTAAATCATGTGTAACACATACATACTTGGGGCTATGCATGTTACTCAGTGGCGTGGCGAATGTCTAACATGCGGAGGGCACTGGGTTCAACACCTGAGCACACACACACACACAGAACATAACGCCCAGATTCTGCCAGTGGCTCTTGAAAAGAGAGAAAAGGAAGCAGACTCAGACCCATGTCTTTGTTCCACAGCTCATTTATGGAATTGGGGCAGGTGATTTAGTAACAGTTTGCAACATAAGCCAGGGAGAGAACAGTTCTTGCTCTCCCTCCCAGAACCCGGCTGTGAGAGGGATGCCTGCAAGTTTTCCAAAATAGCTATCTGTCGTTGAGCAAGCTGGGTCTGGAGCTGGAGGTTGGCATACATGCACTCGAGGACTCCGAGGCATCCCTTGGGCTTCTGACCAGCTCCTGAAGGAAGTGGGGGGGTTCAAAGGGACAAAGGAAAGAGGGGTTGTAACTGCAGTGAGTTCGGAGGGACTCCATAAGAGCACTGGTCTCCCCAGCTACAGCCTGACCCAGACGCACGTGTACACACAGCACTCACCTTCTCAAAGGCTCACCTCCCAATTCTGTCTTAATGTGAAACCAGTCACTGCAACTCAGCCCTCCCTGCTCTGCTTCTCCTGTAGTGTTTATGGTCATCTGCATACTCAGGTACAGCTCATGTCTGTGTAAGTTCCCTGCTTGATTGAGTGTATCCAGCAGGAAGTCACAGACTTTTGTCTCATCTACTCTAGTATCTCTGATATCTAGAGGATCCCCTGTACATTTTTTTTTTTTTTTGATTTTTGAGAAAGGGTTTCTCTGTATAGCCCTGGCTGTCCTGGAACTCACTTTGTAGACCAGGCTGGCCTCGAACTCAGAAATCCTCCCGCCTCTGCCTTCCGAGTGCTGGGATTAAAGGCGTGCACCACCACGCCTGGCTCCCTGTACATATTTAAAACATTTTAAAAAGTGGGCATGGTGGCACACGCCTTCCTACGGTGGGAGACAGAGGCAAGTGGAGCTCTATGAATTCAAGGCAAGCCCAATCAACATAGTGAAGTTCCTGGACAGGCACAGCTACATAGTGAGACCAAGTCTTAAAAAGAAAACAAGGGGGCTAGAAAGATGGCTCAGTAGTTAAAGAGCACTGACTGCTATTCTAGTGGTCCTGAGTTCAATTCCCAGCAACCACATGGTGGCTTACAACCATCTGAAATGGGATCTGATGCCCTCTTCTGGTGTGTCTGAAGAGAGCTACAGTGTACTCATATAAATAAAATGAATAAATCTTTTTTTTTTTTTTTTTTTTGGTTTTTCGAGACAGGGTTTCTCTGTATAGCCCTAGCTGTCCTCTTTGTAGACCAGGCTGGCCTCGAACTCAGAAATCCACCTGCCTCTGCCTCCCAAGTGCTGGGATTAAAGGCGTGTGCCACCACACCCTGCTAAACCTTTTTTAAAAAGAGAAAACAAAGATAAATTTTGGGACTGGAAGATGAGTCAGTGAATAAAAGCACTGGATGCTCTTGCGGAGTTCCAGGGTTCAGTTCCTAGAACCTAGATGGTGGCTCACAGCTGCCTGCAACTCCACTTACTTAGACTTAGAGGGCCTAATGTCTTCCTCTAGCCTCCACAGACATCACACGCATGTGGTGTACAACACTTGTGTGGTGTGGGCAGAACACTCATACACATAAAAATATATATTTAGCCCGGCAGTGGTGGCGCATGCCTTTAATCCCAGCACTTGGGAGGCAGAGGCAGGCAGATTTCTGAGTTCGAGGCCAGCCTGGTCTACAAAGTGAGTTCCAGGACAGCCAGGGCTGCACAGAGAAACCCTGTCTCGAAACAAAACAAAACAAAACAAAACCTTTCTTTTCATTTCTGTTTGTTTGTTTGTTTTAAGGTTCTATATTTTATTACTGGACAAACATCCTAATTTAAGACACAAGCAAGTCTCCAGGTTAAAAATGTTGAAATCCATCTCGTAGGACTGATTGATGACAATGCAGTATAAATCCTCAGTCTTGCCTTTGTGTGAATTCTTACAGACCCAGCTTCGTTCTCCTCCAGTGTCTTCTCTTAGAGTTGAACCTGACTTTGTTACCAGTTTCCATCCGGATCCACTGAGGAATGGGACGATTTTGCTTTTGTTTCTTGGCCAGGAATCGCTTGATTCTGAAAGTCTTGTGAGAAAATGTCGCGTCCGCTCTCGACCAGCAAGAACGACATGACCACCAGTCCTTCTAACAGCAGTTTATTCAGCAAATTTCCGTCTTCATCTCTCGCTTCAACTTTATCTCTCTTCTTTCTCCCTCGAACCCCGGGCCTCTCACTCTTATATACTCTCAGCCCCCATCCACTCACAGCAGGCCACACCACCTCACCAGGCATGCAGCTTCAGCCAATCAGGGCGGCAGGAGCATGTCTCCACCAAATATGGACTTGTTTACACCGCCAGCATCATGGTGCACTTGCGCAGCTCTCACAATGGTCGTGGCTTATATTCAGGTGTATGAGGAAGTCAGGTGCAAGTCATAAGACTTAGCTGCAGTCCCTGGAGCCTTCTTGGGACTGCTGCCACACCCGCTCCTCACAAGAAGACGTGGCAAGAAGCGGAATCGGGCGTAGTGCACATAATGGTGGAGGAAAGGAGAAGAGCTTCTTTCCGTTTCCCTTTTCTTTCTTCATTTTACTCTATGTGCATTGTGTTTTGCCTGCATGTCCATCTGTGTGAAGGTGTCAGATCCCCTGGAACTGGAGTTACAGACAGTTGTGAGGCACCATGTGGGTGCTGGGAATTGAACACCAGTCCTCTGGAAGAGCAGCCAGCCCTCTTAACCTCTGAGCCATCTCTCCAGCTGCCTCAGGGGTGGTGCTTGAGACAGTCTCAAGTAGCCACATAGCTCAAGCTGGCCTCCATCTAAATGAGAATAGCTAGCTTTTTTTTTTTTTTAATTTATTGTATGAGTGCTCTGCTGCATATACAACTGGATGCCAGAAGAGGGGATCAGACTCCCTTATAGATGGTTGTGAGCCACCATGTAGTTGCTGGGAATTGAACTCAGGTCCTCTGGAAGAGCAGTCAGTGCTCTTAACTGCTGAGCCATCTCTCCAGCCCAATAGCCAGCTTTTTTAAAAAACAAAACAAAACAACTTTTTGTTTTGGAAGTTTTTTTTTTTTTTTTTTTTTTTTTTTTTTTTTTTTTTAAAGATTTATTTATTTATTATATGTAAGTACACTGTAGCTGTCTTCAGACACTCCAGAAGAGGGCGCCAGATCTCGTTATGGATGGTTGTGAGCCACCATGTGGTTGCTGGGATTTGAACTCCAGACCTTCGGAAGAGCAGTCGGGTGCTCTTACCCACTGAGCCATCTCACCAGCCCCTTTTTTTTTTTTTTTAAGAGTTACTTATTTATGGGTATGGGTGTTTTACTTACATACTTGTCCGGGTACCATGTGCATACAGTGCCTCTGGAGGCCAAAAGAGGATGTTAAATCCTCTGGAACTGGAATTACAAAATGGTTGTTAGCTGCCATGTAGGATCTAGGAATTGGACTCTGTCTTCTCAACCAGCCAGTGTGCTCTTACCCGCTGAGCCCCCTCTCCATCTTCAAGGATGGCTTTCTTGAGCCACTCTCTTCCAAGTGCTGGCCTAACAGGTGTATGTCACATTTGGCTCCCAGGCTTTTATTAAAAAAATGTTTTGTTGTTGTTGCTGTTTTTATTTGTTTTCAGATTTTTTTCATTTTATGTGTTTGAGTGTTTTACCTGCATGTATGTCTGTCTGTGTACCACACTCATGTCTGATGGCCAAGGAGGTCAGAAGAGGCTTTGAATCTCCTGGCACTGGAGTTACCAATGGCTGTGAGCCACTTGTGGGTGCTAGAAACCTAACCCAGGTCCACTGCAAGAATAAATGCTCTTCTCTTGTTTGTTTTTGTTTTTCAAACTGGGTTTGTCTGTCTATCCTGGAACTTGTTTTGTAAACCAGGATGGCCTTGAACTCAGAAATTCATTTGCCTCCTAAGTGCTGGGACTAAAGGCATTACCACCACCCAACACTTGTTTTCTTTTTAAGACAAGGTCTCACTATGTATCTTTGGGTGGTCTAGAATTCAATATGTAGACCATGCTGGTCTTGAACTTACATACATCTGCTTAAGTCTTTGAAAATTTGATAGAGCCAGGCATGATGCTGTATGACAGTACTTCTCGGGATGATGAGTCAGGAAGCAAGCCTGAGTTCCTGAGAGAGACCCAGGCTATAGAATAACTCAAAACAACAACAAAATAAGAAAAAAATGGAGTCAGGGTCTCATATAGCCCATGCTGGCCTTGAGCACTCTACATAGATGAGGATAACCTTGACCTCTTTCTGATCCTCCTGCCTCCACATCCCAAGCGTATGCCACTGTATCCCGTTTGTGTGGCTCTGGCCTTGTGTACATCGGGGAAGCACTCTACCAGCTCAGCCAGACTCCCAGCCTGAAAACTGTGGCCGGGTCTGCCTGGGAAGCCTTCCCATAGTCTTACCTGAAGACAGCTTTGTCTGGATGGTCAAGAAATTAGCTGGCGTGAAATTTGCTGGAAGATCAATGTAACTGGGGGAGGATTTTGCTGGACAAAAACACGCAACGCTATCTTCCTCTTTGGCTGAAAAACCAGGTGACTACATCAAAACTCATTCTAACAAGGGTTAGCTTGCTTTCCGCTACCCTATTTTTCTTGCTCTTTCTCCTCTGTTCATAGTAAGTCAATAACCCAGGCTGGCCTTGACCCTAAGATCCTCTTGCCTCAGTCTCTCAAAGGTGGGATTGCAGGAATAAGACTGTCTTTCAAATTAAATCCCTGCAACTGGCCTATGAAAGCAGAGCCAGGGCCCCACCCAAGTATCTTATGTATCAGGAAGACAAACATAGAAAACAGAAACCAATGTGAGTTAGTAGGGGAAACCAGGAGGGGCAGGCATAAAAATCTAATATTCTTCCTTGATATGCACTACATGCTTGCTACTGTACTGGACACTAAGAAATACAGGTGAGACATGTATAACATAATGTCAACTGCTCATTATCAATTTAGGGAGGCAAATTGAGTCAGATGAAACATTATCTTTAGGCACAATGGTGGCATCTGTAATTCCAGCATTTAGATACAGGAAAGAGGACCAGAAGCTGAACCCAGCTACACAAGCTGGTTTCTGAGAGACTCTCTGAACAACTAAAGAACCAGATGAGCTGTAATACCTGGATAAAAGTAAGGCTTTTACTGGGGCTATGGGTGATCATATGCAGCTAAAGCCAAGTGTGTGGCTAAGAATAAGAGTGTAAAAGGGGGGCTGGTGAGATGGCTCAGTGGGTAAGAGCACCCGACTGCTCTTCCGAAGGTCCGGAGTTCAAATCCCAGCAACCATATGGTGGCTCACAACCATCTGTAACGAGATCTGACGCCCTCTTCTGGAGTGTCTGAAGACAGCTACAGTGTACTTACATATAATAAATAAATAAATCTTAAAAAAAAAGAGTGTAAAAGGGGGAAGGGATTAATATGAGCACAGAGTTTATCGGAGATGCCCTGTGGGGACATTTACTGGACTCTGAAAACCTGGAAAGCGTTTAAGGAACAGAGTAGGAGAAAGGATAACATAACATGAAGACTGGCAACAGGGCAAAGATAAGGCTGCAGGGTGGGAAGCCCTGGGAAAGGGCCAGTCAGGAAAGGGGGAGGAGAAGAAAGAGAAGGGGGAGGAGGCCCATCGTCCTTGGCGTGAGGTTGAACCACAGAAGCCTCTCTTTATAATCACATCAGGGATTCTTAAGCTTTCTCTTAACATAATGGTCCCTCCACCCCTAAGGGTTAGAAAGTAGGATTGAGCCAGGATGCCAGGGCATGCCTTTACTCCTAACACCCAGAAGGCAGAGGCCATTGCATCTCTGGGAACACTCACTCCACAGCACTCAAGTGTTAGGAGCGGGTGTGGCGGCAGTCCCAAAGGCGCCAGGGACTGTAGCTAAGTCGTATGACTTGCACCTGACTTCCTCATATAAGCCACAAACATCTTGAGAGCTGCGCAGGTGCACCAGGATACCGGTGAATCCAGTTTGATGGAGATATGCCCCTGCTGCCCTGATTAGCTGAAGCTGCGTGCCTGGTGAGGCAGCATGGCCTGCTGTGCATGGATGAGAGTATAAAAGGAGTGAGAGGCCCAGGGTTGGGGGAGATATAAACAAGAAGAATCAGGACTGAATAAACTGCTGTTAGAAGGACTGGTGGTCGTGTCGTTCTTGCTGGTCGAGAGCGGACGTGACACTCAAGCCCTTCTCACCACTAAGCATTGGCAGCTGTCCCAGCCTGGTCTACATAGTGAGTTCTAGGCTGGCCAGGAGCATACCGTGAGACCCTGACTAAAGACCCTGAATATGAACTGGTTGCTAACACTTAAAATTTGTATTTCAAGAGCTGGAGACATGGCTCAACAGTTCAGAGAGCATGCTGTTCTTCCAGAGGACCAGAGTTTAGTACCCACCACCCACGCCAGGCAGCTCATAACCACCTGTAACTCCAGCTCCAGGTGACCCACATAGCAAAGCCCAGGCCAAACACGGCTACATAGTGAGACCCTGTCTCAAAAAAAGGGGGGATTAAAATGTCCTTTTCTTTTTGTACATTAAATATAGTGAGTTGCACATGGGAAAGCTTTTTGTTTTGGGGGGTTCTTTTCTTCTCTTCTTTCCTTTTCCTTTCCTTTCCTTTCTGGGACAGAGTCTTGCTATATAACTAAGGCTGGCTTAGTACTTTCTATATAACCCATGGTAACTTTAAACTTAAGACAATCCAGACACCTCTCAAGTTTGGGGATTCTAAGGATGAGTCACACCTGGCCTTAGAAGAGATTCTAAAATTGTTAACTATATTACTTTTGACAAAAAGCCAAATCAGAAGGAAAACCTGATTTTGAGAAGCTGGTGAGCTCTTCCCAGACATATGTTCTTCTTCTTTTTTTTTTTTTTTGGTTTTTCGAGACAGGGTTTCTCTGTATAGCCCTGGCTGTCCTGGACCTCACTCTGTAGATCAGGCTGGCCTCAAACTCAGAAATCCGCCTGCCTCTGCCTTCCAAGTGCTGGGATTAAAGGTGTGTGCCACCATGCCTGGTTCAGACAACTGTTCTTATCTACTGAGTAATTGTCCTCTGGGAAATTATTCTTTCCCCGACCCCAGTTGGACTGCAGAGACAGCACTCAGGCTTCTCACCACTACAAATAAGCAGGGCGTGACCCAGGACAGGCCAATGCTGACATCTTACCCTCTGCAACTGTGCTGGCCCGCTGGGGAAGCACATGGACAGTAGGGTGAGCCAGTCAAGTCGCAGGATCAGCAAACCAACAATGATGTGTGTCAAAGCTTTCTTCGCTAAACACAGTAGCATGCCTACCTACAATCCTAACACTTGGGAAGCCGACTGCACTAGAGGATCTGCAAGGTCCAGGCTAACCTGGGCTACAGATCAAGACTGTCTCAATAAACAACCAAAGGCAAAACCCACAAAGACAAAACTAACTTCCTTTGGTTGGCTGTGCTGGGAGGGACATAAAGTTGAGCCCAATGGGAGCTACTGAATTTGGCCAGCATATCATAAAAACTGGGGACAAGCAAGACGAGGACAGATAGACAGATGGACAGATTCCAACAGTCAGAACTCTCAGTTCCAGCCCAGATGCTCTGGACTCCACAGCCCTTAGCTCTCTGAACCAGCTGCACAAGCCCCTAAGTTCCCATGTGTACTCAAGACAGTGTGCGGTGGGACTCTGTCAGCTCATCATAATCACATTTTAGATGAACTAACAGGTTCTAAGGTGAAAGTAGGAGATCAAACCAGAGAACAAGAAGTGGCCTAAGTTTGGGTGGCAGGTTCAGCCTCAGAAAGGGAATAGAAAGCTACAAAAATAAAAGCTGGACAGTGGTGGCGCAGCCTTCAATTCCAGCACTTGGAGGCAGAGGCAGGCAGATCTTTGTGAGTTCAAGGCCAGTCTTGTCTACATAGTGAGTTCCAGGACAGCCAGGGCTACACAGATATGTCCTTGTGAGGAGCGGGTGTGGCAGCAGTCCCAAGAAGGTGCCAGGGACTGCAGCTAAGTCTTATGACTTGCACCTGACTTCCTCATACACCTGAAAATAAGCCACAACCATCGTGAGAGCTGCGCAGCTGCACCAGGATACTGGCGAATCCATTTTGGTGGAGACATGCCCCTGCTGCCCTGATTAGCTGAAGCTGCGTGCCTGGTGAGGTGACGTGGCCTGCTGTGAGTGGATGAGGGCTGAGAGTATATAAGAGTGAGAGGCCTGGGTTAGAGAGAGAGATAAAGAGAGAGAAAAAGTTGAAGCGAGAGAGATGAAGACGGAAGTTTGCTGAATAAACTGCTGTTAGAAGGACTGGTGGTCGTGTTGTTCTTGCTGGTCGAGAGCGGACGAGACAAATCCTGTCTTGTACATTCTGTCCCCGCCCCTTATGCCCCCCCAAAAAAAGTGAAAGAAAAAAGTTAGCTTCCTATTGCAGAGAGAGAGAGAGAGAGAGAGAGAGAGAGAGAGAGAGAGAGAGAGAGAGAGAGAGAGAGAGAGAGTTTGGCCCGTGAGTAACTGCTCTGGCACCTGAAGGATGAAAAGAAGCGACGGAGCTGACAGAAGAGCAATGAACGGCAAGTGGAAAAGCTGGGACCATGAAACAGTGTAACCAAAAAAGACAAGAGAGATGGAGGTAGGGGCCCGATGCAGCTCACTGGTCATGATGCACCATGACATGGGCTTGGTCCCCAGAACACACATGTAAAGTGGTATATGCATGTAATGCCAGAATTTGGGAGGTGGAAGCAGGAAGATCAGAGTTCCTTGAGTCCTTGGCTACATTGTGAGTTCAAGGCTATGAGGCTGTGGAAGGAAGAGGAAGAGAAAGCAACCTCGGCTCAGCATGATCAGGAAAGGGACTAGCAAAGCCAGTGCTACAGAATGAGACCCTCTCTGGAAAGAAAAAATGGGGGGGGGGGGGAGGCTGGCAAGATGTCTCAGGGGGTAAATGCAACTGCAGCCAAGTCTGAGGACTTGAGTTCAATTCCCAAGCCCACCTGATAGAAGAGAACCAGCTCCAGCAAGCGGGCGCGCGCGCGCGCACACACACACACACACACACACACACACCGTGCACCTCCTCACTAGCTCTGGAGTATGCACAACAAATAAATAATATTTTTTAAAAGATCAAGTAAGGATGGGGCTAGGGGTTTAGTTCAGTGGTAGAGCATTTATCTAACTTGTGTAAGACCCTGGGTTTGATCCCCAGCACTGAGAGGGGAAAAGACAGAAAAGTTCATTCATTCATTTATACAGGTAAAAGATACCCAAGTGCCTATGTGACAATGGAACTGGGGAAAATGTCTTGAGGAATTACCTCAGACAGGGTCAAATGATAAAGAAGAGTCTTTTGATATAAAACAAGGCTGGGGTGGGGGTGGCTGGAGACATGACTCAGAGGTTAAATGCACTGACTAGTCTTCCAGAGTTCAATTCCCAACCACCACACGGTGGCTCATAACCATCTATAATGAGATCTGGTGCCCCCTTCTGGCCTGCAGACATTCATGCATGCAGAGTCCTGTATGCATAATAAATAAATAAATCTGCCGGGCACTGGTGGCGCACGCCTTTAATCCCAGCAGTTGGGAGGCAGAGGCAGATGGATTTCTGAGTTTGAGGCCAGCCTGGTCTACAGAGTGTGTACCAGGACAGCCAGGGAAACCCTGTCTCAATGCAACCCCCACCCCCAATAAATAAATAAATCTAAAAACAAAAACAAACAAAAAAAAAAACCAATAAAACAAGCCTGGGGACAGAGGTGTGACAAGTGTAGCAGGAACTTTTCCCACTTTGAGACAGGGTCTCATGTAGCTTTGGCCCTCCTGTCTCCACTTCCCAAGTGCTGGGATTACAGGTGTGTACCGCACCCCTGCCAAGTAAGATGCTTTATTGTAGTCTGTCTTCAGAGATCACAGAAGAAATGGCCTGTAATGTCCATTTCACACATGCATGTGAGGCTGCGCACTGTCTACACGTCACTGATCTTATAAAGTGGAGGTCTGTTCTCTGATCCCTGTCAGCTGCTCTTTTTGTTTGTTTCTCAAGACAGGGTTTCTCTGTTGTACTCCTGGTGGTCCTCGAACTTACTCTGTACATCAGGCTGGCCTCAAACTCACCTCTGTCTCCCAACACCTGGGATTAAAGGCATGGGCATCACTGCCTGGGCCCTCTCTCTCTTTTACTACTATTATTATTATTTTATATTTGAGTGTTTTGCCTGCGTGTATATATCTGTACTACATCATGCCTGGTGCCTTTAGAGGCCAGAAGGAAGCACTGGACTCTTCTGGAAGTGCAGTTACAGTCCACTTTGGGCTGTCATGTGGGTGCTGGGAAGTGAATGACAGCTCTGGAAGAGCTGTCAGTGCTCTTAACTCTTTTTGTTTTTTTTGTTTTTTTTTGTTTGTTTGTTTGTTTTTTTTGTTTTTCGAGACAGGGTTTCTCTGTATAGCCCTGGCTGTCCTGGAACTCACTTTGTAGACCAGGCTGGCCTCGAACTCAGAAATCCGCCTGCCTCTGCCTCCCAAGTGCTGGGATTAAAGGCGTGCGCCACCACGCCCGGCTAAAATATCATAGTTAACTTTTTTTTTTTTTAAGATTTTTAAGATTTTTATTTATTTATATGTAAGTACACTTCAGACACTCCAGAGGGAGTCAGATTTCGTTACAGATGGTTGTGAGCCACCATGTGGTTGCTGGGATTTGAACTCCGGACCTTTGGAAGAGCAGTCGGGTGCTCTTACCCATTGAGCCATCTCACCAGCCCTTGCTCTTAACTCTTGAGCCAGCTCTCTGACACAGGGTCTAGAGAGGCAGTCCTGGCTGGCCTGACCTCACGTCAGCCTGGTATCCCAGGCTGTCTTTGATTCTATGACTATCCTCTTGCCTCTGCTTCTTAAGTGCTGGTACTACACGTATGAAACTACACACATACATATTTTTTTTAGACAGGGTCTGTGTAACTCAGGCTGCTCTGGAATTTGCAGCAATATTCAGACTCTGAGGCCTAGGTTTACAGGTGAAGATCACCATGTTCAGCTTCTGATACATGTGTATGTATCATACATACGTACACATACATGTTTCTTCTGTGTGTGCTTGTGTATGTGCATGTATGTGGAAACCAGAGGTCTACATCAGGTATCTTCCTCAATTGCTCTCCATTTATTTAGTTTCATGTGTATGGTGCTCTCCGAGACCAGAAGAGGGTATCAGCATTCAGAGCCTCTGAAACTGGAGTTATAGAAAGCTGTGAGCTGCCATGTAGGGGTGCTAGGAATTGAACCTGTGTCCTCTGGAAGAGTAGCCAGTGCTCTTAACCATCTCTCCTGTCCCTTCCACTTTATTTTTTTCTTTTTTGTTTTATTGGAGGGGTTGGTTCAGGTTTTCTCTGTAGCCCCTGATGTTCTGGAACTCACCACACCCAGCCTTGCTTTATTTTGCTGAGTAAGGGTCTCTCACCAAACCTGGAACTTATCATTTCAGCTAGACTGTCTCATCAATAGCCATCAGGGATCTACCTGTTTACTCTATGTCCCTGCCTCCATAAGTACTGGGATACAGACATATGCCACCATATCTGGCTTTTTTTTTTTTGTTTGTTTGGTTTTTTTTGTTTTTCGAGACAGGGTTTCTCTGTATAGCCCTGGCTGTCCTGGAACTCACTCTGTAGACCAGGCTGGCCTCGAACTCAGAAATCTGCCTGCCTCTGTCTCCTGAGTGCTGAGATTAAAGGCATGCGCCACCACGCCCGGCTCATATCTGGCCTTTTATATGATTTAGAGGAGCCACACTCAGATCCTCAGGTATGCATAGCAAGGACTTTACCCACCGAGCCACCTCTGCAGTGCCCCGACATATCCTTTTCAATGGTCCTAGGTAGCCAGTATTAGCAGCATTGTACTTGAGGAATCCCATGTTAATAAAATTTGGTCAGGATTCCACAACTGGCACATGGCAGTTGCATGGAATTAAGCCAGGGTCTCTAGGCAGCAAAGCTGTGATCTACTTAGTGACACTTTACAAGTGCTATAAAAATAACTCATCAAAGTCAGGTAGGTAGTACATGCCTGTCAACTCAGCAGCTGGGAAGGCTGTAGCAGGACTGTTTCGAGTTTGAGGACATGCTGGTCTATATAACAACTCTTTTAAAAAGAAGAAAGAAGGAAAAAGAAAAGAAAAGAAAAAAAGCTGGACACAGTAGGTCATACCTATAATCCCTGGGATGTGACTGTTCTGGCAAAAGGGTTGTCTCAAGTAAGGATAGTGAGTTCCATAGCCAGCAAAGTTAAACCTATCTCCTTTACCCAAAAATATCCCACAAGTACTTTCCAAGTAACCAAGTAGCAGGCCACTGTTTAGTGGCAAATGTTTAGTCATTTCTGAAACCCTGAGTGAATGGGGAAGGCTGGCTTCTGAGGGAGGGGACACAGGGGCTGTGACACACCTTTTTCCTTAGTTTCATTTCTGAAACCCTGAGTGAATGGGGAAGGCTGGCTTCTGAGGGAGGGGACACAGGGGCTGTGACACACCTTTTTCCTTAGTTTCATTTCTGAAACCCTGAGTGAATGGGGAAGGCTGGCTTCTGAGGGAGGGGACACAGGGGCTGTGACACACCTTTTTCCTTAGTTTCATTTCTGAAACCCTGAGTGAATGGGGAAGGCTGGCTTCTGAGGGAGGGGACACAGGGGCTGTGACACACCTTTTTCCTTAGTAGGGTTACTAGTGTGCTGCTCCATCTTGACAGCAACAGGTCTGGTGCCTGGGAAAGAATAATAGGGTCACATGGTCAAACAACAGTGTCTTCTTTCCTAAGCACTCCCCTGAAAGCCCGAAGTGTAACAGTATATAACAGTGTATACACTATCTCATAGAGGTGTCTGGTTTTAAATGTAAAATTTTTAAGTTTTAATTATGTGAATATGTACATATATGAGTAGATCTCCCTTGAGTGAGAGGTGACTGTGAGCAGCCAGACATCAGTTCAAGGAATTGTGCTGAGGTTCTCTGCAAGAGCAATATACCCTCTAAGCCCACTGAGCCTTCCCTCCAGGCTGCCTCCCTTATGTGGTCCAGGGAGACTGAAGCCACTGAAAATCGCTATCCTCTTGACTCAGCCTCTGGAGTTTATTACAGGGGTGTGCTACCACACCAAACAAACAACTGTTCTGAAATTGTTAATTTTTCTCCAATTCCCTTCGGCAGTTTTTGTTAGTGCCTTTTCACTGCAGAAGACAAAGCATACCAAATACGAACTTTAAATCTATCACAAACATGTCATGACTCTTTGAGACTTCTGTTTAATTACTAGCCTTATTTTTTTTGTTGTTTTGTTTTGTCTTTTTCCTATATGGGGTGATCTGGCAAGAGGCTTGTCTCCAGTTTGAGATCAGCCTGGTCTTTACGACGAGTTTTAGGCCAGCCTTAGAACTCTGGTAAAGATAATACGGTAATTAAAAAAACAAAAACTCTAGTTTCTTTTGTCACTAACCAGTGACCAGGCTGGGGGGGAGGGGGCGAAGAAGACTCATAATACTGCAAGAAACACGACTTAGGATATTCGGGGGAAATGTGAGCGATCCTCCTTTATGTCTTTTTGCCTTAGACTCAACGTATTTTTCTAAGAAGTAAGACATTAGGACAGGAGAGATAGCTCAACAGTTAAGAGCAATAGATGGTCCCGCAGACAGGGTTACTTCCTAGCACCCACGTGGCGGTTCACAATCAATTCCAGTTCCAGAGGATCAGACTCCCGCTTGATCGCCTCTCACAAGTGGTGCACCTACATACGCACAGGCAAAACAACCATACACATAAAATAAAAAATAGGTACATCTAAAGAACAAGAATTTTCCTTCCTTTTCTTTAAAAAAGAAAACCAGCGCGTCTAGAGCAGTAAACCACAACTCCCAGCATGCTCCGGGGAGGCGGGGAGCCGAGTCGTTGCCTCCCCGCCCCGTAGGACAACTTCCACTTTTACACTGCCTCAATCTCTCGGGCCACGACGGGTATTTCTGGCTCCTCTACTCCTCCCTACCGCTAAGGCTGAAATAAAAAGTAGAGAACTATCATGCCTTCCTTGGCCTTCACGGTCGGACGAGAACCGATGGACAAAACAGAGCTTCATGATCTTACCTACAGCATTAATCCAAAGCCTCCACCCCAGCACCCACCCTCTAGTGGGTACTCATGCGCTGTAGCGAGCCAGCTAACTGCCCGTGCTTTGGCGCTTGCGCAGACATTCTGGCCGCACGCGGCCGGGAGCGGCCACGCCAGTGCGCAAGCGCTTGCGTCTCCCAGTCCCCTACATCATGCCCTCTCTATCTAACTTGCCTTGCCTTTCTTGCGTAGAGGGCGGGGCTAATACTGTCGATTGGCCTATGTTTTTGTCAATCAATAAAATGAGTTTGGTGATTGGCGGCACTTCAGAGGTTAGCAGGTTTCTGTGTCATTCCTGAGGAGGCAGCGTTTTCTTCGCTGCTCTTCTCTCCAGAAGGTTCTGCCGATTCCCCCCAGCTCTGGAGAGTCGGCTCTGCGTCGTGCCGCCATGATGGGCCACCGTCCAGTGCTCGTGCTCAGTGAGTTCAGGGAAGGGATGTCTCTCTCCGCCCCTCTCTCCCCAAGCTGGCCAGTGTTGCCCAGCTCCGTCCCGCCATGACTCGGCCCTCGTGCCTTCCAGTGGTCTTTTCGCCTTGGACCAAGCTCCTTCCCCACTTTTCTTCTCTTGCCTCTCCTGTCGCCTTCTTTTGACAAAATGACTTTCCGCTCTCGGAGTCGCTAGTCTTTACGTGTGCTTCATCCTATTCGCGTTCGGTTCTTTAGTCGCCACCCTCCACGCCCCCGTGTCCTTTACAGCATGATTTCCGTGTAGATAGTAATGATGGTTCTTAACGGTAGGCCTTGCTTCCTATGCTCGGTCCATCCCTCCGTAGAGGCGTGACTTAACGGCAACTCGCTTGATTGATACTTTAGCATCAGTATTTAGGAGGCTGTAGTAGAGTTGTTAAGTTGATAAGTAAAAGCTGCCTTTACCGGCAGATCGAATCGGAAGTGGCATCTTTTCAGTAGCGGTCATTCAGCAACCCTTGTTCGGAAATGACATTCCTGGCGTTCCCGATCTTGGATGTGATCTTTCCCACCAGCCAGTTCTCCCAAATTCCTTTCCTGGTTTTCTTTCCTCTTTAGGGAACGCCACTCATCTCAGTAAAGAGCACCAGTTCCTTGTCAGTTACCTGAGCTATTGAGAATAACTCAGTAAGCCTGGGTCAAAGTTAAACATAGTAAAGAGAAAAACAGATTTAGTCTGGCCACACTGGGAGGAGAGACAAAGGTGTTCAGTGACACTACCTCTCCTACACACTCGTAGACGAGTCCATGAGGTTTTAAGCAGCAGGCCAGATTTGTAAGAAGTCATTATTTTCTGCTCTAGTCTCCTGAGAGAAGTTTACCTACAGGGTGGCTCTCAGGCTTTAGTCTTTTTCCTGTTCTATCGTGAGATTCCTTGGCTTGTGATTGATATTTTGTTTGTTTTCGTCTGTGTATGGCACCAAGATTCCCTGGAATTGGAGTTACAGGCAGTT
This sequence comes from Mus musculus, assembly GCF_000001635.26. Lineage (NCBI taxonomy): Eukaryota > Metazoa > Chordata > Mammalia > Rodentia > Muridae > Mus > Mus musculus. Next base: position 88,298,269 of record NC_000069.6, read on the forward strand.
GTGAGCCACCTTGAGGGGCTGGGAATTGAAGCTGAACCATCTTTCCAGCCTCACAAGCAGACTTTCTTGGTCACTAATCTTTGAGACTCTGTGGCTCCTCTTCCCGGGGATGTTGTAAGGGGTGTGCAGTCTTGTGAAAAATCACTGTCCTACTGAGGCCCATTCAGGGCACTCAAGATATGAATCACTGGAAATATGTAAGCATGCATACAAGGAAAGTACTGGTCAAGACTATGAAGTTGAAGCATTTCAGGTTATCTCTTATTATACCGGGGGTTCTCTCATTATCTGTGTTTTTTGCCTGCCTCTATGTCTGTGCCTGCAGACACCAGAAAAGGACATCAGATCCCCTGGAACTGTAGTTAGAGATGATTGTGAGCTACCATGTTGGTGCTGGAAATGAATGCAGAGATCTCTGCAAGAGCTTCCAAAGGTTTTAACTACCAGGCCATCTCACTTCGTAACTGGCTAGCCTGGAACTAACTCACTTTATAAACCAAGTTGGTTGGTGTTCAAGTCACAGAAATCCATCTGCATCAGTGCTCGGATTAAAGGCATATGCTACCACGCTCAACCTTAAACAGTTGTAATTGACTGCTGGTTATACACTGAAAACTTTGTATTTATTTTTATTTTCAAAACTTGATGAATAGGGTTGGTGGTAGGATGGCTCAACAGGTTTAAAAAAAAAAAAAAAGCTCCTGACACTAAGCCTAATAATAACTGGAGGTCTTTTTGTTGTTGCTATTTTTGTTTGTTTGTTTGTTTGTTTGTTTGTTTCATTTGAGGCAGGTTCTCTATATATATGCCAAGTCACAGAGATACTCCTGACTCTGCCGTAAGTGCTGGGGTCAAAGGCATGCACCACCCTACCTGACTTGGATGACCAAGTTTGATCCCTGGCACCCATGTGATAGAAAGAAAATTAACTCTGAAAGTTGTTTTCTGACCTCACAGTTTTGCCAAGCATTTGTACACCTGATATATACATTAAAATGTAGCATTTTTTTTAAGTTAGGAAATAAAATGATTGTGTACACTGGGCTGTTGACATGTGTTTTTGTCTGTTTTAGGTCAGAACACAAAGCGTGAATCTGGAAGAAAAGTTCAGTCTGGAAATATCAATGCTGCAAAGGTAGTGCATGTTTTATGAGATAACAGCAGTTTGTTCTGGCTGACTCTCCTAATACTTCCTTATTGGTAGTAGCAAACTTCCTATGGTTCTGTACTTCATACAATGAGCAGAGGAAAACTTGCTTTTTTTTTCCAAGGCATTTCCCTGGTGGTGATACAGGAAGGGAGGTTTTTAAAAGATTTGCTTGTTTTACTTTACTGTTGGAGTGTTTTGCCTCCATGCATGTATGTATGTGTGTACATGGCATGGAAGCATAGAGGAGGTGGTCAGATCCCCCTGAAACCGGAGCTACAGGCCATTGTGAAAGTTCCCGTATCAGTGCTAGGACTTTAATCTAGGTCCTCTGAAAGAGCCCTGTCCCCTCTTGTTTGGGTAGCCTAGAATTTACTGCGTATAGTAGGTTGTCCTTGAACTCATGGATCTACTTGCCTCTGTCTCCCAAATCCTGGGGCTAAAATCATGTGCCACCACTCTGAGCTCAGTAAGTATATTTTTGAGTGAATGATTAGAAGTCTTGATTTCATGTGGACCAGAGGCCACTGTCAATAAAAGTATTAATGCTGAACTCTTAGGACACTAAAACTGAAATAGCTTCTGAAAATTTATTTGTTGTGTCTAAAATAGTTACCATTCTCGTCGTTAAGTGCCATTGTTAAACAGTGGCACTGGCTGGAGAGATGGCTGAATAGTTAAGAACACTTGCTACTCTTTTTTGTTTGTTTGTTTGTTTGTTTGTTTGTTTTTTTCAAGACAGGATTTCTCTGTGTGGCTCTGGCTGTCCTGGAACTCAGTCTGTAAAACAGGCTGGCCTCGAACTCAGAAATAAGCCTGCCTCTGCCTCCCGAGTGCTGGGATTAAAGGCATGCACCACCACACTATTAGACATACTGGAAGAGGGCATCAGATCCCATAACAGATGGTTGTGAGCCACCATGTGGTTGATGAGAATTGAACTCAGGACCTCTGGAAGAGCAGTCAGTGCTCTTAACCACTGAGCCATCTCTTGAGCCCCAAGTATTTGCTACTCTTGCAGAAGACGTAGATTTGATTCCCCGAACCCAGGTGGTAGCTTACAACCTCCTGTAACTCCAGTTCTAGGGTATCCAACATGCTCTTCAGGCCTCTTTGGTCACCAGGCATGTATTTGAAGCACAAACATATATTTAGGCAAAACACTCATACCCATAAAAATAAGTCTTTAAAACACTGGCTATGCACTGGGCATGGTAGAGTATGCCTTTAATCCTATCATCGAGAATCAGAAGCAGGCCTGTCTCTGACTTCAGGGCCAGTCGGAGCTACCTAGGTAAACCCTGTTTAAAACAAAACAATGGTTATTAGAAACACTCACATTATTCTCTGCTGTGCTTCTTGTTTTGTGTTTCCTTACCAACAGACAATTGCAGACATCATCCGGACCTGCTTGGGACCTAAATCTATGATGAAGGTTGGACTACCTTTTATTGGAATTCAAACCCCATGTCCTCCTTTTTTTGTTATCTGTAACACTTTTGCTTTTTCTTAGATGCTTTTGGACCCAATGGGAGGCATCGTGATGACCAATGATGGCAATGCCATTCTTCGAGAGGTGTGTTTGGTTTTGTTGTTTTGTTTTCTCACCTCCTTTCTAACAGTTTTACAAATACCAAGAACCTATTCAGGTACATATAGATACCTGGGCATAGTGTTGTATGCCTCTAATCTCAGCACTTTGGGACCAGAGGTAGAAGAAGTAGGATCATGAGTTCAAAATCATCCTGGGCTAAAATAACCCTGTCTGAAATCCAAGGGTTATCAAGGCATGATGGCAGTGTGCCTCTAATCTCAGTATTTAGGTGGTAAAGGTAGGAGGATTAGGGATTTGAGATTAATTTTGCAGGTTCAAAGCCTCTGAGTATTTGGGACAATAGGTTCAGAACATTATGCCTGCCTAGTCTGCTATGGTTGTCTTAAAAAACAAACTCCAGATGTGGTATATGCCTGTCTTCTCAGCATGAAGACAGAAGAGTAATTGGAGGACAGTCTGAGCTATGTATCAATAATTTGTCTCACAAAGGGAGGCTAGAAGATATATCTCTGTTACAGTGCATCTTTCTCATTCAGAAGGACTTAGATTCAATTCCCAGCACCACAAAATAAGGTGATGCACTAGAAACGTAATTTTCCCATGAACTGAAGCTGTAAGTGTGATATCAAGGTTTCAGTGGGGCCTAGTTCTGAAGACTAAGTAAGAATCTCTCGTTTCTTATGCCAGTTAATAATGTTTCTCAGTCCTTTCTGTTGTAAGTGCAGAGCCTCTGTTTCCATCGTATGCTGCTAAAATTCTTGTGTGTCCTTTATTTGTAAAAGAATGATGGGACTCACGTTAAACCTGTATGACCTTGTTTTAACTGAATACATCTACAAAGACCACCTTCCAAGTGAAAATGGGTTCATGGGTCAGAAGGTTTAGGCCTTAGAATCTATCTTCAGAGGACATGATTAAGTCACTATGGTGTTTGTAGTACTAAACTGTGCAAAAGCTTTAAAGGTTGTATTTAAGGCGTGGTGGCGCACGCCTTTAATCCCAGCACTCGGGAGGCAGAGGCAGGCAGATTTCTGAGTTCGAAGCCAGCCTGGTCTACAAAGTGAGTTCCAGGACAGCCAAGGCTACACAGAGAAACCCTGTCTCAAAAAAAAAAAAAAAAAGTTGTATTCTCATTGACACTTTTCCCCACAAAAGTGATCTGCTTAAGATACTGGGGGTGGGGGAGTAACTATGAGCCAGGATGTACCTTCTAGAGATACATTTTCTGGTGGTCGTGTGAACCCTCCAATAAAGAGGGCTAGGAACTGAACTTGAGTGGATCCTCTGAAAGAGCAACAAGCACTTAGACAACCACTGAGACAACTCTGTAGCCCTTAGTTTGTTTGTTTTGTTTGTTTGTTTGTTTTGATCAGGGCTTGGAACTTGCTGTGTATGATAGGCTTTGAACTAGAATGTACAGAGATCCACCAGCATCTGCCTGACTCTTCTGGGATTAAAAGCATGAGCTACTACCTGGCCTGGGGCTGTTTTTAATTTAATTTAATCTGAGAGATATAGTAAAACACAGGGGTTAAGGGAGTATGAGGCATTCAAGAGTTGTGGCCAAGCAAGGGGGGATGGCAAGGTGGCTTAATTTGCTGCCAAGCCTGACAGCCTGAATCCAGTCCCCAGCACTCACATGGTAGACAGAGACAGTACCCACAATTTGTCCTCTGTCCTTAAGGGGCATGTGGCATGTATGCGATCACATACAAACAAAACACACAAAAAAAGTTTGGGGAGTTTTTGTTTTGTTTTTTTAAGTCTTTGAGTAGTCTTGGTTTATATTTCTTTCAGATTCAAGTCCAGCATCCCGCAGCAAAGTCCATGATTGAAATTAGCAGGACCCAGGATGAAGAGGTTGGAGATGGGACCACATCAGTAATTATTCTTGGTAAGAGGAAAGTGAAAGATTGAAAAAAATAAGTTAGAGATAAGATGTGATAGTCACACACCTTTATTCCCAGCAGTAGGGAAGCCAAGGCAGATGGGTCTCTGAGTTCAGGACCAGCCTGGTCTGTAGTATGAATTCCAGGACAGCCAGGGATACACAAGAGAAACCCTGTCTCGAAAAACAAAAACAAAAGATATGTTGTAGAAATCATTGCTAATTTTTAAAGTGTTTTTTGCAGTAGGTGATAAGATTCATTCTGTCAAGTTGTAATAAACAAGTAGTTAATTCCAGGCTACTACTGATGGAGGCAATACAAGGTTTAATAAGTTCCTCTGATCACAACATTTTTATCAATTAATGCATATTTTGTATGTGAATTGATACTTTTTTTGGAGTATTTTGTTTTTAAGCAAGGCTCTTTATATAGAACCCTATAACAGATAAGTTTACACGGATTGTTTTTATATGCATATGAGGGGTTGTTTATCTTTGGGGAATTATGGTTTTCTAAATTATGTGCCTGAGTGTGAGTGTGTGTGTGTGTCTATGACAGTTTGTTCTCAGTACAAATGCCCACAGAAGTCAGAAGAGGGTATTGTGTATCTTGAAACTGGAATTACACATGATTTCAAGTCACCCAACTTTGTTGTGGAGAATGAGTTCAGACACTTAAGTGCTCTTAGCCTCTGAGGCATCTCCAGCCCCACTTGCTTTTGCAGAGAACTTGGATTTGGTTTCCCAGCACCCACTATTCACTCACAATCTGTAGTGGTGAGTTTTGGCTACACTGCTTTGTGCTCTAGCCACCCGCCCAGGAACTCTTTGGATTGGCAAATGAAAGGCACACACATTAGCTTATTTTTGAAATGCCTTGACTAACGCAATGATTAGGCACTCCTAAACCTTCTCCTGCTACCCCAGGCCCAATCGGGGAAGTGGCCAGTGGCCACTCACCCAAATACTCACATGGCTGGTTGGCTTTCTCTCCTGCAACTCCCGTGTTCCATCCTTCTCGGACTCATGGGGATCTCCCTTTTTCTCCCCTTCTTTTCTCTCCCCTTCTCTCCCCTAGCCTATGCAACTCTTAAGGTCCTGCCCCACCCTTTCTCCCTTTGCCCAGCCATTGGCTGCTGGCATCTTTATTGATCTATCAAAAACTAATTGGGCTCAAAAAACCAACCAACCAAACAAACAAACAAAAACTAGTTGGGGACAAGGACCTTTAGCATGTGAATACGCAGATTCCTGGTTGAATCAAAGCATTAGAACCAATCTCCCAACAACAATCATCTGTAACTTGTTCCAGGGGTTCCCACGTCGTCTTCTCACCTCCCACAGACATCAGGCAGGCACATGGTACACATACACACAGGCAGACAAAACACATACATAAATCTAAAAAAGATTAACATAGATAAGAGACTTGAGTATGATAATTTGAAATAAGTTACTGTCTGTTGATAACAGCAGCCAAACAGTATCTCAAAGCCGGCCTTGAGTTCCTGTTCCTCCTGCCTCTGCCTCCGCCTCCGCTTCCCAGTGCTAGGGTTATAGTTAGCCCTTTTTTATTTTTTAAGATTTATTTATTTATATGAGTACACTGTAGCTATCTTCAGACACACCAGATGAGGGCACCAGATCCCATTACAGATGGTTGTGAGCCACCATGTGGTTGCTGGGAATTGAACTCAGGACTTCTGGAAGAGCAGTCGGTGCTCTTAACCAATCACTGAGCCATCTCTCCAGCCTTAGTTAGCCCATTTTCTCTGTTTTGATTTTAGTGGCAGCAGTTTGACTGTATCCTAAGGTATTGTTAATAAATCTGTTTCCCCTTCACATTTTTTCTTTCTTGAAATTATTTTCATTTTTCTTGGGAAATTGAAATATACATACTTAGTTACAAAGTTAAAAAGAAAAGGGTAAGCCCATGAGGTCAGTCTTATATTCAAATGTATCTAGTAAAGATGTTTTCTTTATAAATTGTTTATAGAAGTTGTAAAATGTGGAACAATATTTACAGCTAAATACATATCTTTAATGAAATCTGTTTTAGGAAAAATGTTTTTTTAGAAGCACAAGGAAATTACGTTGCCTTCATATTCTGGTACTTTGAAATGCATTGCTATAGTGCCTGTATCCTTTTTGCAGCGGGAGAAATGCTCTCTGTGGCTGAACACTTCCTAGAGCAGCAGATGCACCCAACAGTGGTGATCAGTGCTTACCGCATGGCACTGGATGATATGATCAGCACTCTGAAGAAAATCAGGTATGGAGGAGGGACTGGAAATGGATAGTGTGGGAGTCTTGGGTTGACTGATCTGTTCTTAATAAAAGAAAGGCACGCACATCGGTTGAGAGCCATTAGAGGAAGATTCCCAGCATTAACCTCTGGCATCCATCACACGCCTATGCATGCACAGGGTGCTTTTCATTCTGCTTAATTTAGTAAGGAGAAAAGCGGGCAAAGTAGAGGAGAGAATCAAGAAAATTCTCATTTTAAAAAATAATTCAGTGTATATAAATCTTAAAAGGAGTACCAATGACCTGAGTTCAAATACTTGGAACTTTTTTAATGGTAGGACTCCACAAGGTTTCCTCTGACCTTCCACACATGCTCTATGCACATGCATAGCATACACACATAACACTGATTTTTGAGGGAGAAAAAGACAGTCACCAAAACATGTGCCTGTGATCCCAATTGAGAAGGTGGAAGCAGGAGGGTTCCTAGGGCTTGCTGGCTTTCTGTTGAAACTGGCAACAGATTTTGGTCTTCAGTGAGAGACCAAAATCTTTAAACAGTAATGTGGAGATACCAGATGTTGACCTGTGTCCTTTACTTACACACCACATACACATGCCAAGAAAACTAATTTTGGGTTCATGCTGTCTGCTTGTTTTCATGTTAGGTGCTGCCATGGAAAGTGGATATAAGTAAGTTAGGTCTGTGTTCTTTGCTATTAAAATGTGGTAATGAGCATAAGAAGTGAGATGGCGACAGGCAGTCGTGTATGAGTAGCTAATTCAGTGCTCTGTGCTGTAAGGGCAGCTCCTAGCAGGTTTCCATTTAAATGAAGAGGACCACACCTGAAAATGCTGCTTGAATGTAGAGAACTGCTGACTGGTTTATATTTGCCTGGTGCTAATGAAGTGAAGGGAGTATAAAAGTGCATGCCTTTAATCCCAGCAGTTAGGATACAAAGGGAGACTACATCAAAACAACAGAAAGTTGGGTGTGGTGTTAACATGAGAAGCAGAGGCAGGTGGATCTTTGAGTTCAAAGCCAGCCTGGTTTATGTAGTTCCAGGACAGCTAGAGCTGCATTGTGAGACCCTGTCTCAAAACAACAACAAAGAGCAGGGCAGTGGTGGCGCACGCCTTTAATCCCACCACTTGGGAGGCAGAGGCAGGTGGATTTCTGAGTTCAAGGCCAGCCTGGTCTATAAGAGTGAGTTCCAGGACAGCCGGGGCTATACAGAGAAACCCTGTCTCAAAACAAAAACAACAACAAAGAACAAATTCCATGATGGGATTAAAAGCATATGCCACAATACCCCAGACCCTCCCTCAAAATATCACCCTCTCAAATATTTTTTAAGTTGCTTGTCCCTAGCAGGTCTGGAACAGGTTATGTAGATAAAGCAAAGAAATGTATGCCTCCTGAGTGCTAAAAACCTGTTTCCAAATGACCTACTGATTCCAGTTAGTGCTGCCCATATGGATGCAGAGCCAGCACCAGAGAATGAGCAGTCCACCAGTGGCCTCAACCCTAAAGAAAATGACGCTCCCTCCCTCCCCCTTCCCCCCAGCAACTCCTAGTAGCTCCTCAGCTGAGTGTTGAATCATGCTGGAATTTTGACTGGCTTGATCTTGAGCAAGTAACCACAGCTGCTGTGAGATCACGAGTGCAGTGGCGTTGTCTTGTCCACAGATAGCCTTTCACATCCACCAGTTCTTGTTCTGATGGCCCACAAGCCTTAGGTGGAGATTGCATTTGCAACGGAACACTCAAAGACTTAGCTACTCTTAGCACGTTGACTGGTCTCTCTCTTGAGACAAAAAGAGGCTTCTCTAGCCAAGACTGAGAGTTAGACAAATCTGTAGGTCTAGACATGATCTATGTCCTGCAGTAGGGGTGTGCAGTGTCTTCAGTAATAGAGGTTTATTATCCAGTTATGATAGACAATCAAGAACAATGACAGTGGTTTCTGTTTCTCGGGTCCTTTGGACCTTCCCTGATCCATAACTCATTGGGAATTATCCTATGCCTGATACAGATATTTTCATATAATGACCATGTCTTCTTTAAGCAGCATTGTTCACCATGCAGAGTACCTTCAAAAACACCTCCTTCCTTTCTCCTTTTTGGTGGTGGTGGGATTTCATTTTGTTTTTTTTTTGAGACAGGGTTTCTCTGTGTAGCCCTGGCTGTCCTGGAACTCACTTTGTAGACCAAGCTGGCCTCAGAAATCTGCCTACCTCTGCCTCCCAAGTGTTGGGATTAAAGGCATGCGCCACCACTGCCCAGCTTTGTTTTTTTTGTTTTTTTTTTTAGATTTATTTATTATAATTAAGTACACTGTAGCTGTCTTCAGACACTCCAGAAGAGGGCATCAGATCTCATTACAGGTGGTTGTGAGCCACCATGTGGTTGCTGGGATTTGAACTTCGGACCTTCGGAAGAGCAGTCGGGTGCTCTTACCCACTGAGCCATCTCACCAGCCCCCTTTTTTTTTTTTTTAAAGACTGTTTTTTTGTGTAGCCCTAGCTGTTCTGGGACTTATTCTGTAACAGAGACCAGGCCAGCCTCAGAGATCCTCCTGCCTCCTGAGAGCTGGGATTACAGATTTATGTCTCTATGCCCTGACCATCCATTCCTTTTCATTGTTAATTCACCCATCACTGCCTCCTCTTCCCCATCCCTCAACTCTTAGTCCACACTTAAACCTTTAACTCCCCATATTCCATCCTTTTACACCATGTGTTCCGTTATGTGCTCCCTCATTACGGACTCTCTTTTCCGCTGTTTTAATCAGGGTCTCTTTAGATTCTTTTTTTTTTTTAATTAGGTATTTTCCTCATTTACATTTCCAATGCTTTCCCAAAAGTCCCTCATACCCTCTCCCCTCCCTTTAGATTCTTAAGGGGCAGATTGAAGCAGGGTATTTCTATGTGTACTCCTGACTGGTCAACCAGGTCGACCTCAAATCTGTAGGGATCATGCTGCCTCTGACTCTGGAGTGCTAAGATTTAAAGATGTGTTCTACCATGCTTAGATCTTTGTTGGGGTGTGTGGGATATGTGTGGATGTGGGTGTGCATGGGTGGGTGGGTGTACCCGCATATGTGGGTATGAGTGCAAGTATCTGAGAAAACCAGAAATGTGACTCCGCTGGAGCTAGAGTTAACACAATGTACACAGGTCCTCTAGAAGAACAGCTAGTGCTCTTAATTGTTTAGTTATATCCCCATCCCCCACCTTTAGATTTATTTTTATGAATTCTAAAACGTGGCGTTTAGGTGCAGGTTGTATTGAATCCAGGACTTTATGTGTGTGTTAGCCAAGCACTGTACCACCAAGTTGCACCTCCAGTCGCAGAAGTTGTTGTTTTGAGACGTGGGCAGGTTGACCTGGAACTTAGTATATAGCACTGAAGATAGCCTTGAACTTTTCATCCTCCCAAGTGCTAGAATCATAGGCATTTACCACACTTGAATTTTGCAGTGCTTTGGGGTTGAACCTGGGACTGTTTTTCTCAAAACTGGGATCCATATTTCTCAGGCTAAAACTCCTGACTCTCTTGTATCCCTGGCTACTTTTTTTTTTTAAAATCAGGCAGTAATTGCCTATCTAGAACACTTATCTTAAAGACTTATTTATTTATTTATTTATTTTCTATGAGTGCACTGTAATTGTCTTCAGACACACAAGGAGAGGGCATTAGATACCATTACAAATAGTTGTGAGCCACTATGTGGTTGCTGGGAATTTAACTCAGGACCTCTAGAATAGCAGTTAGTGCTCTTAACTGCTGAGCCATCTCTCCAGCCCCCTAGAACACTTACCTTAGATGATGCTTTTGGAAGCTGTTGCCTCTTCCCTAAAATCTGTTTGGCCATGTAAAATGTTTTAGGAATTTTAGCAGTATTTGAAAGTTTAGCAAGATGTCTTGTCACTTTAACCACCTCATTCTGCCTCTTGGCGTGTTCTTGGCATGCTCTTATGCTCTTTGAGGCTTACATGAGTGACTGTGTTAAATGTTTTATGTTCACTGTTTTCTGGCTTTCTTTTTCCAGTACTCCTGTTGATGTCAATAACCGTGAGATGATGTTGAGCATCATCAATAGCTCTATTACTACAAAAGTCATCAGTCGGTGGTCCTCCTTGGCATGCAACATTGCACTGGATGCTGTTAAGACTGTGCAGTTTGAAGAGAATGGCAGAAAGGAAATTGACATCAAAAAATATGCAAGGGTAGAAAAGGTAAGCTTGTCCAGTATGTGCTTGAGAGTTAGGTGTCTGGCATGGTCATTCCTATTCAGAGTAGGGTGTCCTTATTTACTTAGAACTAGACAGAAGAACTGGACTACCTTAGAGCCTGGAAACAATAACCTAAGAGTATCAAGGAGAATTCCTGATACCATTTTTGGTTGCCTTTACTACCTTCCATACACAAGGTTTACAAGGGTAAGGAAAGACACTGATGTGTCCATATCTATGCCTGTGGGTACTAGCCACTGGTGAGTATATCAGTTTTATAAGTGCTGAGGTTGGTGAAATGGCCTAGCGGCTAAGAGTGCCTACTGTTCATGTAGAGGGCCCACATTTGATTACCAGCACCCTTGTGGTGTCTTACAGCCATCCATAACTCCAGTTCCAGAAAACCTGATTCCCTCTTTTGACCTCTGAGGTCACCAGGTACACATGTATTACACATACATGTAGGCAAACCACCTTGTTGGTCAGGGTTCTCTAGAGAACAGAACTGGTGAATATTAAAGAGAGCCTTTATTAGAGTGACTATTCCAACAGTGGCTGTCACCTGACAGAAAAGTGAGATTCTGGTAGGGGCTGAAGATATGGCTCAGTGGTTAAGAGCACTGACTACTCTTCTAGAGGTTCTGAGTTCAAATCCCAGCAACCACATAGTGACTCAACCATCTATAATGGGATCCAATGCCCTATTCTGGTGTGTCTGAATAGAGCCACAGTGTACTCATATTTTATTTGTTTTTTAAAGACTCTGGTACTCCTCCTGTACTCTAGGCTGGTTGTCTGACCTGGTCTTCAATCTACTTGGAATCCCAAAGAAGTAGATGCTAATGCCTCATCAGCAAAACAGTTTTTGCAAAAAATGAGTTTGCCAGAGAATGAGAGCAGGCAAACAGCAAGTGTCCTTGTCCTGTGTCCTTTTATATGGGCTGCCACCAGAAGGTGTGGCCCAGACTTAAAGTGCGCTCCTTTCTGACCTCATGATCCCATCAAGAAAAATCTTTCACAGGTCTGCTAGTTGCTTGGGTTTTAGTGAATTCCAGGTGTCAGTTGACAACCAAGATTGGCCATTACATACTCATTATAATAAAATTTGCTTGGGCAGTGGTGTCACACACCTTTAATCCCAGCACACCAGGCAGAAACAGAAAGGTCTCTGTGAGGTGGTTTTTTGTTTTTTGGGTTTTTTTTTTTTGAGACAGGGTTTCTGTGTAGCCCAGGCTGTCCTGGAACTTACTTTGTAGACCAGGCTGGCCTCGAACTCAAATCCGCCTGCCTCTGCCTCCCGAGTGCTGGGATATTAAAGGTGTGCTCCACCATGCCTGGCCCTTAAGATTTATTTATTAGTATATGTAAGTACAGTGTAGCTGTCTTCAGACACACCAGAAGAGGGCATCAGATCTCATTACAGATGGTTGTGAGCCACCATGTGGTTGCTGAGAATTGAACTCAGGACCTCTGGAAGAGCAGTCAGTGCTCTTAACCAGCTTGGTTTACAGAAGCTTTCTTATTGTTTACTAAATTTAAGATCAGAGTGTAAGCGTAGTAGCTAGTGTAATATCTTAGAGCCTAAGTCTAAAATCTGTGTGAGTATCCTAATGATGAAGTAGATCCTTCCATGTTTTTAAAGATGTATTTATTATATGTATATGAGTACACCATCGTTATCTTCAGACACACCAGAAGAGGACATTGGATCCCATTACAGATGGTTGTGGGCCACCATGTGCTTGCTGGGAATTGAACTTAGGACCTTGAGAAGAACAGCCAGTGCTCTTAACCTTTGAGCCATCTCTCCAGCCCCCAAAGTAGATCCTTTCAAGACAGTGAATTTCTGTGGATCTCATCCTTCAGGTTGAGTGTCATGGCCCAAGATTATCATACTTCCTTAAGGAGTCAAACATTTGCAGCCAAGCTTGGTGGTGAACAACTTTAATCCCAGTATTTGGTGGATCTTTGTGAGTTCAAGGATAGCCACAGCTACCTAGAGAGATTATGTCTCAAAACAAAACCAAGAAAATATTTGCAGCCATTGTTTTGGTTCTCACTGTATCCTAAAGGACCCAGAACTCACTGGTGCTCAGGCTGCCCTAGAACTAATATAAAGCCTGTTACTTGTCTATTTAATTATTTTGTTTTTGAGCTTCATGGAAGAAGCTTCCTTGGACTTCTGAAAGAGTAGTCATTTGGGAAAGAGGTATATATGGGGATAGGCTTGAGATGGATTTGGCTTGTACACGGGGAAGCAAGTGCTGTATCATCAGTTCCAGTTACTGTGTCTTGGTTATGTATTAAAGTAAATCTCCCTTTGCTCAGATACCCGGGGGCATCATTGAAGACTCATGTGTCTTACGTGGAGTTATGATTAACAAGGATGTGACCCATCCAAGGATGCGCCGCTATATTAAGAATCCTCGAATTGTGCTATTGGATTCTTCTTTGGAGTACAAGAAAGGAGAAAGCCAGGTAAGATTCCCAGCCTTTTGGGTTTTTTTGTTTTTGTTTTTGAGACAGACAGGTTCTCTTTACGTAGCCCTGACTGTTCTGGAACTCACCATGTAGACCAGGCTGATCTCAGACTATCCACCTGCCTCTGTCTCCCAAGTGCTGGGATTAAAATACATGTGCCCAGAAGAGGACATTGGATCCCATTACAGATAGTTGTGGGCCACCATGTGCTTGCTGGGAATTGAACTTAGGACCTAGAGAACAGCCAGTGCTCTTAACCTCTGAGCCATTTCTCCAGCCCCCAAAGTAGATCCTTTCAAGACAGTGAATTTCTGTGGATCTTATCCACAGAAAATACACTACCCCTGGCTTCCCAGCCTGTTTTTTCAAGTGGACTCTGACTACTAATATGGACAAGTGACAATAAAGTCACTTAGGTGTTGCCATTTACCATCCTTTCTTGAAAATAGTTTGATGTTACTTTGTTTTCCAAGTAAAGAGTCTGAAACCCAGGACTGAAGGAAAAGAGTGACAAAAACTTAAGTAAATCCCTCCTGCATTTATTGAGCCGTGTGGGTATAGACATGGTCCTGTCTGTGTGGGTGGATTGAGGCAGGAAGACCACTTGATTCACAACCAACCTGGACAATGTATTTATTCACTTTTCTCAATGTTTGACTTTGGCATATCAAACCGAGCTCCTTTGACTTCAGTTTGAAGATCTTATTTTTCAGGTTTAGGAAGGTTTAGATAGTGTTCCTGTGTATGTAGCCTGGGTGGTCTAGAACTCAGCTGTGTCTAGGCTAGCAATCTGTCTGCCTCTGCCTCCTGGGTGCTGGGATTATGGGTGTGACCCACCTTTTCCAATGCAGCAGCACCTACAGTCTCTCAGTTCCTTTAACTTTACAGAGTGTAAGGACTTTTATGTCCTAAGCCAATGGATCCTATTAAAAATGTTTGGGAACCAGAATTCAGGTGGAAATGGTTGCTTACACGTGTAATCCCAACACTTATGGGGCTAAAAATGAGATCAGCCTGGGTAGAGAAAGACCCTAAAAAAAGCCAGTGGTATCAAGAAATTAAGATCTAAATTATTCATGCATACTAACTAGTAAGACAAAAGGTCCAGCTCAGATGTGTGAAACAGACGTGAAGTTTTGACACTCAGATTCACATTTTCTGGAGAACATGAGAGGGCTTTACGGAGGGAGTACAGTGACTGGGATGACATCAGCCTGGGGATTTTTATTTTCATTTTTAAGTTATGTTACTGTGTGTGTGCCTAGACGTGCATGCGGAAGTCTGCAGGAACAACCTTGTGTGTCTGAGCACAACTTTAGTTGGATTCCCTGGAGCTGGAATTGCAGGCAGCTGAGTGCTCCTGACTGCTGAGCCTCTCGCCGCCAGCTTCAGTCGGTGCCTTCTCTTCCTCCACAGACCGACATCGAGATTACCCGGGAGGAGGACTTCACGCGGATCCTGCAGATGGAGGAGGAGTACATCCATCAGCTGTGTGAGGACATCATCCAGCTGAAGCCTGACGTGGTCATCACAGAGAAGGGCATCTCAGGTAGGGCGCTGTCAGTTCTCAAGCCTGCCGCTGAGGTAGAAGAGGGTGAGTGGTGGGGTTTGGTTTTGTCTCTTGGGTTGGCAAAGACAGCTGTGTGATGTTTTAAATACTTTGGGGATAAAACCAGTTCAGAGGCCATTAGTTTGGGTGTCTAGCTGACACGTCCACTCTTAAATTTCAGATTTAGCTCAGCACTACCTCATGCGGGCCAATGTCACAGCCATTCGTAGAGTCCGGAAAACAGACAATAATCGCATTGCTAGGTAAGTAAACCAGCTAAAGGTAATTTTTAATTTTATTTTAGCTTCATAGTATATTCATTGCCTGAAATAGTTCTGGATGCAGGAACTGCTTGTCCAAAGGCTCTCTTCCCTCAGAACTTTTGGCTCAGTGGTAAAAGTAATATCTCTCTCTTTCTTTCTTTCTTTCTTTCTTTCTTTCTTTCTTTCGAAAAGCTCTTGCTCTGTATCCCTCAGTGACCTGCATCATTCTGCAGACCAGGCTGACCTTGAATTTGCAGCAGTCCTCCAGCCTCTCCAGTTCTAGTTCTAGGCTTACAGTTGTTTTACCAGTCAAGGCTGGTGGTAATCTAACTGGCTCAGAATATAATATAGCAGAAGCATTAGATCTCTGCTAATGGATCCACCTCTGTAAATTTCAGTACACAGATGTCTACCTTCAGGGTATCTGTTTCTCGTGCCTATAAATCCAACACTAGGATCATAAAGGTAGGAGAATCTGTTCACAAGTGATCTTTAGAAGCCAGTCGGGGCTATGTGAGACCTTGCCTTAAAATTTTGTCTGACTGCAAGTGATCAAGTAGTTAACAGGCATTTGTAAAACAAATAATGTAGGTGCTGGGAGTGAACTACTGTCCTCCAGAAGAATACTCTTGACCATTGAGCTATCTTTTTGGACAGTTCCCCATCTTTTTACAGCTGGCCATGGTGATTGCACTTTTGGAGGCAAAGATGAACTATTTGAGTTTGAGGCCAGCCTGATCTACATAGTGAGTTCTAGGCCAGAAACTGTCAAAAAAAAAAAAAAACCAATAAAACTTTTTTACTAAAAAAGTAGAGACTTGGGGCTGGAGAGATAGATGGTTAAGAGCACTGAA
Source organism: Mus musculus (assembly GCF_000001635.26). Taxonomy (NCBI): domain Eukaryota; kingdom Metazoa; phylum Chordata; class Mammalia; order Rodentia; family Muridae; genus Mus; species Mus musculus. Next base: position 88,314,492 of record NC_000069.6, read on the forward strand.
TGCTCTTCCAGAGAGGTCCTGCGTTCAATTCCCAGCAACCACATGGTGACTCACAGTCATCTGTAGTGGGATCTGATAGCCTCCTCTGGCATGCAGGCATAAATGCAAGCACCACTCGTACATTAAAAAACAAATAAGTAAATTTTATTTAAAAGAAAAATATTGACACTGGATGTGGTGACATGTACCTTTGATCCCAACCCTTAGGAGGTAAAGGCAGACTGATTTTAAAATCAGCCTGGCCTAGAGCAAGTTCCAAGATAGCCAGGGCTATAAAAAGAAACCCTGTCTCAAAAAGCCCAAAATACAAAACTGGATAATAGGAGTAGTTGAAATGGCTCAGGGTAAAGAGACATTTGCCTCCAAGCTTGACCACCTGAATTCAATCGCTGGGATTAATATAGAAGTAGAGAACCTCCAACTCACACACGTGTGCCACTACTACACATAATTAGTTACAACTAAATGTAATTCTTTTTTAAAAAAAAAAGTTGCTAGAGGGGCTGTAGTTACTCTAATTGCTGTTGTAGAGGATCCGTGAGAAACCATTGTGATGGTGTGTACCTATAATCCCAGCACTCATCGGCACCTATAATCCTAGGGCAGGAGGATCTTCGTGAGCCTGAGGCCAGCTTTTACTGCTTAGTGAATTAAAGGCAGCCTGAAATAAAAGTTAAAGCTCTGGTGGGTTTGGGCATTCAAAAGTGACTCCTGGTAAAGAGAAGTACTTGCCAACTTGCCATAAAAGCCTAAAGGACAGAATTTGATCCCCAGATTCTTTGTAAGGGTGGAGGGAGAGAACAGACTCCACAAAGTTAGCCTCTGCTTTCCACGTGTGCGCCCTGGTTGTTCATGTGTGTCTGTAGTAGTGTGGTGTATGTGTATATACTTTATCTTTCCTTAAGGTGGCTTAGTGGTACGAACCTGTCATTCCATCACTGTGTAGACCAAAGTAAGAGGCTATCAACAGCTGAAGGTTATTTTCAGTACATAGGGAGTTCCAGATAGCCTGAGCAACATGAGGCATCTCAAAACAAAACAACCACTCAGGACTCAAAATCTCAGCACTGTAGGAGACTAAGGGAAGAGGATTGATTACTTTTAGTTTGAAGTCAACCTGTGCAAATTACTTCCAGGTCACCTTTTACAACTGAATAAGACTGTCTCAAAAAAAGGGGGGATGGGGAGGTCTGATGGCTCAGTTGGGTACCTGCTTTAAGCCTGAGTTTGATCCCTGGGACCCACATGGTGAATAGAATTGATCCCCATAAGTTGTCTACCTTACATACACAAAATAAATGTAAATAAAAAGCTAACCTTTTGGGTTAATTCTCATCACTAAACAAATACTTGAGAAAGGTTTATTTTGGCTCACAGTTGGGGAGGTTATAGTCTTTTGTTGGTTGATTTTAGTCCTGAAAACCTTTCTATTGGTCCAAAATCAAAAGACTTTATCACTCCAGTAGAACTGCCAATGGGAACAAGACACTAGAATGCGGAGCTTTGGGAGATACTTGAGATCCCAACTCTGTCACCTATCAGGCACTTAGCTCAATTCAAGTGAGTTCTATGCTTGCTCCAGAATGGTTCTAGACATGCATATGTATGCTTAGTTTTTCTCCTGGTTCCCACAAGTTTGCATGAAGGGTGACACTAGGTATCCATATAAGCTGGGTAGTGGTACCTTTAATCCCAGTGCTAGGGAGACAAAGAAGGGTGACTTTCTTGAGTGTAAGGTTGGCTTGCTATACAAAGTGAGTTCCAGAGCAGCCAAGGCTACATAGGAATCCTGTCTCAAAAGACAAGAAAAAAGAAATGCTATCCTGAGCTGGGTGTAGTGCCTTAGGCCTTCAATTCCAACACAGACAGAGGCAGACAGATCTCTGTGAGCCTAGTATACCATCTACATAGTAAACTCCAGGATACCCAAGACTACATAGAGAGATTTGGTCTTGATAAACAAAAAATAGGAGGAGGAGGGAATAAAACCTTCTTTTTTTTTTTTTCGAGACAGGGTTTCTCTGTGTAGCCTTGGCTGTCCTGGAACTCACTTTGTAGACCAGGCTGACCTCGGACTCAGAGATCCGCCTGCCTCTGCCTCCCAAGTTTTGTTTTTTGTTTTTTAAGATTTATTTATTTTATATGAGTATACTGTAGCTGTCTTCAGATACTCCAGAAAAGGGCATCTGATCCTATTACAGATGGTTGTGAGCCACCTTGTGGTTGCTGGGAATTGAACTCGGGACCAGAGGTCCTGAGTTGAGCCATCTCTCCAGCCCAGAATAAAACCTTCTTGGTACTAGTGTACATATGTGACTTGGGAGGTAGAGGGAGCAGGGTGAGAAGTTGGAAACCAAACTGGATTAAATGAGACTATCCCAAAGAAAAGTTTAACATTTATTAGTGGGTCATGTTTATAATCTAGACTGTCTGGAATTCAAAGCTGTACTTAAATTCATAATCCTCCTGCTTCAGCCTCCCATGCTAGAATTGTAGATGTGTGCCTCAAATTATTCTCAGATTCTTGCTTGCTTGACTATGGAATCTTTTAGTATAGTCTGTTTTTTATTACACTTTCTGTGATACACAGGGGGTACATGCATGTGCCGCAGTGTACACAGAGGTTAGATGATGACTTTCTGGAGTGCCTGCTACTTTTTCTTTGGGTTGTCTTAGAATTTTATTGCTGTGAAGAGTTACCATGATCAAGATACCTTATATAAAGGACAACATTTAATTGGGGGTGGCTTAAAATTTCAGAGGTTCAATTCATTATTATCATGGTGGGAAGAACGGCAGAGTCTTGGGAGAAGGAGCTGTGTATTCTACATCTTGACCCAAAAGCAGCCAGAAGGAGACTGACTTCTGAAGGCAGCTAGGAGGGGACTCCTCTGTAAAGCCCACCCCCACAGTGACACACTTCTTCCAATAAGAATACAGCTATTCCATGTATCAAAAGATGGCCTAGTCGGCCATCACTGGAGAGGCCCATTGGACTTGCAAACTTTATATGCCCCAGTACAGGGGAACGCCAGGGCCAAAAAGTGGGAGTGGGGGGGGGGAGTGTATTGGGAACTTTTTGGATAGCATTGGAAATGTAAATGAGGAAAATACCTAATAAAAAAATTAATTCTAAAAAAAAAAAAGAAATAAAACAAACTAAAGATTTAAAAAAAAAAAGAAAAAGAATACAGCTATTCCACCAGGCGTGGTGGCGCAAGTCTTCAATCCCAGCACTTGGGAGGCAGAGGCAGGCGGATTTCTGAGTTCGAGGCTAGCTTGATCTACAAAGTGAGGTTCAGGACAGCCAGGGCTACACAGAGAAACCCTGTCTCAAAATACAAAACAAACAAAAAAAGAATACAGCTATTCCAACAAGGACACACACCACTAATACTATCACTCCCTTCAGGCCAAGGATTCAGACACATGAGTATGGAGGCCAAACCTGTTCAAACCACTACATACGTATTGAACTCAGTACTTCAGGCTTGTGTGGCAAGCATGGTACTTACTACCTGCTGAACCATCCCATGGCCCTGTTTGGTATAATTCGACTTATTGGTGTTCAGACTCAACTGAGTTATGTGTGGGAATTCGTTATCCAGATTTTATTATCTAAAAATTACACTTGAATTCAGCTATGACTGGTTGCTGTGTGCCTGTGCATGTGTTTCATTACTAAAGCCAAATTTCAGAAACTTGGCCTGTATGCATTTATAACTTTCCTACCAGTCAGTTCAGACCTCTCAGTGATTCTAATAATGTATTTTAGTCTACTCTAACCACAGACTGTGGACCACTAGATGAGTAAAAGCATCTGAAGTCACATCCTCCATCTTTCCACTCAATAGAGCCTGTGGGGCACGGATAGTCAGCCGACCTGAGGAACTGAGAGAAGATGATGTTGGTACAGGGGCAGGCTTATTGGAAATCAAGAAGATTGGAGATGAGTACTTTACATTCATCACTGACTGCAAAGACCCAAAGGCCTGCACCATTCTTCTTAGAGGAGCCAGCAAAGAGATACTCTCGGTGAGTGAGCCTTGGCAGTGTGACCAAGGGGAGGACATTGTTCCATCCTAGAATTGTCAGCTTAAGAAATTTAATGTGTCGACTTTAAAAGGAAAAGATGTAGTTTAGCAGTTTTATTTTCAGTCCATGCTCATTGGCCTGTAGCTGCATGTCTACACAGACGTGTGAAGGAGCAGAATCAGTCATGGTGAAGAGGCCAATGGGAGCAATGAGTGCCAGGTTCTGCCCCTAGTGCCATTTCATCAAGGCCTGGTGGTGGACCAGAAGGATGGGTTATTCTACATACAGAGTATGAGGCCAGACTCAGCTTAAAGGAAGGAGGCGTGGAAGACAGGCACAATCTAGAAACAGCTGGATGTTGGAAGCATGGTATGGCAGCTCATTCTTGTGATCCCATCTGAGGCAGAAACATCATACAAGTTTGAAAGTGTGAAGGGACAAGGGCAGGCTTATTGGAAATCAATACGCCAGTCTTTAAAAAGCAAAAACACCCCTAACCCTAACCCTGGAGAGATGGCTCAGAGGTTAAGAGCACCGACTCCTCTTCCAGGGGTCCTGAGTTCAATTCCCAGCAACCACATTGTGGCTTACAATCATCTGTAATGGGATCTTATGTCCTCTTCTGGTGTGTCAGAAGATAGAGACAGTGTACTCACATGCATAAAGTAAATCTTTTTTTTAAAAAACAACTATAAGAAATGAAAACAGGGCCAGGCGTGGTGGCGCACGCCTTTAATCCCAGCACTGGGAGGCAGAGGCAGGCAGATTTCTGAGTTCAAGGCCAGCCTGGTCTACAAAGTGAGTTTCAGGACAGCCAGGGCTATACAGAGAAACCCTGCCTCAAAAAACCAAAAAAGAAATGATGAAAACAGGCCAGATAATGGTAGTGAATGCCTCTAACCCCAGCATTCTGGAGACAGAGACGGGTGGTTCTCTGAGTTTGAAGCAAGCCTGCTCTACAAAAGTTGTGGCCAGCAGAGGATATATAGGGAGACCTTGTCTCAAAACAAAATGAAAACAACTGGAGTGGGAGAGAGGCTCAGTGGTGAGATCACTCATTGGTCTTCCAGGGAATTCTCTGGCCCCCAAGGGTACCAAACATACACAATTGTACTTGTAAACTCATGCAGACACACACAATAATTGTTATCTTTAGAAAATAAGAAAAGAATAAAGGACAAAGGCTGGCTATGATGGTGTACTCCTTTAATTTCAGCACTCAGGAGGTAGAAGCAGGTGGATGTTTGTGGGGTTTGTTCAAGGCCATCCTGGTCTACTTGACTAAATCCAGGCCAGCAAGGGTGTATGTGTGGCTGGTCCTCACTTTGGTGTCTCAGTGTGACCTCATATGGGTGGTAGCCTGTATGTACTCCATTGTGACTCCAGTTAAGCCACAGACCGAGCATTGCTGCTCCTCCCCCTGTCTATCCTCCCTCTACTATCAGGGTCCCAGGAATCAAACTTAGGTGATCCAGCTTGTTAGTTAACAAGAGCCTTGAACCACTAAGCCATTGTTGTAGCCTGCTTAAATTGAAATTATAACCCTATCCCTATTCCCAAGGGGAGTGACTTATCCTGGATATGTAGCTGTTAAGCAGAGGACAGTTTGCAGTACACATACAGTCTGCTGGGTGGCACAACTAGGAAGGAAGGGAAAGATAAAATTTGTTTCTCTTTGGTGTAATACATAAAGACCTAACTCATAATTGAGGTATGACATCCCCTAACCCTCTTGCAGGGCCCCTCCTGTGCTCACATTCCTGAGGTAGAATGTGAACATCACTTCTGCCCCTCTCCAGGAGAGGTCACAAGGATCTTCCTAGTTGCCCTCTTTTTGTGGTTTGCTAAAAGCTTGACAGTCAGGAAATCCTTTGCCTCTGATTTCTCTCTGAATCACTGAGCTGACTATACACCATTTCTCTGCTTCCCCAAGGAAGTAGAACGCAACCTCCAGGATGCCATGCAAGTGTGCCGCAATGTTCTACTGGACCCTCAGCTGGTGCCTGGTGGTGGAGCCTCTGAGATGGCTGTGGCTCATGCCTTGACAGAAAAATCTAAGGCCATGACTGGTGTGGAACAATGGCCATATAGAGCTGTGGCCCAGGCGTTAGAGGTCATCCCTCGGACCTTGATCCAGAATTGTGGGGCCAGTACCATTCGTCTGCTTACCTCCCTTCGGGTGAGTTCTTTTCTACACTCATGCCTTGCCGAGGTAAGGCAAGCTGGTTTTATCCTAAGGAAAAAACTGTGTTTCTGACAGTTTGTGATTATTCGCACATATGCTTCTGTTCATGCACACATTTGCATGGGTGTGGGTTGGAGTGTAGGCCAGAGGTCAGCCTTCAGTGTTCTTCCTCAGCAGCTCGTTTCTTCAAAAGTCTTGTAGTCTGCCTTGTTGGCTGTCAGTTTTTAGTGGTTTGGTTTTGTCCATTCTCTGACACAAGCAAGCTTTATTGTACTCCCTACTTGTGTATGTTCCACCTGCAGGCCAAGCACACACAGGAGAGTTGTGAGACCTGGGGTGTGAATGGTGAGACTGGTACCTTGGTGGACATGAAAGAGCTGGGTATTTGGGAGCCATTGGCTGTGAAGCTACAAACGTACAAAACAGCAGTAGAGGTAAGACACCATATGTTGTTTCTGTCCAGATAACCAGCTTCTGAGCTTTGTCTAAAAGGAAGGGCCAAGTATTCCCCAAAGATGTCCCAAGGAATTCCATTTCCCTACTTAGCTTTGGCTTATACAAAAGCAGTGTAACGGGATGAGTTATATCCCTTGCTTAGGTAGAACTTCATTGTTCATTCAAGACTCTGGAAAGGAAGATTCCAGATAAAATGGTAATTCTGTGGGAGGAGCTAGGAGAAGGCTAAAAGAAAACAGTGTCTTTCCCTTCTCTGCTGACCTGTTTTTCTCTTAGACTGCAGTTCTGCTTCTGCGGATTGATGACATTGTCTCTGGCCACAAGAAGAAGGGTGATGACCAGAACCGGCAAACTGGTGCTCCAGATGCTGGCCAGGAGTGAGTGCTGAGCACGGTGACTTCCATGCACAGAACCAGCAGTCTCCCCTTTCCTGAGCCAGAGTTCCAGGAACACTGTGGACATCTTTGTTTGCGAAGGATCAGGTTGAGGGGCAGCCCCCAGTCTGTCCCATCTCAGTTTGCAAAAAGCACTGACACGTATCTCTTCTATTGTAAGCTTTCCATTTAGTTTGCTTCCAATGATTAAATCTAAGTCATTTGAGACCGTTGTCATGTGTTTTTCAACCTTGGGTCACATCTCTGCCTCCTAGCAATGCAAGAGGAGGTAGAAAACCGTACTGGGAGCAAAGGAGAGAAGTCACTATTTGCTGACACACACCCTCCCTCTCCTACCCCCCACCCCCTTTAAGACAAGGTCTCAACTGTGTGTGTAGATCTGAGCGTGGTGTTTCTACTGCCTCTGCCTCCAGGGTGCTCTGAGTGCTGGTATCAGATTTAAAATGGAGTGCTCCACCACACCTTGCTTGGATAAGTTTTAAATTAAGCTAATCCTTCATAGGTGTGCCTTGAAACACACTCCCCACAGCTCATTCTGCCCACACTAACCGTCACAGCTAAATAGCCAGTAGGACACTAGCCTGTGCTGTGCTTGTCTCAAAAGACAAAATATATAGAGTTGGTGAGGTTGCTCAGTGGGCAAAAATGCTTGCAATTAAAGCCAATGGCATTCATTCAGTCCTCAGTTCCCATTGTGGATGGAGAAAGAAAAGAGGTTCCCAAAAGTTGTCCACATTGACCTCAGTGTCCACAGGGTGGCACATGCACCTACATTGGCAGACATGACCCTAAAGCCAAGGAGCAAGGGAGCCCAGCATTCAGGAAGCTGAGGTAGGAGGATTCTCCTGGGTCCAAGGCCAGACTGGACTACAAAGAAATGCCCTGTCTCACTGCATAAGAGCTTTTGCTCTTCCCAGAAGAAGCAAGTTCAATTCCTAGCATCTACATTTGGTAGCTCATTCTTAACTCCAGTTCCAGGGGATCCAAAGTCCCTCTTTAGCCTCCTTAGTTACTCCCACACATGCATACACACATAAATATCAGATCCTAGCCTGGTCTATATAGCCTAGTCCAGGCTAGCCAGGGCTACATAGGATTTTTTTTCCATAGGACCTATGATTTCAGTTTAGTAATTGCCATTATATGGAAACGAGTTCTCAAACAGGTGAATATAATTGATAAATCTCAGAGGTGAATATGATCTAGCATGTAAGAGCCAGGCATGTTGGTGTATACCTTTAATCTCAGCACATGGCTAAATTGATAAAGAGTTCCAGGACTACACAGAGAAACCCAGTCTCCAAGTGTGTGTGTGTGTGTATTGCAGGGTATTGCAGAGATAGCTCAGTGCTCTTCCAAAGGACCCATATTCAGTTCCCAACACCCACTGTACCTTACAGTTCCAAGGAATCGGATACCATCTTCTGGTTTCTTTTTAAGTTTAATAATATACTGGTTTCTCTTTCCTCAATTCCTATCACTTTGTTCTTCACAAAATAATTTGTAATCCCAGCAATTAGAAGGCTGAGTCACATATAAAACCTGGTTTCAAGAACAAAAACTGGCTCTTAATCTTGCCTCTCTCTTGCCTCTGCCCTCTTGCTCCCCCTCTCTCCCCATTACCTTACCCCCTTCCTCCATGTGGTCATGGATGCCTCTACTTCTCTCTCTCTGCCTTTCTCTGCCTCTACTACCCTCTTAACTCCCCTCCCCATGCACTGAATAAACTATACTAAAAAAAAAAAAAGAAAAAGAACAAAAACTGGCCTAGGTGGAGTCATGCCTGTAATCCCAGCACTCTGGAGGCAGCAGCAGGCAGATCTCTGAAAGGACAGCCTGGTCTACAGAACAAGTTCCGAATAGTCAGGGCTGGGCTATGCAGAGACCCTTGTCTCTAGGTTAGAACCTAGTGTCTAGGTTGCGTGTATAAGCTCTGTCAAAGCACTTGCTTAACATTATCATGTAAGTAATCCTGATTCTTTTTTTTTAACAAGGTCTTCTATGTAGCCCTGGTTAGCTAGGATTAAAGGCTTGTGCCAGAACACCTGGTTCAAATTTGTACTGTGCATTAGTCTAACAGATTTAAGTTGGAGATGGAGAAAATGCTCAGTAATGAAGAGCACTGACTTCTTCCAGAGGACCCAAGGTTTGATTCCCATCATCTCCATGGTAGCTCACAGCCATCTGTAACTCCAGCCTCAGAGGATCTGACATCCTCTTCTGGTCTCTGAGGACACCAGACACAGACAGACATACAGGCAAAATACTTTACATGTTAAGATTTTAGGAAAAACAGGCTGGTTGTGGTGCTCATGCCTTTAATTCCAGCAGAGGAGGTAGAGGCAGGCAGGTGGATCTTTAATAGTTCAAGGCCGGCCTGGTATGTATAAAGAGTTCCTGGACAGCCAGTCCCTGCCTACTTGGTAATCTAATAAATGAAATGCATTTACCTGCTGAACATCTCATGCCCCAGACCTTGAATTTCTGGTCTTCCTCTTCTCACCTCTTGGCTGGAATTAGGGTGTCTTGGTCCCCTTGTAGAAACAAGCCTCCATTCCTGTTTGGTTCTGTTTTCTGAGACTACCATACCTAAGGATTCTTTTATTATTCTTTTACTTTTTTTGTTTGTGTTTTTGTCTTTGTTTTTTCAAGACAGGGTTTCTCTGTGTAACCCTGGTGTCCTAGCACTCACTTTTCTCAAACTCAGAAATCCGCCTGCCTCTGCCTCCCAAGTGCTGTGATCAAAGGTGTGCGCCACCACCGCCCGGCATTCTTTTACATTTTACTGCACTTGTTTTATGTGAGCAATGCACAGAATGCATGTGTAAATCAGGTTACAGCTTCTGGCAATTATTTTTCTCCTTCTACCGCGTTGGTCCTGAATATATATCCAACTCATGTTCAGTTTAGAGCAAATGCTGAGGCATCTTGCTGACCCCCAAGGGTTCTTTTATATCCAATTCCTCTCTATATCTTTCCTTTTTTGTTTTGAAGATTTTTTTTTATTATTATATCTAAGTACACTGTAGCTGTCTTTAGCTGCACCAGAAGAGGACGTCAGGTCTCATTACGGATGGTTGTGAGCCACCATGTGGTTGGTGGGATTTGAACTCAGGACCTTCGGAAAAGCAGTCAGTGCTCTTAACCACTGAGCCATCTCTCCAGCCCTCTCTATATCTTTCTAGCACAGAGCAGTAACATACAAATTACTCTGTTAAATTGTGTGGAAATTTTAATCTGGGTTTATTCACCAGAGGTGATGTAGGTGGGGCCGGTAGGGTGTCTGCAGTAAGGTAGGAGTATGTTTGCACAGCTAGTCTAGGATGCCTAGGCCAACCTGTTGATGATAAAATACCTGTTCACCTTGAGCTTTCGGGAGGCTATTCCAACTTAAACAGATCTGGGTTAATAGAAGCGGCCCCTTTAAGAACTTTGTTGGCCCGCCCTCAAAAGGGATCAGCAGGAAAGGAGTCATGTGACTCTGAGGCTCTTCCGCTGAGTTTAACTAGCTGTGGCTGTATGTTTCGCTGTTGGGGACCTCACTGGGGCTGGGTCCCCTGTGCCCCTACCCCATGGCTCCTTTTGAGTCTACTTGTGTGTTCAGCTCCATTTGGCCTGCAGGGAGAAGAGACTCGCCAGGTAAGGGCTCTGGAACTGAAGTTATAGATGTTTCCGGAAATCCTACCTTTCTAGGATGACCGGAATCTGGGACAACAGAGGGGTGGAAGGTGGATGCAAGAGAGATAACAACCCAGAGAGCTCAGTGTGGAGTCACGAGTGATTGGAAGAATTGTGGAGGGGTCAGGCATGACTGCGTCCTGCTTTCTGACGATGTCTGAGCCATGGCTCAGCCATTGTAGCCCAGGAACAGGCAAGTTTGGGGACTTAAAAGCCTTGTTAGCTCTGAGCCCTCTGAGTAATCCTGGATCCACCCTATGTTCTCAACCCTACATCTGCCCCTGATTCCAAGTTCCCCTCAGTTTCTACATTTCCCTCTTGCCTGGTCCTCAAGAGCCCTTGCATTGCCCAGGTCCTGTCCTCCACCTACAAGCTGCAGCTTTGCCTGTGAGCATACCTGATCTTGCTCCTTCCGCCCCACTACCCCGTGTTCCAGGTATCTATGGAGGTTATTTCCGGCTGGCCAAATCCACAGAACCTGCTTCATATTCGGGCAGTGGGCAGCAACTCCACCCTGCACTATGTGTGGAGCAGCCTGGGGCCTCCAGCTGTGGTGCTGGTGGCCACTAACACCACTCAGAGTGTCCTGAGTGTCAACTGGAGTCTCCTGCTGTCTCCCGATCCTGCTGGGGCCCTGATGGTGCTCCCCAAGAGCAGCATACAGTTTTCTTCTGCTCTCGTCTTCACCAGGGTGAGGGTCTGAAGGAGCCCAGAGAGAAGATCACAAGAAGAGAGTCCATCCTACCCCCAGGGCGAGGGACGGGTTTAGCCCAGGGTGGGTGAAGTGAATGCAGTTTTGGGTGGGGTGACTGGGAGGGATATTCAAGAGAAAGCCAGAGGGAGGCAAGCCTCTTCCACTCTACCCTGTCCCCAGCTGCTTGAGTTTGACAGCACCAATGCGTCCGAGGGGGCACAGCCTCCAGGAAAGCCATACCCTCCGTACTCCTTGGCCAAGTTCTCCTGGAACAATATCACCAACTCATTGGATCTTGCCAACCTGAGTGCCGATTTTCAAGGCCGCCCTGTAGATGATCCTACTGGAGCATTCGCCAATGGCAGCCTGACCTTCAAGGTGAGGCTATGGGGAAGGAACTGGAAATGACTGATGAGGGTGGGAGTATCTGTCCCTCAAGCTCCATTCTCCCCACATGGCTTCCTTCTCCTTCCAAGGTCCAAGCCTTTTCTAGATCTGGTCGACCTGCTCAGCCCCCTCGCCTCCTGCACACAGCAGATGTCTGCCAGTTAGAAGTGGCCCTGGTTGGAGCTTCTCCTCGTGGAAACCATTCCCTATTTGGTCTAGAGGTAGCCACCTTGGGACAGGGCCCTGACTGCCCCTCAGTGAACGAACGGAACTCCATCGATGATGAATATGCACCTGCCGTCTTCCAGGTCAGGTCACCAGTGCGAGATAGATGGGTGGGAATGTAAAGTGGGATCCCGCTAGCAGCCCAGAAAACCCACCAACCACTTATTGTTAAAAAAGACTGTGTGTTTGGGTTTTTGAAGGATTTCTTTTCATTTTATGTGCATGTATGTCTGTGAAGGTGCCAAATCCCCCGGAACTAGAGCTACAGTCAGTTGTGAGCCACCGTGAGGGTGCTGGGAATTGAACCCAGGTCCTCTGGAAGTACAGCCAGTGCTCTTAACTGCTAAGCCATCTCTCCAGCCCCAGAAGACTTGTTTTTTATGTGTGTGTATTTGGGTGCATGTGCATACAGGTTCCTATGGAGGCAAGAAGAGGGTATCAGGTACCCTGGAGCTGGAATTACAAATAGCTGTAAGCCTCCTGGTATGGGTGCTGGGAACTGAATTTGGATTTTCTACAAGAGCAGCAAGTTCTCAGCACTGAGCCATCCCTAAAGCCACCACAACACCCATTTTTAAAAGGGTTTTCTGTTTGTTTGTTGAGACAAGGTCTCCCTAAGTATCCCTGGCTGGCTGACCTAGAACTCTTGCTATGGAGACCAGGCTGTCCTTGAACTCAGAAAGGTTCATCAGCCTCCTGAGAGGTGGGATTAAATGCACGCACTGCCACATCTGGTCCGGGTTTCTTTTTTCTTTCTTTTTTTTTTTTCTTTTTTTTTTCTGGTTTTTCGAGACAGGGTTTCTCTGTATAGCCCTGACTGTCCTGGAACTCACTCTATAGACGAGGCTGGCCTCAAACTCAGAAATCCGCCTGCCTCTGCCTACCGAGTGCTGGGATTAAAGGCGTGCGCCATCACGCCTGGCTATGGTCCGGATTTCTTATTTAACAACACTTTTCTCTGGCTCCTTTTAGTATGGGGTTGCACTAGTCTATTGCCTGCCATCTGTGCCCTCCAAGGAAGCAGACAAAACCAGTGCTTCCAAGATCTTCAGCTGGGATGCTCCTTAACCCGGGGCCCAGAGGGAGCGAGCGCTGAACGGCTGCAGCTCCGTTCATGTCAGTTTCTCTCTGTAGAGGAGAGACTGGACCTCCTACATCTAGCATGTCATTTCTACAACTACACTTAGTACTGAGGACTCTTGGTGACTTAGTGCCTGTACTGCTGATATGCCTTCTGGGAGAGCTGGGGAAGCAGAGGTGTTGGTACAGGTTGGTCCTCCTCACCCTGCCTCCTTTGCTTGTCTCTCCAGCTGAACCAGCTGTTATGGGGCTCTTCTCCATCTGGCTTCATGCAATGGCGACCAGTGGCTTTCTCTGAGGAGGAGCGGGCCCGAGAATCAGCCCTCCCCTGCCAGGCTTCCACTCTTCACTCCACCTTGGCATCTTCTCTCCCTCATTCACCAATTGTTCAAGCCTTCTTCGGGTCCCAGAACAACTTCTGTGCCTTCAATCTGACCTTTGGGGCTCCCACGGGCCCTGGCTACTGGGACCAATACTACCTTTGCTGGTAAGAACTAAGGGTTTGGTCAAAGTGGAGAAAGGCTGAGCCGCTCAGCCTGCCTTCCTAAGCTTGCTTTTTAAACCCTCTTGCTCTAGGTCAATGCTTCTGGGCATGGGCTTCCCTCCGGTGGATATCTTCTCTCCACTAGTCCTCGGAATCATGGCGGTAGCCCTGGGAGCCCCAGGACTCATGTTCCTGGGGGGAGGCCTATTTCTGCTGCTGCGCCACAGGCGGTATTCTGAGTACCAGTCCATAAACTGAAACCCACTCTCCAGAGGGAAGGGCAGTGTCTCAGACTGTCGGAGGGTGGGGGGCCCAGGGTCATGATCTGCTTTTCTGCAGAACCTCAGAAGCCAGCCTCAACCTACTGGGGTGCTCCCAGTAAGTTGTCCTTCCAAACCCACGGAGAGGCCACGCTCACGGGTTCCCAAACTCCCGTTTCCTGTGGATGAAACTTGAAGGCCTACATGAGTGACTGTTGGCTGCCCTAAGGGGCATGAAATAGACATTTCCCCCATACAAGATTTCCAGTCTCTCTTATTTTTAAATGAGATGTATGTATTTTATTATGTATTTGTGAGTCTTTTGTTTGTATGGATGTGCAGTGTGGGATGGGGGAGGGCACTAGATCCCATGGAACTGTAACCCACCAGGTGGGTCCAGGGAACTGAACCAGAGTCCTCTGCAAGAGCAGCAAGTACTCTGACTGGCTGAGCCAGCTCTCCAGCCTAGATCCAATCTCTTAATGTGTGAGTGCTGTTGGGCTGGTTTGGGACGGTTTCAACAAACAGGAAGACAGAGAGAGGCTTGGAAGGCAGTTAGTTTCTCTTTGAGGGCCCGATTCTCCCCAGTCCTCCTTTGTACCCCTTGATGCTAGGAGGTAACTTGTGCCTGAGGGTGGGGGTGGGGGAGGAGCAGAATGAACGAGCCACAGGAGCCTGGCAGTGATTTATTACATACTCACAGCTATATGCTGGGCTGAGGGCGCTCTGCCTTCCTAGCCACCATGTGAGTTCACACCCAGTTCTTTTGGAGATTTTAGCTCTGTGCCCCGCCCCCTGAGAGTGGGACTCCTTGGAAGTTTGAATAGTGGAATGTTACAGAGACCCGTGTAGGTTGGGACAGGAAAGACAACAGCTACATATAACAGTCTTGACTGAGGCAAAAGAGTCTTGAGGCCAGTGGTAGCGGGTCCAGAACCAGGCCCCCTAGAAAGGTCTTCACCAACTATCTGACATGACATCAACTTCTACCCTCGGGCTAAGGCAGGTTTTCCTTCTCCTTGGCGCTCACTGGCACAGACAGTTCAGGGTGGGCTGTGGCTCTGCACTCCTGACCCACAGGAAGCTAGGGAGTGAGATGACCATCCCGCCATAGCACCTGTGCCATGGTGGGAAGCTGCCCAAGAAGGAAGTGTGCTTCTCCAGTCTCGACCTTGGGCTCTCATCCTCTGGGTTTGTAAAGCAGCGGCTAGGAGAGAGTAAGGGTATTTGGGGCCCCAGTGGGGAAGTAGCAAGGTTCCTCGCATCAAAGGTCCATTGCCTGGGCAAAGGCCAGGCCTACAACTGTTCCAGGGAAGTGCCGAAAGCCCCCTGTGCAGCTCTAGGTGGCTCAGCCCCATGAGCGGGGCCTGTAGTCGGAAACAGACCGAGCATGGTCAGGGTAGTCCAAGCGGCTCTCGGAGGCAGTGAGCATGCGCTCTGGCTCCACCACAAACATGTAATAGAGGTTCCACACCAGCATGGCCAAGAGTGGCAGGAAAGTCAGGCCATAGCCAAAGCCTCGGAAGGAGCGGCCCACAGCAAAGGTCAACCAGTATATCAGCCTGTGGAAACAGAACAAGAGTCAAGAGCGGACAGTGAGAGACTAGACGGGAAGGGTTGCCAGCGCCGATACTACTCCAAACACCCACCCAGTTTATATGTATGTCCCTGATATCTGCTTTCCCACATCTCTCTGAGGTGAGACTCTCTCTCTTTTTTTCCCCCCGAGACAGGGTTTCTCTGTGAAGCCCTGGCTGTCCTGGAACTCACTCTGTAGACCAGGCTGGCCTCGAACTCAGAAATCCGCCTGCCTCTGCCTCCTGAGTGCTGGGATTAAAGGCGTGCACCATCACTGCCCCGCTGAAGTGAGACTCTTATTCCGGTCTTCTACTTACTATTTAAAATTTAAGTTGGCAAAACTTAATTTCATGATTAATTAAATTACAATTGAATGTTCATTTATGTGATGGAGAGTGAATTGAGGATTCAACTTTGATATTGTCTCCCCCTTTTCTATTTCCCACCTTCTCCTCAGCCCCCACCCTAGGCATCCAGTGCTACAGTTTCTTGAGTCATCTGTTTTGGAGATACTGACAAAAAGTAATGTGTGGTGGTTCAGGGCTTCACAGAGCTAAGCTATACCACCAGCTCCCCTAGACCTGCCTTCATCCTCCCAAGTGAAGGGGTTAACAGGGCCTCTACCAGCAGTGCTACCCCAGTAACTGAACAGCATCCCTAACCCGGTGTCTCCCCTTACTCTCAGCTGTTTTGCTTGTTACTTTTTAGTTAGTATTTGAGTCAGAGTCTCACTATGTTGCCCTGGAATGGCAACATGTGTGTGTGTGTGTGGGGGGGGGGTCCTCCTGCCTGAATACAGCACTACCGGGGACCCCAGGCCTGCACACCAGGCTCCATTCTAATTCTTAGCTCCACTGTGTCCTGTATTTACCCTTTGCAGATAAAGAAACCAAGATCCTGCTAGGTGTGGTGTCACAGGCTTTTAATCCTAGCACTCAGGAATCAAAGGCAGGCAGATCTGTGAGGCTGAGGCCATCCTGCTCTACACAGTGTGTTCTTTCCAGGACAGCCAGGGTTATGTAAAGTCCCTGTCCCAATACAAAACAAAACAAAAAGCTCACTTTCAATATTCAGTAGTCTGAGGCCGGAAGATTGCTGAGAGTTTGAGAGGAGACTGATTGACATATTTTCAGGCCACTGTGGGTCTGATTGAGATCCTGTCTCAATGAGATAAAATAAAATTCATTGGGGGCTGGAGAGATGGCTCAGTGGTTAAGAGCAGTGACAGCTCTTCCAGAGGTCATGAGTTCAAATCCCAGCAACTACATAGTGGCTCACAACCACCCATAATAAGATCTGATGCCCTCTTCTGGAGTGTCTGACAACAGCTACAGTGTACTTATATACAGTTAATAAATAAATTTTAAAAAAATAAATAAAATTTATTGATGACTTCAAATCATATAAAAAAAGGGGGATGGGGGTAGGGGAAGGAGACCTCAGTGAGAGTTAACTGGCCTCTGGATGGAGAGGCCAGTGCTCTTAACCAAGGCTCTACTCGCACCCAGAGAGCAATGGTATCAGAGCCATTCAGCCACTAGAGGGGGCTGTTTAAGTGCAGGAACTGGCCTCACGAAGGTCAGGGTAGGGGCAATCCATTCACTTCTCTTTCTCTCTTTCTTTCTTTCTTTCTTTCTTTCTTTCTTTCTTTCTTTCTTTCTTTCTTTCTTTCTTTCTTTCTCTTTAAAGATTTATTTATTTATTATATGTAACTACACTGTAGCTGTCTTCAGTCACTCCAAAAGAGGGCACCAGATCTCGTTAGGATGGTTGTGAGACACCATGTGGTTGCTGGGATTTGAACTCTGGACCTTCGGAAGAGCAGTCAGGTGCTCTTACCCACTGAGCCATCTCACCAGCCCCTCTTTCTTTCTCTCTCTCTCTCTCTCTCTCTCTCTCTCTCTCTCTCTCTCTCTCCCTCCCTCCCTCCCTCCCTCCCTCCCTCCCTCCCTCCCTTCCTTCTTTCCTTTCTTTTCTTTCTTTTTTTTTTTTTTTTTGATTGTTTGTTTCGAGACAGGGTTTCTCCGTGTAGCCCTGGCTGTCCTGGAACTCACTCTGTAGACCAGGCTGGCCTCGAACTAAGAAATCCGCCTGCCTCTGTCTCCCAAATTCTGGGATTAAAGGCGTGCACCACCACGCCCAGTTAGAGGCCAATTCTTAAAGCTATTTGGATGGAGAGTTTCAGAGTAAAGTAGCTTCAGTGAACACACTAAATGACAAATGAGGTTAGAGTACGCAAGGCAATGGATTCAACACTATACTAAAAAAAAGTCAAAAGCTCCCCATTGCCATGGCTCTGAGACCAACTGCTACCCAGTGTAGCTCAACAGACAGCAAGCTCATCACTGCCTGGTGCACATCCAGAAACACCCCACCCCGACTCCCATCCCCGACCTCAGGTTTGCAGACCTTCAGCTCCCTGGAGGATCTGGAATCATGTCTTCCTCATGCCTACCCCAGCCATGGCCACCCCAGCCCCCGCCCGACTCACCGAGATATGGCAAAGAGACCGGTGAGCAGCGGGAGCAGCTTGAGGGTGTCCTGGGGCAGATAGGTGGAAAGCACAGCCAGGTTAAAGAAGTAGAGGATGAAGAGCTGCACAGACTGGGCCACGTACTGCCGGTGGATCTCCACTTCCCGCCTCGGCTCGCCGAAGGGCCGAAGCGCAGAAAAGCACAATAGGCTCAGCCCGTACACAAGGAGCCCTATCAAGAGGGTAAGCACATGGGATCAGAAAAGGCAGGAAGGTTGGGATGGGTTTCCCAGAAGATAGCTCTTTGGGTCGGGGCTACAGAGTGGACACAAGAGCTCCCTGGAGGAGAGGACAGAGAGTGGCAGGTTCAGGATACCCTGAGTGGTTCCAGCAGAATGAAGAGAAACCACCCAGTCGAAAGCTCTGTAATCCACTTCCCAGGTAGCCCTTCTCCACGGGGCCAGACTCACCGAGTACGATGGGAAAGGTGGCAAAGACCCCACAGCGAAGGGTGTAAACCAAGCGGGAGCTCATGGTGGGCAGCCTCGGGGCATCGAAAGGCAGGAAGGCGTATGCTCCGTACAGCAGACAGGGGAAGAAGATGAGGGCCGCCACCACCGAGGCGACAGCTCTCAGTGCCTCACGACCTCCACAGCTTCCACAGCCCCCGCAGGACCGGCCAGGGGGTCTCACCACGGCCTCAGCCCACTTGCGCTCTGGGGGCTCAGGGTGGCTGAGTCGAGCTGGCAGGAAATTCCTGAGCTCGCCTGGTCCAGCGTCGCGATGCAGGATGCGCTCCTCCTGTGGCTTCCGCTCGATGCACTGTAGATCAATGGGCACGAAGGCCCTAACTGTCTTCTCGGGGAGCAGGTTGGCATCCTCTTTGAATGGCTCCTCCGACTTAGTAGGTGCCTCTGACTCTAGGGGCTCTGGTTCAATATCTCGCCAGCCCGGGGGATCCGGAAGTGGGGCGCTAGGATGGGGGTCAGTTCCCCAGGGTAAAGTGGCAGCCTCACTTATTGTGCTGTCTGGACCATCCTCAGGCCCCTCTCTGACTATAGGAGACCCTACTGAAGACCCCACTCTGAGCGACTCAGTTCCAGGGGACTCAGTCCCACCTTCTTCCTCTGACTGCAGGACTAAAGCCTGCGGTGGGCTCTTCTCTGGAGTCTCGGGTTCCTTCATGTCCAGCAGGGCCAGTGTCTCCGGTTCTGTCATTGTGAGGCTTCAGTTCCGAGGGCTACCACAGAACGATGTCATCCTATAGGCAGTGGGAGAAGTTCTGTGAGAATACCTAGTCTTCTGGCCCCAGGACAGTTTCTCAGACCTAGAACTCCCCAGAGAAGCTGGCCTCATGGGACTCTAGGGAGAACACTGTGGGGAGGAAGGTGTTGAAACAGAGAGGCGGGCGGGCAGCAGAGGAGCGAAATGGAGGATCCCTTTCAAAATAAATGTCATCCAGCAGGACAAGGGTGAGTCAGGGGGCACAAGCAGAGGCAGGTGTGGCCTGTCTATACCCACACCTGCCTTCTACTCTCTCCACTAAAACTCCCGGATTTTTGGCCACCCTGGCTTTGGAATGGGAGGCTGAGGTGTCTAGGACTAGGCGGAGTTTCTCTACAGCCAAGGGTCACCCTATAGATAGAGAAATTGGCCCTTCCCCCTTCCTTCCACCTGCCCTTTGACCTGCAGGTCCCTCCAGGAACTCGACACCAGATCTCGGTTCCTCAGTCTCCATTCCAGGAGTCGGTCATTTTCTGAACTCTCCCATTGCCAGTCTCACCCGATTCAGCTGGGCTGGGCTCCACTCAGACTCCCAGCTCTAGTGTGGCCGTTCCCAAGCCTTCCTCTTGTTTCCTCCCCTGCCACCCTCCAGCTCACAGCTTCTGGATTGGGCTCCCTTCGTTCACCTCTTGGGCCCCTCCTACCCCTGCCCTTTGGATCCATGATACCCTCTTACTTTCCATCTGCAAAGAGGCGGAGGATCTCCGGAAAGGAGCTGCCTAGCTCCTGGCTGGCTCTGCAAGTATTTCCCAGTTTCCCTCCCTTGCCTGTGTCTCCAAACCTGTCTGACCAGAGCGGGTGGGGCCCAGATTAAAGGCGCAGGCCCTGCCCTACAGAATCTGCCTACTGGAAGGACTCTACAGGAGGACGTCATCCTTTTTGAAAGTAAGGGTGCAGCTGGGCACAGAGGTGTGGACTTAATGTATTCTGGGATCTGTAAGAGCTTCCAGCTCAGGGAAGCATCAGGGTATAAAAGTGGGTTTGTGTATCAAAGGGTGCTCAGAGTAAATTGGCTAAAAGATGACACTGCAAGTTTGTTCATCCAGTAAATGTTTATTGGGTATCTATTATTAATGAGGCGCTATTTCTGTGGTGGTACAAGCCTTTAATCCCAGCACATGAGGCAGAGGCAGGCAGATTTCTGAGTCTGAAGCCAGGCTGGTCCAGCAGCCAGAGTTATGTAGAGACTCTCTCTCTCTCTCTCTCTCTCTCTCTCACACACACACACACACACACACACACACACACACTCCAACAAACAAAAAAAGTGCTAGTCTAGGCACATGTACAGAAAAGAACAAAGTGACAAGGTTTCTAGCTGTTCAGGTAACCAACATTAAAGTTCACACCAAATCAGTAGTAGAATTTCAGTAGTGAGAGCCTCTTTAGGGTGACTGAAGCTGAAACCCAGTGGAAGTTCCCTGTAGAGGAACAGCGCAGCCAACAGATGGAAAAAGACTTGAGGCAGTTTGAGGAATAGAAAGGAGACTTGGTGGCTGGAGCCAGGAGCATAGTGGTATATACATTGCCATTATAATGTGGAGAGAGAGAGAGAGAGAGAACCCCAAAGATCCGCCTTATAGTTAGGAAAACAATAGGGCTGACAAGATGGCTCACCAAGCCTGACTACCTGAGTCTGATTCCCCAGAGAACCACACTTTTAAAAGAAAACTGACTCTCCCAAGTTCTCTGGCCACGTGTATGTTGTATGCATGCACCCACAAAATATAAATAAATAACTCTCTCGGGAAGAATTCCTTTAAAAAACAAGCAACTTCAGGAGCCACCCCTCAGGCGCGCTGGGATTTTGGCAGCTGACTTGACCTTGTGCATGCCGATCTCCACAACCTCCGGATCTTAAAATCTTTTCGCTGCCCCTCTTCTGCAACGATGTCTGATTCAATGATAGCTGGCCCATTCGTTTTATTATTTTATGCACTTTGGCGTTTTGCCTCTAAACATGTCTGTATGAGGGTTTCGGACCCCCTGGAGCTGGAGTTTCAGATGGTTGTGAGCTGCCATGTGGGTAGTCACTTCTCCAGCACCTAGCTGTCCCATGGCGAGCTTTGCACTCTACGGTCTCTTTTCTTTTCCCCTGGAAACTTAATTTTTTTAAATTCATTTTATTTTGGGGGCTAGGGAGCGTGACACGGAGCTCGCGTGTGAAGTTCAGGCCAACCTGCTGGAGTCAATTCACCTTATACCATGCGGGCTCCAGGGGTCGGGCTCAGGTTGGCCGCAAGCGCCTTTAGCCGCTGAGTCATCTCGCCAGCGCGCTCTTTTTAAACTTGAGACAGGGTCTCTGCACGTAGCAGGGTGGGAACTCGCTGCAGGTTGCCTCGGCTGCCGACGAGCTAGGCGGATGAGCCTGCGCTAGAACGCTCAGTTTCTCTACATCTGTGGCAATAAAGTGTCCCCCGAGGACTTAAGCCCAGCAGAAGCCATGCCACCCACAACCAGCTCGGTTGACTTCCCGGAGAGAGAAGGCAATTTTTCGCGAGACTTGGTGGGTTGGTCGCCGGTCCGCGGCTTGGCGGCAGCTATCGCGAGATTTGATAGGTGGAGGAGGAGCCATCTCAGGCAGCCGCCTCACAGCGATGGCGGCCGAGCAGGGCCGGCGGCAGTGGCGGCTGCGGGTACAGCTGGAGACGGCAGTGGAGGCGCCAGTGGTGGGTGGCGGGGGCCTGTGACCAGGAGGTGCCCTCGGGCCCAGGCACCATGAGCCAAGGCCCTCCTCCAGGGGAGAGCAGCGAACCCGAGGCAAAGGTCCTCCACACCAAGCGGCTTTACCGGTGAGAGGGCCAGGGTGTGTGTGTGCAGCCGCGGCGGGGAAGCGGGGCCGGCGAGGGGCGGGGCCTGCGGCTGGCGGGCGGGCCGGGCGAGGGCGGGGGTGCAGCGGGGTGCGGGCGGGCGTCCCGGGAGGAGCTGAGAAGCAGTGGGTGGGTGGGTGGGTGGGAGGTTTGAAGCGAGTGCAGGAACCCCTGCCGCGGTGAGCCTAGCGTGACGCGGGGCTTTGCGGAGTTGGAGAGAGCCGGTGGGAATTGGGGGCAGCTGAGGATGGGGGTCACGGGTGGAGAAGACCCGAAAGGGACTGGTGCTCAGAACCCTACCGGGCACCTGTGGTTTACTGGAAACAGCCATTGACTGACGTCCTCCAAACCAGGTTCATGTCCTTCATTTGCCCCTCTCGCTATGTGACCTTGGGCCTCAGTTTCTTCCTTAAAAGGAAGGATTTGAGCCGGGCGTGGTGGCGCACGCCTTTAATCCCAGCACTCAAGAGGCAGAGGCAGGTGGATCTCTGAGTTCTGGGCCAGCCTGGTCTACAGAGTGAGTTCCAGGACAGCCAGGGCTACACAGAGAAACCCTGTCTCGAAAAACAAACAAACAAAAAACAGAATTTGATTGATGGCTCATCCCTGGCTGCTCTTCCCGAGGTTCCTGGTTCGATTCCCAGCACCCATATAGCAGCTCATTAACTGTAACTATGGGATCTGACACTCGCACAGACATACGTGTAGGCAAAACACCAGTGCACAAAAATTAAAGGTAAATCTTTTAAGAAAGAAATTTCAAATTTTATATACATATATAGGTTTGATTTGAATACACTATGAAATCCATTATGGCTTACATTTTGTGGACTCTTGAGTTGGAATAAAGACTAGAAAGGCTAATTATTTTGTTGACTAGGAAGGA
Organism: Mus musculus; assembly: GCF_000001635.26. Lineage (NCBI taxonomy): Eukaryota > Metazoa > Chordata > Mammalia > Rodentia > Muridae > Mus > Mus musculus. Next base: position 88,337,402 of record NC_000069.6, read on the forward strand.
GGACTTTGGGTTCATCGGTGCAGGCACCCTGTGACTCAGTTCTTCCTTAGGATCTCATGTCCACAGAGTGTAGGTAAAACGTAGATCGCAGAGCTGAGTCATGGGAAGATGAAGAGTGGAGACCACGCTGACTGTTCTGCCTTCTAGTAGGAGGTGGAGCTCCAGCTTCCGTCTTACCTCAGGCCCTGCTGAATGGAGGCTGCCATGAGAAAACCCAGAGCTGCTTGATTCATGTGCTCTGCCTCTTCTGGCCTTGTAAGCTAGGAGGCGAAAGGGAATGTAGGCCTGTTTGGAAATAGGAAGTTGATGCCACGGCTTCCATCCCACCAAGGGGCCCCAAGCAGTGATCCCCAGGCCGAGGAGTTCTCCAGAAATGGCTTGTGTAACCAGTCATGCCTCGAAGTGCTGAGCAGCCTGTCAGACACAGCGTGGGCAGTGTCTTCGATATTCCTTGCTTGTCTCCAGCCTGGGGAATGGCTCTGGACAATCTTCTGACTGTGTCAGGCCAGCTTTCTCAATTTCTCACACCTTCCTTTCTCAGGACTGACAGGTTGAGCTGGTGTGTGACAGGTTGCTTGCAGTATGTGACTTGTATGTATGTATGTGGGTATGTGTGTGTGTGTGTGGGGGGGGGGTTATCTGTGACTGTGTTGGTTTTGAGCAGGGTAAACAACTGAGGCAGCCAGTTTTGTTATGTTTGTGTTTGGTGTGTGTACATGCATGTGTGTGTGTGTGTGTGTGTGTGTGTGTGTGTAAGGCACTGGTGATGACATTCTGACTTTTGATAAATGTGTTAGTCTGTGGAGCTGTCATTGAGTTTCAGAAAATTGGAAAAACTCCTGAAGCTAGCAATCTACAAATAGAGCATTTTGATTTCTTTTAAGGCTATCCAAAGAAAAAGAAGGAAGAAAGGGGTTGCTGGGGAATCTATAAACACCACTGAATTTATTAGGTTTATTAACTCTGTACTTATTTTAGAAATATTTGTACGACTTTGATTTGAGACAAGACTAATTTTTGTGGTTTTTCAAAGGGAGATTATAGTTTTGTTTGTTTCTTGAGCCCTGGCTGTTCTGGAGCTCTCTCTGTAGATCAGACTGGGCTGGAACTCAGAGATAAGCCTGCTTCTGCTTCCTGAGTGCTGAGACGACAGGCGTGCGCTCTGGCAAGGTTCTATAGTTTCTTGAAGAAGCTTATGGTCTGATAGAGAATGGGGAAGAGGTGCTAAGTACTCCCAGAGCTAAGTGTTTCTCTTTGGAGCTCTTTTTAAAAATTGAGGCCGGGCGTGGTGGTGCACGCCTTTAATTAATCCCAGTAATTAGGAGGCAGAGGCAGGCGGATTTCTGAGTTCCAGGACAGACAAGGCTACACAGAGAGAAACTCTGTCTTGGAAAAAAAAAAAAAAAAACAAAAGATAAATAAATACATAATTGAGAATGTAATGAAATTTCTGGAGTCTGTTCATAAAAGTACAAATGCTTGGGCTGGGGGTGTAGTAGGTTAGTGGAGGCTCTGGGTTCAGTCTTCAAGTGGCATCAACAAAAAAACAAAACACCTATACTCTTATTAAGTCTGCCTGTGGTACTGAAGCCCCTTTGGGCTCAGGATGCCTAGACAGGACAGTCACTTGAATTTGAACTCGGAGAATGAAGACAGCAAGATCCTGTCCCTAACAAACTCACCCTGTCCAAGGGACTAAGCTGCTGCCTCTAGCATTGAAGTCCAGCTTGGCAGAAAGGGCTTGGCTCTCACTTCTAGGTAGCCTGAAAGGTGACTGAACTCCAGAATATTTAGTTATCAAGCTTGTCTGTGAGAATGCTTTGATTTCCAGCCCACTCGTTCAGCTGGGTGCTGTCAGTCATTTGGCCCTATGTAGGGTAGCTTTTAGTAGTGTGCTTGCTACTGGGTCATACAGAGTCCAGGCTTGCTGTGGTCCACTTTCTCTGGCCTAAGAGCACATCTTGGTTTGTTCTGGCATCGTCAGTCTGTGTTTGGATTGCCTTTGTGTCTACAGCAGAGCTTAATTTGCCTGCTTCCATAGCTATTACTTGCCATACTTTTGTGTAAACTAGAGAAGAGCCTACTTTGGGGACTTCTTAGGCATCTGTGGTATAGTTTCTGTGGCTGTCTTTGCTATGGTGGCTCACTTGCCTCTTAGCTTCTAGAATCAAACACCTCAATTATATAACAAAAAGGAGGGAAATTAATGCTTATTGAACATTTACCGAGCATTGTCATGAGTGTTATATTTTTTTAACAAAGCAGTTAATTGTCATATTTCCATTTTATAGTAAGGTGAGCTGAAGTATATGCAATACCACAGAGCTGGTTATGAATAGAGATGAAATTAGAGCCCATGAAGTTTGCTTCCAAGCCTACAGTCTTTTTTTTTTTTTGGTTTTTTCGAGACAGGATTTCTCTGTGTAGCCTTGGCTGTCCTGGAACTCACTTTGTACACCAGGCTGGCCTTGAACTCAGAAATCCACCTGCCTCTGGCTCCCAAGTGCTGGGATTAAAGGTGTGCGCCACCACTGCCCAGCTGAAGTGTTTTTTTTTTTTTAAAGTTCTGTTCATCTATTTCGTATGTACACGAGTATGGGCATACTTGTGCCATTAAGTACCAGAGCTTGTGTGGTGGTTAGAGGACAACTTCTGGGAGTCAGTTTTTCCCTTTTACTCTGTAGAACTCAGGGACAGATTGAGGTCGTCAGCAGACTTCATCCAAAGCCTTAACCCTTAACTGAGCCATCAGGCCATGCCACCATTTCCTCTTTGAGACAGTCTCATGTGCCCCCCTAGTTCGTGAATGCTGGGACTATACACGGTCACTCAGTTCTGTTTATTTGTTGGTTTTTTTTTTTTTTTTTTTTTTTTTTTGCTTTTATTTATTTGTGTATATGCATACTTTTAGCATACTTCACATTAAATTTATAATTCACTCAAAAAAAATCTCAGGACAGAATTAGAACTAGAAAAACACTTATCCTTATATTTCATAAGCTACATGGACTCAATCTTTCCTCATCCCTTTATATTTTCTTCTCTTTTATTTTATACTATATGCATGGGCACATTTGTTTACATGTACACACACCCACATACATACGTGTATATCTATACACACACGAGATTTTGAATATGAGAGAAATGTGGTTTTTTTTTTCTGAGACCTCTGTTTTGTTATAATGAGTAAAGTATGAATAAACATATACCTGTGTATCTGTGTACGTGTGTGTCTGTGTTTCAGAATGGAGAGATGAAGAGTACATATTTTTCTTCCAGAGTTTGAATCTTAAAACCCATAGTTCACAATTACCTCTGACTCTAGCTCCAGAGAATTTGTCACCCTCCTCTGGCCTCAGGTGTGTGTGTGTGTGCTGTTTCAAAGCATTTGCCCTTGTGCATACATAATAGCCCTGACACTCATCTGGAATCATGGACAACTTCATGACTCCAGGTGAGTGTCCCATGACTTCATGGGAGTCAGTCTTCTCCCTCACCATGTGGGTGGGGCTCCAGAGTCAGACTTGGGTTATCAGGCCTGACATCAAGTTTTGCCAGCCCATGGTGCCTTATTTTTGTTAAGATTTTTTTTAAAAGTATATGCATATACATGAAAGGGTTGTGCATGTATGAGTCTCAGTTACTCACAGTCATGTCCACTCTGTGTGTGCTTGAATTCAGGCTCAGATCCTCACATTTGCACACTAATTGTTCTTACCAGTGAGCCATCTTCCCAGACTGAGAACTTCTTTCTTTTATGTCAGAGATGATAAGCTCTTATATAAGAATCCACTCCATCGCTCTGAATTGAATGTTTACTGAATGCTAAAGCTGTAAATAGATCGTTACATTTAAATCTTATAAAACTATTCTACGTACCTGCATTATGTGACTCATTTTTATTAATATGGTGACCTTTAAGAGGCTGGGTAATTTGTCAGGGTTAGAACCCTAGAGCTTCTGTGTCTGGAAGTCGGTACTCTTCCTATTGTGAGGGGTTTCCACCTTAATACTGTTGACATCATGGGTAGGGTAATTTTCTTACACTGAGCCTTGCTACATTGTCCAGGCTGTTTTTGAAGTTGTCATTGTAAGTAATCTTCCTGCTTCAGCCTTTGAAGTCCTAGGATTACATCATGACCCCCAAAGGGTAATTTTTTTTTATTTTGGTAGGCTCATCTGTGTATCAGAAAAATTTTAGTAGAATACACTAAATGCTAATAGTGCCTTCCTCAGGCAGAGAGACAGACAATGTCTTAATTTTTGCCACATCCCTTGAGCAGGGCTGCTGTATCTGAGTGAAGTCTGCCTCTTCATTTTCCTAACCCTCAGCCTTCCCTTCCATTTCTCTCCCCTTCCCTCTCCTCCCCATTTCAGAGTTTCTTTAGAATCTGTATTCTGGCACCCAAAGTGAACTATGTGTCTGACTCAGGGGCTCTTTGTTTCACTGCAGGGCTGTGGTGGAGGCTGTGCATCGGCTAGATCTCATCCTTTGCAACAAAGCTGCTTATCAGGAAGTGTTCAAACCAGAGAACGTTAGCCTGAGGAACAAGTAAGCTGGGGACTTGAACTACAGAGTCTATTTCCCTGCCTGCCTTTATGAGTAGCTTTGCTGGTATAAATTAATATACATTACCTTTAACCTCCTGACCTCATGGTACTCTAGTGAAGTCTCTGGCTTCCCTGAGAGAACAGATGAGAATCCTTGATTCTGTCTGCAGCTTGTACATCCACTAGATTGGGACCATAAAAATGGCATTTGAGTTGAAGGGGATTGGTCATGTGAAGGGAAAAAAGTAACTAAGACAGAGAAGAGACCATGTGGGGAATGAAGAGTGTTAAGCTTCTTGCTATTTCCTGCTCCTGTTTCTGTCTATTGGAGACTCCTTGCCTTCCTAGGCAATCCGAGTCATGATACGATGTCTCTTGGGAGGCAGAGCTCTTTTGGTGTTGGTAATAGCCCATGCCTTGCTCTTGGCTCTGTGTGTTCCTCCTCAAGGGATGACTGCGCCTCATGCTCCCTTCTCCCTCCCCAGGCTACGAGAGCTCTGTGTGAAGCTTATGTTCTTGCATCCAGTAGACTATGGGAGGAAGGCTGAGGAACTGCTGTGGAGAAAGGTATACTATGAAGTTATCCAACTTATCAAGACTAACAAAAAGGTAAGGGGCCCTAGGACGCAGGTGAAACTTGTTTAAAGAGGTGAAGTTGAAGAAGTAGAGAGCTAGAAAAGTGGGTGCAGTACATGCAGGGGTGGAGCAGAAACAAGGAGTCACACAAAAATGAAACTGGAGAAAGAATAGAGCTTGTCACATGAGAGGTCTAGTAACACAGCTCTAAGGCTGTGGGGTAACGTGTGGGAAGAGAGGTGTGCTTGAGACTCTAGAGCCCAGAAGAGAAGAGAGGTCCTCAGATGAGCAGGTTGCAGCAGAGGGAGCGGCACTCTGAGCTCATTTCTTTACTTTCCTGGTCTCCAGCACATCCACAGTCGGAGCACCTTGGAATGTGCCTACAGGACTCATCTGGTCGCTGGCATTGGCTTCTACCAGCATCTCCTTCTCTATATCCAGTCCCACTACCAGCTGGAACTACAGTGCTGCATCGACTGGACTCACGTCACCGATCCCCTCATGGGTGAGTGAGACGCTGAGCTTCTTGTCCCTCATTGTCTTCAGTGTTTGAATAGCTAGTAACCAGCCAGGCAAACGAAACACCTTCCGATGCTCTCCAAATGGGTGCGAGTTATTTATAGTGACAGTCTTAAGGAGCAGAAGCCCAGGACTATGAACTGACATGGAGGCGGAAGGTGGGACCAGGGACTAGTGCAGATCTGGCTCTGGAAGGCGCTGTTAACCTTTCCTTTCTGACCCCAGCTGAGTTCTGCCAGCGCTGGAGCTTTTAACTTTGGGGACTGTTTTCCAGTATTTGGTTGAAGCTGTGACGTGGTTAGAAATGTTGAGAAAGCTGTTGACAGTCTTCAGAAGTGCGGCCGCTGAGATCCTCGCGCCGCGCTTTGCTTTCCTGTCCCTCATGGTCCTCCCTTTAGCTCAGCTACCCTTCAGAGGGAGGCCCTTCTTCCATCTCTCTTGTTCTCTGCCCTCTTCCCTTCTCCAGAGCCTTGGCCCAGCTTTCCCTAAGAGGTAGACTTTTATCTACTACCTGACAATGCTCACATCAGAAGCACAGCATCTGTGCTTTGTTTACTTAAAATATTATTTAAAAACAAAGGATTTGCTGAGTAAAGTACTTGCTATAGAAGCACACAGACCTGACTTTGGGTCTCCAGCACCCAGCGCCTGTGTGAAAACCCAGGGGCAGAGGTAATCACAGCTCTAGGAAGGAGGCGGCAGCAAGATTCCTGGGCTTTGCTGTTCAGCCAGTCCAGCTGACTTGGTAAGCTTCAGGTTCAGTTACTCAAAAGAAGGTGAAGAGGGCTAGTATGATGGCTCAGTGAGTTAAGACATTTGCTGCCAAACCTGCTAATTTGAGTTCAACCCTGGGATCCACACAACAGAAGGAAAGAATCAATTCCCAGAGGTTGTCCTCTGGTTTCCACATGTGTAGCATGCCATGCAAGTCTCCACTCACGTACACACACACAATATATATATATAATAAAAATAGTAAGCGAGGGCGGAGCACACTTGAGGAAGATACTCAGTGTCTACATCTGCCTCGTACATGCTGTTCTCACATACACATGCATGTGTGCACACACAGATGCTGACGTATTGCAGCTCAGTGCTAGAGTGCTTTTCTGACTGTGTGAGACCCTAGATTACAGCCCTAATACCACAAAACAACCAACCACAAGATTAATGTGCAGATACTGTGTATATGCTTAACTAGAAAGCCAGAGGATCCACAGCCTCAGAATTGGCTTGAGATGGTCAGGTCCCAGAACACTACCTATTTCTCTTTGGTGTTTTCTTCATTCAGCCAAGTAGAAAGTCTACAGGAACATCAGGAAAAGTTTTTCAGAGTGGATCTTTGCAGGATCTTTGCAGAGTGGACCTGCAAAGTCACAGGGCTGTTCTTTGAATCATCTTTGTTTTGTTTTGAGTCAGGGTCTCACTATTTATCTCTGGCTGTCTTGAAACTCATTCTGTAGACAAAGCTAATCTGAAACTCAGAGATTGGGGGCTGGAGAGATGGCTCAGTGGGTAAGAGCACTGACTGTTCTTCCAGAGGTCCTGAGTTCAAATCCCAGCAACCACATGGTGGCTTACAACCATCTGTAATGAGATCTGATGCCCTCTTCTGGTGTGTCTGAAGACAGCTACAGTGTACTTACATATTATAATAAATAAATCTTTAAAAAACAAAACAACAAAAAAAACCCTCAGAGATCTACCTGCCTCTGCCTTTCAAGTGCTAAGATTAAAGGCTTGCACCACTCTGCCTAGCTATGTGTCAGAGTACCCCTGTTTGAAGAAACCCTCAATCTACCATGTCTCTTTGAATCTTTTTGTTAATTTATCTTAGGCTTTCTCTGTCTAGCCCTGGCTGTCTGGAACTTGCTTTGTAGGCCAGGCCGGCCTGATATCCACTTGCCTCTGACTCAAAGTCCTGGGATTAAAGGTGTACACCACCATTGCCCTGCTGCCTTTTTGACTCTTAGACCAAACTCTGTACCTTCACATAGGTAGCTTTGATATAGTTCCTCCCTTACCTTTCCAGTCACTACAGCCTCATCTCTTCTTTCTGTTAGACATCCTAGGTTGAGCTTTCAGATGACCTTCCTCTTAGACACTGTCCTCTTTTGAGGGTCTTCTTTCCTTTGTGCCTCTGTGTGTCTACCTGTTTCCTAAATGCGTGTCTGCTCAGTTCTATAAGACAGTTCCAAGGCTGGTTCAGCATCTCCTCCTCTTTTCTTCACTTAAGTGACATTTCTACCTAGGTGGGGGGTGGGAGAATGGGCTCATAAATTAATATATATCTATCTCTCTGTCCCTTTCAGGATTCAAGAAGCCAGTATCTGCTTCAGGAAAGGAGATGGATTGGGCACAAATGGCTTGCCACCGATGCCTGGTGTACCTGGGGGATCTGTGTAAGAGTCTGTACCTTTTATTTCTAATGCTTTGGGCTGTAGGAAAACTCGAGACTGCTTCAGTTGATGGCACCAGCTTCTACATATTGAATAGCTAAAGAAACAGTAACAGTGTTCTGTCTTTCACTGCCTGCAAGTCAGTTCTCTATGGAGAGCTAGGAATGGGGAAATAACTTTGATGTTTGAAGTAGTCATTATGATCACTATTTCAGTAGGTCAGGAATATTGTAACTTGAGTCCTTATCCTCATTGGAGGCTTTCTGTTATCTCTCTGGACTCCCAAGGTGAGTCAGAACTTGAGTATCAAGAAGCTCAGAGGGCCGGGCGGTGGTGGCGCACACCTTTAATCCCAGCACTCAGGAGGCAGAGGCAGAGGCAGGTGGATTTCTGAGTTCGAGGCCAGCCTGGTCTACAAAGTGAATTCCAGGACAGCCAGGGCTACACAGAGAAACCCTGCCTCGAAAAACCAAACCAAAAAAAAAAAAAAAGCAGCAGCTCAGAGATGCATGGTGCGTGTTACTGAGACCGGAAAGGTGCTCCCTTGCTTTATTTATAGCTCTGAAGTTCTAGTCTTTGTAGACATCCATTCCTTACTGGGCTGCAGTTGTGGACTTGCTGGGAACATTATATTTCACTGACCTCAAGCTCCCTTGGCTCTGTCCCTGCCATACTCCTGGTCTGTTCACAGTCACTAGTGTGCATAGTGTCCACTGTTTCACATTAGGTGGACCAGTCTCTTCCTGTAGAATTAACCAGTTACATTCTAGAACCAAATACCAGAGCTCTTTGCAAGCAATTATATTCTATTTTGAATCTATCAGTAAGGAAAAGAGTCAAGCCAGACTTGGACTATGTCAAAGATCCTACAGCCTGGGTCTTAGTTCATGTCTCTCTTTCCCAGGCTCCTTATAGCCTTTAGGGTAGGCTCTGATGTGGGAGAGGGCTTTCTAAAACAGAATCAGTGTGTTTCTCTTCCTTTTTCTCTCATATAGCACGCTATCAGAATGAGTTGGCTGGTGTGGACACCGAGCTGCTAGCTGAGAGATTCTACTATCAAGCCTTGTCAGTGGCTCCCCAGATTGGTAAGTGTCCTCTTTCGATGTTCTAACCAGAGCATCTTGGAGAAGTGGGCAGTTCTGTTGGCCAGACAGGCCTTATGCTCATTTCTCCAGGTCCTTGATTCTCCTGCTCTTATATCTCATGGGTATATCATCTCCCCTGTGTGACACATAGAAGATGGAGGAAAGGGAAGGGAAAGGGACAAGTCTTAAACAAAGAAGAAGAGGGGAACGGCTCCCCTGTCTGTGCGTTCTGTAGAAAGAAGAAATCATACATCAGCTTGCCCCACAGACTTCATACAGGGGCTGGGGTTGTAGCTTAGTTGGTAGAGGACTTGCCAACCATGCGTGAGGCCCTTTGAGTGATCTCTAACACTGCAGAGTACACTAGCCCAGGAGTGTACACTTAAAATCCCAAAGCCTGAGAGGTAAAATTTGGAAGATCACAAGTTTAAGGTCTTACTTAACTATATACCATGTTTGAGACCAGCCTGAGGTATGAGATCCTATCTCTATGTATTTTAAAGATACCATTATAGACAGAAATGGGGATTCACCTGTAGGGTGTAGTTAGGAGCTCAGACATGAAAACAAACTGAGCTAGAAGAAAAGAAAGGGCTCCATTAAAGAGCTGCAGTGTAGCTGGGCGTGGTGGCGCACGCCTTTAATCCCAGCACTTGGGAGGCAGAGGCAGGCTAATTTCTGAGTTCGAGGCCAGCCTGGTCTACAAAGTGAGTTCCAGGACAGCCAGGGCTACACAGAGAAAAACTGTCTCAATACAACAACAACAACAAAAAAGAGCTGCAGTGTAACTGAAAGGGTGCAGCCCACGGTTCAGAAGAGTCCTGGAAATCAAAATGGAGTGATAGCAAGAAAGGCTAGTGACCCCTTGGAGGAGGAGATTTGTGCTGGCCACCTGACATTGCAGCTCTGGCCATGCTGGCCAATTTTACCACTGGAATCTCTGACAGCCTTGACTAAAGATTGTGGGTTCTCTTTGATTCCAGGAATGCCCTTCAACCAGCTGGGTACCCTTGCAGGCAGCAAGTATTACAACGTGGAAGCCATGTATTGCTACTTGCGCTGGTAAGTGCTTGCCAGCTCTTTCCCAAGACCTGCAGTCCTGCGTCGTTCCTGTTTTCTTACCTCCCCATTTCTTTTTCTTTTCTTTCTTTCTTTTTTTTTTTTTTTTTTTGGGTTTTCGAGATAGGGTTTCTCTGTTGTAGCCCTGGCTGTCCTGGAACTCACTTTGTAGACCAGGTTGGCCTCGAACTCAGAAATCCGCCTTCTCCTACCTCCTGAGTGCTGGGATTAAAGGCGTGGGCCACCACGCCTGGCTACCTCCCCATTTCTATTTCTCCATCTTTTTCGCCAGCTTCTGGCTATGATAGAGGCATGCTAGATTGAGGGTCTCTTCATTCAAGGGAACCCTGACAAAGCCCTCATGCATTTTACAGAGCCACATGGATTTATGGGCCCTTGAGATGTTAAGATAACGTCACTCTCATGGTAAATGTGAGGTTATTCTTTTATTATTCTCATGTTGGTTGGTTTGCGAGATAGGGTCTTGCTGTGTGCCTGGAGCTGGCCTTGATTTCACTGTGTAGCCAAAGCTGACCTCAAACTTGGCAGTGGTCTCTCTCCCTCCCTCCGTCTCCTGAATGCTGAGGTATAACTGTATCTACCATAATAGCCAGGACTGCTGACTTTCTGTAGAAGGAAATTTGCTGTTTTATTTTTTTAATCATTTAAATTTGTTTTTGCTTAATTTTCCTTATTTTATGTGTACAAGTGTTTTGCCTATATGTATGTATGTATGTTTTTACCTTTCAAGTATACCTAATGCCCAAGGAGGTCAGATCCCTGAAACTGGAGTTACAGATGGTTGTGAGTGCTGGGACTCAGAAGTAGGAGGAGCAGGAGTTTAAGGCAGGCCTTAGCTACAAGAGACCCTGTCTCAAGAAAATGCTACCAAGACAAATATGTCACATAGTGCCAAAGTCGTTGGTTTTGTAATGAAATAGGTTTTCATTGAGGATTTTGTACTACCACGTGCCAGCTGTGCCAGCTGTGTAACCTTGGATGGTTTCTTCTTGCAGGCTCTTTTTTTAAAAATCTTTGTATGTTAGGGTACATTGTGTGCCTGGCCCAGGTTAAGTGTTGAAGCATTAACAAACACTGCAGGTAAATACACTTGGTTGCAGTAAGAGCTTGTGCAGTGCTGCCCATTGCAAATTAAGATAATATATTTCAGGAATGGTAAGTTAAGCTTGTAACAAAGTAGGATTAATTGCCCTCTTCTACACTGAGAGGAGATTATAGATGTTACCACCTTTACTTGAATCTCTCTCTCTCTCTCTCTCTCTCTCTCTCTCTCTCCCTCTCTTTCTCTCTCTCTCTCTGTGTCTATGTGTCTGTGTCTGTCTGTCTTTGTGTATCCATCTGTCTGTCTGTCTTTGTGTATCCATCCATCCCTGTCTCCCTGCTCAGGAAAGATGACTGAGTTTGTATAAAGAAATTGAAACACCCTTTATTTGCTGTAATGGTTTCTTAAAGCCCCAACAGGTGACTTTCCCATTTCCTCCTATTCCCCTGTCCAGATGCAGTAGCTTACCCCTGTTTCTCCTTCAGCATCCAGTCGGAAGTGTCCTTTGAGGGAGCCTATGGGAACCTCAAGAGACTATATGACAAGGCAGCCAAAATGTACCACCAGTTGAAGAAGTCTGAGACCAGGAAGCTCTCCCCTAGCAAAAAGCGGTAAGCGGGGCCAATGGGGAGGAGGAGGGCTCTTTTTGCAGTGGCTGCGGTGGGACCACAGGGACTGTGGAAACACTCCGCATGTATCCTGGGTTCCTCTCATTTCAGATGCAAAGACATTAAGAGGTTGTTGGTGAACTTCATGTACCTACAAAGCCTGTTACAGCCCAAAAGTAGGTGAGTGTGAACAGGAATGGTATCAACCGAGCGCTAGCCTCAGTGCTCCAAGGAAGGAGCATTTGTTGACTGTGCTTTCTGTGGGAAAGGCTCACTAGTTGGTTCTCTTTGGCCATCATGGCTCATTAGATGCTAGAGGAGTGACCAAGTGACTCGGTAGACACTCATAGTCTTTCCTTTGTGTTTTAAGGGCCTTGCTCATACTAGGAAACATTAATTTTGTCTTCTTTTGACATCAGCTCCCTCAGACCCCCAATTCCCACAGTCTCTACTCCAGACAGTCTTACTGTGTGACCCTTGATGGCCTGAAACTTGCAATTTAGCTATGTGAATCAGGATAGCCTTGAATTCACAGAGATCTGCCTGCCTCTTCCTCACTAGTGCTGGGATTAAAGGTGTGCGCCAGCCTACACAACAGATTGATTGGTTGATTGATTGATTTGATGTGCTGAAGGTTGAACCCATGGCCGTATGCATGCTTGGCAAACACGTTACACTTGAATTGTGTTCATAGTTCTTTACCAGCTCCAGCCCATCACTGACGTCCCGTATCCCTCCTGCCTTTCCGTAGCTCCGTGGACTCAGAACTGACCTCACTCTGCCAGTCAGTCCTAGAGGATTTCAACCTCTGCCTCTTCTACCTGCCCTCCTCACCCAACCTTGGTCTAACCAACGAGGATGAGGAGGAGTGTGAAAGTGGATATGCTTTCCTCCCCGACCTGCTCATCTTTCAGATGGCCATCATCTGCCTCATGGGTGTGCACAGTTTAAAGAGAGCAGGTACCCCTTACCATGACCCTTTGCTCCCCACTGTCCTGCTTGCAGTGTAGTCACAAGACTTTCTTCCACAGTAATCCCTTTCTTACCTGTGTAACGTCCTGGTGTGTAGAGGCAAACCCCTCCATAGTCAGGCATAGTCTTCAGGGTCCAGGCCCTGCTATTGGAGCACTTAGGCAGTCTGAAACCCTTTGTGGCAGAGGTGGTAGGAGAGACAGTGCTAGGAACCCAAGGTTCTTGTTCTTGTGGGAACAGTCCCAAGGCCAAGGGAAATAAACTAGGATAAGAGGATGCACCTACATGAGAAGTGTGGGTGAGCTGGGACATGCTCCCTTTGGGAAGGTGGATACTACTCCAGAGACTTAAAGCCTTGTTTACACAGCCAGCTTTGAGGAGTAGCTGGGTGGTGGGTGAGCTGACAGCAGGCAGGACAGGGTGGAACTGATGGTGCTTACTCCTTCTCTTCTGGTTTTAGGATCCAAGCATTATAGTGCAGCCATTGCTTTCACCCTGGCCCTCTTTTCCCACCTTATCAATCATGTCAACATACGGCTGCAGGCGGAACTGGAAGAGGGCGAGAACCCTGTCTCAGCTTTTCAGAGTGATGGCACAGGTTCGAGGCTGGGGGAGGTTATGCTTGGAACGTTTACCTGGGACTTGGGAGTCAGGAGGGGAAGCCATACCCAGTGGGAGGCGGTGTGGGAGGACATGTTCCAGATTATATTATTTTCTGTTCCTCTCCCCTGACTTTCCTCAGATGAACCAGAGTCAAAAGAAGCACTAGAAAAAGAGGAGCCAGAGCCTGAGCCTCCCACTGTGGTACCCCAAGCTGATGAGGGCAGAAAGAGCCGTAAGCACTCCCGACTCTCTTGTCTACGTCGTCGCCGCCGCCACCATCCTCCTAAAGCTGGTGATGACAGTGACCTGAGTGAGGGTTTTGAATCTGACTCTAGCCATGACTCTGCCCAGGCCAGTGACGGCTCAGACAGTGGCTCTGATAAGAGCCTGGAAGGCAGGGGCACTGCTTTTGATGCAGAGACAGACTCAGAAATGAACAGCCAGGAGTCCCGGTCAGACCTGGAAGATATGGAGGATGAGGAGGGGACAAGATCTCCAGCCCAGGAGCCCCCTCAGGCCAGATCAGAGGTTCCAGATTCCCTCAATGGCCCCCTGGGCCCCAGTGAAGCAAGCATTGCCAGCAATTTACAAGCCATGTCCACCCAGATGTTCCAGACCAAGCGCTGCTTCCGACTGGCTCCCACTTTCAGCAACCTGCTCCTGCAGCCCACCACGGAACCTAACAGTGTGGCCAGTCACAGGCCTTGTGTCAACGGGGATATGGACAAGCCTTTAGAACCAGGTGCGTGGGTGCATGAGAGTCCACCTTCTCGCAGAGTAACCTCACCCTTGGGGCTTTGCTGTCACTGTGGAATCCTTGTCCTGTGCACGTACTCATTTCCAGCCTCCAGAACGTTTGCTGTCTTGCTGCTTTCCACTGCAGACTGCTCCAGCTTCACTCTCTTCTCTCCTCATATTGGAGGTTGTACTTCCTTCCCTCATGGCATCCAGCTTCCTGAAGGCTCCCAGAAGCTGGGCATAATGTTCCTGTAACAGTAGTACATTTGAGTGACACTCAAGTGTCATCATTGTGTAACCTGTTCTATGTTGAGCACTAGGCTAGACTGTGTTGGAGTGTTGTCTTTTCTTTTGCTACTCCTGGAGAAGGCAGCCTTGTGCATGCTGGCCTCGTGTTACACACTGAGCTGCTCCCCAGCGGCTAGGGTGGTGTCAATCTGTAGTGGAAGAGCTGCCATCCCTGTTGTAAACTCTGTCTTTAGCCTCAGACTTTGTACAGGATGTCCCCTTTGTCTGAGGCATGTTAGAGATTGTTCCTTTGTGCCATAGTAAGCCCACTCTTTGCTTTTCTTATTTGTTTGGTTTTGTTTTGTTTTTGAGACAAGGTCTTTCTATGAAGTCCTGACTGTCCTGGATCTTGCTTTGTAAACCAGCCTCAAACAGAAGTCTGCCTGCCTCTGCCTCCTACATGCTGGGATTAAGTATATGCACCACCTTGCTTGGCCACATAAACCTTTAAAAAGAACACTCAGTGCATGTGGGATTTGCTTGAGGCCAGTGAGAGCTTCTCCTTGTGAGTTACCTTTGCCATCTGTCACACTGCAGCCACCACCTGCTGCTGTCCGCTGAGACCTTCCTGCCTACTTGTCTTGAGACTAGACTGAACTTTAGAAGAGCTTACTTATAGGTCTTCTGTTTGTGTTCCTAGTGTTTAACATAGTGCCTGACCGGGGTGGAACTTTAAGATTTAAGAAATTTTAAGTAGCACTGGTGGCGCACACCTTTAATCCCAGCACTCGGGAAGCAGAGGCAGGCGGATTTCTGAGTTCGAGGCCAGCCTGGTCTACAAAGTGAGTTCCAGGACAGCCAGGGCTACACAGAGAAACCCTGTCTCGAAAAAACAAACAAACAAAAAACGAGAAAAAAAAAAAAGAAGAAATTTTAAGTATAGTCAGGTATTGTGCTACATGCCTTTAATCCTAGCAGGAAGCTCTTGGTTTAAAAGTTAGTAGACCTGGAGTAAGGGGGCACGGATTTGACCAGGAGTGACATCAGAATGCAGACCCTAGGTTGGCTGTGATGAGTGGGTAACATTCCCTGAAAATGTTGACCCCTGTTGCCAAATGCTGTTAGCCTGGCTCTTTTCTCTCCTTTGCCCAACCCAGCCTCTGAGGATGGCTCCGAGTCAGAGGGGAGCGAGTCCAGCAACCGCTCCTGTCGCAACGAGCGCAGCCTTCAGGAGAAGCTGCAGGCCCTGATGGCTGAGGGCCTCCTTCCTGCTGTGAAGGTCTTCCTGGACTGGCTGCGAACCAACCCTGACCTCATCATCGTGTGTGCACAGGTGTCTATTCCATGTCCTAATCTTCAAGTCCTAAAAGGTTGGAATGGTGATGAGATAGGAAGGGGCCTAGGCAGCTGTGTGGTGATCTGCCAAGAACCTGATTGGCCCAGCAACAGTAGGCATGACCTTCTCCCTCAGAGTGTATGGCCAGGGCGCAGAGGAAGCTGCTCATCCTGCTTTATTCTCTCAGAGCTGACATAGTAACTGACATTCTGGGTAGTACGGGAGACCAGGCTCAGTAAACAGGAAAGAATTCAGAGGAAAGAGACAACAAAGCAGAGGGCAGCAGCGGAGATGGGAACGTAGAGCAGATTTGAGGCTTTCCAGCCAAGACTGAAGCTTAGGAGGTCACCCCTTGGGAGCGGTGTTGCCAGGCTTGCTGCCATAGGGACTGCGTGAGGCCTGCGCCACCTTGGGATCAGAGGCTTGCTCTTGAGCTTGCTGTAGGCTTGCGCTCAGCGTTAGAGTCTTAATCTGTGAAAGGCCTTGTTTCCTTCCTGTGAGTTTCTGTTAGAGAGGAGAAGCTAGCCCCTGGCTCTCATTTTCACAGTCCAGAAAACCGCTCCTGGGGCCTTGCTGGGTCCCATTTTCCCAGTCATCCATGAGTGCTTTCTGTTGTTAATCTGCCTATCAGGTCCCTGTGGGCCTCATAACACAAGTCCTCAGGTATGATGCTTGACCTCTTGCTGCTCTTCTGCATTGTCTTTGGCTGGAGGACTCCTCCTTTTTCTCCCCAGAGCTCTCAAAGTTTGTGGAACCGCCTGTCTGTGTTGCTGAATCTGTTGCCAGCATCTGCTGAGCTCCAGGATTCTGGTGAGTGTGGCCCTAAGACTATCCTTCCCTCTCACTGGCCCCATCAAACCTGGTGGGGCCTGGTCCTGTAACAGCATTTGGGATAAGGAGCGCCTCCCTCTCACATAGCAGTCAGCATATGGTCCAGGCCTCTCCAGTTTCCACACTACTGCTCCTAGTGAGCTGGTGGTCTCATGTGAATAGGTGTGCTCCCTGGGGAAGAAGTGGGAACAGGGAGGAGTCTGGGAGCCAGGGTTGTCATGGTCATCTCTGCTGCTTGAAAGAGTGACATCCAGAGTTGATCACCAGTTCATCCCCTTTTCCAGCTCCCGAGTAGAAAGCCCCTGCTGTTCTGCCTCCCAAGAGCCTGCCACTCTTCAGGAACCCTTCTCTCCTTGTCATCAAGGGTCCTCCCAGGCTGGCTGTCCTTGTTCTCCAGCCCTACTTTCTCCTCCAGTTTCCCAGCTTTGGTGTCTGTCCTTCCCCTTTCAACCATCTGTCCTAGAGCTGTGTCCTTTCTCTGGTAATTCCCTACAGGAGGTTTGTATCTCCTATGTGGTCATTCCCCAGGGCACTGCTCTGATTTTCTCCTCCTGCCTAGGCCTGGCTCTGTGTTCCGAAGTCCAAGGTCTCCTTGAAGGCTGCGAGCTGCCTGACCTCCCTGCCAGCCTGCTGCTCCCAGAGGACATGGCACTGCGTAACCTACCTCCTCTGCGGGCTGCTCATAGACGCTTTAACTTTGACGCAGATCGGCCCCTGCTCAGTGCTTTAGAGGAGGTAAGAGACTTGCTTCATGCCACAGGCCCAGGCTTTCATCACACAGGGCAGCAAGGCAGGGATTATCAAGGCCACAGACTTATCTGGACAGGTGTCTCCTTTTCCGTTCTCCTCCTTCTACTGAGGGCAGAGCAAGTTAATCAGGGCTTGGAATCTTCAGCCTCTCTCACCAGCCCAGAACTGACCATCAGTCTGAATAGCTGAGCCAGAAAGCACACACTTTGGTCACCAGCTTTTTCCCTTGAGTCTCTCACCACATAGGCCATCTGGGGGCAGCAAAGGGAAGTCCAGCCAAGCAGGCAGGCTACTGAGTTTTCTTGGCCCTCCTCCTGGTTGCTTTCTCCACAGCCAGAGAAGCCTGGCTGTACTTGGCTTTATATTTTAGGGTTCTGGGTCAGATTTATATCTTGCAGAGAGGAAGCAGGGTTTTACTGACCAAAAAAAAAAAATTGAGAAATGTGATCCTGGATAAGTTTCTCTTGTTTACATTTGCGAAGCTAAGAGCCTGAGGAGAGGGGGCATTACAACCCAGACTCCTCACTCCTGGACGCAGTGCCTTTTCTGTCTTTTTTGTCATCTTTTTGTGGTACTGGGTATCAAATAGCAAATACCTGCTGGCCAAGTGCTGCCCCGCTGAACTGCGCTCAGCACTCCTAGGAGTCCCTGGGCCCTGCTAGCCTCTTCCTTTTCTACATGTAACGGTTAGTGGTCTGCATCATGGTGTCTTCCCCACTCTATAGACTATGTGCCTTTCCAAGGAGCCACTCTGCTGGGAGGTTAACAGGGTGACGGGAGAGTGAGAGCAAAGGCTATTGACGGTGCTACTGAGAGAGCCTGCTCAGATCAGCTGGGTCTCCCTTCTCCCCACAGTCGGTGGTGCGCATCTGCTGTATCCGCAGCTTTGGGCACTTTGTTGCTCGCTTACAAGGCAGCATCCTGCAGTTCAATCCAGAGGTCGGCATCTTCGTCAGCATTGCTCAGTCTGAGCAGGAGAGCCTGCTGCAGCAGGCCCAGGCCCAGTTTCGTATGGTAAGTCAGCCTTCCCTTCCCTGGAAATTCTTTCCATTGGACTTCCTAAAGAACCAGAGTTGGGCTCAGCTGCACTGGTGATTCTCATCTGAAGAACTAGGAAGCCAGTTTGGAGGCCCAGCAAGGCCTAAGAAGTGTGGCTCCTGACCTGTCCTCTCAGTAAGTCTTGAGGCCATCTCTGTCACCACTGAGTCTATGAAATAGACAAGTCACTGAACCTTGTTTGGCTAGCTTCCTATCACGTACAAGTGCAGGAATACATAGGATCAGCTCTGGTCGGGGTGGAGATGCGATGATGGTGCTTGTCAGGTACCTTGTATGTTGTCCTGGGCGGGGAACGGTCAGCAGGTGTTCCCATGCTTTTCTTTCACCAGAGGTTAAGGCTCCGGGGAATGGAACAGAATGTGGGACTCAAACAGACATGGTCTCATCCAAAGAGCAGGCAGTGTCCTGTGCTGCTTGGCACAAGCACTGAGCGTTCACTCTTTGGTACTGGTCAGTATTTGACACTGAGCTTAGGTGGTAAATGTGGCAATCTCTTCACTTGTCCGTCTACACTCGTGTGCAACCCTGGCAGTGCTGTCCTTCCTGAACCCATTAACACTAGTCCTTTGTAGTGTTGGTGTCCCGCTTGGGAATTATGTCCCTTGTGTGTCAGCCAGCCTCAGGGCCCTTCACTCCAAGCCAGCTCCTCCTGATGCTCTTATTCTCTCCTGGGTGTGAGCCAGCAGCTTCCAGATCTCTGAATCGCATTGCAATGGACACGGTGACAGCACATCAGGGGACATGTTCCCCAGAAGCTCCCTTCGTGTCGTGCCATGCCGTGAGAGCAGGCACATTTTATTACAAACAAAGCTTTTGTGTTAAGGCTTTTGTTGGTGTCCTGACCAGGAAGACATGAGGGTGGAGCTACTGAAAGAGTGATGGGGAAGTGACACAGCTTCACAGAAAAGTTGTAGGAGTTTTGCAGGCATTTTGTCTAACAGTTCCCAAAGAGGTAGGGACAGGGGACAGACAGTAGTACCCTCTCATGTAGAGCTGGATGCTGCAGGCCACACGACTTCTAGCTCTGCCCAGGTCACAGACTTACCCCAAGGAGCCATCTCCCGTCAAGCACTCTGTGCTTAGTCTGTTTTGCAAGTACCCTGTCTTTTCATCCACAGCCTCCCTGTGTCAGAGGTGCCCGTGTCCTCTGGGAAAGCAAAGGGAAGGTCCAGGGCACCAAGTCAGGTTGAGTACAGGGCTTTGATGTTGTGGGGAAAACTGTAGTTCTTTGGTTTGTCTCAGATTTAGTCTCTTTTTAACCATATTAGGATTACAGTCATTATGCCACCATGCCTGGTATCAAACTTGACCACTCATCCTGACTGTTCCATGCTGTTTCAGGGGCTTACTTTCTGTGTAGTCCGAGTGCTCACCAGGAGCTGTTGTCCCACTGCTAAGTGTCTGCTAGGCTTAGAAAGACTCTTGCAGGCCCTTCTGGAAAAGGTTTTCTCTGTGAGGCCAGGAAACCCACACTTGTCTGAACTGCTGGGCTAGTGGTGCTCTATCCTTCAGTTGATAAGGCTCCCCTTCCTGCGTTCAGGCGGATTCACTTGCTCTGAGTCGTGGGCAGAGCAGAATTACACAGGGGCCTTAATTCTCTTTCTGGATCTTGAAATTTCACAGTGACAATTGAGCATAAAAAGTGAGGTTCATAGGCTCCATTTCTGCAGTGAAGAAAGAGGGGACTCTGACCACTCTGCACTCTCCGTTTCTGTCTCCTGGCCACCCTGTGAGGGTGTAGCCTCCGTCAACTCTGCCACTGTTCCCCAAGGGCATGGTTGGCTTTTAAGGCAGGGCAATTCTTTTTTTTTTTTTTTTTTTTTTTTTTTTTTATAGAGACAGGGTTTCTCTGTATAGCCCTAGCTGTCCTGGAACTCACTCTGTAGACCAGGCTGGCCTCGAACTCAGAAATCCTCCTGACTCTGCCTCTCAAGTGCTGGGATTAAAGGCGCACCCCACCACCGCCCAGCAGGCAGGTGCAGTTCTTAACTGCAGGAGTCTGCAGGGTAGGAGTGAGTCTTGCATAACCCTGGGATTATTATCAACCAAGCAACTGGGATTGTAGAGTTGTCTGGTTTGGACTTATTAAAATGACATCTGAGGACACCTGGCTCACCTGAGAGCCTCGGTGGTGCCAGTTACCTCACAGGACAGAGTGTGAAGGGCTTGGCACTTCATTTTGAAGCTGAAAGAATAAGGTGAGGATGGGCATTGGATGTTAGGGAACCTGCTGTGGCTGTGCTTAGAGAGCAGGGTGAGTCAGAACCAGAGTGGCGTGGCTGAGAATACCCACCCTGGAAGGGTTGTTGTTGGGCTCAGCCTCACTTCTGGGAGAAGGGAAGGATGTTGGTATGCTGGTCAGAGGGTTCACTTGACAAGGCCAGCCTGCTGAGAACGTATGTGCTGAGAGGGAGACAACCACCCTGAGAATTCTGACTTTGGCAGTTGGTTCACTTACCAAGGAAGGAAGGCTGGGAGCAGGAAGGAGTGGGTGGGGCTTTGGCAGGCAGGTGCACTTGTGGACAGGGTGGGCTGCTCTCTACATGGGAAAACACTGGCAGGTCAGGAGCGGGCCAGGGTGTGTGTGCTTGGTATCTCCAGAGAGGGACTGGCTAGGAGGAACAGAGGTGAGGACTTATATCACAACAGGTAGTGTCTTCCATGCTAAAAATGGTCAGCTGTCTCCTGTACCAGGAATGACCTACCATGGGTCGGCCACGGGGATTGTAGAATGAATCAGAAAAGTTCATTTTCCATGCCTGCCTTCTCACCTGTAGGAGTGTCAAGGGACTTCACACGAACCAAACCTAGTCCTCTGAGTCCAGAGGAGGGACCATGGCCCTGCTTCTCATAACTGTAGTTTCCTTGTAGGCAGAGGAGGAGGCTCGGCGGAACAGGCTCATGAGAGACATGGCTCAGCTACGATTACAGGTAGGCAGTGTGCACATCCTCCTGTCCTTGGTCTGGCTTTTGCTTAAGCCCATCCTCAGCTTTACCTGCTATGGCTCCTCAGAGCTCTTTCCTGCCCTCCAGACTGTTCCCTGCTGCTCCGCCTCCTGCTCACCTGGTCTACCCCAAGCTTTGTGTTCATGCACTTTCCCCCAGGTCACTGTTGAAAGGACTCCGGTCTGCATAGCAATAGGAGGAGCTCTGTAAGAGCTACCTTGACGCTGACTGCCTGGTGTCTTCTCAGCGCAGACCACTGGGTTCTATGCAGCTTCAACCACTCAGCCTTTTCTTTCCAGCTCGAGGTCTCCCAACTGGAAGGGAGCCTACAGCAGCCCAAAGCTCAGTCAGCCATGTCTCCCTACCTCATCCCTGACACCCAGGCCCTCTGCTACCACCTCCCTCTTATCCGCCAGCTTGCCACCAGTGGCCGCTTCATCATCATCATTCCAAGGACAGGTAAGCTTACAGGGAGGTTGGGTGCAGATAGAAACCAAATAGGGGATTGAGGGACCCTTATCTGACGTCTAGTATGTATATGTGGTCTTGGTCAAGTCCTACCACGTGTGGACTGCAGCCTCAGCATAGGCATCTATGTAAACACTGCTGCAGAAGACATGAGAAATAGATGAGAGATGTAAGTGGAAGGTCCTGGGAAGTTGCTAAGCACGATGCTGGTGGTCACGCTTTCAAAGAGCTTCTGGAACCTTGTGGGCACCACAGTCCTGCATACATCGCCCATACCGTGTAATTTCCTGCAGAGTGGTCTGCAGTTTGAGCTTACTGTCTTGTCCTTACCAACTCCTGCTCTGCCCACCAGTGATTGATGGCCTGGATTTGCTGAAGAAAGAACAGCCAGGGGCCAGGGATGGCATCCGGTACCTGGAGGCAGAGTTTAAAAAGGGAAACAGGTGAGAGAGTGCAGACGTGGCTGGGATCTTGTGCAGCCTGTGTCCACTATCTGTGCTCAGGAGCTCTGCTCTGTTCAAGGGAGAGCCATGCCTCAGACCTTGCTCACATGATTCGCATGCCACTTTGGGAGGTCTCAGCTGCTGAGACAAGGAGATCAGAATAGCTGAGAGCCCTAGGGAATTTGAGCGGCTGCCCTGTGTTTCTCAGGCAGATTCTGAACAGCACCTGCTGGGAAAAAGTAACAGTTGGGGCCCAGCTCCCAGCTGGGGCTCCTTTGAAGGCGGAGATCCAGGGAAAAGCAGGAGTTCAGCCTAAGGCCCCACCTTTCCTAGCCTTGGGATTGAGGGAGCAAGAGGAGAAAGAGCTCTCCTCCACCCTGCCTCTGGTCTGCCTGGCCAGGAAGCTGCACAAGGCCTGCTTGTTTGGAGGTCACAGCCAGGACCTCCAGTTTGAAAGCATCTGCTTCTGCTGTTTTCTGGCTCCTCCCCTGGGAAAGTCAGAAACTTGATGTTATCAGTAGAGAAAGCCAGCCCAGTGTCCAGAAAGCCACTTTAAAATGGCTCCAAACAGCCTGATGGGAGGGACACAGTTGCCCTGTCTCCCTGAGCTGACATGCCCTGCCCAGCTACAATGGCCTGCTTTGTGTGAGGTGCCCTCCCTATCCCCCGTCCCACCTTTGTGATCTTTGCAGATACATTCGCTGCCAGAAGGAGGTGGGAAAGAGCTTTGAGCGGCATAAACTGAAGAGGCAGGATGCAGATGCCTGGTAAAGTGCTCCCCTTAGAACCTGTCAGGAGCTGACTTGCTCACCCCTCTGTAAACTCCTCCTACCTTGGAGTGGGAAGGTCAGCGTAGCCTACCAGGATCCTCTCATGATTCCAAAGTTGCTTTAGCTCAGAACCCTTCCCTCCCTTGAACAGAGATGCCTAGGCTCAGCATCCTTGGCTACATCCCCTAGCACATTCGCCAGGGCCAGCTTCTGTGCCCCACTGCCACCAGCTGCCTGTTCTATCTCCTAGCACTCTCCCAGTCTCTAGCTTGTTCTGTCTCCTGGAGAGTCTTAGGTTCAGATATGGAAATGCCTGACCTTGTTCCCTTTACCCCACGTCCCCAGGACTCTCTATAAGATCCTGGACAGCTGCAGACAGCTAACTCTGGCCCAGGGGGCAGGGGAGGAGGACCCAAGTGGCATGGTGACCATTATCACAGGCCTTCATTTGGACAGCCCCAGTGCACTCTCTGGGCCCATGCAGGTGAGTCTCGGGTGAGCTGGGGAGTGTGGACATCTTGAGACCCTCCAGACAAGCTGCCTTTCCTGCATTACCCTTCCACAGCCCTCTGTTTCAGGTTAGTTCTCCTCATAGTCTTCCTCTGCTGTTCTACAGGCTGCCCTGCAAGCTGCTGCCCATGCCAGTGTGGACGTCAAGAACGTTCTAGACTTCTACAGGCAGTGGAAGGAGATTGGTTGAGACTGGTCTCCAGGCCCTGCCGTGGGGCTGACTCCAGATTTCTCCTGTTCTCCCTGGCGACCAGGACCACCACCTGTAGTCACCCCACCACATGCAGACTCAAGCAGGCAAACAGGAAGGAAGGCCAGCTGCACTGAGGCTGCAGGGAGGGCCCAGGAGCCAGCGGGGAGGATGGGGGCCCCTGTTGCCAAGGCGAAATCAGGAAAGTGAGGAAGTGCTTGGCGTAGGAGTGGCCATGGACCCCCGGCCAGCCTTCCACCTTAAACCTGCAGTCCCCAGGGGCATGGGCAGGGGCAGGCATGGGGGTCTGCATTTCATTGGAGCAGTTCCTGGACTTCTGAGAGGAAAAGATGACAGAAGGGCCCTGTCCTCACCCAAGATTCAGGGTGGGTGGGGCTGGGAGTTTGGAGCCCCTAGCTCTTAGGGAAGAGTGGGGAGATACTGAGTGTCTGCATGGTTCTCTGCAGACCCCACCCATCCTCAAGGACCCCCTCATCCCTTGTCTCCCATGGGGAACAGGGCAGCTCTAGAGCCAGCTGTGGGGGCTCTTAGGGAAGCAGGGTCTGCACACTTGGAGGCCCCACTTCTCCTCTGCTGCTGCCCAGCTTCCAGGCCCACTTAGGGTGTGGGCTGGATGGCTGTACACCAGCAGTCATCCCTTCCCCACCAGCAGTCACTGTGCTTTGTGCTCTTGGCTGCTGTACTGGATAAGGGGTGCCAATGAGGGAGCGAAGGCCAAGGCCACCCCTCTGACCATCCAGGGAGAGCTGGAGGAAGGGTGGCAGAGGGGCAAGGTCCCTGGGAGCTGCTTACTTAGGGCCCTCCTCCATCCTAGACTACCCTCCTTTTGCCCACCCCCAGAACTAGAGCCCTGGTAGGCTGAGCACAGGCTGGTTTTGGAGTGTCAAATGACACAGGAGCAGAGATCATGAATACTCAGGGGCAGAGTAGCACCCTGAGAGCAGAGCTATAGGAGAGGCTCTGGCCAGGACGACCCCAGTTCTACCCCTCAGGCTGGAAGCAGAGCATAGCTGGGGCTGGGTTCTTTTCTGCTTCCCCCTCCTTGCCCCAACTGGCCTAGCTGCTTTGGCTGTGCTTAAGAGGAGCTGGCTTCCAGCCTTCCACTAAGAAAGAAGGTCTGGGAAAACCAGGGAACAGTTGGGGTTACCACATTTCCAATTCTGGCAGACTTGAGACTCAAGCTTAATAAAGACCCCCTTCCCAAGTGCACTCTGCCTGCTGTGTCTTCTGTTGAGGAGCTTTGCTGGGGTGGATTTGGTGTGCTGGGCAAGTGCCACACTGTGAGAAATACACACCACCTTAGTGAGACTCAGACATTACACTTGGAAGAGAGTCAACCTTGATGGGGCTGGAGAGATGACTTAGTGGCTAAAAGCACTTGTTGCTCTTGCAGAGGACGGATTTCAATTCCCAGCACGACATGGTGGCTCACAGTCATCCACAGTCCCGTTTCTAGGGAATCTGGTGCCATCTCCCACTTCTGACTTCCATTTGCACCAGACATATACATTGTAAGGATTTATCCAGGCAAAACACAAACGACGTTGACCTTGAACAGGAAATACTCACACTTTATGCTTATGCATGCCGCAAACATTGTCCTTAAGTTCCTTTCAGGTCCTGTCCCAGGTTACACTTAATTTAAACAGAAACAGACTGACCATTTAGGCAGATAGGAGTTCGCACAGCATAGATAATACATATTGCCAGACTTGTACCCAAGTTTTTGGTTTGGTTTGGATGTTGTTTTGTCTGGGTTTATTTGTTTTGGGTTTGTTTTTGGTTTTTTCCAGACAGAGTTTCTTTGTAGCTGTCCTGGAATTCACTCTAGACTAAGCTGGCCTAAAACTAAGAGGTCTGCCTGTATCTGCCTCTTGAGTGTTGAGATAAAGGCATGTGCCCCTATGCTCTGCCAGTGATATTTTTTTGAATAGTTGTTACCCAGGGTCTTGCCTACCTCCAAGAATCATGCTTTTGTTGATAAGAGTACAGGGGACTTAATGGTTAGACCTAGACTTAGTGATGCTTGTGACCCTACATTGCCCCCTCTGAGGTGCCTGTGAGGTTTGCCTTTGGTTGACTGTAAGTCACTGTATCCTTTGTCATGAGAGTCCGAGCCTTATCCATGTTGAGTAACATTTACACCCTCACCTCCACTCACACAGTCCTGGCTGGAACACTCCGTACCTTTGGGGTGTTTTGGAAGCAGTGCTTGAGTTCCACATCAGTACCACGGAACTGTATCTCCAGCACATGCAGTTGAGTTCTAGGAAACTCAAGGAGGCTTCCAAACTGCTACATAGCCAAGCCAGCCTTAGACTTCAGTGGTTCCTTCCATCTCTCCAAGGTTGAGATCACAGGAAGCACCATACCTGTTTTGCAGAAGTGTTTGATGAATCTACTGTCTGGGGCTGGCTTGGTGTTCCCATCTGGGTCATGTCCTCCAGAAGGGATAAAGGGTGAGGCTTGAAATCAAGGTTCTTTATTCCTACCATCCTGGGGTGGCAACTCAGACGGTGGCAAGGTAAATTAGATTGGTGCATCCTTCCTTCTCAGGTGGGCCAACATTCACCAAGGGCAAAATAGGCATTGCTTTTGAGATGCAGCTGCAGTTGGTTTTGGAGTTCCTGCTAGCAACCTCAGATCGTGGGAGACTCAGGCCAGGTGTCCTGGTCAAAGAAGATTAGATCCCAGCTTGGGCCCCTAGCCTGATCTAGACAGCACAGTGAAGCGGGTCCAGACACACCCTGAAGGGCTGGCTGTGTGCAGGAGGCCAAGTGAGCTGCCTGCTAATGGGGCTGGGCCACCCCGTGCTGCCCCATGACAGGCAGACAAGGCTAAGATTGTTCTCCTGTCTCTCCATTCTGCCAGGCCTGGCCCACATCCTCAGTCACTTTTTTCCCCTGTCAATCTGAGTGGCAGGAACCAGATTCTGCCTGTGGAGTCCAGTCAGCCTGGCTGGGAGCGTGGTCAATCTCTGGGGTAATAATGCAGCTCACATCTGGGGAAATGGAAGTGAAGCACCTTCCCAGCCTCGCACTCCTCACTGCAGCAGAGCTCTCCAGACCCTACTGCTGAGGGCAGAGGGACCTCTCCCCGGTTCAGCTCAGCCTTTCCCGGGGCAGCTGGGCAACACTCAGCACAGGCATCTCTCCTACACCTCCTCTTCACTTGGGATGAAGGGTCTGGGGACCAGGTTTGTGTTGTTAAGCTGGGCAAGATCCTCAGAACCCATCTCAGAGGACAAACTGGTTGTGAAGCCCCCTAGATCCTAGAAAGACTCCAGAATGGGCGGAGCTAGAGGCAAGAAGAGAGGGTGGAGTTGCTGGGAAGTTTTAGTCTGAGATGGGAGAAAGGGTCCTATCGGTCCAGGTCAGTGGCCCCGCCCACTTCATTCGCTCCGCCCCTCCGCCGGTGCCAAGGAATGTGCTGGGAGAGGCGGCTGAGAGGCGGGCGGGCAGGCGGAGCCGAGGCCACCCGGACGCGGCAAACAGGTCTGGGCTGAGGGGCACGGGACCCAGGAGGGGCAGGGGCTCTGAGTATTCCCAAGGGCACAAGTGGTATCCTCTAGAAAAGGAGGACACCCCCTAATTCCTTGCCCTTCTTTAGCAATTTCCTCGAGGGCACCAATTTTGGGTGTGGAGGTCTTAGTCCTCTATGTGGGGCCTCCTGGATTGAGGATTCTGGCCGAGGCGCAAATGGAGTTACTAACAGGAGGCAGCCTCGCTGCTGGGGAGCCCTTCACTGCAGACCCGCAGAGACTGAGGACCTCTGAAGCAGGACTGGATGCCCCAGGCTAGGACCAGGAGGGGAAAGGGGCCACCTGAGTGGCTGACTCTAGTCTGAATCTGGTCATAGGAAACCGGATGGGTGCCAATCCCTGACCTTCTGTCTCCAGGTCAACGTGGAGGTATCCGGCCACCATGCTCAGTCTCAAGATGCCTCAACTCCTTCGAGTCCATCAGGTCCCCCGGGTGAGGGGCCCCAATCCATCAACCTCGCCTTCCTCAGAGAACTCATTGGGGCAGAGCTTTTTCTCATATTAGCTATTTGGGAAGTTCTTCCTGCAAGCTAACTTTCTTACGTTTCAATTTCAGTATAGAACGTGTGACCTCTACTCACATTCCTAAACGTCCCTCCTCTCAGAATCCCCATCTGCAGAACACCCTGTGTGTGTGTATTCCCCCATCCTATTTAATCCCAATATTCTGGTTCTGTTGTTTGCCCTGTGGGTTTGGAAGGCTGGTAAGAAATAGGTTGGGTTGTGTTTGACTTGGGACCACTGCAATCTCTAGTGCATCTTCTATCGTGTTTCCAGACACCTCTTATTTTGTTTTTTGTTTCTCGAGACAGGGTTTCTCTGTGTAGTCTTGGCTGTCCTGGAACTCTGTAGACCAGGTTGGCCTCGAACTCACAGAGACCCACCTGCCTCTGTCTCCCAAGTGCTGGGATTAAAGGCATGAGCCACTATGCCCGGCTACCTGACACTTCATGGAGGGGAAAGGCCTGCTAATGATGACTGCTCTGCTCCCCCACCACCCCCAGGTGTTTTGGGAAGAAGGCATCATGTCTGGCTACCGATGCCCCACAAGCTCTGCCTTAGACTGTGTTCTCAGCTCCTTCCAGATGACTAATGAGACGGTCAACATCTGGACTCACTTCCTGCCCACCTGGTGAGCGAATTAGGTTCAGACGGGTGCCAGGTGGGCAGGGGCACTACGGCCCCAGCGCCTGAGCAGGTGCCTGGCGCAGGTACTTCCTGTGGCGCCTCCTGGCGTTAGGCAGCCCGGGCTTTCGCGCGGACCCATACCACCTACCGCTGCTGGTCTTCCTACTGCCCGCCTGCCTCTATCCCTTCGCATCCTGCTGTGCGCACACCTTTAGCTCCATGTCGCCTCGTGCTCGTCACATCTGCTACTTCCTGGACTACGGGGCGCTCAGCCTCTACAGCCTGGGTGAGCTGAGGGCAGTGGGGTTGGATGGTGGTGCAGAGGGTGAGCCCTCAAGCCTCAGCTCGCACCTCGCCACAGGCTGCGCCTTCCCCTATGCCGCCTACTCCATGCCGGCCTCCTGGCTGCACAGCCGCCTACACCAGCTCTTCGTGCCCGCTGCTGCGCTCAACTCTTTCCTGTGCACCGGCCTCTCCTGCTACTCGCGGTGGGTTCTGGGCATCCCCAGTGTCTGAAAGGGTAGGCAGGGCTCACCCCATTATTGTTGAGCCACCCCAGTACCCTATGCAGTACGAGGGAGGCATTCCTGTTGGCCAGTATGCTATCCTTTATGGTCAACTTATGCTATCTATGTCCTCTTAACAAATGTGACATTTACACGGGGCAGGGATCCTGCGTCCTGAGGTCCTTCTCTTATTTTTTTCCCTTTTATTACATGTAAACATATATTTATTGTGTGGATACCATACAGGATGAGCTATCCCACCAGACCCTGTCCGTCCCCAACCCCCCCCCCTTTTTTTTGTAGTTTCTCTGTGTAGTTCTGGAACTCTATAGATCAGGCTGGCCTCAAACGCAGAGATCTGCCACCTGCCTCTGCCTCCCAAGTGCTGGACCTAAAGGAGATCGCAGGCACACACATCACACCACCATCTGGCTGAGACAGTCTTGAACCTGCTCTTCCTGCCTCTACCTCCCAGTGGGGTCACAGCCATGCCTCAACACACCTGCCTTCTGAATGTGGTCCTTCACCCCTTTTGGCCCCGGATAACCTCTTCTTGACCTACCCAGCACTGAAGACCAACCTGCTTTTCTTGCCCCTCAGGTTCCCAGAGCTAGAATACCCCGGGTTCAGCAAGGCTCTCCGCACGGCTGCCTTTGCCTACCCCTTCTTGTTTGACAACCTCCCACTGTTCTACAGGGTAAGGGTACCCGGACTCTCCCCAGACAGACCTTGCTCTACCTACCACCTTGACCTCGTGGTGGCTCTCGGTCTCTAACCTCAGCTCTCTGCCTACCCTCCGGGCGCAGGCTCCTGGTGTCCACTCTCTGGGCATCCCTTTCCCCACCAGATCCTAGATGTGCCCTTTGTTTCTTCTCCCCGAGACTCTCCCCTGCAGCTCTCTTTTCTTTTACCAGCTGCGGCTGTGTTGGGGCGGGGCCCACAGCTGTGGGCGGGACGCGCTGAGCTCCAACCATGGTTACCACCTCCTCTGCGCTCTGCTCTCAGGCTTCCTTTTTGCAGCCCGTCTACCAGAGCGCCTGGCACCTGGGCGCTTCGACTATATTGGTGAGCACCGGCCTGGGAGAGAAGGAGACGGCTTCCCTGCATGCAGAATGAGCTGGGAACGCTGGGAACATGGGGTATCCTAGCCAGAGGGTGGATGATAAAGCCAAAGAGATATCCCAGCCCCCCCCCCAAGTCCCAGCTCCTCCCCAGGCTCAGCAATGAAAGAATTTAGGGCTTTATGAAGCTCGGTCCAGTTACTCTTACAGAACCTCTAGGAGTCAGGTTTTCTCCTTAGGCCAACAGGACAGGTGACTGCCCTGGATCACAAGTGAATCTGTTCAAGCTGGGTCTTTACCTAACCAGTCTATCTGCCCTTCAGGCCACAGCCACCAGCTGTTCCATATCTGTGCCGTGCTGGGCACCCACTTCCAGCTGGAAGCGGTGCTGGCTGATATGGGATCCCGCAGAGCCTGGCTGGCCGTGCAGGAGCCCACCCTGGGTCTGGGGGCCACTGTAGCCACCTTGAGCCTGGCAGTGATTGGGAACCTGTTTATCATTGCTGCTTTCACGGCCTCCTTGCTGCGGATGCCTGGACCCTGCCCCCTGCTGCAGGGTAGCCCACTGGAAGAGGGACTCCAAGCTAAACAACAGTAAGGCCCATTGGCATGGAGGGAGGGAGAGGCCAGGTCTCACTGCCTCGGAAGAGCCCTGCCTGACATGGGCCTGAGAAGGTGGCGACTATTCTGACCCTGAAAGGGGTAGCTGAAGAGAAGAGGCTCTCTAGGGACAGGTGGAAGGACGGAAGACCCAAGAGGCAGGTGGTGAAGGTCTAAATTAACACAGGTACCAGGCGGGGAGCAGAGTGGGGATGTGAGGCCTCTCCTGGGGCTTCTGCCCAGCTGCCCCAGGACCTTGCTCACCTCAGGTCACCCTGAGATCTTGTTCCATCGGGGCCACATACCCACCCTGCCCCAGGGCCAGACTGTGCCTCTTGTCAGCAGCTCTGTATCTACTCACTGCTGCCTGTCTTGCTCACCACTGTGACCAAGCCTTTGCCAATTTGTGTGTTTGGATGTGTCCCCGGTGAGATAATGGTTGTGGTGGGGATTGCTGTGGGGAGGTAGGCTATGGGACTTTAGGAAGGAAAGTTTTCTTGTTTGTTTGTTTTTGTTGTTGTTTTTGTTTTTGCTATCCATCACAAAGCAGTATAATAAAGAAGCAAATGAACTGGACTGTAGCTCTCTGGGATTGAGTGTGAAGCCTTCCCCGACCCCTATCACCACCACAATGGACAGACTCCAGCCCAGCACTTCCTCATCTGAACTTTATTTTGGAGCTGCTGTGACATCCATACTTGCAGGGCAGAGAGAGAGGACAGGGAGGATCAAGTTCTGGAGAGCAGCCAAAGCCGAGCTGCCAGAGTTTGGCTTTAGGGCAGCACAGGTCCTAAATAGTGATACCGTAGATGCGTCTGTAGGCGGTCTTTAAGCCATACTGGTTTGATAGCTCGTCACAAGCAGGGTCAAGCTCACATAGCTCCCGGGTGGGCTCCAGGGGATCTGGGCTGGGGACTGAAGCTCTGAGAAGCATAAAGTAACATCAACCAACACACAGTGGCATTAATATACACAGGGTACACACATCCTCTTCCCACACTGTACAAGAGGCTCCAGGGTCCTGGACCTGGGGATTGACCTGCACGTGTAGCCCTCTGCGGGTCATAGAGACTACCCCAGAACAACTCCTCCCTACCAATATGGAAGGCTAAGGGCTCTGGCCACTTACCCAAGGTAGCGCCGGAGTCTGTTCACTACCTTATTGCCCTCCTGCTTGGACATGAAGGCTGTGGAGAAGACACACAAGGTCAGGTAATTCTGAGTTCAGGAGGAAAAGTGGGGACACCCAGGCAGAAGGCAAGGGGATTTGGGGGCTTAGGGGACAGGGTGTGGGCCAAGGCCGAGGCCCTGCCAGGCTTTCTGCCAGTACCTTTGTCAGACTCAGGGCCGGTGGGCGTGGCATCTGTAAAGCAAACAGTGTAGTTAGTTCTGTTTCCTCCCTGCTGTCTCCCTCATGTGTTGTCCCTTCCCCTCTGCCATCCCAAAGCAGATTGTGAGACCTTCAGGAGGGTAGTCACCCAAAGAAATGAACCAGGAGGACACATACCTGTGAGGTCAGAGAGACAGAGCGCAGCCAGGGCCAGCAGAGTGAGCAGAGAGAGGGTCCTCATGGTGTCTGCTAGGTGTGCACCAAGCTGCTGTGTGGGACTTGTCTGTTCTGCACCCTCCTGTTGCCTCTGATTCTGACCAGCAGAAAGAAACGACGACACTATGTTCTTCTCAAAGCAGTTTATTCAGGAACCTTTCAACATGCATGCAGGAGTCTCTCTCCAAGAATAAGTCTCTCCACAGGAATCTCTCTGTCTGTATCTCCTCCCCCAATCGCAATCCCTTATATAACCTCTGAACCATGCCCCATCTGCCCTGTCCACGGAACAGCAGTCCATTGGCCAGAATCATCACTTGTCATATGGTCTGATCTTGCATCATGTTGCACCTGCGCAGCTCTCACAATTGTCGTGGCTTATTTTCAGGTGTATGAGGAAGTCAGGTGAAAGTCATAAGACTTGGCTGCAGTCCCGGGCGCCATCTTGGGACTGCTGCCACACCCGCTCCTCACATCTCCCTGTCTTTACTTATTGGCAGAGAGAATGCCTGTCTTAGGTTGCCCCCTGCAGCAATGCCCCTTACCTGTCCTCGGGAGACAAACAACATTGGTTTGATCCCTGTCTTAGGTTGGTGACACGCCCAGGGAGTCTTACCCGTCATTGACTACTTCTCTAGCATGCCAAGCCACAGTTGAGGAGATTGTCCTGTTTTCACACCCGCAAAAGCCTGTATCATCAAGGCTTGGGCTCTGCGCTGACGACTCTGCATGCGGCAGGTGCACCAGAAGGCCAGAATGCTGATTAATATCGGACACAGGGCAAGTCCACCAATTCCAGCCCACTCTTTCAAGAGGGGGACAGCTGTCAGCAATCCAAAACCTCTGCAACACCTGCGGATAAATTATTCACAGCCGCAGCAGTTTGTAAGGGATATGGCCGCAGCCGTGGCTGCGGTGGCAGAGATTGCTAAGGAAGTGACAATGGCTGCAGCAACGCCAAAAATCCCTCTTAGATCTAAACAAAGTCATAGCAGAAGGAGCTTGAACAGGCCAAGGTACAAGCGAGGCATCCTAGTCACAACAGCCAAATGATATTCAGATACATTCTAGCACATACTATAATAACAAATATCACTACTACAATTAACATTATTCTCATAACTAACATTATAAACAATAAACACAAAAGGAGGCCACATACAAATAGGCGTAGCCTGAAAAGAAACATTCCTCCCTCCAGCAAATTGAAATACAGAAGTTTCAAACACACTAGAACCATTCCAATAAAAATTTGTATTGCCCCAGGCCCCTCCCGCCACCATGCTTAAGGGGGAAAGATCAGTGCAACTACCATTCACCCCACCTAACAACCATACATTAAAAGAATTACTAGCTCCTACTTGAGCTGGATTTTGATATGTCCAATTATACCCTGAAAAGGAACTATTATGGACTGTACCTATATAAGGGAAAAAGGAAAAATAATTCTTCACTGCCCAAGCTACTTTTCTAGATTGACAGCCAGTCCAAGGTGGAAGGGAATCACCAACACTCCTACAAAAAGGGGGCCCATCTAGGTTAGGAGGGTATAGTGCCATTGCCCTTGGATA
Organism: Mus musculus; assembly: GCF_000001635.26. Lineage (NCBI taxonomy): Eukaryota > Metazoa > Chordata > Mammalia > Rodentia > Muridae > Mus > Mus musculus. The sequence continues at coordinate 88,371,083 of NC_000069.6, forward strand.
TACTGGCAGGCCACACCCCTCAAATCCAGGTAGCATTAGCTTTAGTAGATACAGCTGAACACAATCACTCATCTGTGAAATATTTTGAATCATCTGAAAACACAACAATCCCTTTAGCTGAAGCTGCATAGATTCATGCACTGGAGCTATCTCTCCATCCCATGGTAAAAAAGGCAATTGTAGCGAAGCATTAGATGTAAAGAATCGAGGAAACACTTGCGCCAAATGCGTCAACCGCACGGGTTTTGGGAACACAGACATAATTCCCTAACGTAGCTCTTCAGTTCTCACTAGCGGGAGCATTTCCAGCCACAGGAACATCCACGTCCTCATCGTTCTGCTTGCCCTGAACTGCTCCGGTCAGCTGTTCTGGGACCCAGAGTGGTTGTCGGTGATCCTGGGGAAACACACAAACAGACTCTCTCTCCCAAACCAACACTGGGTCAGGGCCCTCCAACAACCAGTCAAGACATACACTTGGATGGGATAATTAGTTTGAGCTGCTACAAATCTCCCTTGTCCCAGCAGCATGTCTTGATCCCAGGCTGGCTGGCCGTTGCCAGAGTTGATCGCTGCTTGCTCGGCACCAAACTCAATGAAAAATGCCTTCCAGCCTAGATATTGGCCTGGTGACAAGCCGGCACGACCCATATTCTGCCAATCGCTTGGAGTCATGCTGAAGGGTGCAGGTTCTCTAATTGCGCTCTTACAAAAGCAGCACTGACACTGTAAGTACGAACCCCTTCCACTAATCTTTGAACAATCTTCCAATCAAGCGGCTCATGATAATGACCTCCCTGTGTATCCTGAAATACAGGAAAGCACTGGGCTCGCAGTTCCCTCCAGGTTTCTGAATGCAGACTACGCCCCGATGCTCCCTCAGGGGCATACAGAGGCGGACATGGCGGCCCTGACCCCAAAGGTTCTACCTTAATTTTCACTTTCTCTAGACTGTCAGCTATGCTCTCCAGATCGTCCTCAGACATATCCCCATCACTAGAACTTCCTTCTGCCTCTGACTTTTGGGATTGCTCCTCTCTCACCTGATTCAGTGCCTCATTGCCCTTTTGGAGTTCCACTCCACATCTTTGCTTATCCTCGATACAATTTCGTACTAGCTTCCACACTGGCAGCACCTCTTTAGCGAGAACTCCCTGTTCTTCTGCAAACTTCAAGTCCTTCCCTAACTTTTCCCAACTGGGCCCTGTAAAATGTCCTGATACAGGGAACCAAGGAGCACCTGATCCACTGCTTTTAAAAAGTTCTCCAGGGTCTCCTTTTTCAGCCTGATTCCTTTCACTTTCAGCAAGTCCTTAAGGGCTTGGTGCACTGTTTGACCTGAGGTTGAATTTCCCATGGTGCTTGGTGCAACTTGTCCCAAAACCAGGAACCTTAACTTGTCCCAAGACCGGGAACCTTATTGTCTCAATCTGAGAACTTAAATTGTCCCACTTACCTGGGAACCTTACCAGCTAGCTGCCCTGACTGCGATGAGTTCTGAACATCCCCATATGGGCCACAATTTGTCGCCTCCAATTCCGACCAGCAGAAAGGAACGACGACACTACATTCTTCTCAAAGCAGTTTATTCAGGAGTCTTTTAACATGCATGCAGGAATCTCTTTCCAGGAATAAGTCTCCACAGGAATCTCTCTGTCTGTATCTCCTCCCCCAATCACAATCCCTTATATAACCCCTCAACCACGCCCCATCAGCCCAGTCCACGGAACAGCAGTCCATTGGCCAGAATCATCACTTGTCATATGGTCCGATCTTGCATCATGGTGCACCTGCGCAGCTCTCACGATGGTCCTGGCTTACTTTCAGGTGTATGAGGAAGTAAGGTACAAGTCATAAGACTTGGCTACAGTCCCGGGCACCATCTTGGGGCTGCCGCCACAGCCGCTCCTCACACCCTCCAGCGTCCAGTAGCATTTATATCTGCTACTCTGTGCTCACTGATGTAAGCAGGAGTGGCCGGGGATGCTGCTAGGACTAATTTGGGGTCATGTGCTCAGTGGGTCAAACCCAAAGGATGCTGTGGTTGGTGATTGCAGCTGCCTGGGCAAGGCCCTGAGAGTTAAGGAGAGGCCACAATAGGAGACTGCCAGGCTCTGACATGGCCCAAGACCTCTTCCCTGAGGGGCTGCTCCACCACTCCTACTATGTGCTCTTTCTCTCAGCCTCAGCTGGAGCACTGGGTGGCCCTAGAGACAAGCACCCTAGAGCATAGCCTAGACATGGTACAGAGATCTAAAATCGGTTTGGGATAAACTGGGCTCCAACTCTCATAGCCTGTGATTTCAGTGTCTGCCCCTGAGAGCGGGAGCCAAACCCCAGGGAGGGAGTGGTCAGTAATGTCCTCATTTGCCCAGTTCAAGGTAGCTCTGCTCATCCAGTGGGGGTGTGGGGGTGTGTGGGGTGTCCTGGTTAATTTTATGTCAACTTGGAAGGAGAAAACCTCAATTGAGAAAATGCCTCCATAAGATCCAGTTGTAGGGCATTTCTTGTGGTTGGTGGGGAAGAGCCTAGCCCATTGTGGGAGCTACCATCCCTGGGCCGTGGTCTTGGCTTCTATAAGACAGCAGGCTGAGAATGCCATGATGAGCAAGTCAGTAAGTAGCACCCCTCTATAGCTTCAACATCAACTTCTGCCTTGAGGTTCTAGCCCTGCTTGTGTTGGAGACATCCCACATTAAGCTCGAGATGCCTGGGACCTGATAATGAGGAAGAAAAACCTGCGGGGGCTCGGGGGTATCTGGTTTCAGAGTGTGAGGAGCCCGCTTGATGTCCACAAATTAGATGTTGCTAATAATATTAAAGTGAAGGCCTTTCATGAATGAGAACATTCAAAAGAAATGTGTATTACAGTCACTTGCTCTAGGTGGAAATGAAAGTAACCTAGCACCTCAGGCAGCGATGAGCAATTCTGCAGCTGTTCCCCGAGTCTTAGTCTCAATTCTGTATAATTAAAACAGATTTGTTTAAAAAGGTTTTTATTTTTTATGTATGTGAGTACACTGTTGCAGTCTTCAGACACACCAGAAGAGGGCATCAGATTCCACTACGGGTGGTTGTGAGCCACCATGTGGTTGCTGGGATTTGAACTCAGGACCTCTGGAAGAGCAGTCAGTGGCTCTTAACTGCTGAGCCATCTCTCCAGCCCCAAAACAGATTTTTTTATTGTAAAATTGAGGATGGACTATTCTACAGATATCTCCTAGAAAGTCAGCAAGGGGTTCCGTGGGTTCAGGGTCGATGGTGGCAGCCCCCTAGGAATTCTCTATACAAGTTGGGTGAGGATGTTTTTGTAGACAGACAGATGGGGTCCAAAAATTATAAAAATTGCAGGGTCAGCAGTGTGACCTTATGTTTGCCCTTTTATGAAACCATATTGTCTATATTGCTTTATGTCTGAGATTGTATAGTTCCCCCTTTTTCCCCCCTAAACCTGTATTACTCTGTGTCACAAGAAAATGTTGGGGGCTGGAGAGATGGCTCAGCGGTTAAGAGCACTGACTGTTCTTCCGAAGAGCAGAAGAGGTCAGGAGTTCAAATCCCAGCAACCACATGGTGGCTCACAACCATCCATAATGAGATGTGATGCCCTCTTCTGTTGTGTCTAAAGACAGCTACAGTGTACTTAGATATAATAATAAATAAACCTTTTTTTAAAAAAATGTTAACACAGGAAAATAGAGAAGTATTTACCTACCTCCTATGAATTTTATAACGCAAATTCCTTGTATGATTTCCATAAAAGACTGGGACTGAGTCAAGTCTAGGTTAGCATCCTGACTCCCAAGTTCAAGGGCTCCATGCCAAACAAACCAGCCTGTCAGTACTGCATCTCACTTGTGTGTGTTCTTTCTTTCTTTCTTTCTTTCTTTCTTTCTTTCTTTCTTTCTTTCTTTTCTTCTTAAACATTTTATTTATTTTATGTACATGAATACATTGTTGCTGTCTTCAGACACACCAGAAGAGGGCATCTGTTTCCATTACAGATGGTTGTGAGCCACCATGTGGTTGCTGGGAATTGAACTCAGGACCTCTGGAAGAGCAGTCAGTGCTTTAAATCGTTGAGCCACCCCCCCCCCCCAGCCCAACTGTGTGTTTTCTTATTCACCTACCAGGTATCCCTCTTCCTTGATGAACCCCAACTCTTGTCGAGGCTGGACCCCAGCATAGGTCGTGGCCAAATGTGGGGCTCTTGGACCTTTAGTGTAAGTAGAAGGCGTGATTTGCGCTGGTGAGGACCCACTCAGGGAGTTCCTTGTGCACCCCACCCCTAGGCCCCCACCCCTAGGCCCCCACCCTTAGGCCCCCACCCCCAGTCACAGATTAAGGCTGGAAAGGAGTGGGTGGTGTTTCCCTTTCCCCTGACTCATAATGGGCCAAAGTGAGTCTTCTAAGTGAAGCTTAAGAAGATATTAAAGAGATTATTTGCCGGGGACCAGCCCTAGCAGGCTGTTTCTTCTTTCTTTCTGTGACATTTACATGGGGCAGGGATCCTGCGTCCTGAGGTCCTTCTCTTATTTTTTTCCCTTTTATTACATGTAAACATATATTTATTGTGTGGATACCATACCGGATGAGCTATCCCACCAGCCCCTGTCCCCGTCCCCCCCCCCTTTTTTTTGAGTTTCTCTGTGTAGTTCTGGAACTCTATAGATCAGGCTGGTCTCAAACGCAGAGATCTGCCACCTGCCTCTACCTCCCAAGTGCTGGACCTAAAGGAGATCATCACAGGCACACACGTCACACCACCATCTGGCTGAGACAGTCTTGAACCTGCTCTTCCTGCCTCTACCTCCCAGTGGGGTCACAGCCATGCCTCAACACACCTGCCTTCTGAATGTGGTCCTTCACCCCTTTTGGCCCCAGATAACCTCTTCTTGACCTACCCAGCACTGAAGACCAACCTGCTTTTCTTGCCCCTCAGGTTCCCAGAGCTAGAATACCCCGGGTTCAGCAAGGCTCTCCGCACGGCTGCCTTTGCCTACCCCTTCTTGTTTGACAACCTCCCACTGTTCTACAGGGTAAGGGTACCTGGACTCTCCCCAGACAGACCTTGCTCTACCTACCACCTTTACCTCGTGGTGGCTCTCGGTCTCTAACCTCAGCTCTCTGCCTACCCTCCAGGCGCAGGCTCCTGGTGTCCACTCTCTGGGCATCCCTTTCCCCACCAGATCCTAGATGTCCCCTTTGTTTCTTCTCCCTGAGACTTTCCTAGGCAGCTCTCTTTTCTTTTACCAGCTGCGGCTGTGTTGGGGCGGGGCCCACAGCTGTGGGCGGGACGCGCTGAGCTCCAACCCTGGTTACCACCTCCTCTGCACTCTGCTCTCAGGCTTCCTTTGTGCAGCCCGTCTACTGGAGCGCCTGGCACCTGGGCGCTTCGACTATATTGGTGAGCACCAGCCTGGGAGAGAAGGAGACGGCTTCCCTGCATGCAGAATGAGCTGGGAACGCTGGGAACATGGGGTATCCTAGCCAGAGGGTGGATGACAAAGCCAAAGAGATATCCCAGCCCCCAAGTCCCAGCTCCTCCCCAGGCTCAGCAATGAAAGAATTTAGGGCTTTATGAAGCTCGGTCCAGTTACTCTTCCAGAACCTCTAGGAGTCAGGTTTTCTCCTTAGGCCCACAGGACAGGTGACTGCCCTGGATCACAAGTGAATCTGTTCAAGCTGGGTCTTTACCTAACCAGTCTATCTGCCCTTCAGGCCACAGCCACCAGCTGTTCCATATTTGTGCCGTGCTGGGCACGCACTTCCAGCTGGAAGCAGTGCTGGCTGATATGGGATCCCGCAGAGCCTGGCTGGCCGTGCAGGAGCCCACCCTGGGTCTGGGGGCCACTGTAGCCACCTTGAGCCTGGCAGTGATTGGGAACCTGTTTATCATTGCTGCTTTCACGGCCTCCTTTCTGCGGATCCCTGGACCCTGCCCCCTGCTGCAGGGTAGCCCACTGGAAGAGGGACTCCAAGCTAAACAACAGTAAGGCCCATTGGCGTGGAGGGAGGGAGAGGCCAGGCCTCACTGCCTCGGAAGAGCCCTGCCTGACATGGGCCTGAGAAGGTGGCGACTATTCTGACCCTGAAAGGGGTAGCTGAAGAGAAGAGGCTCTCTAGGGACAGGTGGAAGGAGAGAGGACCCAAGAGGCAGGTGGTGAAGGTCTGAATGGACACAGGTACCAGTCAGGGAGCAGAGTGGGGATGTGAGGTCTCTCCTGGGGCTTCTGCCCAGCTGCCCAGGACCTTGCTCACCTCAGGTCACCCTGAGATCTTGTTCCATCGGGGCCACATACCCACCCTGCCCCAGAGCCAGACTGTGCCTCTTGTCAGCAACTCTGTATCTACACACTGCTGCCTGTCTTGCTCACCACTGTGACCAAGCCTTTGCCAATTTGTGTGTTTGGATGTGTCCCCGGTGAGATAATGGTTGTGGTGGGGATTGCTGTGGGGAGGTAGGCTATGGGACTTTAGGAAGGAAAGTTTTCTTGTTTGTTTGTTTTTGTTGTTGTTTTTGTTTTTGCTATCCATCACAAAGCAGTATAATAAAGAAGCAAATGAACTGGACTGTAGCTCTCTGGGATTGAGTGTGAAGCCTTCCCCAACCCCTATTACCACCACAATGGACAGACTCCAGCCCAGCACTTCCTCATCTGAACTTTATTTTGGAGCTGCTGTGACATCCATACTTGCAGGGCAGAGAGAGAGGACAGGGAGGATCAAGTCCCGGAGAGCAGCCAAAGCCGAGCTGCCAGAGTTTGGCTTTAGGGCAGCACAGGTCCTAAATAGTGATACCGTAGATGCGTTTGTAGGCGGTCTTCAAGCCATACTGGTCTGATAGCTCGTCACAAGCAGGGTTAAGCTCACACTGCTCCCGGGTGGGCTCCAGGGGATCTGGGCTGGGGACTGAGGCTCTGAGAAGCATAAAGTAACATCAACCAACACACAGTGGCATTAATATACACGGGGTACACACACCCTCTTCCCACACTGTACAAGAGGCTCCAGGGTCCTGGACATGGGGATTGACCTGCACGTGTAGCCCTCTGCGGGTCACAGAAACCACCCCAGCACAACTCCTCCCTACCAATATGGAAGGCTAAGGGCTCTGGCCACTTACCCAAGGTAGCGCCGGAGTCTGTTCACTACCTTATTGCCCTCCTGCTTGGACATGAAGGCTGTGGAGAAGACACACAAGGTCAGGTAATTCTGAGTTCAGGAGGAAAAGTGGGGACACCCAGGCAGAAGGCAAGGGGATTTGGGGGCTTAGGGGACAGGGTGAGGGCCAAGGCCGAGGCCCTGCCAGGCTTCCTGCTAGTACCTTTGTCAGACTCAGGGCCGCTGGGCTTGGCATCTGTAAAGCAAACAGTGTAGTTAGTTCTGTTTCCTCCCTGCTGTCTCCCTCATGTGTTGTCCCTTCCCCTCTGCCATCCCAAAGCAGATTGTGAGACCTTCAGGAGGGTAGTTACCCAAAGAAATGAACCAGGAGGACACATACCTGTGAGGTCAGAGAGACAGAGCGCAGCCAGGGCCAGCAGAGTGAGCAGAGAGAGGGTCCTCATGGTGTCTGCTAGGTGTGCACCAAGCTGCTGTGTGGGACTTGTCTGTTCTGCACCCTCCAGCATCCAGTAGCATTTATATCGGCTACTCTGTGCTCTCTGATGTAAGCAGGAGGAGCAGGGGATGCTGCCAGGACTAATTGGGGGTCATGTGCTCAGTGGGTCAAACCCAAAGGATGCTGTGGTTGGTGATTGCAGCTGCCTGGGCAAGGCTCTGGGAGTGGACGAGAGGCCACAATCGGAGACTGCCAGGCTCTGACATGGCCCCAGACCTCTTCCCTGAGGGGCTGCTCCACCACTCCTACTGTGTGCTCTCTCTCTCTCAGCCTCAGCTGGAGCACTGGGTCGCCCTAGAGACAAGAACCCTATGCATAGCCTAGACATGGTACAGAGATCTAAAATCGGTTTGGGATAAACTGGGCTCCAACTCTCATAGCCTGTGATTTTCAGTGTCTGCCCCTGAGAGCGGGAGCCAAACCCCAGGGAGGGAGTGTTCAGTAATGTCCTCATTTGCCCAGTTCAGGGCAGCTCTGCTCATCCAGTGGGTGTGTGTGTGTGTTGGGGGGGAGTGTCCTGGTTAGTTTTATGTCAACTTGGAAGGAGAAAACCTCAATTGAGAAAATGCCTCCATAAGATCCGGTTGTAGGGCATTTCTTGTGGTTGGTGGGGAAGAGCCTAGCCCATTGTGGGAGCTACCATCCCTGGGCCATGGTCTTGGGTTCTATAAGACAGCAGGCTGAGAATGCCATGATGAGCAAGTCAGTAAGTAGCACCCCTCTATAGCTTCAACATCAACTTCTGCCTTGAGGTTCTAGCCCTGCTTGTGTTGGAGACATCCCACATTAAGCTCCAGATGCCTGGGACCCCTGATAATGAGGAAGAAAAACCTGCGGGGGCTCGGGGGTATCTGGTTTCAGAGTGTGAGGAGCCCGCTTGATGTCCACAAATTAGATGTTGCTAATAATATTAAAGTGAAGGCCTTTCATGAATGAGAACATTCAAAAGAAATGTGTGTTACAGTCACTTGCTCTAGGTGGAAATGAAAGTAACCTAGCGCCTCAGGCTGCGATGAGCAATTCTGCAGCTGTTCCCCCAGTCTTAGTCTCAATTCTGTATAATTAAAACAGATTTGTTTAAAAAGGTTTTTATTTTTTATGTATGTGAGTACACTGTTGCAGTCTTCAGACACACCAGAAGAGGGCATCAGATTCCACTACGGGTGGTTGTGAGCCACCATGTGGTTGCTGGGATTTGAACTCAGGACCTCTGGAAGAGCAGTCAGTGGCTCTTAACTGCTGAGCCATTTCTCCAGCCCCAAAACAGATTTTTTTTTTAATTGTAAAATTGAGGATGGACTATTCTACAGATATCTCCTAGAAAGTCAGCAAGGGGTTCTGTGGGTTCAGGGTCGATGGTGGCAGCCCCCTAGGAATTCTCTATACAAGTTGGGTGAGGATGTTTTTGTAGACAGACAGATGAGGTCCAAAAATTATAAAGATTGCAGGGTCAGCAGTGTGACCTCATGTTTGCCCTTTTATGAAACCATATTGTCTATATTGCTTTATGTCTGAGATTGTATAGTTCCCTTTTTTTTCTCCCCTAAACCTGTATTACTCTGTGTCACAAGAAAATGTTGGGGGCTGGAGAGATGGCTCAGCGGTTAAGAGCACTGACTGCTCTTCCGAAGAGCAGAAGAGGTCAGGAGTTCAAATCCCAGCAACCACATGGTGGCTCACAACCATCCATAATGAGATCTGATGCCCTCTTCTGTTGTGTCTAAAGACAGCTACAGTGTACTTAGATATAATAATAAATAAGCCTTTTTAAAAAAAATGTTAGCACAGGAAAATAGAGAAGTATTTACCTACCCCCTATGAATTTTATAATGCAACTTCCTTGTATGATTTCCATAAAAGACTGGGACTGAGTCAAGTCTAGGTTAACATCCTGACTCCCAAGTTCAAGGGCTCCATGCCAAACAAACCAGCCTGTCAGTACTGCATCTCACTTGTGTGTGTTCTTTCTTCCTTCCTTCCTTCCTTCCTTCCTTCCTTTCTTTCTTTCTTTCTTTCTTTCTTTCTTTCTTTCTTTCTTTCTTTCTTTCTTTCTTAAACATTTTATTTATTTTATGTACATGAATACATTGTTGCTGTCTTCAGACACACCAGAAGAGGGCATCTGTTTCCATTACAGGTGGTTGTGTGCCACCATGTGGTTGCTGGGAATTGAACTCAGGACCTCTGGAAGAGCAGTCAGTGCTTTAAATCGTTGAGCCACCTCCCCAGCCCAATTGTGTGCTTCCTTATTCACCGACCAGGTATCCTTCTTCCTTGATGAACCCCAACTCTTGTCAAGGCTGGACCCCAGAATAGGTCGTGCCCAAATGTGGGGCTCTTGGACCTTTAGTGTAAGTAGAAGGTGTGATTTGCGCTGGTGAGGACACACTCAGGGAGTTCCTTGTGCACCCCACCCCTAGGCCCCTACCCCTAGGCCCCCACCCTTAGGCCCCCACCCCTAGCCCCCACCCTTAGGCCCCCACCCCCAGTCACAGATTAAGGCTGGAAAGGAGTGGGTGGTGTTTCCCTTTCCCCTGACTCATAATGGGCCAAAGTGAATCTTCTAAGTGAAGCTTAAGAAGATATTAAAGAGATTATTTGCCGGGGACCAGCCCTAGCAGGCTGTTTCTTCTTTCTTTCTGTGACATTTACATGGGGCAGGGATCCTGCGTCCTGAGGTCCTTCTCTTATTTTTTTTTCCCTTTTATTACATGTAAACATATTTATTGTGTGGATACCATATCGGATAAGCTATCCCACCAGCCCCTGTCCCTCCCCCCTTTTTTTTTTGAGTTTCTCTGTGTAGTTCTGGATCTCCATAGAACAGGCTGGCCTCAAACGCAGAGATCTGCCCCCTGCCTCTGCCTCTCAAGTGCTGGACCTAAAGGAGATCGCAGGCACACACATCACACCACCATCTGGCTGAGACAGTCTTGATCCTGCTCATCCTGCCTCTACCTCCCAGTGGGGTCACAGCCATGCCTCAACACACCTGCCTTCTGAATGTGGTCCTTCACCCCTTTTGGCCCCGGATAACCTCTTCTTGACCTACCCAGCACTGAAGATCAACCTGCTTTTCTTGCCCCTCAGGTTCCCAGAACTAGAATACCCCGGGTTCAGCAAGGCTCTCCGCACGGCTGCCTTTGCCTACCCCTTCTTGTTTGACAACCTCCCACTGTTCTACAGGGTAAGGGTACCCCGACTCTCCCCAGACAGACCTTGCTCTACCTACCACCTGGTGGCTCTCGGTCTCTAACCTCAGCTCTCTGCCTACCCTCCAGGCGCAGGCTCCTGGTGCCCACCCTCTGGGCATCCCTTCCCCCACCAGATCCTAGATGTGCCCTTTGTTTCTTCTCCCCGAGACTCTCCCCTGCAGCTCTCTCTTCTTTTACCAGCTGCGGCTGTGTTGGGGCGGGGCCCACAGCTGTGGGCGGGACTCGCTGAGCTCCAACCATGGTTACCACCTCCTCTGCGCTCTGCTCTCAGGCTTCCTTTTTGCAGCCCATCTACCAGAGCGCCTGGCACCTGGGCGCTTCGACTATATTGGTGAGCACCGGCCTGGGAGAGAAGGAGACGGCTTCCCTGCATGCAGAATGAGCTGGGAACGCTGGGAACATGGGGTATCCTAGCCAGAGGGTGGATGATAAAGCCAAAGAGATATCCCAGCCCCCCCCCCCCCCAAGTCCCAGCTCCTCCCCAGGCTCAGCAATGACAGAATTTAGGGCTTTATGAAGCTCGGTCCAGTTACTCTTCCAGAACCTCTAGGAGTCAGGTTTTCTCCTTAGGCCAACAGGACAGGTGACTGCCCTGGATCACAAGTGAATCTGTTCAAGCTGGGTCTTTACCTAACCAGTCTATCTGCCCTTCAGGCCACAGCCACCAGCTGTTCCATATCTGTGCCGTGCTGGGCACCCACTTCCAGCTGGAAGCGGTGCTGGCTGATATGGGATCCCGCAGAGCCTGGCTGGCCGTGCAGGAGCCCACCCTGGGTCTGGGGGCCACTGTAGCCACCTTGAGCCTGGCAGTGATTGGGAACCTGTTTATCATTGCTGCTTTCACGGCCTCCTTTCTGCGGATCCCTGGACCCTGCCCCCTGCTGCAGGGTAGCCCACTGGAAGAGGGACTCCAAGCTAAACAACAGTGAGGCCCGTTGGCGAGGAGGAAGGCAGAGGCCAGGCCTCACTGCCTCCGAAGAGCCCTGCCTGACATGGGCCTGAGAAGGTGGCGACTATTCTGACCCTGAAAGGGGTAGCTGAAAAGAAGAGGCTCTCTAGGGACAGGTGGAAGGACGGAGGACCCAAGAGGCAGGTGGTGAAGGTCTGAATGGACACAGGTACCAGTCAGGGAGCAGAGTGGGGGTGTGAGGCCTCTCCTGGGGCTTCTGCCCAGCTGCCCAGGACCTTGCTCACCTCAGGTCACCCTGAGATCTTGTTCCATCGGGGCCACATACCCACCCTGCCCCAGGGCCAGACTGTGCCTCTTGTCAGCAACTCTGTATCTACACACTGCTGCCTGTCTTGCTCACCACTGTGACCAAGCCTTTGCTGATTTGTGTGTTTGGATGTGTCCCCGGTGAGATAATGGTTGTGGTGGGGATTGCTGTGGGGAGGTAGGCTATGGGACTTTAGGAAGGAAAGTTTTCTTGTTTGTTTTTGTTGTTGTTTTTGTTTTTGCTATCCATCACAAAGCAGTATAATAAAGAAGCAAATGAACTGGACTGTAGCTCTCTGGGATTGAGTGTGAAGCCTTCCCCGACCCCTATCACCACCACGATGGACAGACTCGAGCCCAGCACTTCCTCATCTGAACTTTATTTTGGAGCTGCTGTGACATCCATACTTGCAGGGCAGAGAGAGAGGACAGGGAGGATCAAGTCCCGGAGAGCAGCCAAAGCCGAGCTGCCAGAGTTTGGCTTTAGGGCAGCACAGGTCCTAAATAGTGATACCATAGATGCGTTTGTAGGCGGTCTTCAAGCCATACTGGTCTGATAGCTCGTCACAAGCAGGGTTAAGCTCACACTGCTCCCGGGTGGGCTCCAGGGGATCTGGGCTGGGGACTGAGGCTCTGAGAAGCATAAAGTAACATCAACCAACACACAGTGGCATTAATATACACGGGATACACACACCCTCTTCCCACACTGTACAAGAGGCTCCAGGGTCCTGGACATGGGGATTGACCTGCACGTCTAGCCCTCTGCAGGTCATAGAGACCACTCCAGCACAACTCCTTCCTACCACTATGGAAGGCTAAGGGCTCTGGCCACTTACCCAAGGTAGCGCCGGAGTCTGTTCACTACCTTATTGCCCTCCTGCTTGGACATGAAGGCTGTGGAGAAGACACACAAGGTCAGGTAATTCTGGGTTCAGGAGGAAAAGTGGGGACACCCAGTCAGAAGCCAAGGGGATTTGGGGGCTTAGGAGACAGGGTGATGGCCAAGGCTAAGGCCCTGCCAGGCTTCCTGCCAGTACCTTTGTCAGACTCAGGGCCGCTGGGCTTGGCATCTGTAAAGCAAACAGTGTAGTTAGTTCTGTTTCCTCCCTGTTGTCTCCCTCATGTGTTGTCCCTTCCCCTCTGCCATCCCAAAGCAGATTGTGAGACCTTCAGGAGGGTAGTTACCCAAAGAAATGAACCCGGAGGACACATACCTGTGAGGTCAGAGAGACAGAGCGCAGCCAGGGTCAGCAGAGTGAGCAGAAAGATGGTCCTCATGGTGTCTGCTAGGTCTGGGCCAAGCTGCTGTGTGGGACTTGTCTGTTCTGCACCCTCCAGCGTCCAGTAGCATTTATATCCGCTAGTCTGTGCTCTCTGATGTAAGCAGGAGGAGCAGGGGATGCTGCCAGGACTAATTGGGGGTCATGTGCTCAGTGGGTCAAACCCAAAGGATGCTGTGGTAGGTGATTGCGGCTGCCTGGGCAAGGCTCTGGGAGTGGACGAGAGGCCACAATAGGAGACTGCCAGGTTCTGACATGGCCCAAGACCTCTTCCCTGAGGGGCTGCTCCATTACTCCTACTGTGTGCTCTCTCTCTCAGCCTCAGCTGGAGCACTGGGTGGCCCTAGAGACAAGCACCCTAGAGCATAGCCTAGACATGGTACAGAGATCTAAAATCGGTTTGGGATAAACTGGGCTCCAACTCTCATAGCCTGTGATTTTCAGTGTCTGCCCCTGAGAGCGGGAGCCAAACCCCAGGGAGGGAGTGGTCAGTAATGTCCTCATTTGCCCAGTTCAGGGCAGCTCTGCTCATCCAGTGGGGGTGTGTGTGTGGGGGGGAGTGTCCTGGTTAGTTTTATGTCAACTTGGAAGGAGAAAGCCTCAATTGAGAAAATACCTCCATAATATCCGGTTGTAGGGCATTTCTTGTGGTTGGTGGGGAAGAGCCTAGCCCATTGTGGGAGCTACCATCCCTGGGCCGTGGTCTTGGCTTCTATAAGACAGCAGGCTGAGAATGCCATGATGAGCAAGTCAGTAAGTAGCACCCCTCTATAGCTTCAACATCAACTTCTGCCTTGAGGTTCTAGCCCTGCTTGTGTTGGAGACATCCCACATTAAGCTCCAGATGCCTGGGACCCCTGATAATGAGGAAGAAAAACCTGCGGGGGCTCGGGGGTATCTGGTTTCAGAGTGTGAGGAGCCCGCTTGATGTCCACAAATTAGATGTTGCTAATAATATTAAAGTGAAGGCCTTTCATGAATGAGAACATTCAAAAGAAATGTGTGTTACAGTCACTTGCTCTAGGTGGAAATGAAAGTAACCTAGCGCCTCAGGCAACGATGAGCAATTCTGCAGTTGTTCCCCAAGTCTTAGTCTCAACACATCCTGACTCCCAAGTTCAAAGGCTCCATGCCAAACAAACCAGCCTGTCAGTACTGCATCTCACTTGTTTGTGTTCTTTCTTTCTTTTTTTCTTAAACATTTTATTTATTTTATGTACATGAATACATTGTTGCTGTCTTCAGACACACTAGAAGAGGGCATCTGTTTCCATTACAGGTGGTTGTGTGCCACCAGGTGGTTTCTGGGAATTGAACTCAGGACCTCTGGAAGAGCAGTCAGTGCTTTAAATCGTTGAGCCACCTCCCCAGTCCAACTGTGTGCTTTCTTATTCACCTACCAGGTATCCCTCTTCCTTGATGAACCCCAACTCTTGTCGAGGCTGGACCCCAGCATAGGTCGTGCCCAAATGTGGGGCTCTTGGACCTTTAGTGTAAGTAGAAGGTGTGATTTGCGCTGGTGAGGACCCACTCAGGGAGTTCCTTGTGCACCCCACCCCTAGGCCCCCACCCCTAGGCCCCCACCCCTAGACCCCCACCCCTAGGCCCCCAGCCCCAGTCACAGATTAAGGCTGGAAAGGAGTGGGTGGTGTTTCCCTTTCCCCTGACTCATAATGGGCCACAGTGAATCTTCTAAGTGATGCATAAAAAGATATTAAAGAGATTATTTGCTGCTGTTTCTTCTTTCTTTTCAGTTCTTGAGGCAGTGGAGGGGGAAGAGTAAGGTGGAGGTTAAGACTTTTTCTTACAAGATTCTGGGGTAAGACTATGTCTTACGAGAAATTTAGGGTTGCCGTATAATAAAAAGTTTACTTATTTACGTCTAAGTTACTAAGCTATTGTAGCTGACCTGCCTTCTGTGATCCTCTGAG
The DNA here is from genome assembly GCF_000001635.26 of Mus musculus. NCBI lineage: Eukaryota > Metazoa > Chordata > Mammalia > Rodentia > Muridae > Mus > Mus musculus. Next base: position 88,386,349 of record NC_000069.6, read on the forward strand.
GCCAGAAACTGCAGTCTCTGGCACTTAGCATCTCATCCTAAAACAGCAGGAGATTAAGTAAAGGATTAATTGCTAGAGCCTTTTCCCTATTGTCCAGATGCCTCTTGCTTGTTCGGCTAGGGGGAAGTTTGGAGCAATAAACTTCTATTGAACCAGAAGAGAATAACACTCACAGAAGGAAAAACCTTTACATAAGCGAATATGCATGATCTCACATAAATTCATATACAGATTCATTCATTTTCATTCAAACCCAGTTGGGCACAGCTAGCATGCATTCTCACAATTACATACTTACACATACACATGCATACATTCTCACAATTACATACTTACATACACACACACACACGAATACAGTCTCACAACTACTTACACACATATGCATACATTCTTTTTTTAAAGATTTATTTATTTACTATATGTAAGTACACTGTAGCTGTCTTTAGACACACCAGAAGAGGGCATCCAGTCTTGTTACAGATGGTTGTGAGCCACCATGTGGTTGCTGGGATTTGAACTCAGGACCTTCAGAAGAGCAGTCGGTGCTCTTACCTGCTGAGCCATCTCACCAGCCCTATGCATACATTCTTACAATTACATACTCACACACACATGTATACATTCTCACAATTACATACTTACACACACATCCATACTTAGATATACATATGGAGCAAAGACCAAGCACTGGTGCAGAAAGAACTCAATCATTCTGGATGAAAAAATGCGCTCCAATCTTTATTACATAAAGAAAAGGCTTCTACCCTTTCAATGATAAATGAATTAAACCCATATTTGTAAGAAATAAGCCTTGTTTCTTTCTTTCTCTTTCTTTCTTTCTTCCTTCCTTCCTTTCTTTCTTTCTTTCTTTCTTTCTTTCTTTCTTTCTTTCTTTCTTTCTTTCTTTCTTTCTTCTTCTTTTTTTTTTTTTTGTTTTATTGTTTTTTTCGAAACAGGGTTTCTCTGTGTAGCCCTGGCTGTTCTGGAACTCACTTTGTAGACCAGGCTGATCTCAAACTCAGAAATCCACCTGCCTCTGCCTCCCAAGTGCTGGGATTAAAGGCGTGCACCACCACCATCCATCCTTGTTTCTTTTAATAAGACTAAACCTGTCTTGTCCTTACCATGGGGCCTGTTCTGTCCCATGGTAAGGAGAATCCTGCCTGCTGCTTCTGCTCTCTGGGACATCTTCTTTTTCCCTTTTTCCCTCTGCATTCTGCACATTGCTTTCTTATTATTTTATGTTACCTATAATTTCTAAGGTTCCACTCTGAATTCTCTACTCTAAAAAGTGTTCTGTCTGAAGACTTCCCCTCAGCTCAGCTCCTCTCTCAGCTCAGTTCCTCTCACCTCAGTCCCTCAGTTCTGACTCTTCTCCTTGTCCTCAGACCTTAAACATCTTTCAGAATACACGATCACATGTTACAAAGTTCATCACAAGTTTACACAAAAAAATCATAAATTGAAATAGAAGTTTACAACAGCGAATGTTTACATGCATATCCATTAGGAGTAGTTATCTATCTAAACATCTGTCACCTGTCTCAGCTCCACAGGTTCACTGAACTTTTAAAACCATAACTAAGTTTTTTTTTAAGATTTATTTATTATTATACATAAGTACACTGTAGCTGTCTTCAGATACACCAGAAGAGGGCGTCAGATTTCATTTCGGGTAGTTGTGAGGCACAATGTGGTTGTTGGGACTGAAATTAGGACCTTCAGAAGAATAGTCAGTGCTCTTACCCGCTGAGCCATCTCACCAGCCCCATAACTAAGTTATTAGTGAAGGTTTGTATAGATAAACCCAGTTGCTTTTTTATCTTCTGTTCTAACACCTATAATCCGTTAGTTCTCTTTTTATGACCTTTGGCTAATTGTTTTACAACCTCTTGGAATGTGCTCTGAATAGGAGAAAGTCTGGTTACCATCTAAGAGCAATTAACTGGTGACACTGGGGAGACTGGCAGAGTTCTCATTACAGCTTTGACTATCAGAAAATGGGACCTAATAGCAGTCCCATTATAAAAGAACTTAATAATCACAGATATAATTTTTGGAATGCTTATAGGATCATCAAGAGTTAAGTCATCTATTTGTCTATATAGCATCACTACAAGACAGTACATCTTTGTGGATCTGCGGAGATCTGCTCCAAAGGGGTGTGCTACTACTTAGTGATTTTTAAAAAAGATTTATTTATTTATTTATTATATGTAAGTACACTGCAGCTGTCTTCAGACACATCAGAAGAGGGAGTCAGATCTCCTTACAGATGGTTGTGAGCCACCATGTGGTTGCTGGAACTTGAACTCATGACCTTCAGAAGAGCAGTGGGGTGCTCTTACCTGCTGAACCATTTCACCAACCCAGTGATTGTTACATATGTTTAATAATAACAGGAAAAGCATATTAATAGCAGGAATATTTCCCAAAATGAGTCCCTTACAGTCTTGCTTAATGAGGGCTCACCTGTCACAGATGATGTAATAATCAGAAGCAAGCCATTTCAGGATGATCACCTGCTAGTTATTAATTTGTTCCATTATGGCTCCTGACAATTATTATTAAAAAGGGTATTCATTTTGAGCAACAACGTTTTAATGAATTCATGCAGTTTGTTAAAAAGACTAGTCCTTGGCTTCCCGAGAAAGGTACATTAGATGAGGAAGCCTGGAAAAAGGTAGGGATAGGCATTAAACAATGGATGCTTAGACATCCAGATGAGGATGACGCCGCCTCAGAAAATGTGGTTAGCTATCGGTTTGTGGTTAAGCAAGCTTTTGATCATGCATGGGTCACGGATTTACCAAACTCACCTTCTGGTTCCGCTGCCAGGAGTGTGGCAGGAGAATGTACACCTTTAATTTCAAAACCTAAGAAACATGGGTCTCTTCCCTCTCCTGCAAAAAAGTACATGGTGGAATTGGTGGATACTTCCCCTGACTCTTCTGAAAATGAGGGTGAACCCCTAGATCTAGAGGAAGAAGCCACTAAGTATCATAATCCTGGTTGGCCCCCCTCTAATGCTCAGCGTGGACTTCCTAAGTCCCGATTGGCTGCTGCTGCCAGAGAACCTAGGAAAACAGGGGATCCTCTTTTTCAATGCGTTCCTATCCTACTTGAGAATGGGAGCCTGAATGGGAGCCCATATGTTACAAGTTAATTAAAGAATTAAAGGAGGGAGTGTCTAAATCCCAGTCTACTGCTCCTTATGTTTTATCTCTTGTGGAAAATCTAGCAGGTACTCTATGCCTCCCTCTGACTGGCAAACATTGGCAAGATCCTGTCTTTCAGGAGGCCAATTTCTGTTGTGGAGAGTTGACATGAGATTGAAATTCGAGGGCTTCTGCAGTCTAAGGGGATAAAACCCCAAGAATGGGAGGATAAAGGCTTCCCTCTCTATGCAGGCCTGGGCAAATGGGCCACTTTGGATGATCCTATAGGAGTCTATGGACCCTTGCCATCTGACTCTATGGGTCTTGTTTTGGGTCAGAGTTCCACATCTTCTCAGGGGATTCATGCGATTCCTGGGGTTATTGATGCTGACTAGATTGGTGAAATTCGGGTTATCATAGCTCCCCATCATTACACCTTACAAATTCATTCAGGACAAAGAACTGCTCAGTTGCATCTCCTTCCATTGATTAGGAAAGGAAATTTTATTACTGCCCTAGAAAGAGGCGATACTGCCTTTGGGTCTAGTAATATGATATTTTGGGTACCAGAAATTACTAAGACAAGATAACTTTATTGGTACAGGGAGCACCTATGGAGGGATTGCTAGACATAGGAGCTGATGTTTCATGTTTCAGGAAAGGATTGGCCCAATGCCTGGCCAACTCAGGTAACTGCATCCAATTTAACTGGAGTAGGCCTGGCCTCTAATGTGGCTTGTAGTTCAAAGATCCTTCATTGAAAGGATAGTGAACATGCAGGAACCTTCCGGACTTTGATCATTCCTTCATTGGCCTTTACACTCTGGGGAAGCGATGTATTGGATCAGATGGGTACCTTTTTGATTTCCTCCAAGGATCCAGTGCTGTTGCAAATACAAAAAGAATGGGTTTTGAACCTGGAAAGGGTCTAGGAAATAATTTGCAGGGATAGGGTCAGTCCATACTCCCAGACAGAAACAGAAGAGACATGGCTTGGGATCCTCCTCCTCCTCCTCTTTTTTTTTTGAGGGTGGGGTAGGTTGCTGATGTTACAGCTGATAAAATCTCTTGGCTTTCTGATCAGCCAGTTTGGGTTGATCAGTGGCCCATTAATGGAGAAAAGATCCAGGCCGCCTATGAATTAGTGAAACAACAGTTATAGCAGGGACATATAAAGGAATCAACGAGTCCAGGGAATACTCCTATTTTTGTAATTGAAAAGAAATCAGGAAAATGGAGATTGTTACAAGACTTAAGAAAGGTTAATGAAGCTATGGAGGCCATGGGGCGTTGCTGCCTGGCCTCCCATCCCCCAGTGTTGTTCCTTTGGGATATTCCCTTTTTGTTATGGATTTACAAGGTTGTTTTTTCCCCTATTCCTCTTCATCCTGATGATAGGAAGCATTTTGCTTTTTTTGCCTTCAGTAAACTTACAAAGACCTTACAATTCTTCTGGGTTTAACTTCAAATAAAGCCTCACCCAATTTATTTCACCAGGAATTTTTGAAAATCACTTAAGGTGTTTAAATGAGAAGTATCTAGAGCAATCTTTTCATGAGAAATCTGAGAAGTCTCTATTTTTCACCCTAAATAATTGAAAGGAGGGTCTTTCTGTATTTTGTCAGGAGCTATTTTCAGTCCATAATATGCCAGTTCTTTAATCAATCTAGAAAGATACTTGAATCTGCAAATTTGGATGAGCCAAGAGAATATCATCCACATAGTGATGTAACATCACTTCGGAAACCCTCAACTAAGTGGCTGTAATGCCATGGCCACACATTTTTGACACAATGTGGGACTATTCTTCATTTCCTAGGGCAACACCTTCCCCTTGGTTAGTCTTGTTACTGTGCTTACTGATGGCTCTCACACAGGCAGGGCTGATTTGGTATCTGAAGAGATTACTAAGGGTTTTATATTAGATAATGCCTCTGCTCAAAAAAACAGAGTTATCTGTCATTCTTAAAGCTTTTGAATTTTTCCTCAAGCGTGTAATATATAAACAGATTCTCAATATGTTTTTCGACTTTTTCCTGTAATTGAGACTGCTGTTATTGATTTTGATAAAACTTCTCTGAGTTGCTGCAGCAGTTACAAACCTTGCTGCTGCAGCATCAGGCTCCCTGCTTTGTGGGGCACCTGTGGGCTCACACCTCTTTAGATAGCCCTTTGACCTTTGGACATTCTTATGCGGATTATTTGACTCACTTGCCCTTACTAGACACTGTAAGGAGGCTCAGCTGTCTCCTGCTTTACGTCATCAGAATGCTAATACATGTAGACAGAAGTTCTCTCAAGACTAGAGAGGCAGCGAGGCAAAGTCTTGCCCTGCCTGCCTGCCCGACTACTGTCCCTGTGGCACAACTGGGAGTGAATCCTGGAGGCTTCAGGCCTAACTAACACATTGTGGCAGATGGATGTAACCCACGTTCCTTCCTTTGGAAAACTGTCCTTTCTTCATGTGTCTGTAGACACATTCTTTGGTTTATTTGCTTCTGCCAGAACAGCGGACGCCTTTAAGGATGTGGCTCAAAATCTCTTTGATGCTTTTGCTTATATGGGCCTCCCTAAACGTATCAACATAGATAATGGCTCCACTTATTCATCAAAAAAAGTTGATTTGTGTCAAAAAGTTTAACACAGGACATTACTATTGGAATTCCTTATAACCCCCAGGGGCAGGCTATTATTGAAAGGTCAAATCAGGTCCTTAAACTGCAAATTACTAAATTGTAACAGGGAGATTATAAATGCCCTTCTCACCGGACGTGGTGGCACACGCCTTTAATCCCAGCACTCGGGAGGCAGAGGCAGGTGGATTTCTGAGTTCGAGGCCAGCCTGGTAGACAAAGTGAGTTCCAGGACAGCCAGAACTATACAGAGAAACCCTTCTCGAAAAACCAAAAAACCAAAAACAAAACCCCAAAAAACCAATCCCCCACCCCCAAAAAAAGCCCTTCTCCTCATTAGATTTTTGTCTCATTGTCTTTTTGTATTAAATTATTTAAATAAGAATAATGAGGGTCAGCCGGGCATGGTGGCGCACGCCTTTAATCCCAGCACTTGGGAGGCCAGAGGCAGGTGGATTTCTGAGTTCGAAGCCACCCTGGTCTAAAAAGTGAGTTCTAGGATAGCCAGGGTTATACAGAGAAACCCTGTCTCAAAAAACAAAACAAAAAAACCCAAAACCCAACAGAGAAAGCATAGCAAAAGATTACTAGGGGTAAAAGTCACTCTGGCTTCCTGCGCCACTGAAAGTGCTTGAAAATAAAGGAGATGCAGTTGATCCAGGTTTCTGGTTCAGCAGTGGTGGCTTCTGCTCCTAAGGGCAAGTCTAGTGAAAGCGAAAACTAGTCCCCTCTCTGCCTGAGTCCGGCAGGAAGGTCTCATCATGCGCAGGCGCACTCATCATCTTCATCGTTGGCTCGGACTGGGCCGGGCTCTTCGCATTGTTATTATTGGGAGGCGAATTGGGTCTGATAAGCCTATCTAGGATCCAGATTGGGGTCTGCATCCTGTGGGAAGATACAAGCATAGCCTCTGCCGGGTGACAAAAGAACAACCGGACCTTTCCATGTGGAGGATAACATGTCCTTCCACTTTACCAAGGAATATACAGGACCTAAAGAGTCCCAGTGTCTTTGGGTTCCTGAATAACTGTGCTGGGACTAAAGGCGTGTGCCACCACGCCCGGCTTCTCTGTTGGTTTTACAGGTAATATTTATCACTTTTTGTTATGCTTCTGATTTTTATTGGACTTATTTGCCTGATCCTCCACTTTTTCATCCTACAACTTGGGACCATGGCCCTGGTTATTATTAATACTAATATTTTAGCAGGAGAGAGTAATCCATATTTTAAAGAAAAATGTGTTGTTAATTTTAATTATTCAGGTATTGCTGGTTCTATGACAATTTGTTTTACAGTTAGTGAGGATATTTTGGGATGCTTTCCACTGGAAAGGAGAGAATTCATATCTGACTCCCCAAGTCCTGCCACCCATTATCAGGGGTGGTAATGCAGAAAGAAAAAAAGGACATTTGGCTTTTGAATTTCCTTGCTCCAAAGCGATCAGAATTTAATTATACCTTGTTTCCCCAGCCTACCCCTGACCTGTCTTTGGTAACTCACTTACCAACCTGAATTCAAATGACACGGGCCAGGTAGGCAGAGTGCCCAGAGGGATAAACAAACCCTGGGGCTTTCTGAAGAGCAGCTAGAAGGGCCCAGGCTGTTTATGGAGACAGAGGAGAGACCACTATGGTATCTTTTCTGTCCTTAGGGTCACACAGACAGATCTAACCAATCGGCCCCTGGTTAAGGTGAGGCTCTCAGGCAGGAGAGAGGAATGTCTGCCCCACCCTAGGAAGGACTGACTGGCTCTCCCACTCACGGGCCTTGGGGGAAGAGTGGGGTGGGAGAGACAAGGTAAGTCCTTCTGCTCAGCTACCTGCAGGCCTCATCACTCTCCTGTGCCCCAGAGAGCAGCACAGGGTAGCACTGGCCATGGTGACAGTTCACCTCAGGAAGCCCCGGGCCTCTGCACGGGTGACATCTGAACAACCCGCTCTTGGCTGTAGGCTTCCAGAGCCCTCAGACACCTGGCAAGGAAACCTCCTCACAGATGACAGTGTGGGAAAGGAAGTTTATTTACGGATGTGGGGAGAACATGGCAGGGCCCTTGGGCTAGCCAGCAAGGCAGCAATCAGTCAGGGAGAACAAGGCGGCAATCAGTGGAGACTGAAACCCTGCCCAAATCCTATCCAGGGAGGGCGGTGGGAGAGGGGGAGGATCAGAAGGGCATGGGGCAGCGCTGGCTGCAACTCCAGAAGACAAAGCCTGGTGTCTGATGCCAGGGTGGGAGTCCCAATCCTGCAGGCAGAAGATGGCGGCAGGAATCTGAAGGCAGTGTGACCCCAGCAGAACCTAAGCGGTGGTGGGGACTCCATTACTGCCTGGAAACTGCCTCCACAGGCGCTCTAGAGGGCTGAGCCCAGCAGCTGTTCACTCAGGCGCCCTCAGCACTGACAGCAGCTCCCTCTGCTCTCTGTGTAGAGCCTGGAACCAAGGGAAGGGAATAGCCGTGTGAGGTGAGACGACAGGCACGGCTCCAGCCCAGGTACCTCTAGAACAGTGCCAATGCTCTGTGTTTCCTGTCACTGGTCTTGGTGGGATGTGCCAGGAAAGGCCAAGTGGAAGTCCCGACCATCCATAGGTATTTATGGCAGTCTAGATGCCCTAGCCACCTCTCCTGGGCCTCTCCACATTCAACAATGGCTCCCTAAAGTGGCTGCAGATCCTTTGCCCTCACTGGAGAAACAGCCCCCTAGTGCTCAAACTCCAACCCAGGGTCTAGGCATGCTGGGTAAGTGCTCACTCACTGAGAACAGAGACAGTGAAAAGGGGCTCTGAGCTCCCACACTGGTCCCACAGCGAGCACCCGAGGCCCCTGCTGTGCTTCAGACCAGGCCAGGATGAGAGCTGAGCTGGGCTGACAGGTTGGGGGGCCATGATTAGGACAATTTATGATCCAGGGGAAAAGGAATGCTAAGGAGCCCCATGAAGATGGAGGGCAAGTAGCTCCAAGTACCTAAGAGCCAGTGGTGGGGGACTGGGGACCGGAGGAGTTGGGGCCAGGCCTCCCACCTGCTACCTCTCTGAGACTAGGGCAGGCTGTAGCTCACTGGTCACAGGAAGAGAAAGCCAGAAGGAACCAGGAAACCCTGATCCCAGAATCAGGATGGTCTATGCCATAGATAGTAACTGTCACTATGCAGTGGATTAGACACAGACTGGGGAGCTATGACAGATGAAGAGGACCTGGTAGTACCGCTGTCACTCAGGCCCTTCTGAGACCCTTGGAACTGCAGCCACTAAGAAGCCATCTCACCACCCCGTCACACTTGCCACCTGCACCACCCAGCTTCACTGCCTCAAAAGTCCCTTGGGACCAGCTTCAGAAGTTGGCTTTTCCCCAAGGGGCACATGCTTGCTGCCACCTGTTTCCATGTGCCAGAGGCCAGAAGATGACAGATCCCTTGGAACTGGAGTTATAACAGTTGTGAGCCACTATTTGAGGGCTAGGAATGCACCGTTTACGGACACTGGCAGTGCCTACATGCAGCAATAGCTGTACCACTGCACAGAGTGTGGACTCCACTCGTACAGAGGCCCGGGCTCATCCTTTCTGCCCACACTCACCTCGCAGCTGCACAGGAACGTGAGCCAAGACTGGACTTCAGCACAGGCATGGAGGAGCCAACCTCACAGGTACCAGCAAAGGTGCCGAGTGACTCTGCTGTAGGCACAGCCCACTCCCAGTGTGATCCCTTAGGCTAGGAGGGAGGAAGCCCCCAACCCAGGGAGGCTGAGACAAGAGAAAAATCACTTGCCTGCCATGTTTGCTGGAGGGCCCGAACCTGCTGCTGCAGCTCCTCCACCTGCCTGCGCCCGGCCAGGACAGCGTCGGCCAGTTCCTGGTTCTTGGCTTCCTGTTTCCGTACTTGATGACACAGGGTATCCTGTTGCTTCAGGAAGTAGGGTGCCATGACACTACACAGGTCTTTCTCTGGGATTCCACTGGGTCGCCTGGGGGGCAGGGCACATGGGTGGCAGGGGACAGGGGGAAGAATCTGAGCACACAGGGGACTTCTCTCAACCAATCAGTGATGGTTCTGCTTCAAGTCTTGTGCTAGGCCAGGACTCTTCTGGGCTCCTTTACATCCCCCCTGCTTGCTCCTGATGGAAACTCCAGCTCCCTGCCCTCGGCCTCCCTGCCTAAAGGCATCCCTCCAGGTCTCCCCTTATAGCCGGCTCCTCCATACTCACCCATCCCCAGCACCTTGCCTCTGTCTTTATGACCATGTGTCCAGGCTGGTAATTACCCCGATAGACTATATGAGTTAGGGAGGTCATGGGTAGAGGCAAAGTGACCTTTCCCAGACTGGTAGCTCCTCAGAGATAGCCAAACTCTCACAGACCCTGTAAGAGCTGGTAGGTAACTATGATTTGCCTCATGCTCTAGCAGGGGTGTGGTCTTGCCAGCTGGTAAACCTGCAAGTTTCTGTGAGTGTGTGACATTTGGGATTCTGGGGACTTTTTAGAGGATATATAAATGCTACAGCCCCAAGAGTTGGGTTGCTTCTTTGGCTAGTTGGCCGGGTGGTACTTGGATACTGTTGGTTGTGGTTTGTCAAGCAGTCATGTGCAAAGAGATGAAAAAGAAGAAATTAGGTATCCTGCCAGCGAAGATCAAACTTGTCCCAAGGAACACGACACCCCTAATCATAGGAAGTAGTCTATCGATAGCATGGCCCCTTGCCCCTCTGTCCCTTTTTCTCTCCTGCCTAGTGTTAGGGGGATGAAAGGGAAGAAGTAAAGGGGTGAAAAAAAGAAGAACCCACAAAGTAGCCATAAGACCAGTTACTAGTAGGTGTGGATGGATGTTTTAGGGAACAAGACTAGTCAGTGGGCAAGCAAGCAAGCAAGCTTCTATAAATTCTTTTCAGTGGTAAAGCTTCACTCTCCGCTGACATGTGTGGAACATTGCCTGTGGCATCCATCCTGCAAGAACTGCAGCAGTGAGGATCAGGAGGGAGCGTGGAGCTGCTCTTCTGACTACTTCTCTGGGCTGGGTGAGCTAGAGGAGCCTCAAACAGCAGCCAATTGGTAACTGACCTGCAGAGGGCTACCTACTTGGATAATGGCCCCTCTGTCAATAGCATCACAGGGAGAAGAGCCACGGGCACTCTAGTTCCAGCCTCCCTTCTGCACTCGCCTGCAGGCTGCAGCCTGTAGGGTCCAGCCTGAGCCATGCCATTATCATTTAAAAGTTGTTTTTTTGTTTCTCTGTGTAGCCCTGGATGTATGGAACTTTCTATGTAGGCCAGGCTGCCTTCAAACTCACAAAGATCTGCCTGCCTCTGCCTCCTGAGTGCTGGGATTGAAGGTGTGTGCAAAGACAAGAACAAAAAAGATCTCCAGGCTGGGCCTGGTGGTCCACAGTAATCCATAGTACCTAAGAGGCTATGGCAGAAGGGTCAAGGTTGACAGCCTACAGATCAGGCCTACTGGTGCACACTTTAATCCCAGGCAAATCTTTGTGATTTCTCATCTACACAGTAAGTTCCAAGGTAGCCAGGGCTATATTACTATATAGACCCTATCTAAAAAAAGCCTAAACCAGCAACAATAAAAAGCTTCATAGGTTAGGGCTGGAGAGGTGGCTCAGAGATTCAGAGCCCTGGCTGCTCTTCTAGAGGTCCTGAGTTTGATTCTCGCACCAGACAGGTTTACAACTGTTGGCAATTCCAGCTCCAACTGTCACCCTCTTCTGATACACCAAGCAAGAAAGTGTACAGACTCAAGTGTACGGAAAATCGTCATAGATGGAGAAGAGATCAGCCTTAAAAAAAAAAAAAAGTCAGTCAACCTGACCTAGTGAGTTCAAGGCCAGGTGAGTGAACTTTAAAAATAATTTTTATTAGCCAGGAGGTGGTGGCTCACACCTTTAGTCCCAGGACTTGGGAGACAGAGACAAAGGCAGGAGAATCTTCAGGAGTTGGAGGCCAGGTTTGTCTACAGAATGAGTTCCAAGACAGCCAGGGATACACAGTAAAATCTTATCTCTAAATAAATAAAATAATAAATGTTATTTTACGTGTATGGTGTTTTGCCTGCACGTGTGGATGTGTATGTACCTCATGAGTGCCTGGTGCTGGTGGAACCAGAAGAGGGCTTTGGATTCCCTAAACTGGAGTTAAGAACGGTTAGAAATAGCTGGGCGTGGTGGTGCACGCCTTTAATCCCAGCACTCGGGAGGCAGAGGCAGGCGGATTTCTGAGTTCGAGGCCAGCCTGGTCTACAGAGTGAGTTCCAGGACAGCCAGGGTTACACAGAGAAACCCTGTCTCGAAAAAACCGAAGGAAGGAAGGAAGGAAGGAAGGAAGGAAGGAAGGAAGGGAGGAAGGAAGGAAGGTTAGAAACAGCTACATGGGTGCTAGGAACCAAATTCTGGTTTGTAAGAATAGCAGCCAATATTCTTGACCACTGAGCCATGTCTACAGGCCCCAGCAGAGGGAACTGAGACCCAGTATTATAATAAAATGTAGAAAGAGGGCTAAGGTTATAGCTTAGAAGCAGTAGAATCCTGCCTTAGCATGCCCAAGACCTAATACTATAGAGAAAAAAAGGTATACAGTAACTCTAGTCTGGGAGCTGTCAGGTATGGGCAGGAAGCAGAAGGCTCCTGGAGCCCAGGCCACGCTGTTCATGATGGCCTCCTGCCCTCCACTCCTCACCCTGGCCACTTTTTCCTGCACATGGCACACCAGATGGCCGTGTCCAGACAGCAGCTGCAGAGGGCAGCCTGTTCATTATTGAATCTCTGGCCTTTTCAACCACACAGAGCAGACAGTACATACTTCCTAATTATTTGTTGAATAAACAATCAAAGCCATGTGTCTGGTCATCTAGTCTGTCCATGGAACCAAACCTCACTATCTGGCCCCAGCCCTCAGCCCTCCCTTCTGCTCAGGGGTCCCAGGAATTCAGATATGGGTGAGAGTTAGTCTCCTCCCAGAACTGAGGCCCCCTTGCTGGCGAACCCTCTCTCCGTTCTCACCAGGCTGGCTCTCCGCGCTCTCTGCCTTCTTCTATGATCTTATCCAGGGAGTTCAGGACAGCTTCTAGGTTCCCCTCCTCTTTGATTTCTGAGATTTCCTCCTGAGCAGAGAGGAAGAAAGACCTCACGCAGGCCCTCGGTGGAAGGAAGCATCTGTACTGCTAACAGAACTTAGAAGATTTACGCTAATTTTGATCACCCTCCTGAATAGTCCAATGTCTTTACTGTGTGTGGTTTCTAGAACTAAGAATAAAATCTAAAATAGCAACATTTATTAAACTAGTTTTCTATTATACCTAGTTTATGCCTCAGGTTATTAAAGGTCTCTTCAGAAGCTGGGGGTGCGAAATGAGTAACAGCTGTCTTGCCCTGGTTGGGCACACACTGCCTTGGCTGGCAATGAGAGCAGGGGACTTTTAAGGTCCACGTTGTTTGGAGGGCAGGGTTACCTGGTGCTACAACTACTGCACTGGATGGCAGTTCTAGGAGATGAGCAGAGACAGGCTGCCATCTTTAAGGACCTGAATGTAGAGCAAAAGCTAATGAAATGGGCCTTTTGGCCACCGTGCCACTCACGCGGATGGATGTCTGCAACTGAGCCACAAACTTGTCATAGATCCTCTGCGTCACCTCAGGGTTCAACTGGTGGAAGTGTTTGTAGCAGGTGGTGAACCTCTCGTAGCTGTCAGGAAGGAGACAGGCAAAGGCAGGGTGATCAGCACCCAGCCAGTCACCTCTGTGTTTAACACAGATTCAGTTTTGTCACTGAGACTGGAGTAATGGCTGTGGATGCAGATCTGTCCTCAGGTCACAGGTACGCTACTTCTACTCCCAACTAGGGCTCTAGCAGTATTTACAAATAGGTTAGGGGCTGGAGATGAGGTTCTGCTGTTGGAGGAGTGCTTGCCTATAACATGTGTGAAGCTGTTGTTTGATTCCCAGAAGTTGGGATCGGAAGTTCAAGGTCACCCTCAGCTACACACTAAGTTTAAGACCAGCCCAAGTTACAGGAGACCCTGTTGAAATAAACACAATAAAAATAAAAGCAGGTCATTGTGGTGGCTTGAATGATGTCTTTGTTAGTGTTTTATTGCTGTGAATAGACACCATGACCAAGGCAAGTTTTATAAAAGAAAGGATTTAATTTGGGGCTCCTGGATCCAGTGGGTAGTATAGCGTCTGCGACCATCATTGTGGGAAGCAGATGGGCATAGCACTGGGACATAGATGAGAAGTTTACATCCTGATCCAAAGGCAGGAAGTGGGGGAACCTGGTGTGGGCTGTTGAAATCTCAAAGCCCACTCCCATGACATACCTTCTCCATCAAGGTCACACCTCCTAATCCTTTCCAAACAGTTCCACTAAACTGGGGACCAAGCATCAAACATCCAAGCCTATGGAAGCCATTCCTATTCAAACCACCACAAATGAACATGGCCCCCATAGGCGCCTATGTTTGGAAACATGGTTGCCTCGGACCACCCCAGTCAGGCATGGGGATCCCTGGAATGAGGGTCCTCGAAGATAGGTGGGTAAGGATTCAGCAATGACAAACAGAAACAAACACAGAGGCAGTTTGAATGTATTTTGCAGCTCTCAAGCAGGGGATTTTATACATTGAAAAAACCAAACATTACATCTCTTAGAAACGATATTCAGTAAGACAATCACAAATACCAACAAAAATCATTTGGCACCTTAAAGCACAAAATCATCCAAGCATTACAACTCTGAAACTATGTATTCAGTGAATCACAAATAGAACAGTAACGGCTGGGCATGGTGGCGCACGCCTTTAATCCCAGCACTTGGGAGGCAGAGGCAGGCGGATTTCTGAGTTCGAGGCCAGCCTGGTCTACAGAGTGAGTTCCAGGACAGCCAGGGCTATACAGAGAAACCCTGTCTCGAAAAACCAAAAACCAAAACCAAAAACAAAAAAAACACAAATAGAACAGTAACATCATTATAAACCATCAAAATATAACAAATCTAAAAGGATGAATTCAGTGGGGGCTGTCGTCCAAGGCTGGTGGAATATTTCCAGGAGCAGGTTAATAAATCTTTATGGACAGTGCTCTTAACCACTGAGCTAACTCTCCAGCCCCATGGTCAATTATTATTTAACATCTAATGCTTGACTTTTTAAAAAAAAATAAATCTTCAACACATAAATTTAAACTACTTTAATTCTTTCTAATTAAGGCTTTCTTTACCATATACCAAAATCCACCTCCGATGACACACGTGTAGCCACATGAAATTTTATTGTTGGGAAAGTTTTTATCTATCATCATAGTTTTGTAAATGATTTAGAAAGTAAAGCGTTGGTTTCCCCAGGGATAAGGTCATGTTAGTGGCCCCATCTCTAGGGATGGTTTCTTACCCATTATTCTCACTTAAGATCTTGGCCTAGGCCACCAGGAACATGTAAATAAGAAAAGGAATAAGAGAAAACAAAACAGCTAGGTTGCTATGAGAACTACAGCTCAATAATTTTTCTCCAGCAAAGAGTTCCACAACTGGCTCCAAGAGGTCTCCCCCTTTTGAGGTCAATCGCCTCAGTCTGTGGAACTTGTCACACAGATCCTACTGGAGGTGGTGTGGCACTTGGTCCCTAGTTTGTACAACTGTTTGAGAAGGATTAGGAGGTCTGGTCTTGTTGTGGGAGGTCACCGAGGGCTTTAGAAGCCACACCGTTCTCAATGTCTCTCCTCTCGCTTCCTGTTTGTGGATTAGAATGTAAGCTTACAGCTCCAGCTACCTGCCTGAACGCTTGCCATGGTCATGGATTCCGTTAACGATCTCTTTGGAACACAAGCCCCACCTGTGCAAGTTTTTTCTTTGGCCATGATGCTTTGGCACAGCAACAGGAAAGTAACTGAATCATCATTCAAATCACCACAATGACCTGCTTTTATTAGGTTTATTGGGTTTGTTGATTTCAACAGGGTCTTGTGTAGCTTTGGCTGGTCTTCCCCCTGCCCACATATGAGAGTCTCTCTGGGTCAGGCTTACCTTGCTCAGCACCTTCTTTTTCTCTCTTTCTTTCTTTCTTTCTTTCTTTCTTTCTTTCTTTCTTTCTTTTTTTTTTTGTGGGGCAAATCCTGCAGGCCAGATCCTACTGCTGAATTCTAAGCACCTGCCTTCCAAAAGGAAGAAAGTCCCCAGCTGTGAGAAGCCAGATGACTGTCTTAGGCCCCTGCAGCAGTGGGGGCTGGTTGGGGAGGTTTCTCTTTGTGAGGCAGGGACTTCACACTTCAGAGACAATCCAGGTGGCACTGATACTGCTGTCCCACATGAGAAAGGAAACTGAAGCTGGTGACAATAAAGTGGTCGCCAAGACCATTCAGCCACTGAACCTTGAAGGCAGGACTTGAACTCAGGCAGTGTATCCTTACAAGCCAGCATGCTTTCTCATTGCAGAGCTGGCTGGTCTCCTAAACACACTAAGAGGGTCAAGGCCAAGAGCCTGCTCTAACCTGAAGGAAGCACAGACAGAAGGGCCATGGGAGGCTGGAGTGGAAAGGCTCTCTCACCCAAGCAGACCTGAGGACCATAGGGGGAGGGGCAGATAGAAGTGGAGCAGGCCTACAGTCAGGCAGCCAGGGCCATACCTCATCCTAGGTGCCTGCAGTCAGGCAGCTCGGGCTACACCTCATCCTAACTGCCTGCTTTGCTTAGATGCCATACTGCTTTGTCCCCACAATGCTGTGGGGCACCTAGGTTCCAGCATCTCTTTCCACAAGGATATTACATTGTTTATAAGAAAGTATAATGTTATGTCTGGCCAACACATGGCCATGGGCGCCTTCTAAAACATCACTTTCCTTCCCTGAGTGTAGTTTTTAAGAAATCCACAAGGCATCTAAGCCATTCCCACACTGGCACCGGGTGACTAAAATACCCGACATGGGATTCTGTAGAAAGTGTCCCTTCACATTACAGGATTCTCAATAAGAAGCCCAGAAGGTCAAGTGACACCCATGGGCAGAGTCTGCTTCACCCCTGCCTGCCGTGGGTCCTGTCCACTGCTGGACCAAGGAGAGATGTGCCCGGCCTGACCCGGATGCCTGAGTGGGCTGGGAAGATGAACAGGATCCCTGATGTTTAAGCCACAATTACCTATTTCAATCCCAGCCCGCAAGGGCAGGCATCATGTGTCCCTCCACAGTCCTCTTCAGAGCCACAGACTGAGTGGCTGGCACAACTAGGAAGAAAACAAGATGCCTAGAACCTTGCTGTGGGCCGTGGACTGGAAGGCTTCCCGGCATCTGCCCTCTGAATTGTCCTTTTGAGATCTGAGCCTAGCTGCCCAAGGATACTAAGGCAAAAATGTCTACCCTGTCTTGCCCTGTTGGCAGCTGCAGGAGGATGTAATTCACAGCAAACACCCAGTGAATACATGCACCTTGAAGAAAAATGGGGCAGTAGAGTGTGCTTAACATGCTTGTGACCCCGGCTTCAGGGCCCTGCGTGGAGAAGTTAAAAAAAAAAAAAAAAGAGGAAAAGAAAAACAATCTAGGGGAAGCAGGGTAGGGAAGAGGAAGAGCGGCAAGAGCTAACCCAAGCCCAAGAAGCCATCATGTGATCTCTCTCTCTCTCTGTCTCTTTGTGTGTGTACGTGTGACATGGGTGTCTTTTATCACTGTGTCCCCCCTTCCCTTTTTTTGAAATTTTATTATTTTCATCTTAGTATGGGTGTTTTGCTTGCATTTATGTCTGTGCACCATGTCCGTGTCTACTGGACGAAGAGGCCAAAAGAGGTCATCAGACCCTTTGGGACTGGAATTTCAGATGGTTGTGAACTGCCACCTGGGTGCTGGGAACCGGACTTAGGCCCTTTGAAAGAGCAAAAGGCCATCTCTCCAGCCCCTGTTTGTTTGTATATATGTATGTATGTATGTCTCAAATTTCTGGGCTCCAGTGATCCTCTGGGGCTACAGTTGTCGAGTGATTAGCTGGCATGCAGAAAGCCCTAGGTTCAGTTCCAGAACTACAAAGACCAGCGCTGGTGGCATCAGCGTGTGACCCCAGCATCAGGAGTCAGGAGCTGAAGAACCAGGATGAGGAGTTATCCTCAGCCACACACACAGGAGTCTGAGGCCAGTCTGGGACAAACGCCATCCAAGACAGACAGACAGACACAAACACAAACAGACTCTCGGGAAAAAAAAAAAGAAAGAGAAAAAGAGACAGACAGACAGAGAGAAAACAAACCAGGTATGATAGTATACACCCCTGAAAAGAAAAGAAAAGAAAAGAAAAGAAAAGAAAAGAAAAGAAAAAAAAAAAAAAAAAAAAAAGCTGGGTGGTGCATACCTTTAGTCTCAGCAATTAGGAGGCAGAAGCAGGTGGATTTCTGCAAATTCAAGGCCAGCCTGGTCTTAATGAGTTCCAGGATAAGCAGAACTGTATAGAGAGACCCTGTCTCAAAACCAAAACAAAACAAGAAAAATTTAAAACCTCCTACTAGGGCTAGGGACCTGTCTCAGTTGGGCACACACAAAGCCCTGTGTTCAGTCCCCTGTACCACATGAAACAAAGCATGATGGCACTTTGGTACCACCTCGGGAAACAGAGGCAGGAGGATCACTCAGATGAGCCTGGGCTGTATGATACCCCTTCTTAAAACAAAACAAAACCCCCAAACCCAGTGACTAGCTGAGTCTGGTGGTGTGTAAAATCTTGTTACACAGTAGGCAGTAGGAGGATCATGAGTTCAAGGCCAGCCTGGGCCACAAAATGAGATCCTGCCTCAAAAACGCCACCAACAACAAAGAAATCCACAAACTAAGCTTTAAAACTGAGATGAGCTTTCTAGTGTTCTGGGAAATGGAGATGTGGAGCCTGAGGCCTCAGGGCTTCCAAAGCTGTTCAAACAGATTTTTCTTTCTTTTTCTTTTCTTTTTTGAGACAGGGTTTCTCTGTTGTAGCCCTGGCTGTCCTGGAACTCACTCTGTAGACCAGGCTGGCCTCGAACTCAGAAATCCGCCCGCCTCTGTCTGCCTCCCAAGTGCTGAGATTAAAGGCATGAGCCACCACATCCTGGCCAGATTTTTCTTTTAAAATTTTTAAATAAAAGTATCTGTGTGGGGCTGGAGAGATGGCTCAGTGGTTAAAAACACTGGTTGCTCTTCCAAAGGTCCTCGGTTCAATTCCCAGCAACCACATGTAACAACCATCTGTAACAGGATCTGATGCCTTCTCCTGGCATGCAGGTTTACATGCATATACATTAAATAAATAAATCTTTTTTAAAAAGTATCTATACACAGTTGATGCAGGAGGATCTGCTGAGCCTGGGAGTTTGAGGGCAATACAAGCAAAACCTTTCTCTTCTGCCTTTTGCAGGGCTGGGGGTAAACTCAGGTCCACCTGAATGCTTACACAAGCGCCCTTCCCTTGGGCTGTAAGTCCAGCCCCCAAAACCTGTCTCTTAAGAGAAAACATTTCAGGCTGGAGAGATGGCTCAGCAGTTAAGAGCACTGACTGCTCTTCCAGAGGTCCTGAGTTCAACCACATGGTGGCTCACAACCATCTGTAACAGGATCTGATCCCCTCTTCTGGTGTGTCTGAAGACAGTGACAGTGTACTCACATACATAAAATAAATAATTAAATCTAAAAATATAGAAAAAAGAAAAAGAAAAAGAGAAAGCATTTCTAGCTAATACAGCACCCGACAGCTGAAGCCAGGAGATCAAGGGTTCATAGCTTCAGCTATAAAACAAATGTGAAGCCAGTCTGCATTACATAGGAACACACTGTTTCAAAAAAAAACAAAACAGAATTAAAAAACAAATAAGTAAAAGGCTGTTTGTGGTATGCATGCCTTTAATCCCAGCATAGGTGGGGCGATCTTTAATTCGAGTCCAGCCAGGGCTACACAGTGAGACCCGTCTCAAAAAAATAAACACATGGAAATTCCTGAGGCCAGAGCTGGAGAGATGGCTCGGTGGTTAAGAGCATGGACTACTGTTCCAGAGGCCCTGAGTTCAAGTCCCAGCAACCACATGGTGGCTCACAGCCATCTGTAATGGGATGTGATGCCCTCTTCTGGTGTGTCTGAAGACAGCTACAGTGTACTCATACACATAAAATAAATAATTCCTTAGGGGAGGGAGGGAAGGAGGGAGAGTTAATTAATTACTGAGGTGAGCACAGTGTGGCTGATTTTAACCCAGCATATTTTCTCAGTCTGCATGTGTCATCTGAACTCACTGAAGCAGCGTTTCATTCCCTGCACAGAACACCCAGGGTAAGGACGAGACTGGAAGTCAGAGGTGGAGCTCATGCATGCAGCAACCGGGAAAGTGAAAACAAAAGGACTTGCTGTGAAGGAGCTAAAGTTTCACTTTACAGACATTTAACTTCAGAGGCTGGGGAGATGGCTCAGCCAGTAACATGCCTGCCATGTGCACATAAGACTGATACCCAGTGCCCATGTAAAAGCCAGGGCTACAGAGCTGGGCATGGTGGCAGATGCCACAGCACTTCAAAAGGCAGAAGAAGCCTCTACAATTCAAGGCCAGTCTGGTCCACATATTTAGCTCCAGGCTAGCCTGGGTGATATAAAAAGGGGAGGGTTGAGTGGGGTGGAGTGGGTGGCAGCAGATCTGGACTTGGTATCACACACCCACTGTAGAGAACAGAGAAAACTAGTCATCTGTCAACCTGGTTTTTGTTTGCATGTTTTTGGGTTTTTTGTTGTTGTTTTGAGACAAGGTCTATGTGAGCTTGGCTGTCCTGGAGTTTCCTATGTAGATGCCCAGTTACAGCCTATTGTTTTACACATACACCTAGAATGGTAGAAATGGCCCGGACAACAAACATGTAACACTCTTGGGCAGTGTCACAAGATACACAGGGCTAAGGGAGCAAAAGCAGTGTGTGGTGGTGCACTCCTGCAGTCCGGTATCAGGATGCAGAGGCAGGGGAAACACAGCGAGTTCTAGGCCAGCAGGGGCCAAATGAGAGATGGGTCTCAAAACCCCCAAACTTTTAGTACATAAAGCCAGGCTTGCTTTATGCTACCGTGCACAGCAGGCTTCATAAGTCACCAGTTCCACAGTTTGCTCACTAGAGGGCAGCAGTGACTGACAAAAGTAGCAAGGATCTGAAAGCAATAGCTCAAGCTGGATACAAAACACTCAGGCTGTCCAATGACACGTGCAGTTACAGCTGCCCTGGTCCCTTAGAAGGGATTCTCCAGCTGAAGATGCAGAGTAATGGCCTAGAATGCACCAAGCCATGGGTTCAGTCCTCAGAACTAAATAAATCCAGGCACAGTGGCACATATGTTGAAGACTGAAATAATCCCAGCATGGAGAAAGTGGAAGATTAGAAGTTCAGGGCCAGCCTGAGCGACACAAGACAAACACTAACCCACCAAACACAAACAACTTAGCGAGCTCTAGCAGCATGACACCATAGCAGGCCAACCTCGTTGACACAAATCCAAAGCACGACTCCAACTGAGGGAGGAGGCGGAAGCTGGGGAGGCGGCTCAGTCAGTATAGCATTTGCCACCTGAACATAAGGACTGAGCTTGGTACCCAGCACCCATGTAAAGTCCCAGGGCTCAGGAGGCAGAGCTGGGGGGATCCTTGGGAACTGATGGCCTGCTAGCCTAATCTAATGGTCAAGTCTCAGCTAGGGAGTGATCATGTTTCTAAAGGCTGAATGGGTAAAGGTAATTTCTGCCAAGCCCGGTGACCTGAGTTTGACCCCTGTGATTCACAAGGTAGAAAGAAATGACAGAGAAATGGTTGTGAAAGTTATCCTCCGACCTCCATACACACATAGGGAGATATAGACCAGACTTCAGGGAAATAAGCTTGGAATATTAAGGAGGTGGCTGCTCAAGGGCTATGTATTGTGTACATGGGCAAAGATGCAGTTGTCATGGGAACGGTTGGAAGACTGACTGGTACCTGGCCCTGTCCTAAGCATTCTAGGTGAGTTAGCTTATCAAGTCCTCACAGGATCCTTGTGATGACCATCCATTACCATCATCCCCAATACTCAGATGACCAAGAACTGGTAGACAGAAGCTTGTCCAAGGCCGCTCAGCTGGGATGTGATGAAGCCAGCTAGAATGTACACTCCACCATTCAGAGAAGGGAGAACCCAAGAATCTGAACTATAGAAGGGCCAAAGGGATTGAAGCAGAGACTAAGACCTGCACAGGTTGACTCAAAAGGACGGACTTGGGAGGTAAGACTAAGATGACGCAGCCTGACGAAGGCAGAAACCGTGAAGACAGAGTAAGAGGAGATCTGGACAGGCAGATCTGCACTCAGACATGAATTCTCACCACGACCAATTACCTGAACCTGCAGAGTGGGTAGGGAGTTTCTATGGCTCATACATAAAACTACTCTTTCTGTGTAGTACTGTTTCCTGAATGCCAACCAGCTTTGCTATTTCTGAGCCTGGAGGTAGAGCCCCAGGCCTCCCAGCAGCTCCATCACTGAGCCCTACCTACCACTGAGTCCCATCGCCCTCACCTCCTTGCCTTTCTTTAGTTTAAAATGCCAGCAACTGAGGCACAATTGATGTTCGCTCTTTCCTTGGGCTTAACATAACTATATAAATCACACCCTGCCTAGAGCATCCCAGGCCATAGCACTGGATCAGGATATGGTAAGACCTTAGCCCCTCAGCCTCATGGGACCCACTCCTCTGTAACAAGCTGCTGGCTGCACTGTGTCCTGGTGGGAGACCTGGCTTCTCTCTGAATAGTACTAACTGGCCTTTACCCTGGGCTCCACTAATACCACCAACCCAGTCTCTTCTGGCAGGTTCAAATGTCACAAGACACAGAAAAGGAATCCCTTGCTTGCTGCAGCTAAAGAGAAAGACTGTTTCAGAAGGTCCAGGAGACTGCCAGGACCAAAAAAAAAAAGATTTCGCTTTTGGAGAGACAAGGCAGGGGAGTGCAGATAGCAGGGCCATGTGCGACTGCATCTTTATATTGTGAAACCTAAGATTGGCACTTCTGGCAGTTGGGCCTTAGCCAGGCCAACGAAAAGGACAGCAGGGCAAGAATTTGAGGTCCACCTGAAGCCAGCATGTCCAGTCTTCCTCTAGTCACTGTGGAAGTCACTAGAGCTCTGCTGGCTGGAGCGGGAAGGCATGGGAGGTGGCGAGCACTGAGCCTATAGTCTTTTTTTTTTGAGACAAGGTTTCTCTGTAGCCCTGGCTGTCCTGGAACTCACTCTGTAGACCAGGCTGGCCTCAAATTCAGAAATCCGCCTGCCTCTCCCTCCCAAGTGCTGGGGTTAAAGGCTTGCGCCACCACTGCCCGGCTAACATTCCTTTTTTTAAAATGTTAATTTGATTCGGTCATGTTTATGTCTAGGTATTTTGCCTGCACGTATGTATTTGCACCATGTACATGCTTAATGCCCACCAGAATAGTGTCAGATCCCCTGGAAGTGGAGTTACAAGTGGGTGTGAACCACCATGTAGGTGCGCTGCAAGATCTGCAAGATCAACGAGTGCTCTTACCACTGAGCCCAGGACATTCCTGGTTATGAGGCCTGGCACACCAGCCTGTAAGGACAGCCACTCATTTCTGAGTTCGAGACCAGCTTGGTCTACAGAGTGAGTTCCAGGACAGCCAGGGCTACAGAGAAATCCTTTCTCAAAAAAAAAAAAAAAAAAAGACTGCAAGCTCAGTGCTTGCCACCTCCCGCGCGCTCCAGCCAGCAGAGCTCTGCGCTCATCTGGCGCCCTGGCGCGTTAGGTCTACGTAAGCAGATGACCTCTGGGGAAGGACGTCGGCTGCCCTAAGGCTGCCGCGGGCCCCAGGCTGCTGCCTTGCGGGACGGTGGAGAAGACAGCAACTGCAATCCGACCTTCCCTCTACTCCTCCGCAAACCGCGGCGAGAGGTTTCAGGGGAGCAGCCCTGCTCCACCGCGGCGGGTCGCCCACGTGACTGCGCCAAGCGTATCTCGCGGGACTTACGATCCTGCGACAGACCTCCCGCCACCTCTCCCCATTGGTCGCCACCTACCTCCTGTCGGCGACTAGCTTCTGGAGGAAAGTGTCTACTATGGCGTCCAGGAGTTTCACCCTGGGGATGGTCGCGTCCCCTGGCACAGCTTCCGGAGAGGAGCCCTCAGGCCCCCTTTCCGCAGCCTCGCTATCTCGGCTCACCTCAGCCATGTTGAAATTGAACCGCCAAAATAAACTGGCCCTGCAGCTCCTCCCAACAGGACCTCCGATTGGAGGCCGCGGAATGCCCGTCACGGAGCCGGATGGGGCGGGGCAGTGGCCGAGGACGAGGAATTAGTTCTCAGCTCCGGGGGGAGGGAGGGGGGGAAGGGCAGAAAACAAAACCCAAAAGCCAGAGTTTAGGGGCTCAATAAAAACTTTTAATTACATTTCAAAGATCTCATACAGTGCAACAGTGAATATTCGCAGCTAATCTCCTCGAGTCCATTTCTAGCTAATGCTGAATGTGCATTCTTTCCCATGTGCCTCTATCCAGCCCTCCTGTCTTGCCGAGTTTCTAATTTGTGTGTTGACCAATGGGTCAACATTTCTAGCTGTTTTGGTCTCCAGTTTTGGAAAAATGGCCGCCCACTGGCTCATCTTCACCAAGGCCAATCCCAGACCCTGACCTTGGGAGAGTAGGAGTTCCGACACGGGGGTGCCTTTTACCTTTATATCCAAGGTCCTTTCAAACACAAGGGGAAAGAAGGAAAGGGAGATAGGACAAGAAAGGGAGAGGCTTAAACACCGGACAAGAAAAGTCGGGAAGGAGTAACCTAAGGTATGAAAGGTGGGAGGAACCTATGTCCACACTCTGCCCCGTTAGGAAAGACCAAAGAGCAGAGCTGTCCAATCACAAAGGTCTTGATAGTGAAAGCCTGAGAGGGGCCCTTGCTCCACTGTATTGATAGGTCTTAAGGTAGAGGTGAGGAGCGAAAGGATTTAAAATGATCTGTGGGCTTCACCCTTCAGATGACTATGGGCAAGATTGAAGGGCTCTCTCAATAAAGTGCAGGAAGTGGGGCCTGGCGGCGTCCTGTAAACCTGGAACTTAGGAGGTGGAGGAAGATGAAGAGTTCTAGGCTACCCTCTGCTACATAATGAATTCAAACCCAGCCTGGGATATATGAGACCCTGTCTCAAAAAACAAACCAAAATGCTGAGACATTAGTAGAGGGCTCAGAAGGAAACAAATACAGACTACAGCGAGTAGTAGGAGGTGTGTGTGTGGAGACTGGGTCAAGTCAGGATGGAAGAATGTGGAGCAGCCGTGAGAAACATGAAGGCTTCAGTTAGCACCTTCCAATTTGGCACCATGGCATTTCCCAAGCATCTCCCAGGCTGAAGAGCAAGATCTGCCTGCTTTCTTCCCTCCCATTCCTGGATGTGCCTCTCTGCCACCAACACAGGCTCAGTAGAGGCAGGGAAGAGGGACGCTCCTGAGGAAAGCATCAATGGTTTTGGCAGTAAGAGGCTGGTAACCAGGTGGACCTGGCCTTGGGTGCCTTCCTGACTGTATTTTTTTTTTTTTTCTGTTGCCAGCACAGGGTACCATGACTGGGATGATACTTCACAACCAAGGACAAGAAAAAAAAGGATAGTTCATATTCCAGAGTCCCACTGTGAGACACCTGTTGCTATTCATCTGGGTGGCAGGTGTGCCTGTGGCACTGCTGCCTCGGGCTCAGAACCTCCGTTGTACCTCCAGGGCTTGGCTCAGCTGGCCTGAGGAGATAAGAGTGAGGAACACACATCCAAGCCAGTGGCTCTTTCCCAACCTGGCTTCAGGGCAAAGTTCCAAGGACAGTGTTCTCTAGTAAGTCTGACCCACTTATAACTATGCCCCTCTACTGTAGTCACCTGGGCCAATGAAGGCCAGCAGCTCATGCGGTTCCCGGGCCTGAGGGACAGGGAAGGGGGATAAAGAATTGGGATCTGTGTCACAGTTTTCCACTTCTCCAAGGAGTGGGGTCTGACAGCAGACTGAGCTATGAGGGTGAGTTGGCTCATTCACAGATGTTCAGCTACACATAGGAAGCCTTAGCATTCCTCCCTCCTAGTAACTCCCCTAGAAGATGAACGCCCTGCAGAGTGTGTGCTGCTCCGATTTGTCCCCCCAAAGGCAGGACAAAGCAGTGAACAACTCAGGTCCCAAATTTAAAATAAGCAGGCATAAAAAAATAAATAGACCCCAGGCAGCTACTCAGAGCCTTGGCCTGAGGCTCGAGAAGAAGCAGGGGACAAGCAAACGAGGAGCAGCTCTTCTCCAGGCCTGAGGGAAGGTCAGAGAGGGGTGCCAGAGGGGCTAACGGGGTCCTGTGGCCATGACTGAGTATAAGGACCGAGTGAGGGGCCCAGATCTGCAGGGGAAATCAAATGATGGGGATGAGGGAAGCCAGGCACAGAACCTCTGCAGAAGGAGCAGTCCAAAGTCTCCTCTCTTATCCCTGACAGACAACCTGGAGCAGGATGGGTGTGTGGTGGTGGTATTCACAGGGTCAGTTATCCTCTCTGCTCTGCCCTGGCCCAGAGTAATGTGTGAAACCACAGCCTCTCCATCCACCGCTCTCTACCAGTGTCTCGAGTCCACCAGCTCAGGTCGCAGGCTGAGCTTCTTGAGGCTCTCGTAGCCCACCACGATGACGATGGTGGAGGGTGTAGCCGAGATGATTCTTGCCGAGAGGCCCTTCATGAGGCCCCAAGGCCCCTCCTCTGCCATCAGCTGCCTGAAGGTCAGGACGATGGAGCTCTTGCCTTCAACCTGAAAAAGTCACCACAGTGAAGAGCCACCAACTGTGCTGTCACCACTGCTCAGCACACCCTCAATAGCACTTCAGGCTCGAGGAGGGACTCCGAGGGCTAGCCTCTGCTTTCTGGGCAGCACAGTGACTTCCTCCTAGCTCTGGTGACAGACTTCCTGGGTGGACTTAACCCTGCCTACCCCAGTTTTCTAAAATAGAAAATGGTGATAGTCCCTATGCCTGGGCTCGAGAGATGGCTCCAGATGTTAAGTAAAAGCACTGACTGCTCTTCCAGAGGTCCTGAGTTCAAATCCCAGCAACCACATGGTGGCTCACAACCATCTGTAATGGGATCCAGTGCCCTCTTTTGGTGTGTCTGAAGACAGCTACAGCATACTCATTCATATATATAAAGAGAGAGAGAGAGGGAGAGAGAGAGGGAGAGGGAGAGAGAGAGAGAGAGAGAGAGACCCTGTGCCACAAGGTTGTTACAATGTCAAAAATAGAGCCAGGCATGGTGTCACACATCTTTAATCCTAGCACTGGAGAGGCAGAGGCAGGTGGATCTCTATAAATTGTAGGCCAGCTGGTTGATACAGTGAGTTCCAGGCCAGTCAGAGGTACAAGATGAAACCCTGTCTCAAACAACAGAGTGCCAAGAGTTCTGCCCAGCAAGACAGTGCTGAGTGCCAGCTACCACTGCCCTCAGGCAAGCTCTCCGGCTGTAAGCCTGTGGACAAGGCGCGTCTCTGTCTCTGGGAGGCTGCATTCATCCCCCCAGTGAGGCCCTTAAGCAGCTCTCCCCAGCCATGGCTGGCTCTGCTCATCCCAGTCTCTCCAGGCTTCGGGGTTAGAAGCCTCTTGCTCTTCTTGTTGGTCACACGCAGTAGCCAGGACAACGACCTCTTCTCTTTCTCCTCACAGTCCTACCTCCTTCCTTATTCCCAAATCACAACTACAGAGCCCACACCAGAGCACTTGTGTCACAGCAAGGCAAAGGACTCCTTCTTTAGACCCTCCCTGCCCAGTGTGGCCTTCATGTGGTGATGCCAGCCCCGTCTACCACAGCTCGCTGCTCTGCCCTGCCTTCCTCATCACCTCCTCCACACCTCTTCTTCCCCTCTGACATCTCACATGATCACTCTGCTTCCACAACCTCCCTTAGTCCTGGCAAGGGCAAGTTCAGCTTAGCCCATGCCTCTGGCCTGGTAGCTCCTTAGAGCAGGGGGCCTATGGGCAATCCCTAGGGTTGGCTCCTAGGACACCCAAGGAGGGGTAAGGAAAGAATGAGGCCAACCCTGATTCTCCAAGGTAAAGACACTGGAGGCCCAGCCAGGTGCCAGAGTATTGACTTTTAAATGTTGGAAGAAGCACTTTTTCCTAGGGGCAAAAATACTTCTATCTGTTGTCCCTCTCTTTGGACACTCTAGTGGCCCCAAAAATCAACTTTACCCAACCTGTTAACGTTCCTTTTCTTTCTTCCTGTTCTCACCATACCTGGAACCCTTCTCCCATATATCTCTCTTGATTCTCCACCTTTCTTCCTAAGTTACCCTAGTTACACATTAAGAGCCCCTCTTGCTGTAAACCTAAGACTTGATACAGCAAAATCTACCCTTTGCATATAATGTACCATATTTAGATCCTCTTTCTCCGTGCTGTCTACAGAGTTGACCTTAGAATAGGACTACAATTCCTGGGCAGCACCAAGAGTTGTTAGGGTTTTGGAAAAGTCTAAAGAGTACAACCTGTGAAACGTATTTTTAAAAGTCTGTCAGGCCAGCGATGTAGCTCAGCTTTTACCATCAAGCCAGATGATCAGAGTTCAATGCCCTGGAACCCATATAGTAGAGAGAAACCAACTACTGCTAGTTAACCTCTGGTCCACATACACACAAAATAAAACACAAAAAACAAAACAGAAACAAACAAAACCCATGCAGGTTTCTTAGCTGGCTGGTGACAAGCACCTTTCATCACTCTATGGAGGGTGGAGGCAGGAGAATCAAGAGTTCAAGGCCATCCTCAGGGCTAAGTGAATTTGAGGACAGCCTTGTTGAACTATGAGTCTTTGTCTCAAAAACAACAAAAGTCCAAACACCCGGCATTTTCCTGTGATCCCAGAACTCAGGAAGATCAGGAATTCAAGGCCAGCATCAGCTACAACAGCAGCTTTGAGGCCTGGCTGGACTACATGACACCCTGTCTCAAAAACAAAAAAACAAAACAACAACAACAACAAAATGCTGGGGGCGGGGGTTGGCTCAGTTGGTTGAGTATTTGCTGAAAAGGCCAGTGCCTCTAAAAGCAGGCGTGACCGTGCATGCCTCTAACCCCACTTCTCCAGAGGGATGGGAGGGTTAGGAGATCAAGGCCCTCCAGCTACTACTTATGGGGCTCAAATCCAGACGGAGATACTGAGAACCTGTCCTTAAGGGTTGAAGAAACACAAACAAAAGGAGCAGCAGACCTGAGTTTGGCTCCCTGAGCACACACAGTACAAAGCCAGAACTCAGCCACCTGCCCAGGCTTTCCCCTAGCTCCTGCTCGGACTGTATCCCTCTCTCTCACACACACAGCAAAGAAATGGAACGGTTTTGAAAGGAAAAGACATCTGTGTCTCTCTCGTTTCCCATCCTCAACTGTCCCTCCTCTTCCTCTCCACTAGACCATCTCTCTCAGTTCAGTCTCTCGTTCCCTGTGGATTCAGGGCCTGGTGGAAAAACCAGACACCTGAAATTACTATGAAATCCCTAAGTGTAATCACCACAGGCCTGCAAGGTAAGGAAGGGGTGGCTCAGGGCCTAGGCCAATAGAGTACAGAACAGATTCCAGCTGAAGGCTAGAAGAAAGCAGTAAGAGCTCCCGAGGCTGGGCATGCAAGTGGGTAGCTATGCAAGGGGCAGACAACGAGAAAAAACAAGCTAGAGACTTTCAAGGGCTCAGCTGGTATCTGCAGAGATAAGGACAGGGAGGGGCTGGGATGATCACTAGGCTGACCAAACACCAGGGTCAGGGTACACTGAGGTCACAGGGACACTGGAGGCCTACAGGTCTTCCTTCTAATGGCTTCCCTGTCTGACTCAGGGAGGGGAGGAGGCCGGCATTACCTGCACACGGGTTCTGATGACATCCATGGGATTGGTGAGGATGGAGGCAGTGGCTGCAGCCAGGGGCCCAGAGATGGCTTGAAAGACAATGTGAGGGCACTCCTGAGGGCACAGGCGCGACAGCTGCTCTGGAATCCAGGGAAAGACAAGGCCTCAAGATATGAGGTACCACCCATCTGCCCTCTCACGCCTGCACACGGAGACAAGCCCTCGGCCCTTCCTATACCTTTCTCTTTCTGCTTCTACCTGCATCCACTAGAGATACACATTATATGTCTTTGGAGCTTTTTGAAGTCATTCTGGTTGTAGTCATTTATAAGGGACACAGTGGTCTCTATGGAAGGAAGGCTGTTCACTGTATTCTGCATACCTTTTCAAAGTTCTTTACTTCTAGAGGGTCAGGGGAAGGCAAAGTGTCACATAGTCCAGGCTGGCCTGGACCTCAGTATGTAGCAGAGGAGGAGCCCTGACCCTCCTGTCGTCTCCAAAGTCCAGGGACTATAGACTCATGGCACCACAGCTGGGCCACACACTGCTGGCGATGGCTCCCAGGGCTTTACCTGTGCCAGGCAGGCAGACACTCTACCAACTCAGCCACATCCTTAGCCCTTCAAAAGTCACTTGGAGCTTTGGACTGTGTACATATTTTTATAAATACAAGCAATTAATATTAAAGTAGGAAGTCTTACAATGAGGACCAGATCATACCTAGAAGGAAAATGGCTGGGCATGATGAAGCATGACTCTAATTCCAGGGATGGGCGGATCCCTGATTCCAAGGCTAGGCTCAGGACTGCCAGAGAGATACAGAGAAACCCTGTCTCAAAACAACAAGGCAAGCAAGCAATGCAGGCAGGATGCTGATGTACTTGGAAGATGAAGGTAGGGTTGGGGGGTCTAAGTTCATCTTCAGCCACACAGTGACTTCCAGGCCAATACAGACTACATGAGACTCACTTAGCATACAAGGAGACGAGAAGGCACAGAGTCTAGCACGCATGGAGCTCTGGATTTGATCCCCAGCACAGAAAGCCAGGCACGGTGGCACACGTTTGTAATCCCAGCACTCTGGAAGTAGACTGGGGGTAGGAGTGGGGGTGTCAAAAAGTCAAGGTTATCTTCAGTGACTTGAGAGAGATATGACATTCTGTTTAAATTTAAAAAAAAAGAGAGTATAATTTTTATAAGGCCAGCCATGTCTCCCAAAATAAGAACAACAAAAAAAGTCAAATATACAAGGCCTAGGGGTGTAGCTCAGTGGCCCAGTACCTGCTTACCCCGTGTAAGTCTCTAGGCTCAATCACTAGGCCAAGAGAAGGAGAAACTTGGATTTCCGAGTGCCAATGACTGTGGGGTTCTAGGCACTGAGGCCTGTTTCCTCGGTGCCACTGGGAAGTGTGCCTGGGCACAGATTCTCTGCTTTACTCTCTCTTGAGGTAAAAGACAAGAGTTCATTCATTTACTCAGTGAAGACTCAGCGAGCCACCCTGGGTCCTGAGGGCCATGCAATGAATGGAAAAAAGTGCCTAGGATCCCTGCCCTCGGAAAGTGCACATTCTAGTAAGAGAGATAAGCACAGCACAGCACGCCACCATGTCGGAGGGGCACACTAGAGCTACGGTAAAAATGGGAAAGGAAGGGGGGGGGGGTCGGGGACACCACAGGTAGAGGGAAAGCAAGCTGTGACTTTCAACAAAGCAGTCATGGTGCTTCCTAGAAAGTGAAGTTCAGAAACGGCCTGATAGTGAACCACGTGTGCCCCAAAAAAGAGCTTCCCAAGCACAGGGTAACAGTTATCAAAAGCACTGAGGCAGGGGCATGCCTGCAGGGGGCAGGGGCAATAAGACCAGCGACTTAGAACAGAGCCACTGGGAGGGGCAGTGGGTGAGACTGGAGGTGAGTGACCAAGGACCTGGAGGACACTACACAAACCCAGGCTTTTCCCTAAGACACCCAGGTCCTAGGTCTTTCCCCAGGTCACACAGACAGACTCATCATCTCAAAGATCTCCTCTCAGTTTCCTAGTCAGTCAGGTCCTTACGAATTCTTTCTCATGCGTTTAGTTTTGGTAGTTTGAGGATAGACAGATGTAGGAAGAAGGTTGGCAGGGCAGAGGTCACAGCCTCCAAGTCCCAGCTGACATGGAGAATTCCGTAAGCCTGCTGGAGCCACCTCTTCCCCAGTTCTTAACTGTGTTCCACCACCCCCAACCCCAAGTCAAGCATGTCAACAGAAACAGGGTGACCTGGCGTTTGCCTCACGGGCACCCTTCCTCTCCTGAAGGAGGCATTTTGCAGTCATTAGGCGGCAGCATTGGGACCTGCACTGCCTGTTTCCTGGGCCTGGATGCACTGACCCTGCTCCTGCAAGCTGCCACTTTCCTGGGACAAGAAGACTGATTGGTTTAATGAAGAGCTGATTGGCAATCAGCTGGACAGAAGAGAGTAGGGCGGGACTTCTGATCTCAATGAGGGGGCCCCAGTGAGAGGGACCAGGAGAAGGCAGTATGGGAGACCATGTGGAGGAACCAAGAGGATTGGACATGAAGTCACAGTGAGAGAGCAGCCATGAGGACACACATGGACCAGAGCAAGCCAGGGCAAGACCAGAATGGCAAGTAATGTGGTGTCTGGGTAGCAGCCCAGTCGGGTTAGAAAATCTCTGAGCCTGCCTAGCTTAGGCTTGCTACTTGTTAATAAAAATACCAGGTGCCTGTATCTTTACTTGGAAGTTACAATGAGCATAGAAACGTCCAGCAATTATTGGAGAACAGAGGGGTATAGAACCACTCCCCCTGACCCCAGGAATTACTTTACACACATGTAAACTGGGCTCTTGGGCAACAGAAGCAGGTGGATCACAAATTGAGGGCCTGCATGGACTATGGAATAGGTTCAAGTCCAACCTAGTTGCTTAGTGAGATGTCTCAAGAGTATAGACGGGGGCCTAAGGATGTGGGTAGCTCAAACACAGGATCTGATCCCTAGCACTGCATAAACCAGACATGGTGCAAGCCTTTAATCCCAGTGCTCAGGGGGCAGAGGAAGGAGGACTAGAAATCCAACGCCAAGCGCCAAGCAGCGTGGCCCACATAGCAGGCAAGTTAGGGCTACACAATGAGGTCCTACCTCAGAGAGAGAAAGAGAGAGGAGAGAGAGAGAGAGAGAAGGCATCTTCAAGTACACACTGAGTAGGATACACTGTGTCACGAACAACAAACAAGCTGGGCATTCTGACACATGCCTGTCACCCCAGCACTTGGAGGGGAGGAAGAGGTAGGAGAATCAGGAGTTTGAAGTCCCTCTTGTCCACAGAGCAAGCTTAAGACCAGACTGGATTATATGAATCCTGACTCAAAAAGGCACGGGGTGGTGGACACATGGCCGTAACCCCAGCACCAGGTGGGCAGAGGCAATAGGATTAGTACTTTAGGGCCAGCCTTGGTCACCTGAGTCCCAATCTCAGACGCTGAGTCTCAATACTCAACACACTGAGTGTGGTAGTGTGAGCCTAGAACTCCAGCAGCCGAGGAGACAGAGGCAGGACCCTGCCTCAAAATAAAACTTAAGCAGGTCAGCCACATTTGTAGCCTAGTACTTGGGAGGCTGAAGCAAACTTCTCAGAATTTAAGGTCAGGCTCAGCTACATACTGAGTTTCAGGCAAGCCCAGGCTGTAGAATAAGAGCCTATTTTAAAAACAAAACCAGTGCTTAATTTTTAAATGGCTGAGATGCAGCTCAGCAGCCAAGCAGCTGCCTAAGTATTCGGTGGGCACGCAAGGCCTTGTGCTGCATCCCTAGCAGGACCCACGGGAGGCCCACAGTCAGATTGTAGGCTGAGACCTCTCTCTGGACAGGTTTGGCTAACAATGCTGCAGAGTGGGGCACAAGGGGAAACATAACTCTTTTAAGTGTTCACAAAATCAGGTGAGGGCAGAGGTCAAAGGCAGCCTCCAGAGAAATGCCTTCCTGGGCACTCGCTTTAGTCTTAGTTAGTGTGGCTTTTCTGCAGGCCTGGAGATGAACCCTTCCTTGTGCATGCTGGCTAAGCTCTCCTCAACTGAGCTACATCCCTAGGCTCCCTAAGAAGATTTTGCTGAGGTGACCCCAGCGCTTACGGAGCGGAAGCATTGCTGTTAAGTTCCAGGTTACACTGGACTACAGTTGAGTTCAAAGGCAGTCTGGGTTAAACAGAGAGACCCTGCCTCACAAAACCACAAGAACAAAAAAAAAAAAAAACAGATTGCCAGAGTGTACTCCCAAAGGGTCAGTACAGAGTTTAGCTTTACCACAAAGTCGAGGTGCGATACTGCGCTAAGCAGAAGAAACAGGTGCTAGCAAACTCGGGTTGGGCTGGGCTCGGCTGGGCTTGACTGGGGGCGTACACCAGTGATCCCAACACTCAGTGGGGCTGATCTGGTCCCCTCTCTGTACTCATCTCCACTCTAAAATCAGCCAGGAGCAAGTGTCCCCCGCCCCACCAGTAAGTGCTCTCCTTCCAAGCCCCTGCTTACCTGCATAGAAGTGGTAGAAGGGCCACCAGACAGCACTGTTTGGGATGTACGTTAGCAGCGAGGCCACATAGCCCCGGTAGAAGCCTCGGAGACCGTCAGCCCGAAGGATCTGCCTGATGATGTCCTTAGTCTGGCCAAAGGCAATCACCCCTTGTCCCTCTAGGTTCCCGTGCACTTGGAAGCGACCCATTTTCTCACCCTTCCGCTGCATCATCAGATGTTGGGAGACAACATCGATCGGCACCGTGATGCTCTGGGCCACAAGGGAGGCCGAGCCCCCGGCTACGAGTGATTTGACTGTGTTACTCTGGCTGTAGTCTGCCACAAACTTCCGGGTGAGCTCGTAAGTGGTGACATAGCACTGGCCGGAGATGAGTGTGAAGGTGTTGACCAGGAACCCCCGGTAGAGGCCCGCCACTCCATCTGCTCGCAGGATCTTGACAAAGGCATCGAAGGTCCCGTGGTAGAGGCTCTTGCCCTTCTGGACCTGCAGGCGGGTGCGGATGAGGGTGAACGGGTACACGCTGACCCTGATCATCATTGTCATAGCAACACCAAACACATAGAACTTCTTCTTGTCCAGGTGCTCCCACTCGATGATCTGGATGTTCCGTTTGTCCTCCATTGTGCCCGGAGACCTGGGGTTTGGGCAGGCGAGAGATGTGAGGAAGGTCAGGACAGCATTGCTTTCCCCTCCTGCCTAGGCTGCCAAGTCCACCTCTCGGGCTGTATCTTCAGGACACTCACCTCAGCGAAGCCTAGCCTTCAAACAGCCTGGCTCAGTGCGTCCACGACCCAGTGCATTGTCTCTGCACTTCTGTCTTTGACAAGCCCTTCTGAAATCATTCCTCACCACACAGCAACGCTGACCACACCACACATCAGCCCCTACTCGGTGTGTAGGACCAACCATTCTGAATTTTGTCTCTTTCCTAGGTCTTGGCATCACAGTCCTGAATAGGGACCATTCTCTGTCTCACCTGCTGGGCATGCTTAGCAATCCATCCACCTGGCATGATTCAAGGCCTGCATGGAGAGCAGGATGTCACTGTGTGCCATGGGGGAGTTCCTGGAGGCGGGAACACTCCTGGCTCCTCTGAGGAAGCAGCCACCTTTGTTGTCTGTTCATGCTCAGAGGGGGTCACCTTCCTAACATTTGCTGCCTGCTTACCTCACTTCTGTCCCCCGTGCCGGCTGCTCTGACCATCCCTGAACCCAACCCACCCCCTGATCTATATTTTCTCCAGTCTACATTAGAAGAAAGTGTCGAGACGAGTGTAGAGGGGGATTTCACACCACACGGCATCCTCACCCTCCTCCCCACTCTCTAGGAAAAGGAGTCTAAAAGTCAGGAACAGGCCAAAGGTCTAAGTCCTCCTTGGCCATTAGATAGTCCCCAAAAAAGAGAAGAGCCACCCGAGGGGTTTCCTCTCAGGAACCTAGAGAGCTACAGGACCTGCTTGCATCTGGCTAACCCTGAGTGTGCAAACCATAAAACAACAACAAAAATACTTCGGGGAAGGGAGCAAATTGAGGATTCTAACGGTCAACCGTGGCCAGCCCAGTGCCATGCAGCCACACAGCAGGGAAGGCGAGATAAGCCAAGAGCTCTACTCCACGTGCCTTCTGTGCCAAGTGAGCCAAACATCTCAGTGCAATTCTCTCTGTTTAAATTAAAACTAACTCCTCCCATGGGAGGCAGTGTAAACACCCTAGAAACTGCCAGTTCTCTCAGCTTTATCCCAGAAGCCAAGACTGCCTGCCTTCTCTTTCTTAGTGTTCCTGTGGAGTGACTGAGCTTATTGGCTGAGCAGGCATGGTGTCATCGCAAGACAAACACACAGCAGGGCTCAAGCAGGGGCCTCCTGCTGGGCATGCACTAACTGCATGCTAGGCAGGGCAGAAGGGCAGAGCGATGAGGCACTCTGTTCTAAGGCCTGGTTACCTGGGCACCTTCTTAACCTGTCCCGCTGAATCACCCACTACTAGCATCTCTGATGAGCAATCCTGAGGCAGAGCTCACTACTCCAGTTCCCCTTTCTCCGACCCAGAAGGAAGCCAGGATTTCCCAAGGCCCGTCTGTCATCCTACAATGTCATAGTAACAGGAGGAGCCACTAAAGGTCATGACCCAATCAATAAGGCACCATATTAGAAGGCTGAGAGGGCACTATACCCTTGGATTAGGGGAAATTTCTCCCTGAAAGTGGGATCTCAGCTTGCTCCAATGTCCTATAGCCTCCAGATGCCCTGCTGAAATATCAGTTTTTGTTTCATCTGCTGGAAAACTCTCTTTTTAGAAATATGAATGCAATCATTCCTCAGCCTTCTTTTCTCCTGGTTCAGCCAGTCCATCTTCCTTCTGGCCCTTTGTCTGACCTTATTTGTGGTACTGGACTCCAATTCTGGATTTTCTGTTCATGGGGCTAGGGTTGTAGCTTAGTTGACAGAGTGACTGCCTAGCATGTACCCAGTCCTAAATTTAATTCCCACCATGGCACGACAACAACAATGATATGGTGACCCAGGCCTATAGTCCTAGCATTTGGGAGGTGGAAGATCACAAGTCTCTAGTCATCTTTGACTATGGCAAGTTCAAGACCACCCAGGGTTACAAGAAATCCTGCTTTAAAAAACAACAGAGGGGCTGGAGAGATGGCTCAGCAGTTAAGAGCACTGACTGCTCTTCCAAAGGTCCTGAGTTCAAATCCCAGTAACCACATGGTGGCTCACAACCATCTGTAATGAGATCTGATGCCCTCTTCTGGAATGTCTGAAGACAGCTATAGAGTATTTACATATAACAAATAAATAAATCTTCAACAACAACAACAGAGTTGGGCAGTGATGGTGCACGCCTTTAATCCCAGCACTCGGGAGGCAGAGGCAGGCGGAATTCTGAGTTCGAGGCCAGCCTGGTCTACAGAGTGAGTTCCAGGACAGTCAAGGCTACACAGAGAAACCCTATCT
Organism: Mus musculus; assembly: GCF_000001635.26. Classification (NCBI taxonomy): domain Eukaryota; kingdom Metazoa; phylum Chordata; class Mammalia; order Rodentia; family Muridae; genus Mus; species Mus musculus. The sequence continues at coordinate 88,423,470 of NC_000069.6, forward strand.
CAAAAAAAACCAAAACAAACAAACAAAAAACCCCAACCAAACCAACAACCAAAGCATTGTTTGTGAATCACTAAGTGCCTTCTGTACATCCCATCAGATCGCCCAGACCAGGGAGCGTTTTATGCTTGAAGTTATCAAATGAAATGGAAAGTAGACTAGCTCAAATATGCACGTGTTACAACTCTCCTCACATAAGCAAAACTCAGAACTACTCTCTTGCTTTGCTTTGCTGCCTTTGCTGCTGTTTTGTTGTTTGTTTGGTATGAGTTTCAAGTGGCCCAAACTGGCCTTGAACTTCTGAGCCTCTTATCTGCAATTCCTAAATGCTGGGATTATAGATGTGAGCCACGATAACACTTGCCGGGTTTATTCTGAGCTGTGTGCTATGCGCATTCTACCAACTGAGCTAGATCTTTGGCCCTTGGAGTTAACAACTGTGGAAGGATTTTGCTAACAGTAAAGTATTTCCCTTACTGCACAAGGTTCTACTGAGCAGGGTTACTCCAAGTCCTCACCAGCCATCTGGTCCACAGATGGCATGGACAATATAGTTGTCTATATAAGAGCAGACCTAGGTGTGGTAGCACAGGTCTATCACACTAGCCCAAGGGGGCTGAGGCAAGAGAAACAGGAGTTTAAGGTCAGCCTGGTTTACACAGTAAAACCTGTCTTGGGGGTCAGAGGGGACTCAGGCCATACTGTAAACCTGCTGATAAGAAACAACACTCTAACATCTCTAGATAATATATGGATTGTAAAATGTGAGAAGCATTGCTTTACTTATTCCAGCTTGTCAGTTTTATAAGAACTATAACTATTCTCAGATTCCAGCATCATTAGAACCAGGTTAGGAGTCCTCTGATTCCATCCTTGGTAGTGGACACAATGATGATTAACTGGTCCATTCCAATCAGCCACTCCCACCACATCGGGTCAACTCCTGACCAGACACCAGGCTGCCATTCTCAGACAAAACAGATACTTCCCAGCACCCTCTTTTCTTTCTCTCTGCCACTTCAGGTTCTGCATTCTGGGAGCTGTCACCCACATAAACGCGAATTAACTGTCCCGCTAGCTATTCATTGCCCTTCACTAGGTCCTGACTATGTCGCCTCCCAATCTAAGCCTCCTCCCTCCGGCATGGTGAGGTTCCACCTAGTCTTCATTGGTCTTCAATAGATTTCCACGTGATCCTCCATCACACACACCACATGACAATCCCCTCCACACACTCCACGTGACACCCTCCTTTATGCACCTTCTGTCAGGCTCTTGCACGGCCAATTCAGAGTCCCCGGGCATACCCCTCGTCAGGCTTCTCTAGCTGTCAGTCTCTCATGCTCCTCGGCCAGGACGAGATGCCTCGGGGGACTTGCCTTTCGTTGCCAAAACTGCAGAGCGGCTTCCCATGGCGATGCAGCCCCGCAGAACAGACAGATATCCACTGCCTCCTCGACAGGTTGAACCTTAGGTACCTCTGATCCTTCAAGACACCTAAGCACCGTGGTCGCTTTCCTTCTCAGACCCCAGCGCTTTAGCCGCGTCTGAGACTGGGACTCCTAGACCGCAGCCCCCGCGCTATCCTCCAGTCCCAGCGACAGCCAGACTCGGTTCGCATCTTCCTCCATCTCCACTGGGATCCCGGTATTGCCGGAACCGGAAACTGAGATGCTGTCATTCCCTCCCACTGTGAAGCAGCGGTAATTCCACCAATGGCATTATCAGCCTTTGAGCCTCCCTCTAGAAGCGCCTCTTCGGCCATCTTGGATTAGGGAACTAGCCCCGCCTCCTTTAGCTTCTATATGCCCTCAAGCCAACCACGCAAACGAGTCCTGCTAGGGGACTTCGTAATTGGCTGACACTTAAACCCAGAGGCAGAGGACTCTGCTCCCTCTCTCCCTCCCTCCCTCCCTCCCTCCCTCCCTTTCTCTTTCTTTTTCTTCTTTACTTCTCTCTCTCTCTCTCTCTCTCCTTTTTTTTGTTTTACTTTCATTTCTTTTTGGGAAAAGTCTTGCTACCAAGACCTGGGGGGCGTCCAACTCATTAATTCCCCTGTCTCAGATTTCCAAGTGCTAAGATTGCAGACCTGCTCCTCCACTCCTGGTTTCTGGGACTCTTCTTGACAATACAGTGAAGTCACCTTTTGCTTAAAGATCTAGTGGAATCTTTATATTCAAACCTAAATTTTAGAATTCGAATTTTAAGTAGAGAGGAGGGGAAATCTAATCTTTAGTTTTTCCGTAGCTTTTTCTCATATTTGGAGCCCAAACAGTAGAGGTAAAGGAAGGCACGATAAGGTAGCTAATTTTCAGATATAGTAACTCAATTTGGATAAACAGCGGTGACACCAGCTGTGGGTCTGGTTTTACACATATATATATTTTTAAAAGGTGTTTGTTTGTTCTATACTTTCAGTCTATGCTGGTAAGATTTTGTTTTGCCGGGCGTGGTGGCACACGCCTTTAATCTTAGTACTTGGGAGGTAGAGGCAGGCAGATTTCTGAGTTCGAGGCCAGCCTGGTCTACAGAGTGAGTTCCAGGACAGCCAGGAATACACAGAGAAACCTGTCTCAAACCCCCAACTCCCGCCCCCCAAAAAAGATTTTGTTGTTTTGTTTTTGTCAGCTTGATGTTGGCTAGATTCATCTGGGAAGAGGAAATGTAAATCGAGTAATTGCTTTCAGTGGACTGATTTGTTAGCATTTTATTGGTTAATGACTGATGTGGAAAGGCCCAGCCCAGTGTGGGCTGTGCTACCCTTGAGCAATCTGAATGTGAACCCAAGGAGAAAGCACTATATACTCTCTCTTAGTCTCTGTGTCAGTTTCTGCCTCTGGGTTCCTGCCCTGCCTTGCCTTTATTATGAACTGTAACCTGTAAGGTTAAATTAATCCAGGTTGGGTGTGATTGCACAAGCCTTTAGTTCCAGAACATCGGAGGCTAGGCAGAAGGATCCCTGTGAGTTCAAAGCCAGCGTGATCTACATAGTGAGTTCCAGGACCTACATGAATATATAAAGAGACTGTTTCAAAAAAAAAAACCAAAAAAACAAAAAAGATCAAAGAAAAGATAGAATAAATCCTTTGTCAAATTGTTTTTGGTCGTGTTGTTTATCACAGTAATGGAAAGCAAACTAGGACACAATCTGTCTTTTTTTTTTTTCAACTATACTGATACATAAAAACAAAGTTTGAATGTAGTAATTAATGGGTACCAGGTGATTTTGTTTTGAGACAAGGTCTCACATTGTAGCCCAAGCTATTCTGAAACTTACCATGGTCCTAGGGTAACTTCAGATTTATAGCAGTGGTTCTACCTCACCATGGCATGTTCTGGGATTACAGGCTTGAGACATCGTGATGGCCTCTGAACATTCATTTCTTTCTGGGGGCTTGGGGGAAAACTCAGAGTCCCTTCTAGCTTTGGGGAAACGTGGAGAGCTTTGGGGCTGCCTTCTAGAAATTTGGCAGGAATTTGACATTGGCTAGGACGAGGATGTGGGCTCAAGTTCTTGATCATCTTGATAAGTCCCTGAATACCACCAGAATTGTTTGTTCCTTGACCTAGAGTTGACCTTATTCTTTGCATGTCCTTAGAATGATATAAAAGCAACTGGAAAAAGATAAACCCACTTCAGCCTCAGCACTAGGTGGAGTCATGTTATAATGTTGTCTAATTTTCTTTTTCTTTTCAATCCTAGATCACTCCCTTGATACCCTGTTGATTAACTGAGCTGGCTTGGTCAGAGGTATATACAACATATCATGTGATCTGTGATGTTCTTCCTGTGCACAAATTTCTTACTCGTCACTGTTTCTCTCTCTCTCTCCCTCTCCCTCTCCCTCTCCCTCTCCCTCTCCCTCTTTCTCTCTCTCTCTCTCTCTCTCACACACACACACACACACACTCACACACACACACCCCTCTTTACAGTCTTCTGTAACCACGATTCTTATCTCAACTTTCAACTTTCCTTCCAAGCTCCCATATCAATTGGCTCACAGCTCCCTGTAACCCCAGCTCCAAGGCATCTGATACCCTCTTCCAACCACTGTGGGCAACAGCATACATGAGCACATTGGCATGTACTGGGCCTGGATCTTATTTTAATCAGCTGGGTGCTTGTGATTGGCAGAGGTTGTGATAGTGACTCAGATGTTTGTGTCAAGGACAGAGTCGTGTTTGTCACACGGGACTCAAGCAGGAGATGTCCTTGTGCCCAGCTGTACTGGATGCTGTTGTGTTTGTGTGCTCTCTGTCTTTCATGCTCCACAGAGGCAAGAATGGGACCCAGTTTGCTCATTTTTATGTACTTGGCACATCACAATGCTTCATAGCTCCCAGTGACTAAGTGAATGGATTTCCAAGATGGCAGAGCTCCCAGCTCACAAAGCAGCGCTGTGTCAAGAGGCTATGAGATACTGGAAAAGTTCCTGTGGAGGACAATGGTCAAGGTAGATAACACTGCAAACCCAAAGGACCTTCACCTCTAGTTCACTAAGGCCAGCTGTCTTTCATCTCTGCTTCACCAAGGAACAGGACTTTCAGGGTAGGCCTGAGGGAGTAGCCGATGCACTCATGGCTCAGTTGCAAGGGAGCTGGAAGCAAATCCCACAATTCCTAAGGCTCTTTTCATTTTATTCTGAATTTAATAAGAAGCTGCATGGGGGGCTGGTGAGATGGCTCAGCAGGTAAGAGCACCCGACTGCTCTTCTGAAGGTCCTGAGTTCAAATCCCAATAACCACATGGTGGCTCACAACCATCCGTAATGAGATTTGATGCCCTCTTCTGGAGTGTCTGAAGACAGCTACAGTATACTTACATATAATAAATAAATAAATCTTTAAAAAAAAAAAGAAGCTGCATGGGCTCTGAGGCAGAATTGTGTTAAGAAAGCTCCTCTTATTCTGGCATAGATGGAGAGGTGCTGCCCAGGCCCACCCTTTACTGAGGTGATGAGATGGCTCAGTGGGTAAGAGCATTGACTGCCCTTCCAAAGGTCCTGAGTTCAATCCCCAGTAAACACATGGCAGCTCACACCCACCTGTAATGAAACCTGATGCCCTTTTCTGGGGTGTCTGAAGACAGCTACAGTGTACTTATATATATAATAAATAAATAAATCCTCTTCTTATTTTATTTATTTATTTATTTATTTATTTAGGTTTTTCAAGACAGGGTTTCTCTGTGTAGCCCTGGATGTCCTGGAACTCACTTTGTAGGCCAGGCTGGCCTCGAACTCTGAAATCCACCTGTCTCTGCCTCCCAAGTGCTGGGATTGAAGGTGTGTGCCACCACGCTTGGCCTCTCTCCTCTTTTTAAAGCATATGTGACTACTGGTCGATTTCATAGGCTCCAGTAGATGGCCACGCAACCACACACATACAGGCAGCTCTAATTGGATTTAGTGGGTCATCACAAAAAGGACATGAGGGGCCGCAGCCATCTTCCAGTAACTCACCAAAATGACGAACACAAAGGGAAAGAGGAGAGGCACCCAGTACATGTTCTCTAGGCCTTTTAGGAAACATGGCGTTGTTCCTTTGGCCACATACCTGCGAATCTACAAGAAGGGTGATATTGTAGACATCAAGGGAATAGGCACTGTTCAAAAAGGAATGCCCCATAAGTGCTACCAACAATGTCACCCAGCATGCCGTGGGCATCATTGTCAACAAGCAGGTTAAGGGCAAAATTCTGGCCAAGAGGATCAATGTGCGGATTGAGCACATCAAGCACTCAAAGAGCAGAGACAGCTTCCTGAAGCAGGTGAAGGAGAACGACCAGAAGAAAAAGGAAGCCAAAGAGAAGGGCACCTGGGTGCAGCTGAAGCGCCAGCCTGCGCCACCCAGAGAAGAACACTTTGTGAGCACTAACGGAAAAGAGCCTGAGCTGTTGGAGCCCTTTCCATACGAATTCATGGCCTAATGGACACAAAGAAATAAAATACCAGCACCAGGAAAAAAAAAAAAAAAAAAAAAAAAAAAAAAAAAGGACATGAGGGTCAGAGTGGGCTGAGTTGGAAATAATTGGGGGAAACTAGAAAAAGAATGGGTGTGGATATAATCATGTTGTATGAAAATTTCAAGAATAAAGAAAAAGGAACAAGAAAGGAACCTTTGTGGTTGGTTTTGAACACATTGATTAAAAGCAAAATGAAACAAAAGTGCTACAATTTAAGCAGTTCTGTGATGGCTAAAGGAACTCCGTTTTCTGCTAGGGATCTGTTTTGGTATTCACTAGCCATTTGTCTCTGACTCTGGTCCCTGTAAGATGAGTTCCCAGTTACCCTGACTGAATGAGCTATACCCCAAAATGTACAGCTGTGACCATCTACTTGTTATGACTGCTTTTTTTGCTTCTGTGACTTTCTTATGCAGATACCCAAAGATTGTTTAACCTCTTAATTTAACAAAACAGACCAGTTTTTGCTTGTTTTCATAGATACTGAAGGTCTTCTTGTGGTTTTTTCCTTTTTTAAATTCTTCCTTCAATTCCCTTCTCGTGGCAATCTCAAATCTGGCTCAAAGATTGTTCATCCACTCTGCTGGTCATTAAGTCATTAAGTCTTTCAATGGTAATTGGATCGAGTCTATGCCATTGACTGTATGACTTTTTCCCAGGGGTCACAAACTCCATAATACTTCTTCTTGGTGTCTTTAATGAAGAGCAAGCCCAGATTTGCATTCCCCACTTTTATTCCCTGTGTCTTTCATCTTTCTGTCTGTCCATTGCTCGAGTCTGTGCCTGCCTGAAAGCTGTCCTGTGAATTCCTGTCTGTGTGAATATGTCTGTGTGTATCTGTCCCTGGCAAGGGGCTTTGCTCTGTCTTCCTGGGACATCACAGAAAGCATCCCATGGGGAAGAAATGGGACACTCTACAGAAACCTCTAACAGAGTTTTATAAGAGATTAAAACACAGACTTCAACTGACCCACATAACAAACTACTATAAACATCACGGTTTATCAAGCATTACCCAAATATTGTGTACAATATTTGTGGTGAATATTCATTTTATAAGATTGCTTCCAATCTTTATTTGTGCTGTATTCAGCAAATGGTTTCTATTAGGACACAGAGGCATATATATTACTCTGGGTCAGGGATGTGGAGGAGCACATAATTTAAGGTTACAGCTATGCATTAGCTCAGAGTGGAATCCAAGGCTAGTGAGCTTGGTTGTTACATTGTTCTCTTAAAGGCAGGTTAAACCAACAGGTCAAGCACACGGCAGGATATTTGTGTTAAGTCTTTTTTTTTTTTTTTTTTTTTTTTTTGGTTTTTCGAGACAGGGTTTCTCTGTATAGCCCTGGCTGTACTGGAACTCACTTTGTAGACCAGGCTGGCCTCGAACTCAGAAATCTGCCTGCCTCTGCCTCCCAAGTGCTGGGATTAAAGGCGTGCGCCACCACGCCCGGCTTGTGTTAAGTCTTAAGTGACTTCAAGGCATATTGTTAACTCTGGCTGTGAGGTCCAGAAAAAAACTCCAATCTCTTAGAAGGTAACAGATTTTTATCATTACACGTCACCACATAGCTCCTCTTGCCAGGAGTAATGGTACATGCCTATAATCTTCGCTACTTGGAAAGATGAGGTAGGAGGATTACAAGTTCAAAGCCTACTTGGGTTGCATAGTGAGTTCAAGGACAATGTCTTAGTCAGGGTTTCTATTCCTGCACAAACATCATGACCAAGAAACAAGTTGGGGAGGAAAGGGTTTATTATTCAGCTTACACTTCCACATTGCTGTTCATCACTAAAGGAACTGGAACTCAAGCAGGTCAGGAAGCAGGAGCTGATGCAGAGGCCATGGAGGGATGTTTCTTACTGGCTTGCTTCCCCTGGATTGCTCAGCTTGCTTTCTTATAAAATCCAGGACTATCAGCCCAGGGATGTCACCACCCACAATGGGTCCTCCCTCCGTGGTCATTAATCAAGAAAATGCCTTACAGCTGGATCTCATGGAGGCATTTCCTCAACTGAAGCTCCATTCTTTGTGATAACTCCAACTTGTGTCAAGTTGACACAAAACCAGCCAGTACAGACAGTTTGGGCTTTTTTTTATCTCAAAAGTATAAAAGTTGCTTGATAACATAGTTCAGTGGTAGAGCACTTGTCCAGCATATATCATAAGGTCCTAGGTTTAATCTAATGAGAGAGAGAGAGAGAGAGAGAGAGAGAGAGAGAGAGAGAGAGACTTTTAATGAACGTGGTAGTTCACATGTAATCCTAGCACTTGGGACACACTAAAGCAGGTAATTGTCATGGGTTTGAGGCCAGCCTAAGTTGTATGAGATTCAGAAAATATAACAAGGTGGGAGTTTGTTACTGGTAGTTGGGATGTCTTCGGGTTTCTATTGCTAGGAAGAAGCCTTTTCTGTATTGTGTAGAGCCTGAGGATAAAACCTCAAAGCCCATTCCCACAATGACATACTTCCTCCATCAAGGCCACACCTCCTAATAATGCCACTACCCATGGGCCAAGCCTAAACACATCATCACATGGGGTTAGCATCAAATTCCATGTTCTTGGCTTCCTATCCAGAGAATTGAAAACAGGAGCTGTAGAGATGGTTCAGCAGTAAGAATGCTTATGGTTCTTGCAGAAGACCTGAATTTGGTTCCCAGCACACACATTGGATGGTTCATAACCCCATGTAACTCTACATCCTAGAGAGTTGGTGACCACTGCAGGACTCTTTCGGTACTCACTCATACATGTTTATACCCAAACACAGACACACACAGGTACATAACTAAAAATAAAATAAGCATTTTAATGGGAGGATGGAGAGATGGCTCATCAGTTAAGAGCACCTTTTCTTACAAAGATTTAAAAGAAAGGAGTTTGCTGCTTCTGTTTTTTTGTTATTGTTGTTTTAAGGTTTATTTACACAGTATTCTGCCTGCATATATGCCTCCATGCCAGAAGAGGACGCCAGATCTCATTACAGATGGTTGTGAGCCATGATGTGGTTGCTGAGAATTGAACTCACGACCTCTGTGCTCTCAACCTCTGAGCCATCTCTCCAGTCCCATGTTCTATTGTTTTTTGTTTTGTTTTGTTTTGTTTTGTTGTTGTGGGGTTTTTGTTTGTTTGGTTGGTTGGTTGGTTTTGGTTTTTTGGAGACAGGGTTTCTATCCCTGGCTGACCTGGAATTCACTCTATAGACCAGGCTGGCCTCAAACTCAGAAATCCGCCTGCCTCTACCTCCCAACTGCTGGGATTAAAGGTGTATGCCACCACCGCCCGGACAATCCCTTGCGGGTCTTCTGGAAGAGCAGCATGTTCCCTTTCTTAACTGCTGAGCCAGCTCTCCAGCTTCTGCTTGTCTGTATGTTTGCTTGCTTGCTTATTAAGTGTGTGTATGTGTGTGTGTGTATACTAGAGGAGGGAGTCAGATATCCTAGAACTGGGTTTACAAGCAGTGTGAGTCTCTTGACATGTGTGCCATAAGCTGGACTTGGGTTCTCTGCAAGAGCAGCACATGTAAATAAGTGAAGGGGAAAAGCGGCCTGCAGCTGGATGCGTGCTTCAAGCTTGGATCCCAGGACCCACATGGTGCTCACAACTACTTGTATCTCTAGGTCCAGGGGATCTGACAGCCTCTTCTGACTCTGAAGGCACCAGACATGCAGGTTGTACACATACATATACATACATGATGAATGTAGGCAAAACAGTCCAGGTACATAAAATAAAAGAATTTTAAATCTTAAGAACCCACAACTAAGCTGGGCGTGGTGGCGCACGCCTTTAATCCCAGCACTCGGGAGGCAGAGGCAGGTGGATCTCTGAGTTCAAGGCCAGCCTGGTCTACAAAGTGAGTTCCAGGACAGCCAGGGCTATACAGAGAAACCCTGTCTCGAAAAACCAAAAGAAGAAGAAGAAGAAGAAGAAGAAGAAGAAGAAGAAGAAGAAGAAGAAGAAGAAGAAGAAGAAGAAGAAGCAGCAGCAGCAGCAGCAGCAGCTGGGACACTGGTGTTAAATCTTGGAATCTGGTGTGCTGGAGTGTAAGACCCCCTTTCAGGTACCCCCACTCTAGTCTCGGGAGAGAGATAGCACCCACAGAAACACGAGAATCCTTCTTGATGCAAACATGCAAGGTAGTTTAATGATGGAGCTCCAGATCAAAACGTATCTCATGGGCTGGTGAGATGGCTCAGTGGGTAAGAGCACCCGACTGCTCTTCCGAATGGTCCGAAGTTCAAATCCCAGCAACCACATGGTGGCTCACAACCACCCGTAATGAGATCTGATGCCCTCTTCTGGTGCGTCTGAAGACAGCTACAGTGTACTTACATATAATAAATAAATAAATAAATAAATAAATAAATAAATCTTTAAAAAAAAAAAAAGTATCTCACGCAGGAGACAGTGGATTTGACCCCGAGGCTCGAAAGCTGGGGGGTTTTATGGGATAAAGGGCTTAGGGGTGGGGAATTCAGCATAGTGACACACTATTGGCTTATTCAAACATCAGCAGAAAGATTACATGTCAGCAAAACGAATACATGCAGGTCAGGGTGTCAGGGTTCTGTGAGTTGCTGACTTAGTTCAGATAGCCCTGTTATGTCCTCACATTCCTCTTTATCTTTATGGTCACGCTGTTCCCAGGAATGCTTTAACAACGAGGCATGCCCGGGTTTGCTTTTCTTTGTTATCAGCCCCAGGCAGCCTCTAGGCTCACAAACAACTAGCAATTTCTGAGTACTTTATATGACTTACAGGTCTTGAAATTTCATCTTTCTTTCAGGAGCGGTGGCTCAGTGGTTAAGATCATGGACTGTGGGTCCAGAGGACCCCAGTGCAAATCCCAGCAACTGATTGATGGCTCCTAGCTGTCTAGTCTGTCATGGAGAGATGGCTCAGCAGTTAGATAAAGAGCACTGACCACTCTTCCGAAGGTCCTGAGTTCAAATCCCAGTAACCTCATGGTGACTCACAACCATCTGATGCAGTCTTCTGGCCTGAGGATTTATATGCAGCAGAGAACTCATACATTACATAAATAAGAGACAAGAAAAATGAAAGCGAGGGGAGCCTCTGCTGTTTTCTGAATGTAGAGTTTCTAAGATGGAAATGCCATAGAGCCATCACACCACAGTGTGAGCACTGTCACACAATAGTGTCACACAACAGTGTGAGCACTGTCACACAGTAGTGCCACAGGAAAGTGTGAGTACTGTCACATAATAGTGAGTACTGTCATACAGTAGTCCCATAATACTGTGAGTCTAGTCAAGGCCATTAAATCTTATCCTAAAAGTGGCTGAGGGTATATATTTTGTGGTATGTGGACTTGCCACAATTTAAAACAAAAAATAAGACTTAGTTTTTTATTTTATGTGTATTTATGTTTTGCCTATATGTATGTCTAGAACTGGAGTTACTGACCATTGTGAATCACCACGTGGTTGCCGGGAATTGAACCCAGGTCCTCTGCAAGAACAGGCAGTGCTTTTACCTGCTGAGCCATCTCTCCAGCCTCCATTCATGTGTGCATGTGTGGACATATAGGTTCAACATCACATGTGTAGAGCTCAGGTTTCAGTCCAGTGTGTGGGTCCCAGGGACTGAACTCAGGTCAAATGGGCTTGGGGCAGACACCTTTGCTTGTCCAGCCATCTCACTGGCTCTAAGAACTTTTTAAAAACTCTATAGTAGAAGGTTGGTGAGGAATAGGTAGCTGTGAGCAGAGGTCACAGTTAAGCTGTTGTTAAAGACTTAATGTCAATCTTAAAGAGGTCTCAGAGCAGAAAGTGGGGAAAACGATACCACAGGGGCTCAAAGAGAGCCAGGGAGGGGGAAATGGGAGGCCACAGTGGACTCTGGCGTTGTTCAGTGGTAATAGGAAAGAGAAACTAAGTACGGGATACATAGGTAGAGTTATGGAGAAGGTTTTTGGCTTTTTGGTTTTGATGTTTTGAGACATTCTTGTAGCCCAGGTTGGCCTCTGTCTTATTATTTGGCCAAGGCTAGTTTTCAGCTCTGGGTTCTCATGCCTCTGCCTCCTGAATGCTGGGCTCACAGGTAGATGCCCCTAAACCTTTGTGTTCAGTTTTGCATGGCCTGTGTGCACCTGCAGTCAGAAGGAGGGAACCAGCTAAGTGAAGTGGGGGGCCCTGCTGGGAATTACACTAGAGAACAGAGGTTAGGCAGGCTGCCGCGTCTGGCAGAGAGAGGAAAAGGCAGCGTGGGGAAGTGTGGAGACAGACAGACGGATGAGGCCAGGGTGGGGGTGGCTGTGGAGCACCTCCAGAAACTGCGCCTGGGGGCAGAGCTGAGCTGGAGTCACGATGAGCGTGGGAGTGCTGGGAACAGCAGGTGTGTGGCAGCCAGAGAGTCTCGCGCGCACTGCTGAGGCTGGTCCACACAGTCCTAGCTCTGCCTGGAGACCAGAGAAGGGCTGGCTAGGGCAGACCTGATCCTCCACACAGGTGGGAACTTAGCCGTAAGAAAAACAGCACAGCACGCCATAAGCTTTCTTTAAAGCTTATATCTTTTTTAATAAAAAATAAATTGTCTGTGACAAGCAGTTTTCTGAATCCCAAAACAAAGGGAGGAGGAAGGAAGAGGTCAAGGGTCAGCCACACTGGACAAGGGAACAAGGCTCAGATTATGCCCCCCATTCTAGCCAGGGCAGAGACAATAATAACAATCTGTCCAAACTGAAGCAAGAAGGAAGGTGGTTAGACTTCAGAGATGACTTCCCAAACAGTATGGCATGACTGGTAAAGGAAACACAAGGGGCCAACTCCATAGAGACTCTTGGGAAGGAGGGTGGGCTGGTGTTCAAAGCAGCAGCTGCTTCTAGAGTGACAGCGTTCAGGATGGAGTTTGCAGGAATAGCCCCAGCTTGCTCGGATGCTTAGGTTTGTCACCACAGAATCCCAGACAGCCACACCTTTCATGGTCTCCTGGAGCACGTTTGTTACAGGAGGGCTCTTGGGTCAATCAAAATCAAAGAAACCTGTCTGGCTCTTCCTGTCACAGCACAAGTACAGGTATGGAGACAGCCCAATGTGCTTGCAGAAGAGAGTCCCACAGGGGAGGACCTACTGGGTGCTGTAGGTGACACACGTTAGCAGGAGAGCCTCCTACCCTGGTCAGAGTGGCACTGTGCCTGGCATAGCCAACAAGGCCAGTGGCTTGCTCTGCTCAGCTGCGGATCTGTGTCCCTGTTTAAGCCACTTCGGCGCCCAGATGGTTGTTGTCGGCATCTACGTCACTGGCAGAGGTCCTGTGGTCCTTGGAGGGCTGGAGGTGCTGGTCCCTGCTCAGTGGAGCCTTTTCCCTGGGGGGCAGCATCCCACAGCCCTGAACCTTACCCCGAGCCCGCAGCGCCCCCAGTGGGGAAGCGAGGAGGAGAGTGAGCACTCCCAGGAGCACGATGGCCAGGAGGACGGTAACGATGAGAAAATGGGGCCAGTAGGACCGCTGGGCAGCCATGGAAGCTCCGCCTCCGACCCTGGTCAGCGGGACCTGCACACGCTCACGGGGAACGCCCGCCAGCTCAGGGTCCAGCGCCAGGGGCTGGTCCTGGCTGTCTACCCAATAGGAGACCACAGGGTATGAGTAGCCGTTCTCAGTCGCCACACACTGGTAGAGGCCCCCGACACCATCCTGCGGCAGCAGCAAGAGGGAGCCATTGTAGACGGTAGCAGAGGCTTCTGAGATTTTGGCTCGGCCATGACTCCAGTGGTAAGAGGCCAGTGCTGACAGGTGGGGGCAGGGCAGCTCCAGGATGGAGTTGGGGACTGTCAGGACTTCTTTAACTGGAGAAGAGAAAAGAGGTGACATGTTCAGTGGGGAGGGAGGAAGGAAGGTGGGAGAGCCAGCCTTACATCTGTCTCACTCTGTAGCCCAGGTCAGTAATCCTGGTGTCTGGGATTCCTGCTATGGACCACCATGCCCATCTGTCTTCGGATTCCATTTCAACTCCCAAGCTCAAGGCTCAACCCTCTTCTGTCTCCAGCCTAAACTCCAAACTAGCCCTCAGTCTTTCTTTCTCTGTATAATTTCTAGCCAGGTTAACCCTTAGCTTCTGAGATCAGTCAAGATCCATCCTGTTCAGAGCGGCATGGCTGTAGGCAGCCTCCAGTATTAATAACTCCAACTCAGACACCAAGGCTACATCGACCTCAACCTGAACCCTAGTGTGCCCTCCAGCTCAGCATGCCTTTCCCGTCCACAGTCCACTTCACATCGCGACTCGGGAAGCTAGGTTGCAGCCTAGGCAGGTGCTACAGAAGCTATGGAGCAGAAAAGCCAGTCCTGCCCGAAGTTCCCCAAGTGCCTGGTTACCTCCTCCAGTCCCACACTCACTTAGTTGAGGGGGGCTCTGACGCCGGGGGCTCCTGGCCATGGGGCCACGGGTGCATACCCACTCCGGGTTGCCGCGTTCCATGTCCTGCTTCCAAGGCCTGAGAAGACAAAGCAAGCAAACTCAGCTCTTGAAACAGACCAGAGTCGGGCAGGGGGGGTGGCAGATTAAAGGGAAGAAGAGAGGAAGACTGGGTAGAAGAAAGCAAGAGCAGCTTCAAAGCTGCCCTGAGGAAGGTCACCTGTGAGACCTGGACCCAGAGGGCTGGAATCTGGGAGTGAGAGTGTTGGTGCCCTTTCGAGGGGGGAGGAACAGTAACAGAAGCTGGAGAAGGAAAATCTAAGCAGACTGTCTTCAGTCACCATTCAGGGTCAGCACTCACTTGGTAGAGCCAGACAGAAGGCTGCAGAGTCTTGATTCAGGGTCCCAGGCACAGTGAGGGTCCCTGGCAAGCACACAGTCCACACAGCTCTCGTAGACACTGCAATTGGCCCTGGGAACTCTCCAGATGCCTCCAGAGAAGCCTGCAAACACTGCACCCTGGGCAAAGAGATGGAGGGTGTCAGGAGCCCTAGCACCCTGGCCCGGGCTCCCCAGCTGTTCTCCACAGGAGGACTGTGTTCTGTTCAGGTCCCTTCTCACCTGGGCGGGGGCCAGCTGCAGGTTTCGAACAGGCTCAGAGTCAGGGCTCAGCTGAATCTCCTCCACGAGATAAGCACTGCTGTCCTGAGGCACCACAGCCTTGTGCAGGGACCCCGTGGCTGCAGAGACAGAGACAAGGTAGAACTTCTTCCTCTTCTTCCTCTCACTGCCCTCACATTCCTCCTCAGCAAGATGGTCACAGGGCACGCAGGCCACTCAGTCCCTCCATGGTCCAGGGATGGGGGGGTTCTCATGGCAATCTTCCTTTCCTTGTGTGTATTGTTACATATGTGACAAGCATGGATGCACACATGCATGTGGAGGACATAAGTCAGGCTATGTGTTTTACTCAGTCACCCCCCACTGTATTGCTGAGACAGGATCCCTCACTGAACTTGGAGTTCCCCATGACCTAGATTGGCTATGTAGTCAATAAGCACCAGGAATCCTGACTGCCCCACCCCCACTGCTGGATTTGCAGGTACCCAGGGCAGCACCCAGCTTTTACATGTGTTCTGAGCATCTAAATTCACGTCCCTACAACTGAGTCATCTGTGTCTTTTTTCTAGTATGAGGGGAAAAGGAAGGGTTAAATGCAGGGCCTCTCATGAGCTAGGATCCTGAACTACATTCCCAGCCGTCTTTTTACTTGAGACAGGGTCTTAGAAGCCCAGGCTGGACAAACATGCACTTTTCCTGGCTCAGCCTCCCAAGTAATTAGAATTACAATCCTGCAACACCAAACCCTGCTCCTGACCACCCTTTTAATGGTTTCAATTCCCTAGAACACAGAAATCTGAGGTAGGAAAATGATGAGCATATGCCACCACGCCTCAAGCCTGGTTTTATGAGGTGTTGGGGATTGAACTCAGGGCTTTAGGAACTGCAGACAAGCACTCTGGCTGCCAGGGTGTGTCCTCAGCCCCACTACTTCTGAATAAACAGGAAAGACTAAAGATACAGTTCAAAGATGGCAAGACAGGAGACCCTTGGCAGATCAAGCTGAGAAGGGTAAGGCTGGGCTGGGAGAGCCAGGAGCTCCTATCCAAACACCTATGTGTCCTGTAGGAAGCTGGAGGACCAGGGTCATGAGCTAAGAATGAGGGTGGGCTCAGGAGAGAGGGATGGGTCTAACAGTCATTCCAGAAAGAGGAACAGTTGGCTGGGGAGTGTGCTCCATTGCCAGCCAACTGAGGGCATGCACTTCCATGGGAGGAAGACACTGGGCTCAGTCACTCTTCCAGGCCATGCTATGAGACCTGTCTCTGCTGTGCCTGTGCTGAGCACACAGTAGGAAAGACAGAGACAAAAGTTCCCAGGCTTGTGGAGTGGGTGGAGGCAGACCGTAACTGTTGTGAATGAGAAAACTGCACAGCGCATTAGCTGTAAATTAGAAAGTCAAGTGGAGCAGATCCAGGGGATCCTGGGAGTGGGGATGCAGATCGAGGGGATCATGCCCAGAGCAGGGGGTGGGGTGGGGGTGGGGGCAGGAGGCAGAGAGGGCGGGTCTGCCTTGCTTAACAATAGGGTCTCATTCTGCTACTCAGGCTAGCTGCCAACTTGTAAATTCTTTTATTTTTGAGTCTGGTCTCACTATGTAGCCTTTGGCTGGCCCGACACTCACTAAGTAGACTAGGCTGGCCCAGCACTTACAGAGATCTGCCTGCCTCTACCTCCCAAGTGCTGGAACTAAAAGCATGCACCACCATGCCATGTTCTTTTTTTCCCCCCTCTTCTTTTCTCTTCTCGTCTTTTCTTCTCTTTTCCAGAACAGGGTCTTATTCTATCCAAACTCTTGGGAGTTAGAGGCAGGTAGATCGGAAGGAAGTTGAGGGTCGGTGTTAACTACATAGTAAGCTGGAATCCAGCATGGGCTGCTTGAAAGTGGGGGGCTGGGGAGGTGTGGCTTCTACCCTTCTCCAGGTCACCCTTGATGACCCCTTCAGTCCCGCTTTCCTTCCCACCCTCTCCTCCTGCCTCTGATATGGCTCCTCCCAGAAGGTGGACAGCTCTTTCTAAGACTGGAATATAGACTGGGGTCTATATTCCCCAGCCGACTGAAAGCTCAGAAAGGCTAGAGACCGGATTATCTTGCCATTGCACTGCGCATCCTGAGTCCAGCAGGGGGCTCACACACTAATTCTCTGCTAAATTATGAGCTGAACACGGGGATGGACTCAAAGGCTTCCTGCCTCAGCCTGGGTTTGCGCCCCTGCTCGTGCCATCCCAGGTATATTCTGGAAGCCTATACTTACAGGTACCCAGATACATGACCACATGGCTGCTCCCATCAAGGCCCCGAGCTGACTCCACAGCAAGCCGTGTGTACTCCACACCAGACTTCACCAGCAGGGGTGTTCCTACCACGTGCTCATCCATCAGAAAATGGTCCTTCATGAAGGTCAAGGCTTTGTCAGAGGAGGGGCCCATGGAGCACTAGAGGAGGAGGGAAGCAGAGTGTGTCAGCTCCTGAGTGGGTGCACACCTCCCTCTCCCATCCTCCTCTGCCCTCTTTCCTCAGATGGTGAGAACACTCAGACCCAGAGCTCCTAGGCTCTCTGTGAGGTTGAAAATGCCTAATTCATGAAAAATACCCAGCGCGGGGCGGGGCGGGGCGGGGCGGGGCGGGGCGGAACCAGCATGCCCTTTGGACTGGGTCAGCTGTTTTCTCTGCCCTGTTCTTCGGTGCCTGCATCGATGCCAGCACGAAGCAAGAGGAATGCTCCTTCAGGCAAGCACCCCGCTTTACTATGTCTGTGATCCCTGGCGAGGCAGTGGGTGACAAGACGGAGGTGTGACAGAAACGGGCGGTGTTGCTGTTTTGCATGAACTTGCTGCGTGACTTGGGGGAGTTCCTTCTCCATTCTGAGCCCTCTTTCTTTCACTCATACCCGAGGGTGTTAGACCGGCTGTTCCTTCAAGGCCCTGGCAACTAGTGAGAGTCTTTGCTCAAGATTTAATTAATTGTCCTTCTTTCCCAAGAGCATCTCCTGAGGCCAGTCCCAACGGTCACTTACAAGCTGTGTAGTGAGGTTACACAAATTACTTCATCTCAGAGCCACAAATTTCTGTAAAGTGAGGGGACATCTATAATCCCATTTTTGTGCCAGCAACAAACGCATGCGCCTATTTTTTTTTTTTGCCTCCTCCTATGGAGATTTTTAAAAAATATTTTTAACTATTTCACTTATTACTTTGTCTCTGTGTATATGTGTGAGTGAGGGCAGGCACCTGTGGAGGCCAGAGGTATACCATCCCCTGGCATGCCTGACAGGGATGCTGGGAACCAACTTCAGGTCCTTTGCAAAAATCAGTAAGCACTCTTAAACACTCCAGCCTCTCAAACACTTAAAAATTCCAGTCATGGCCTTGGTGTATAGCCCAGGCCAGCCTTGAACTCTCAGTCGGCCTGAGTCTCCTGAGTACTGGAATTCCAGGGGTGAGCCACCACATTTTATGTGGGTAAGCACAGAGCCAAGGACCACCAGATTCATGGGTAAAACTGCAAACAAGACAAGCTGAACCACTCAGAAAGAAAAGAAACACAGACCTAAGAGGAAGCCAGGCATGGTGGCACACGCCTTTAATCCCAAGACTGGGAAGACAGATTGTGAGTTTGAGGCCAGCCTGGTCTACAGAACAAGTTCCAGGACAGCCAGGGCTATATAATAGAGACCTGACTCTACACTCCTCTTCTCCCACACTTTTCTTTTTGTTTGTTTGTTTTATTGTTTTTTCGAGACAGGGTTTCCCACACTTTTTTTTTAACTTTATCTTTATGTATATGGGTGTTTTTCCTATATATATTTGTCTGTGTACTGTGTGCATGCCTGATGCCTAGGAAGGCCAGAGAGGGTATTGGATCCCCCAAAACTGAGACATCTTTCCAGGCCCCGATTTATTTATTTATTTATAACTAGAGAGGAAAAAGAGGTGAGGGGGGAGACAGGGAAGGAGAGGAAAAAGCAAGCAAACAAACAAACAAAAAACACCAAAGAGGAAACAAGAACAATTCAATTCAAAGAGAAGAAAATGTCAGAGAAAATCTCCTCTCCCTGTCTTCCTGAGAGAGAGAGGGAGCTATCTTGTTCCTGAACTAAGAGGAGCCCTTACATGAAGAGAACAGGCAGATACCACACATCCCACGGGAGGCGTAGCCGACCTCAGTAAAGCAGCCAGCTCACCTTCAAATACGACCGACTCTGACCAAGTCTCTAATCTAACAAGTGCGCATTTACAAGAACACTGACCCGGCATGGTGACTCAAGCCTGTAAACCCAGCACCTAGGAAGCACAAGCAAGAGGATCGGGAATTCAAGGTCGTCCTTAGCTAAGATGGGAGTCCAGAACAGTGTAGGCTACCTGAGACTCTGTGACATAAACACACGCACGCACGCACACACATACACACACACACACACACAGACAAGCACACACAGACAACACACATACAAACACACATACATGCACAGACACACACAGACACACATAGACAAGCACACACTGACACACACACACAGACACACAAACATACACACAGGCACACACACAGGCACACGCCCTCTCTAGGTAAACTACACTGCAGAACAGCACCGGACAGTGTAGGACATTGCACAACTCTGTAGGACAAGGAAGTAAAGTGAACAACAAAGAGTGCTGGAGCAAGGGCGGGGCTCACGGATTGAGAATGTTTGCTGCTGTCCTGCAGAACCAGAGCGTGGCTCCCAACACCAATGCTGCATGGCTCACTGTAACTCCAGCTCCCGGGGACTGAGGATACCCTCTTCTGGCCTCTGCAGGCTCCTTCACACACGTGGCATACCCAGAAACATGTACATATACATACACATAAACAAAAATAAAGAGCCTGGCTATAGAAATACATCTATAACGAAAATAAAATGTAAATTACAAGACACTTAATAGAACACTCTATCACACTCTGTAGATATTATTTGGATCTTGACTGAAGTAAACAGACCATATTTTTAAAATTTGGGAACTGGGTAGCTAGATGGTGTCAGCACACACTTTAATCCCAGTGCTTGGGAGACAGAGACAGGCAGATCTCTGGTCTATAGTGTGAGTCCAGGACAGCCGGGGCTACACAGAGAAACCTTGTCTGGGGGGTGGGGGGAGGGGAAGAGGTGGGGAGACTGGGGAAGTGTATGGGAAGGCTGGGGAAATGTGTGGGGAGGCTGGGGAAATGTGTGGGGAGGCTGGGGTGTATGGGGAGACTTGGGAAGTGTGTGGGGAGGCTGGGGAAGTGTGTGGGGAGGCTGGGGAAGTGTGTGGGGAAGCTGGGGAAGTGTATACACATAAAGACCTGTGTTTGGGTCCCCAGCAGCCCCATAAAAGCCAAGTGCATGTGTGCCTGCACCCCCAGTGCTGGGGCGTGGAAAGGAGAGGCTCTTTAGGGCTTGCTGGCCAGCTGGTCTAGTCAATCAATAAACTCTAGGTTCAGTGAGAGATGTTCTCAAAAAGCAAGATGCAAAGCTGGGCATTGTGGACCCAGCACATGGGAGGGAGAGGCAGGCAGATCTCTGTGAAATTAAGGTCAACCTGATCTACATAATGACTTCCAGGCCAGCCAGGGCAATGGAATAAAAAGAAAGAGAGTAAAAGATGGGGATACACATGAGGAAGAAACAGAGCATCAACCTCTGGCCTATAACATGCATGTACACATGCATGCACATGCATGTACACACACATACACACATGTACACACATGCATGTAATACACATATGCATGCACATGGACACATACATGCATACACATGTACACATGTATATATACATGCACACATATTCACACACACATATATACATGTACACATATATACATACATATATACATGTACACATATATACATACATATATACATGTACACATATATACATGCATGTATACATACAAATATTGTATATGTACACACAGCAAAAAAAACCCTTTATGACAGTGGTTCTTCTTCTTCTTTTTTTTTAGATTTATTTATTATTATATGTAAGTATACTGTAGCTGTAATTTAGATACACCAGAAGAGGGTGTCAGATCTCATGATAGATGGTTGTAAGCCACCATGTGGTTGCTGGGATTTGAACTCAGGACCTTTGGAAGAGCAGTCAGTGCTCTTAACCACTGAGCCATCTCTCCAGCCTTATAACAGTGGTTCTTAACCTCCCTAATGCTGACTCTTTAATACATGTTCCTCATGTTGTGGTGACCCTCAACCATAAAATTATTCATTGCTACTTAATAACTGTAGTTTTGCTACTGTTATGAATCATAAAGACCTGTGTTTCCCAATCACCTTAGGTGGGCCCTGTGAAAGGGTCATTTGACCCCTCCCCCACACCGGGGTTGAGACCCCTAGAAGTACTGCTTTACAGTATCTTAGATGTTCTGAGCTGTGAGCGGGAACACATGTCTGTTCTCACAGCACTTGAAAGAGAGAGGCAAGAGAATTACAATTTTGAAGCCAGGCTAAGTTACACAGCAAAGCCTCTTTCAAAAGAATAAATTAAAATAGGACAGCTGGCTCAGCAGTGAAGAGTACTTAGCTGATCTTGCAAAGGATCTGAGTTCAGTACCCAGCACCCACACAGTGGCTCACAGTATCTACAACTCCTGTTCCAGGGGACCCAATGCCTATTTCTGACCTCCTCAAGCCCCAAGCACACACATGCTACACATACATACTACATGCAGGCAAAGCACTCATACATGTGAAATAAAAGGAAGTCAGTCTTTTTCAAGAGTAAGTTCCAGAATGGGGAGGCTTGCGTTCTGACTCAATCACTCCTGCATCCCACAGTCTACTGTAGCATCACACAGTAGCACGTGCAAAATAAATATTTGTCGAATGAAAAACAGGGACAAAAAAAAAAAAAGAAAAAGAAAAACAGGGACAAACAGTTCAAGCAGACTTTTCTGTTCTGAAGTGTTGGGGATGGAGCCCAGGGCCTTGTGGAGGCTAGGTTAGTGCTCTACCACCAAGCTCTACCTGTATATGGGAGACCTGAAGGAGAAAGGCTCCCACAGGCTCCTCTGTTTGAATGTTTGGCTCACCCTGCCCCACACTACTGAACTGGTTAGGATTAGGAGGTGTGACTAGATGGAGGAGGTGTGTCACTTGAGGTGGCCTTTGAGGTTTCAAAAGCCCACACCAGGCCCAGGTCTCTTTACCTCCTGCCTATAGATGAGATATAAAGCTCTCAACCACTGTACCAGCCCTGCGCCTGCCTGCTGCCATGCTTCCAACCATGAACTCACTCTCTGAAGCTGTAGCCGGCCCCTAATTAAATGCTTTCTTTTATAAGAGCTGCCTTGGCCACGGTGTCTCCTCACGGCCATAGAACAGTGACTAAGACACAGAGCATGAGAAAAGCTCTCCAAAGCCAAGAAAATAAACGAAATGTCCAGGCTAATGTGGTCCACTGGGCACCCAATTCAGCACCAAGGACTGGCCAGGTGGCTCGGCAGGTAGGGGTGCTTGCTGCTGACAGCTGGCCCTCTCTCCCTAATGGGAAGGGAAGTGACTCCTGTAGGCTGCTCTCTGAGCCCCTCACACAAAACAATCAAAGAACTATGTAATTTAAACATTAAAAGAGTCCAGTGAGGGAAAACAAGTTATATCCAAAAGGTTAGGTCTCCAGACAGCTTGGGAAATCTCCAAAACAGGTAACATAGTCAGCCTTGCAAAGTTTGCAGGAGATGGTTTCAGCCCCTTAACTACATACCCTAGTCAAACCATCAACAGTAAGAGTGAAATAAAGGAGGCTTCTGCTTTCAACGTCTCCAAAATTTTACCTGCCTATGTCTTTATTTTCTCAGGCCTCTATAGAGGACAGCCTCTACTAAAATGAGGTAGTTTAAGGTGAAGCAGAGTGCTGGGAACAGCTCTGTTAGTAGAATGCCTGCCCACATGCAGGAAGCTCACGGTGCAACCCTCAACGCCATAGGCACTAGGCACGATGGTACGTGCTTAGTGCTTACACTTCTGGTACTCATGACGGAGGCAGGAGGATCAGAAACTGAGGTTACCTTCAACTCCATCGAGTTCAGGGCCACCATGAGCTACAGGAGTCCTGACTCAAAAGAGAGAAGGAAAGAAGGAAGGAAGGAAGATAAAAAAGGAAAGAAAGATGAAGCCACGGAATGTGTGCCAGAAACAGAAGCTACGTCATTGGAGAGTGGCCAAGGGACACTCCAAGAAGAGGAGGAAGGGAAACTGTGGCCAGGCAGATGGACGCAGAGGTCAGCCATCTGGGCTGCAGCCTATCTGAGGCTTTCTTAGAAAGTGAAACTGCTTAAGGAGCCAATGGTCTAACTCCAGGAGATTAGGGAAGAAGTTGAAATGAATATAAGAACTTAGAAAAAGCAAGCAAAAAACCGACCAGGATAACAACTCACCCCAGGTAAACAGAAGGTCTATAAAAAGGGAAGGTTATCATGGCTTACTACCTCGCTCAGCTGTGAGTGAGTCATCTATAGTAATCCTGCCTAAATTAGAGTGACAGGGGCTGGGGAGATGGCTCTAGAGGCAATTGGACGATGGTAGAAGGGAGCCAACTCCCCAAAATTGTCCGCTCACCTTTACCCATGCACCCACACACATCACAGACAATAAACAAATAAAAACTATAGCTGAAAAATTCCTAGGGGTGGAGACTGTGGCTTGGTGTTAGAGCACTTGCCGGGGCAGATGTGAGGTCCTGGGTTTGATTCCCAGAACTCAGAAAAAAAAAAAAAAAAAGCCACCTTTTAATGCTCACATGAGTTAGAAATAGAACATGGGGGAAGGGAAGGCTGATTTGTAGAATTTGCTAATTTCCGAGATGCACACTGCCTTTGAAACCGACTTCAAGCTACCTATGTTGTGGCAGTGAGCATGAGTTTGGAGAGAGATATGCCAGCGAGAGCCAGGGAGAAGCAGCACACACCTGTGATCCCACCCTCGGGACAGAGGCAGGAGGTGAGTTTGAGGCCAGCCTTGGATGGGAATGGGGCTTCAGCACCCGTCCTGTAGGTGTCTCTGATCCAGAGGTTGCCTTGAATGTGCACTGAATTCCCTACCCCTGCATCCTCCTGACCACTGGGATTACAGACGGACGCCATTGTGCTCAGCCTATTTGATTCATTTCAATTACGTGTACAGATAATTCAGATTACAAAATAATAATAATAAAAGGTGCAGGTGAAAAGCTGGACATGGTGGCACATGCCTGAAATCCAAGCATTTGGGAGGTGGAGGCCAGGTAGCCAGAAGTTCAAGGCCAGCCTGAGTTACATGAGGTCCTGCCTGAAAATAACTGAAATGGTGGTGAAGCTGCCCAAAACTATGCTTGTGGCGCCTGGCCCATGTGCTCTTAATTCTTTGGTG
Source organism: Mus musculus (assembly GCF_000001635.26). Classification (NCBI taxonomy): domain Eukaryota; kingdom Metazoa; phylum Chordata; class Mammalia; order Rodentia; family Muridae; genus Mus; species Mus musculus. The sequence goes on from NC_000069.6 coordinate 88,447,829, forward strand.
ATAAAGCCAGGGGTTTGGTGCTCAGCACTGGGAAAGAGTTGGCCCTGGCAATCGTTCTGGATGTAGGGTGTTATCAGACATTTGTGGCATATGAGCAGCTGGGTGGGGTGTGTGGACCTTTGCCCTGCCATGATGGTGCTGGGAGGAGTGGGTGGTACTTACACTGCCTGGCCTCGGGCTGACCTCTGAGCCCCGGTAAGTGGTCCAGCGGGAGGTCTCCTTGTTCAGCTCCTTGTACTTCCCTTTAAAGACTCGCTCAATGTCCGTGAGAGAGAAGGCACAGACTGCTGAGCTCCTGGTCCCGCCAACCTGCCTGAAGACAGCCAGAGAAGACATTCACTGTGGTTCCCTTGGCTGCCTCTCCAGCCCCAGTGGAATCCCAGCCGGCCTAGAGGGTAGGAGCCAGGCCAACCTCTGGAGGCTTATTTTTTCCTTGCTGATGGTGATAAGGACCTGACAGCCCCACAGAGTTCCCTGACCCTGACCTAAGGCCTGTCTGGAAGCCCATCGCAGGATCTGAAATATGATTGCTCCTAATGAGGATTAATTGGGGCATAGGTAGGCCCTGGGGTGGCCCCTGCCTGTCCTGCCCAGGCTGGGCTGTGCCCACAGGAAGAGTGGTAGAACCGGCTTCGTGGTCCTCAGAGAATGAGCCACGGCTGTCTCTTCTGCTGGTCTGTGGCGAACCAGTACGTCTTCTCATAGTCTCCTCGACACACTGACTGGGTTCCCAGTTCTGCATCTAACTGATGACAGACCCTGCACACCAGAAACCTTCGCTTCCTGATACATGGTTGGCAGGTGTCTAAACACTGTGATGCCAGACTGTGGCTGTGGGACCTTTGGACCTTTCTTGGTCTCTGAGCAAGTCCTTCCTGTTTTCTCACTCATAACGATAACCTATGGCCATTAGGAAGCTAGTGCTAAGTTTGTGTCTAGTTTTACTTTTTTTCTTTTTCTTTTGTTTTAAATTATTTATTTTATGTATATGAGTACACTGGACAGTACAGTATATGTAGCTGTCCTCAAACACATCAGAAGAGGACATCAGATTCCATTACAGGTGGTTGTCAGCCACCATGTGGGTATTGAATTGAACTCAGGACCTCTGGAAGAGCTGTCAGTGCTCTGAACAGCTGAGCCATCTCATCAGCCTGTGTTTAGTTTTACAATAGCATTTGAGCGCTACAGACCCTTGTCCTGCCTTTCTGGTATTTTCTTTTACTTCCATTTCCTAGCCTAGTGAATTGGTTTTGTTTGTTTGTCTTAACACAGTCTCCAGTAGCTGAGGCTATCATTAGTATGGAGCAGAGGATGGCCTCCTGTCTCTTCTTCCCATCTACCACCATCCCTGACTTAGGTGGTGCTGGGATCCAACTCAGGGCTCTGTGCATGCTAGGCAAATGCTCTACCAACTGAGCTACATCCCCAGCCCTTGTTTATTTTTGAGGCATTAGTCCTTGAACTCCTGATCTTCCTTCCTCACCACCATGTCTTTGTTTTATCAATGTTTTATTTTGTTTGAGACAACAAGCTCTCTCTGTGTAGCTCAGACTGGCCTCCAGTTCCTTAGCCTCTTGCCTCCACCTCCCAAGTGCTGAGAACACGGCATGCAGCATGATGCTAGGTATTTTGCTGATTTCTAGTGTCTGCCTCCTGTAAGCTTCCTTCTAGGCAGAATGAAGCTAGTCTCTGAGCTTTGTTTCTTCCCTACACATGAGAGACAGTCCGGTTCCGGGGGTCTGGTGATGCTCAGATGCCTTCCTATGCAAAGCACGGAATGTAAAGTAGGCTCTATCCGCTCCCGCCTCCCTGGGTCGCAGCCCTCCTTTTCCCTGCCTTGCTGCTCACCACTGGGAGGTAAAGACTGCGTAGATGCGGGAAACAGAGGGAGAATCGGCGGGCAGCAGGACCGCGTGGCGGATGATGTTGAATGGCAGCTGCCCTGGCTGAGCGCAGAGCAACTGGGCTTTGAGGAAGGTGGTCCACTTCTTCTGCAGCAGCTTTTCACCGCCCACGTCGTTCTAGGGGAAAGGATGGAGTCAAGGCCTTGTTGCGAGTGAACCCGCCCAACCTACCTCATCCCCATTCCCATTGGCTTCCAAGTGGCCAGCCCTCCTCCGGGGGGGGGGGGGGCAGCTTGGGGGATGAGGGCAGACCTTGCAGACTTGAGCCACCCTGGATATATACAGCTCTTCAAAGAAGTCAAACTCGCTGGCTGTCTCCTCAAAGAAGAAATAGACGACCTGGGTGGATGGAATGGCTGCCACGAAGGAGGCATCCGCTGCAGGGACAGAACAGACAGGCTCAGGGGACTGAGCATCCGGACACTCCGGATGCTTGGAGACACTGTAGGGTGGATCCCGAGGGCCAGGGCAGAGGTTGTCTCCTATCCCATGGCCTGTTGAGACATATATGTACTTTTCCTTTTTGAGACAGGATCTTACTATAGCTCTGACTGGCCGGGAACTCACTGTGTAAACCAGGCTGGCCTCCCTTTACAGAGACCCACCTGATGCTGCCTCTGCCTCCCGAATGTTGGGTGGTATGGACCATGCCAGCCAGCTGGAGTACTTTAATTCGTTTTTTTCAAAAGAGAGATGAGTGAATGAAAACAAATCCCAAACCTAGCGTCAGGAAAGGGGCCCAAACTTGTGTTGACTGGGAGTCAGGGACTTTTACCGTGCAGCCAGCGTAAGAAGATGTCAGTCTTGAGAACAGGCTGGGATCCCAGTGTCCGCATCAGGATGGGCTCGCTGCCCAGGAAGTTGTTCATGGTGCCGGAATAAAGCATCCCATCTAAGACCAGGGAGAGGGGGGAGAAGCAAGTATCAGGGGGACGGCTGCCCACCCTCCTCAGACACGCCTTCCTTCTATCCAGTCCCCTCTTACAGAACCCCAAAGCAGAGCTCATACTGCCCCCCACACACACACCTGCACTCTTCTTAGATGCCTCTGCCCACAGGCAATGGCCTATGTAGTCTTCTGTGTTGAGCTCTTGCCAGCCTGTTCCTGGTCCTTCCTCAAACACCAGTCCCAGAGAAATCACTGTCTTGTGCTCACAAACCCTGGGCCCCTGCTTATCTTTTAAGTCTGTTCAAAAGGCAATAGCCACCTCCTGTAGGAAACCAGGGTGGGAGGTCTGTGATGGCTCGTGTCCAGGCAGAGGCACAGGACTTCTTTGTTGTAGCCGCCTCAGTACCCAGCTCCATGTGTAGGCCATTCGAGAGAGTCATCCCCCATGCAGACTGGTTAAACAAGTGGCTGAACCTCAGGGCTCACCTGATGCCTTGCTAGGCCATTAGGCCTTGTATCTACCTACATGCATTTCCTTGCACCCCTTTGGGGACAGTTTCAGAAGGGGTAGTGGCTAGGCTGTCTGGTTCTCCCTCCAATCCCGTCCTGGAGGCTCCTGATTTGCTTCATCCCTTTCTTTGGAAAACCATCATATTTCATTTTCCTCAGAGTAGTTAGGAAAGGCAAGTTTCAAGAGGGTCAGGAAAGCCCCACACTCACCGACCAAGACAGCTGTGTGCTTGTGAACAGGGTCAAAGGGGCTTTGGCCCTTCCCGTCCATGACCTTGTCTATCAAGATGGGCAACAGGAGGGAATCTTGGAGTTCCTAGAGGGGGGAAGAGGCTGGGAGCCCAGAATGCCAGGGTCGCACGTCTGAGAGATGAGGAGCATGAGGAAGTAAAAGGGACAGAGAGGGAAATTGGTCTGGGGCTGGGAATCTTACGAGGGTCCGCAGGGACCAGAGATTCCCAAAGCTACGGAGGACAGGCTGGGATGGGTGTGAAGAGAGGTGGGGGGGGGGGAGCTGTGAGCAAGCGGGGGTAGTGGGGGTCAGACAACTCACAATGAAGGTACAGGCAGGGCTGAAGGCAAAGGTCCCACAGGCATAGAGGTGAGTAGCATTGTAAGAGACCAGGACTCGAATGAAGTTGAAACACTGTGTCTATGGAGAAGCAAAGAAATCAGGCTATCAGGCCGATTGCCCGCCTCCTGGGGTCTTAGAGGATGCTCCCCCATCCCCAGTGGAGAGGAGGGTTGAGATCAAGAAACTTGACAGAACATGACCCACTGGATAATCACAGGAACAGGTCCTCCTGCCCCCACCCCTGTGGTCACCAGGGATGGTCTCTGACACCAGGGTTCTGTCGCCCACCCTCTGCCCCCACCTGCGTTTACCTCATTGCTCTTCTTCTTAAAGGCACATTCGGTCTTTTTTCTCTCACTGGCTGGCCAGGGTATCTAAAGTGGAGAGTTGAAAGGGGTAGATGAAAGGAAAGGAGCTCTTTGGTTTTTCTGTAAGCCACCACCACCTCCTGTGCCCCGCACACCCCAGCTCTGAAGTAAAGCCACCAGTAAGCTCTTAGTGACGTTCTGGTAGGCAGTCATATGCCAATTTGATCAGGACTATAACTTGCATAGTATTAGGATTCATAGGGACGTGGCTCTGGGGTAGAACAAGACAGATCTGAGTTCAAAATTAGGCTTGGCCACCAACTGACTGCATGCTGGCTCCATTTCATAACCTGTTAGTGGTTACAGCCAGAATGCATGTGTAAGTGCCTGGCATTCGCAGCAGTGGTTATAAACCACACATTTCCTGGGGGAGCCTGTCAACCCCTTAAAGAAGCTGCAAAGGAGGGGTGCAGATATCAGACTTAGGCTCTCCAGCACTCTAGATGAAATATTCTGCCACTGAACGACGCTCCTGGTCCACGACTCTGGAATTTTACCTATACCCTGCATGTGCAGGAGGTCAAGAGACCACACACTGAGAAGGATCCATGTGAAGTGCCTTCTTCCTCCCCATCCCCTCCCTTCAATATTGCTGCCATTAGGGAGAGGATAGCACAAGAATCAGGGATTCTCTCTCTCTCTCTCTCTCTCTCTCTCTCTCTCTCTCTCATAGGTGCACATCAAACTATTTGAGTCACTGATTTGAGTCAATGTTTTAAATCTCCTATGCCAGTGATTTCCATATCAGCCATTTGAGTGGCTGGGGTTACTGTAAGACCACAGCAGTCCCTGCTGTCACTGCTGACTCAGAGTGGCAGGTGGCGGCTGTTCATATGGAAGCAGAACTGGTCCAGGGAAGCTGCTGTCTTGGACTCTGGCCCCTGGCCTCCTCACCATGTTCTTTAGCCTTGGGATTCCTGGGTTCTGGATATTCAAGGCCAGGACGGCCTCTCGAGCCCCCACATAGAGAGTGTTGCCATCGTCACTCAGGAGCAGCGTGTCAAAGTCTCGGAGGCCTTTTTGTTGGAAGAAGCTGAGGGCCCTGTGCCCGTCTCCTGTTGGGAGGCAATGACAAGGAGAGGATGAGAAGGAGCTGACCACTGAGGCAAAGGTGGGGGAGGGGTGGCAGGCCTCAGCAGCTGCCCCCCTTCACTGGCGGCACCCCCCTCCATTTCCTTCATCCTTCAACAGCAGGGCATCGGAACTTTGTGGATTGAGTCCCCAGAAGTGAAAAGTTCCAAAGACAGGGTAATGGTAGCTTGGGTACTGTTGGTGGTGTTGGGGGGAGAGCCTGCTCAAGACACAGACAGAAAATGAAGTGAGGCTAGAAGATGCAGTCTCAGGCCTGGGGGGATGCAGTGAAGCAGGATGGGAGGGGGAGAGCTGACAGGTAGACACAGGAAGGGGTTCTCAGCCACAGGCAACGGAGATAGCTGTCGTCCGCCTCAAGATTTGTCGTAGTTACAGATCCCTGCCACCCCCGTTTCCTCTGTCTCCTCCCCTCACTCTGCGATAGCAATTGCCCACCACCAGCAATGCCCACTGCAGCAGAAAAGGCTGCTTCCTCTCGGTTTCTGAGCCCCATCAGTGTGGGCATTCCTGGGAGCCACCTGGACAGTCTGAATATGTTGGTTAGTAGTGCATGTTCACTACATATCTTGGTGGTGGCATGTGTGCACATACACACACGTGAATGTGTGGGTTCCTGACACACTGGCACATCAGCAAGGAGGAAAGAGCACCTCAGATAAGTCTCTAGTGAGCACATGTGGACTTTTGCTTTAGTCAGAGGACAATCTGGCTGTTACTCTTTTGGCCTCAGGAAGCCTGGAAACCAAGAGGAATCCAAAGACAAAATGGAAACAATACTGCCTAGATTGGCTTCTCCTGAACTCTGAAGAGAGCTCATTGTACTTCCCCTTGAAACGCAGGCTTGTTTGTGCCTGCACTCCCATCCCACCCAGAGATGCCGCTCTATCCACCGACTGCTACATCTCCTTTACCATTTTGCCTCAGAAGGATGCTAAACTACATCCGTGAACAGAAGTAACTTACTTCTGTGTGTGTGTGTGTGTGTGTGTGTGTGTGTGGGTGGGTGGGTGTGTGGTATATGTGGCACTTCCCCTGGGGCATTTCCTGGAACTAAAGGTGTCAGTAACCGAACAGCCTCCTCAAGAAACCACCGAGGCTGGGTGAGCTGCTAGGATCCCTTCTGATGCCCAGTCTCCTGGACAGGATCTGGCCCGGTGTGACCTCTGCAGTTGGCTTGGGCCCTCCAGCTCCTCAGACAATCTAGAGCGAGCTTTAGCTTTCCAGCTCCTGGTACTGAAAAAGCAGTCAGGAGTTTAAGGCTCCTTGCTTAGTGACTGACATTTGAGGGAAAGAAAAACCACTGAGTTGGCAGAAAAGGGTCACAGTGACCCTTCCTTCCCTTACAGATCAACTTGTGCCTCAGGTGGCCTCTTCTTCTCCCAGCCCCTCCCAGGCTCCCTGGCATCTCTGTTTCTTCGTGCCATTTCGTCCCCTCTGGCACACCCTTCTCCTTCCTCAGCCCCTTCATCTCTATGGTGCCATCCATACCTCCCAGGTACTAGACACTTACCAGCATGGTATTTGACTCTGGGCATGGGCCCCTGACCACCAGTCCCAGAAGCAGGTGGCAGTGATGGCAGCAGGAAGAGTTGGAAGAAAAAAACACGCAGGAGACTCCATGAGTCCTGGCCCAGGGATGGTAGGGCCATGGTCAGCCTGAGATGGTCACCAGATGGTTCTGAGGAAACAGGCACTTTCTGGGTTAGCCATGCTTACCACACCCTTCCTGAGGGCCAATAGGAGAGCCCCAGGGGGCAGAAGTTCCTCTCTGGAAGGGCCCTCAGAGTCTCACTTCCATCCATCCCCAGCCTTGAAGGTGCCTCCTGCTGCCCTCTGCATAGGGTGCTGCTGTGGCCCACGCTGTGCCTCTGGTCACCTAACCATTAAAAAAACTACCTTGCCATTTCTCACCTGACTCACAGAAAAATTCCTTTCCACTTTGCCCCCTCAGCATCTCCTGGCCCCGTGCTCCAGAGCTCTGATCATCTCTGGCCCTGGGCAAAGGTCTTCTAGGGAACTAGTTCCTGTATGCAAAAGGTAGATTTCCCCAGGCTGGCCTGTGCTGTGACACCTTATGCCCGCTACTCACCCCAACCCAGGCAGACAGCCTACCCTCTCCTCAGCCCCCAGGGGCTCTGACTCTTGCTTAATCGGGCCCATCTAGCCTTCTTCTTAGGGATAGGGGCGTGCCAGTTTATCTACCACTGTGGTGGGGCTGCCCTCTGTATTTCCTGGGAGTGGCCTGGGCAGGAGTCCTTGGCAGACTCTCAACTTCTCCAGCCCCCCTGTCTGCCTCCCCAGAGCTCCGCAATCAGCCTCCCCCATGGCCACTGAATGCAGGTTCACACCCCTCCCCCGCCCCCGCCTCATCTCACATACCCTTGAGCCAGCCACACTGAGAAGTCCTGTGTTCAAACCCTGAATCAGGGTGCCATCCGAGGCAAAGAAGGGGGTCCAGGCAAGGCAAGCAGGCTCAGCCTGGCTGGAACGGGCGCGCGGCCCTCCAGGCACCCATCCTGCCAGAGCCAGTGTGGGTTTCAGGCCAGGGAAACCAGAATTTCTACCTCGAGTTGTGACAGATCCTGGCTGGCTTGGGCGGAAGTTGGTGGATCAGGGCGGGGAGACTGGTGGAGTGTGGGAGTGGGGGTGAGGCTTGAAGGCCTTGCAGGAGACACACCTCCCTCCCTCCTTAGTCTATCCAGAAATTAAGAGTTCCTTCCCGGCCAGTTCAGTGATGCCCTTGTTTCTCCCGCACACCACTTCCAGTCTAACCAGCCCAAGCTGCAGACTCCTCTTGCTCAAGAGAGCTCGGTATGACACCGTCTCTCTCCTATTCCTTCTCTCTCTGACCCCATTGTGGGGTTCCCCCACTGCCACATACTGAGACCTCCCGACCTCCCACACCCAGTAGGACCACATTCTTGAAAGATAACACGTTTAAAGCTGGCATGGTGGCGAGGCATACCTTTAATCCCAGTACTCGGGAGGCAGAGGCAGGCAGATCTCTGAGTTCGAGGCCAGCCTGATCTACAGAGTGTGCTCCAGGTCATCCAGGGCTATACAGAGAAACCCCGTATCAAAAAAATAAAAAATAAATAAAAATCCTACATTTGTATTAGTTTTTTGGTTTTTCCCTATGACTTTGCTGAGGAAGCCCTAGTAATTTGACGTCTCAGTGGGAAATTGGAGAAATTCCCCATTTGAACGCGTGCTTCTTGGGATACGCTTTGGAGCTGAAGCACCCAGCTGGCATGGTGGCTGGTTCCTCCTCCCCAAAGGTTCCAGGAAGACCTCATAACGCAGGGTTAATGAGTAACCAAGGGCTCCTAGGCCAATAAAGAGTGGTTGGGCTGCTGCCCACTCTCCCGGGTCAGCTGACTTCAGGTTAAAGAGCACAGTGACCCAAGCTGGTCTACCTCCAGGACATACCCTATCTTCACTGTAAACACCATCCTCACTGCCAGGATGGTCCCCACTGTAGGCTGTCCTCCACCCTTCCAGTTACAGCTCCTAGACGGAAAGCATTCCTCGGTAGAGCCTGCTTGGCCTTCCCTTCATGCTTTCCCCTCTGCTTCCGTTCTCCAGTGTGGCCCAGGAGCTGGGCTCACACAGACCCTCCTGATGGCTTCATCTGTCAAAGCTTGCTAAGACCCGCCCCCCCCCAAGCTCTCCGTTCACTGTGAGGACTTTGCCAATCTCCCTGTGCTGACACAAACTTCTGAGTCTCCTTGACCTCTAGATCAGGCTTGGGAAGCCACCACCTCAGGGCCTCTCTTTGGAGACAGATTGGCCTATCTGGGTCACAGGGAGGAGCTGTGACCAGAGGAGCAGCTCCAATGCCATCCTTCTTTACTCTCTTCCTGTCCCTGGGCGTCCTCAGGAGACCAAGTGCTCTCCCAGGCCCTCGGACAATGTGAGAAGCTCACACTTGGGGCTTCAGGCTTCCCAACTTCAGCAGGCAGGCTCCACTACAGTCTTGCTGCACAGAGAACAGAAGTGCAGCAGGGGTGACTGGACAGCCTGACGTCCATCCATCTACCTCAGACCTGTCTAATTCGGAAGCTCTCCCTACATGGCTGGCTCCTTCAGTCCCATCTCCTGCCCTAGTGCATTAGCTCAGCTCAGAGCTGCTCAACAGAGGGAGTAGGCAGGCATCAGAGTGGGAGGAGCAGGGGCTTTCTCTCCTCTAGCCAGGAACCAATCACTCAGGGTGACTCCTGACTCAGAAGGAACAGAAATCTCCCCGAAGAGAGGCCATCTGATGTCAACTTCAGCCTAGGTGCTTCCAGCCCTGGGGTGCCACCCACTCTCTCACAGTGCCTTTCAGGCCCAGCTAAGAGAAGAGAGGCAGGGGGAGAAAGGGACATGGCCCCACCAGCTCGTCTCATCTCTCATACCCCTGAGCCTCACCTGTCACTCACACAGGGTCCTGCCTTCAGAAGAGGCCATGCTGGGTATTCCCTCCTGCTGTTGCTTACCTCGAGAAAGCCTTAATCATTTTTTAAAAAGAGGACTACGTTTTCATTCACACTGGGCCCCACAAAGGGTGTAGCAGGCTCTGCTTCCAGGACACTCAGGGCTGTCAAGCCATACACCCTCCCTCACTACACAAATGAGGAAGGCAGGGCCAGTGGCTGGAAGCATCCAGGGCAGGAAGGGCAGCAGGCAGCAGGCAAACAGTGGTTCTTACCCTGTGGGGTGCGACCCCCTTTATAGGGTGTGGGTGGGTGGGCGGAGAAAGGTTCAAATGACCCTCTCATAGGGGTCACCTAAGACTATCAGAAAACACACACATTTACAATGCTAAGCATAACAGTAGCAAAATCACAGGTATGAAGTAGCAATGAAAATAATTTTATGGCTGGGGTCACCACCACGTGAGGAATTGAATCACAGGGTCACAGTATTAGGAAGGTTGGGAGTCACTGCTATAGAGAAAAAAAAAATGCCATCTTCCCTGCCCCTGCTCTCCCAAGCCAATTCTCCCGTAAGCCCTGGAGCTCAGCCTGGGGAAACCCCAGGACCATGTTAGCTCCAGGAAATCACAGCATCAGACTTAGCTCCTCTGTCAGATTCCAGTCCCCCCAAGTCCTCCCCTAACCCCCAAACCACAGAGGAGAGTAGCCCCTTCCTGTGGGACTTAATCATCAAAAGTAGAGGTGGGGAGTGGGGGTGGTTTGGGGGGGATGGATTGTGGAGGGTCAGCTCCTCATCCGACCCCTTGCCCCAGCTTGCACGGATTCTTCAGAGGAAGAATATCAGCACAGAAGCCACCCCTAGCTTCATCAGAGACCTGGCATGTCCAGTGTCCCCAGCCTCCTTCTCTTCCTGGACCTTTGGGGCAACCCTTAGGAGAGCAGGGTCTTGAGAAACAACCTTTTCCAGCTCCCCTTTCAACCCATGGCCCTGCCCCTTTTTTATGATTGTAGCCAGTCAAATCGTCTTATATGGATTTGAATGCCTACTGTGGGGTGGGGGAGGGGGGGCCACTAAGATGCCCCCAGTCTGTGTCCCTAGCACCCCCCAGCCCAGGGACCTTTTCCTGTCCCTGCAGGTCTCCAGAATTCTTACCACCATACACACACACACACACACACACACACACACACACACACACACACTCCATCAACCTAACCCCTTACCCAGTGCCTCTTGGGCTCCCTCTCTCAGTCTGGCTAGTGCTGGAAGCTGCGTTGAGCATTACACACAATGGTCTGACTTCTCTGTCTTGCCCCTCCTCAGGGCAGAGTCAGCGCCAGACAATGGCCCGCCCCTCTGTTCCGCACTGTCTGTCGGCAGCGGCTTCCCTGCTTCTTACCTGGAGCTCGGGATTCCGCTGTGCTTCCCTCCCCCTGGAATGCCAGGCGCTCAGCTTTCCGGTCTCCGAGTGCCTCCTTCCCGCCACCCTCCCACCCCCATCTTCAACCCCATCCCACCTCACTGGTCCTTAGTCACCATGGCGACCGCATCTCTAAGTGGGAGGGACTAGAATCTCCCCATATTCTTCCTCCTCCTCTCCTGTCCCACTGTGCCCCACTTCTGTGGCTCCTGGATTCTCATTTGTGGAGGCAGGACCCCAGATGTGGCAAGGGGTGGGGGATACTCCAACCCCTGGGTGCCTGCTCTGCTCCTTTGCCCACCCTCAGGCGGGCACCAATGTGCAGATATCAGGTATAGGAGACCAGTGAGGCAAGCAAGCCCTTTTATGGCCAGTTTCTCTTTATCTCTGGCTTTCCTAAGTACTGAAAATGCATAAGGAAGATGTACCTGGATACTAGCCAACCACCTACAACGGGAGTTTACCAATAAGTATGTATACAAACATAAATATATGTATGCAGGGGTCTCCACCAAGATGCTTAGGAAACCATCTTCATTAATAGCCTGACCCCTGGGGGAGGGGCTACTCTTCACAGGTTCAGGTCTGGTGTTCCCTTCCTAAACCACCTTACTAAGTAAGAAAGTGGTGTCTCCAGAAAACCCTCAGCAATACCCCTTGAGACCAACTAGAAGGAAAAAACAAAAACAAAAACAAAAACAAAAACAAAAACAAAAAAAACCCTGTGATGTAAGAGGCAGACAGGAGGCAGACTTCAGAAAGAACTTCCCAAAAGTCTAACGGTAAATAGGAACAGGAGATTAGAAACAACAATGACCTGGATTCTTTCTTGTTTGGGAAACAACAGAGGTAAGCAGAGGTTTGGGGGAAGTTTTAAAAGCTGCCTGCTCTTGAGTTACCCTGACATCAGAACTCCTTCTGTCCCAGCAGGGCCTTTCTTTAAGACAGGGAGGAACTGAGAAAGACCAACTCTAAAGGTTGGCTTTCTAGAGGTGCAGGATTGCCCACTGGGCACCATGGTCCTAAGAAACAGGGTTTCTGGGTACCGACCTGGCAATCTATAACTTGCTGTGTGATCCCAGGTTGGACCCTTGCTCTCTCTGACTCCCATAAGTCAAAGGGGGGCTCACTCTTCAGGCCATGGCAAGCAGCCTGGCTCCTCTGAAGAGTTCATAGTATTTTTAGGAAAAAGGAAGTAAGTGCCCTGGAGGGGCCAGGCAGGGCAGCGGGCTTCGCAGGCCAATCCCGGTTCCCTTTTGAGTCTAGGCTGAGATGGGGTAAGCATTTCCTTCCAGGATGGGATGAAGAGGACATGCCATGTGCTGGCATTTTCCATAAGCAGACTCAGCAGGGCCACCTGCGTGCTCCTGTTTCTGAACTTCCACCCTCACTGCCCTGCTTCTAGGTCTGGGGTTTCTGTACCCTCTCTGGGTGTTCTCTCAGGCACTTAAGGAAAAAGCAAGGTTGGAGCAGAACCCACCCCCATCGAGGTCCTTGCCTCTGAGACACTATCACCCTCACTCCCAGGGTAGGTGAGCCCCGTCTGTGGGAGGCTCGGAAGGGACTGTCTGCCACAGTGATCCAAGGAAAGTGGTGCCTACGTCTCTTAGGCTCCATGTCGTCCGGTTCCTCCCAGCCATACGCTGGAGCTAAGTTAGCCAAACAGGAGAAGAGGGATTTTAGTTCTTGAGTAGCCGTGGTTGGAAAGGGACCCGTTGAGTGACCTGACACCAAGCTCTCTTGTTCCCAACTCTCACAGGGAGAGAAAAGAGCCATTGCCCTGCTATGATGAATGCCTTCTGTTTCCCCTGCTTGCCTAGCCTCAGTTTCTCCAGCTGTGGGGAGGAGGGGTAGCCAGTACTGTTGATTGTGGGAAGGGCAGTGAGCAGCTGATGGAGTTTAGCAAAGGAAGGTCTCTGGGGGAAATTCGACTGGGAGGGAGGTGAAGAGACCCAGGCAAACTAACTGAAGAATCATTCTTGGGAATGCCCTGCCCCCCATGCCCTGGCAGAGGCCACACACAGACACACACACTATGATGTCCTGAATCAGGCACACGCACACTCCGTGTCCTGGCATCCCACTCCCATTCCACCCCTGGGGATCACGGGTCCCTTGCCCACCACTTTCACACCTTACCCCCAGCAGTACAGACCCCTAACCCAGGCGTCCGAGAATTCCAGCAGAGTCTGTACCAGGCAGGGGCGGAGCGAGCAAGGGCAGGCATGGTGGGGGAGAGGGCCTGCCAGCCCCCTCCAGTGCCCCAGTTCCCAGGCAGCTCTTAAAGAGACCAGAGAGAATTAGCCAGGGGCAGCTTAAGAGGTGAATATAGAGGAAAGCAGCCCTGTGAGACCCCACCCACCTTCCCAAAGGTCCCCAGACTTCCCTGCCTGTCCTGTTCCTCACTCCATGAGGACTGCCTTGTTGGCTACCCAGCTCTGACCACCAACTCCCACGTCCTGGCCCTTGTTCCCCTTGGGCTCTTGCCCACTACCTCCCCTCCCCCATACTCGTGCGACCTCAGTCTCAGTCTCTAGGAAGGGGTGCCAACTGGCACTGACTGGAACGAGGTGTGGAGAACAAGCCCAAGAAGTGAAAAGGCCTGAGACTGAGCTGTGTGTGTTGGGGGTGGGGGCACCACCCATAGTCGGTCTGGACAGGCAGAGGGACTTTTCTTGGTGATTCCCACAAGACTTCTTTTCTCTGTCATCAGGCTCTGGAGAGGCCAAGAGAGAGAGAGAGAAAGAGAGAGAGTGGGCCCTGGACACCCTCCCTTCCTACTTCTGATGGCCATCAATGTTGTGACAAGGAAGGGAAGTGTAATCCCAGCTTGGGATGTGGAATCTGAAAGATTAGAAGTTCAAGGCAATAATATGTGGTAGCTCAGACCTTTAGTTCCAGTGGACACAGGCAGATCTTTGTGTGTCCGAGGCTAGCCTGGTCTACATAGTGAGTTCCAGGCCAGCTAGAGTTGTCTGGTGAGGCCCTGTCTCAAAACAAATAAACAAAACAAAATACACACACACACACATACACACACACACACACACACACACACACACACACAACCGGATGTTCAAGGCCAGACTGGGCTACAGGAGACCTTGTCTCAAAAAGAAAAGGCTGAGAAGCTGGCTCAGGCGGGAAAGCAATAACCATGCAAGCTCAAGGACCTGGGTTCGATTCCCAAGCAGTCATGTGAAAAAGTCAGGTGCAGCAGTGAGCCCCTATCATCCAGTTCTGAGGTTGAGGCAGGAGATTCTTGGGTCTTGCTGGCCACCAGTCTAGCCCAGTGGGTGAGCTCTGGGTCCAGTGAGGCTTCCTGTCCAGGGAAACAAGGAGGATAATGGGGCTGGAGACATGTTCAGTAGTTAAGATCACTGAGAAAGAAAGAAGGAGGGGGGAGGGAGGGAGGGAGGGAGGGAGAGAGAAGAGGAGAGGAGGGGAGGGGAGGGGAGGGGAGGAGGAGAGGAGGAGAGGAGGAGAGGAGGAGAGGAGAGGAGGAGAGGAGGAGAGGAGGAGAGGAGGAGAGGGAGGAGAGGGAGGAGAGGGAGGAGAGGGAGGAGAGGGAGGAGAGGGAGGAGAGGGAGGAGAGGGAGGAGAGGGAGGAGAGGGAGGAGAGGGAGGAGAGGGAGGAGAGGGAGGAGAGGGAGGAGAGGGAGGAGAGGGAGGAGAGGGAGGAGAGGGAGGAGAGGGAGGAGAGAGAGGGAGGAGAGGGAGGAGAGGGAGGAGAGGGAGGAGAGGGAGGAGAGGGAGGAGAGGAGGAGAGGAGGAGAGGAGGAGAGGAGGAGAGGAGGAGGAGAGGAGGAGAGGAGGAGAGGAGGAGGAGAGGAGAGGAGAGGAGAGGAGAGGAGAGGAGAGGAGAGGAGAGGAGAGGAGAGGAGAGGAGGAGAGGAGGAGAGGAAAGGAGAGGAGAAGAAAAGGAAACCCGGGTGGTGGTGACACAGGTCTTTGATCCCAGTCTCAGAGAATCTGACACTTTCTTCCGGTCTCCGTGGGAACCACATGTGGTACATAGATATACATGCAGGCAAAAACCTATAAAGGAAAATTAAACCCCAAAAGGAAAATTTAATAATAAATCTAAAAAAAAAAAAAAAGGAAGTAGAAAGAAAGGAGAAAATAAAATAAGGAAGAAAGGAAGGAAGGAAAAAAATCCTTGGTAGAATGCTTTCTTAGAATTCATAAGACCTAGATCCTTGAGGATCCTTCAGGATCTAGAGTGGAAAATAGCTCAGTCAGTGAAGTGTTTGCCTCATAAACACAAGGACACGACTTACATCTCCAGAATTAACATAAAAATTATAGGTGCAGGGCTGGCGAGATGGATCAGCAGTTAAGAGCACTGGCTGCTCTTCTGAAGGTCCTGAGTTCAATTCCCAGCAACCACATGGTGGCTTACAACCATCCATAATGAGATCTGACACCCTCTTCTGGGGTGTCTGAAGACAGCTACAGTGTACTTACATATAATAAATAAATAAATCCTTTAAAGAAAATTATAGGTGCAGTGGTGCATTCTGGGAATCCCAGCACTGGGGAGGCAGAGACAGGAGGGTCTTTGTGCTTGATAGTCAGCCATCTAAACTAACTAGTGAGCTCTAGGTGAATGACAGACCTTGTCTTAAAGGAGGTGAACTGGCTTCCTGAGGATAATGCTAATGTTTTCCCCTGCCTCTGTACACCTACATGCACACACAGGTGCACCCATGCATGTGTGTGCGCGCACAACACACACACAATTCCCTGCACAGAAAAAAATGTTAAAACTGCATACTACAGGGCTGGAGAGATGGCTCAGCGGTTAACGGCACTGACTACTCCTCCAGAGGACCTGAGCTCAATTCTCAGCAACCACATGGTGGCTCACAACTATCTGTAATGGGATCTGATACCTGTGTCTGAAGACAGCTACAGTATACTCATAAAATTAATAAATCTTTAAAAACAACAACAACTGCATATTGCTCCTACAAAGGACCCAAGTTTGGACCCCAGTATCCACAACTGGTGGCTCACAGCATGTGTCTCTCCAGCTCCAGAGATCTGATACCCTCTTCTGGTTTTCACAGGAACCTATATTTATGTATGCATACATACGAGCAGATATATACATATAAATTAAATAAGATAAATATTTTTAAAAATAGATTGATCTTTCCAGTGAGCTAAGGTGGGACAGAAGAGACAGTAGAATCCAGAATGCCTCAGGGATTCGAAGCCTGGGAAACCGGACAAAAGGTGTCATCGGGGCTGATGGCAAAGTTTGTAAGAACATTTGAAAGTTGAGGATCAGACTTGCCATGTAGCCAAAGATGACTTTAAACTCCTGCTCTCCTGCCTCCATCTCTCAAGTACTGGAATCACTGGTGGGAGCCCCCATGCTGGCTTGCTCTCTTTAACCTTGAGATGCCATTAGACTTTCAAATGGATAACAAAGGTCTAAAGCAAAGAAACGACCTGTGGGTTACTGCTTTGTGCATGATATCCAAAGCCTTTGACCTGGAGGAAGCCTCTCAGATGTGAGTGCAGACAGGCCCAGTAAGCAGGGAGAGGAAGAATCATCGAAATTGGCTAAGAAGGGTGAGTCACCTGGGGCAAACAAGGTCAAGTGAAGTGAAGACTGAGAAGAGATGTGGCATTGGGTTAACAGACTGCATTGTGGGGCTTTGGAGACTTTGGCAAGGGCAGCCTGTGGTGGAGCACAGGAAACACAACAGCAGTTCTGAGTGGGGACGTTGAGTCTGAAGAGAAGAGGCCAGGGGTCTGTGTGGACACCTGATCTGGTAACCACAGTCCCAAAAGTCCAGTCATGAATTTTAAAAATCAGTCAGCTAGCCACTGGGCATGGTGGCACACACCTTTAGTAGGTGGATCCCTGTGAGTTCAAGGTCAGCTTTGTCCATGCAGTGAACTTCAGGCCAGCGGGGGATGGGGGAGGATGGACGGTCAGGATTCTGTCCCACAAAATTACCTGATGTGGGCATATTTATTTCTCTCCCTCTCCCTCTCCCTCTCCCTCTCCCTCTCCCTCTCCCTCTCCCTCTCCCTCTCCCTCTCCCTCTCCCTCTCCCTCTCCCTCTCCCTCTCCCTCTCCCTGTCTCTGTCTGTCTGTCTGTCTGTCAAATGTCTTACCATTTGGTTTTAATTTGCATAGATTCCTGCTTCTGTAAAGCCTTTAGTTGGTCCTAGAGGGAAATTTTCTTCTTGTAATAAGAAGTGTTCTGCACTCATGTCCTGACTCATAGCTGGTCAACTCTCCTGAGACACAGCCTGACTGTTGTGTAACACTCTGGGGAAATGTGAAAAAAATGTCTACTCACCCCAAATAGGGAATCAAAGACAGACCAAAGTGTGCATACCACCAGTGTCCAAGTCTGTGAACAAGTGAGCTTTATCAGAGGTTTCAGGGTTACTTACAGAAGCAAACAGCCTACCCCCAGCATGAGTGACAGCTCAAAATCTGGGAGCCCAAAGCACACTCACAACCTGCATGTAGCACCCGGTCTTAGAGAGCGTGCTTTCCACATACCTCGGTGCTCTGGGCCTCTTCCTGGCAGTTGTACTGAGCTCAGCTTCTAGGTAGCTCAGCCTGTCTGAGAGCATCTCTCAGCAGTCCTTGCTGCTTTGTGTATGCTTGGGGGATGAGGGACCTATCAAATCTCCATCAGTCAGGGACTACCTGACCAGATGTTAACTCAAAGGCAGCTTTGTTGTTCCAAACAGAAACATGTCCACCCTGGAGAGAGGATAACCAAAACTCAGGAAATCCCTGAAACTTAACAGACTCATCAGGTCCCTCCCTCCCAGAGATTATCTAACAAGGTAGGTCATTGCAGAGAGCTTCCAGGATGCAATTATCATGAGTCTATCACCAGACTGTGTTGGGCTTTTCCCAGCCCAGCAAGAGAAGCCATAAAAGTTGCACCCCGGGAATCTCTGAACAATTCTTAGGCAGCTTGACTGGTCTGCACCTCTACCCAGGTGCTGTTATGGTTTGCATCACCTTGGGAGGAGGCCTTGTCAATCTTGTACATTTCTGGTGCTTCCTAGAATTTGTAAGTTTGTTCTACTTCCTGGGTTTTAATGACCTTTCCTCTTGAGTAAGTAGCTCCCAGCGCTCCAATCCTTGCTCCATCTCTTACATTCTCTCTGCTGCTTTTCTCATAATGTTCTCTGAGCTGTAGAAAGAGGATACAGGGGCTGGTGAGATGGCTCAGCGGATAAGAGCACTACTGCTCTTCCAAAGGTCCTGAGTTCAAATCCCAGCAACCACATGGTGGCTCACAACCACCCATAATGAGATTTGATGCCCTCTTCTGAAGACAGCTACAGTGTATTTATTTATAATAATAAATAAATCTTTGGGTCGGAGTGGGGTTGACCAGAGCGGAGTAAGTGGGGCCGACAGGAGCGAGCAGAGGTCCTAAAATTCAGTTCCCAATAACTACATGAAAGCTCACAACCATCTGCATAGCTACAGTGTACTCATGTACATAAAATAAATAAATAAATCTTAGAAAGAAAGAAAGAAAGAAAGAAAGAAAGAAAGAAAGAAAGAAAGAAAGAGGATACAGATGTTTTCTGAGTCCTGGGCCACTAGCCACAGTAGTAGCCACTTAGTCTCAGGAGCTTGACAAGTTAGGAGTCTGTGTAGGACACCTCTCATTCCAAATATATATATATATTTCCTGGGGCTGGAGAGATGGCTCAGTGGTTAAGAGCATTTGTTGTTCTTCCAGAGGACACGATTTAGATTCCTACCGTTCATTTGGCAGCTCACATCTCTAGCTCCAGGGATCCAACAGGCTCTTCTGATTTCTGAAGGTACCCAGCACATAGAGAGCACAGACACACATTTAAGCAAAACACTCATACATATAAAACAAAACAAAACAAAATTAAAAAACAAGCAAACAAAAAACAGGTAGTAGTGGCACAAGCCTTTAATCCCAGCACTCAGGAGGCAAAGACAGGTTGATTTCTGAGTTTGAGGCCAGCTTGATCTACAGAGTGAGTTCCAAGACAGCTAGGGCTACACAGAGAAACCCTGTCTCAAAAATCCCCAAAAACCAACCTTACAAAAAGAGCAATTTTGGGTATATCATGGATGGTACACTAGTGCACCTTGCCTCCAGAATCCATGGCCGTTTTTTCCACAATCCACCTGGCTTTGTCGTCCTGCTATGAGGATACTTCACATCTCCCCTCCGATGGTCTCCTCAGGGCCAGCATGCACTGTTCAGCTCAGCTTAGGCTCACAGGTCTAATCAACCCGCTGGAGGCCCCAGTTCTGGCCAGCTAGCTCTGTAGCTCTTTCCTTTCCCACAGCGACACCTGGCGGTTGAAAGGGTCTTCGTCTCGCGGACAGTCTTCATCCCCAGCATACGCTCCGTTTCAAACAATCTCTACTTTATTTTACCTCATTTTCTGGGTTTTATGTATACAAATGTTTCACTTATGTGTGTTTAAATGCACTGTGTGTATCTTGTGCCCTCAGAGGCCAGAACAAGCCTTCAGATCCCTTGAAGCTATAGTTTTCTAGATCACTGTAAGACACTGAACCTGAGTTCTCTGGAAGAGCAGTCAGTACTCTTAACCACTGAGCCATCTCTCCAGCTCCCTGATCTATCTCTTTAGCCCCCACACTAAGTCTGTTAGTGTGTGTGTGTGTGTGTGTGTGATGCGTATGTGGGGTACACACACACCACAGTGCCTATGTGGAGATCAGACGATACCCTGAGGCATCATTCCCACCTTTATGTGGGTTCCGGTGATGGAACCCAAGTTGTCAGGCTTGTACGGCAAATGCTTCGCACACGGAGCCGTCTTGATGGCCTATGCTTAATCTTTTTTTTCACCTGTACTGTTTTATTTTTTAATGTACTTATTTTATTTGTGTGTGTGTGTGTGAATCTTTTGCCTGTATGTATGTCACATGTCACATGCATGTGACTGGCACGCTCAGAGATTTGAAGAGGGCACAAGATGCCATGAAAATGGAGATATGGAAGATTGTGGGCCACCATGTGCGTTCTGGAAGTCAAACCCAGGTCCTCTGTAAGAACAGGAAGTGCTCTGGCATCTCTACAGTTTACCTTATTTATCGGTGAACTGCAGTGAAAGTTCTGGAACCATCCAAAACTCACAGCATCTGACTTTTCCTTAACTTCCCCCACCCCCATAAGGAACACCAGCGTGACACAGACCTTGCCACATTCTTTCTAGGTGACCCAGACAGCTCCCTTGTCTGTGTGGCCCTTCTCTAATCCCTTTGATTGTTTTAACATTCATTTTTCTTTTTGAAAGGCAAGGTGGCACACACCTTCAATTCCAGCATCCAGAAAGCAGAGGCAAGTGGAACTCAGTGAGATCCAGGCCGGCCAGGGCTACTGCCACACAGTAAGACCCCATCTCATAAAAGAAAGAAGAAAAGAAGGGAAGGAAGGAATTACTGGGGCTGGTGATGTGGCTCCGGGTACAGCAGGGCTCTAAGCCTCTTCCTCTTCTGTTGTCTTCCAGTCTCTGCTCTTTGTAGGACTTTCTCAGTGGCTCGTGTGAGCCTGTCCGTTAGGCACTGGTTTGGCCTGTGTCGATTCAGTTCAGGCTGCCTTTGTTTTAAGAACGGATGGTAGCTACTGAGCTTCTTGAACTGAAGTCCCAGGAAAGGCTGTTGAGCACACGTGCCATTTCCATTCCCTGCCACTTGCATCCTGCAAGCAGCACCTCATATCTCCCTCTCTTTCCCCATGTGCCCCGCCACATCCGAGGTTGACACAGCAGACAGCAGCCATGTGTCTCTTTCCTATTGTAAGTGCCTCTTTACACAAGGAATACACTAATGTCTTGATCTGGGAATACAGGTGGTGTTTTCTTTTTCTCTTTGCCTTTCTTTCCTTTTTTTTCATATTTATTTGTTTGTTTGTGTGTATGTGTGTGCCTTCGTATATGTATGTGGTATGCCACATACATGCAGGAATCTGCAGATGTCAGAAGAGGGTATCAGATCCCCTGGAACTTGGTATCCACCATCTGGGTGCTAGGAACTGAACCCGGGTCTCCTGCCAGAGCTTTTAACCACTGAGCCATCTAACCAGCCCTCAATCTGTTTTTGTTGTTGTTGTTTGTTTGTTTTTAAATTTTCTTTATTTTATGTATATGAGTACACTGCAGCTGTCTTCAGACACACCAGAAGAGGGCATCAGATCCCATTACAGATAGTTGTGAGCCACCATGTGGTTGCTGGGAATTGAACTGAGAACCTCTAAGAGAGCAGTCAGTACTCTTAACAGCTGAGCCATCTCTCCAGCCGCCATTTCTGTTTTTTTTTAAGATGTATTTATTATTTTTAATAATAAATTGGGGCCACGTGCATCAAATCCCCTGTGGTGATTGGAATAGGAATGGCCCCCATAGACTTGTTGCAGGATATTCGATTACCATATGAACTCCAAGATTGTGTTACCTAACGAAAAAAACAACCTGTTTCTAATTATGGTGTGGTTCAGCCCTTAGCATACACCTTTAAACCCTCTGGCTGGAATATGGACACATCCTTGGTATACACCTTTAATCCTAAACAATGAAAGTAACATAACTTTGTAGCAGGAAGCACCAATGGGATGTTTCAATGTGATATCTAATTGAGTGGCAGACAAAGTGACAAATCAGAGAAAGACTTGACAGACTGGATACGCCCAACTCTCACAAGAGGGAGGAAAGGGAAGCTACTTAGGAGAGCAGTGCAAAGAGAGAAAAAGAAGGAGGCAGTTTTACTGGAAGAGTCTTACAGAGGCAGGTTGCAGAGATCAAGGCAGACATAGATTAAGACAGAATAAGCCAGAGAATGAGAAGGAGCCAGAAGATTAGAACAGATTGCTAGAGTTAGTTGAGGTCTGGCAGAGCAATTCAGGAGAGACCAAGAGAGAAGCCAGTTTGAATCAGTCAGCTTGGAGAGGAGCTTGAGCCAGGACAGCGGAGTTGAACCAGCCAGCCAGAGCTCAGAAAGAACAAGAAAAGGTGAGCTCACTTAGCACCAAGTTAACCATCTAGGTTAGATTGTACAGAGGCTAGGGGCTTCCAGGACTAGGCCTGGGTTAGCAGACAGAGGCAGTGAGCCTCAGAGACAGCAATGACTCAGGAGACCACTCTTTCATAGACTCCTGTGTTTGCATGCTTGGCTATAGGGAATGGCACTATTAGAAGGTAGAGATAACCATTTTGGAGGTGAGCTTTGAGGTCTCCTATGCTCAATCTAAGTGCAGTGTGAGACACAGTCTCTCCTTGCTGACTGTGGATCAAGATGTAGAACTCTTGGCTCCATCTCCAGCACCATATTGGCCTGTTTGCTACCATGCTTCCTACCATGACAATAATGTGCTAAACCTCTGAAACTGAAAGCTAGCTTTAATTAGATATTTTCCTTTATAAGAGATGCTGCGGTCATGGTGTCTCTTTACAACAGTGAAACTCTAACCAACATATCCCCTAGAAGCTGAAGTCACAGGCTTTTGTGAATACATGATGTGGGTGGAGGGAACTTGTTCTAGTTTGCTGTCTGTCTTAATTAGGGTTCTATTGTTGTGAGGAGACACCACAACCACAGCAACTCTTATAAAGGAAAGCATTTAATTGGGGCTGGCTTACAGTTCAGAGGTTCAGTCCACTGCCTTAATGGCAGGAAGCATGGCGGCACACAGGCAGATACTGTGCGGGAGGGGTCTCCGAGAGTGCTATATCTTGATCTGCAGGCAGCAGAAGGGGACTGTCTGTCACACTGGGCACAGCTTGAGCATATAGGAGACCTCAAATCCACCTCCACAGTGACACACTTCCTCCAGCAATGCCACACCTCCTAATAGTGCCTATCATACAGTCTATAAGGGCCATTCCTATTCAAACCATCACTGCACCCCATACCACATGAGAAGATGGAACAGATGTGCAGCACCCCAGGGACGTGCCACCCTCACACGGCTCAGCCTCAGCTTCCTGTAGGCCACACAGAGGTCTGTGTGCTCACAGAGAAGCACTAGAGGAGTCTGGAATGTTAAACACATGGTTGTTCCCGTAGGGAAGGAATGCACAGCCTTATGTGTCCAGAAGGCTGGTGACCTTTGCCCTGTGTAGCCAGAGACTTTTCCAGCACCAGATCATCTCGTAGACCCTTATCGTTAATTTGTTTTTCTCAATCTATAGAACCTATCTTCGTGGACCTCACAAAGAGTTCGCTGTCGTCATGCCTGGTTTGTGTTTAGCTCACTTTGTTTTTTTTAAAGCTATTTAGGAATGCTTTGTTGTGAACTCGGGATTGAGTTAATGATTACCAGAATAAGGCTTTAAACCAAATTGTGCGGTGCTAATTTAAGTAGGCCTAAAATAAACCACTTGGGGTCAGACTCCAGATCTTGAACCAACACCCATTATTTAGTCATGTTGAACCTAACTACCCTCTTGCCTCCCTTCAGTTGTTACGAGGTTGGATGTGGGGGTCAAAGAGACCTCTGTGGCTTCCAGCCTCAGCACTCAGGAAGTTGCCAGGCGTGGTGGCTCGTCCCTGTAATCCTAATAAGTGGGAGGCAGAGGCAGAGGCAGATGGATCTCTGTGAGCTCAAGGCTAGCCTGGTCTATATAACAAGATCAGGTTAACATGGGCTGCAAAGTGAGACCTTGTTTCAAAAGAAAGAAAGAAAGAAAGAAAGAAAGAAAGAAAGAAAGAAAGAAAGAAAGAAAGAAAGAAAGAAAACAAGAGAAAGAAGTTATTCTGCCCAAGTCTCTCTTTATATATATATATATATTTATTTATTATATGTAAATACACTGTAGCTGTCTTCAGACACTCCAGAAGAGGGAGTCAGATCTCATTACAGATGGTTGTATGCCACCATGTGGTTGCTGGGATTTGAACTCTGGACCTTTGGAAGAGCAGTCAGGTGCTCTTACCCACTGAGCCATCTCACCAGCCCCCAAGTCTCTTTAATAAGCCAGCGAGTTTACTGATGTTACTTACAAGTGCGTGGAGGAGAGTTCCTCATAGAAGCTTCGGTGACTCAAAGGAGCTGCACAAGCTAAAAGCCACCCCCAGCTGGGGTAGGGCTGAGGACCGTTGCATGCCTGACCATTGCACACCTAGAGCTCCGTGCACGGCCTGGAGGGTCTGCAAATCTCTTCTGCCCAGCTGTTCTTACTGCTTATGTTGCCTCGTGGATCTTCTCGGTTTAAGGAGCTTCCTGAGACCTTGTTTACTGCTTGAGCCTTATTTCATCTACTTCCTCAATAGTAAGAAGCTCCCTTCAGTTTTGAAAAAATAGCTGCCCACAGTTAATTAGCTTGATCATTGTTTTACACTGATTACATATCTTAAAACATCATATTGCATGTCATTTTATATATATATATATATATATATATATATATATATATATATGAGACATGAAGATATATATATATATGAGACATGAAGATATATATATATATGAGACATGAAGATATATATATATATGTATATATATATACATACATATATATATATATACCTTCATAAAGCTTGGGACACTTCTATACCAAGCATCATTTGTTAAATGTTTGCATATGTGTAGCTAGAGATAGATAAACTTCAGAGGAGAAAACTCTCTTAATCTGAAAAACAAATATGCTTACTATGGCTCATGCTGGAAATCCCGGAACTCAGGAGGCTGAGGCAGGAGGATCTTCATGAGTTCCAGGCCAGCCGGAGCTACAGAGTGAGGCTCTGTCTCACAGAACCAACTGTGTTAGCTACTTATCTCGCAGATTTGGCAAGACATCTGAGAACATGGTGGAGTACAGCTTTATCCCAGCAGTAGGGAGGAAGAGGGAGGTGGATCTCTGTGAGTTCAAGGCCAGCCTTGTCTACAGAGCGAGTTCCAGGGCAGCCAGGGATACACAGAGAAACCCTGTCTGGAAAAACAAAGCAAACAATAACAAAGAAAAAAAATTCCCCAACAACTTAAAGAAAGAAGGGCTGATTTTAGTTTGGAGTTTGGTGGGGACTGTACAATGAGAGTTGGGGGAGGATGGGTCCCTGATAGGAAACTCATCTGATGCCAGACTTTCTTACTGATGGAACTGAATTCCCTCGGGGCAAAGAGCTGGCTGCTGACAGCTGTCAAAACAGCAGCTGACTTAAAGGAAACAAAAGACCCAGCCGCACAAACCCCTGCTGAACAGAATTGGCAGTCAGAGCCTAAGGCACTGAAACAAGCCTGCGCAGACCCACAGCAACTGCGCACAGCAGGAAACTTTTAAGATTGAGGGCTCTTCACTGGTTGGTCCTAAGTCTCACCTTATTTGCATACCCCATTCAGCCAATGAGAACCAGGTGGTTTCTCAGTAAATTCAGACATACCTTAGGCTTCATGACACTTTCTCGTCTGAGCTTTATAATGAAAGGCACAGGTGATTTTAGCGCTCAGCCCTCACACATACCCTTGCTTCAAGACTCACCAAAGGCAGACCAACTTCCAGGACTCAACCTTTAACAGCTGCCGCAGGCAGGATAACTCATTCCATTCCTTCCTCAGCCACCAGAGACCTAAGATTCCAGCCTTCAAGATCCATCAGAGACAAAGAAATCTGTTTCTGTTGCTTCCCTCAGTCTGTAAACATGGTCTGAGAGGAACTGTCTCAGCTGGTACCCCAAAGCCCTCAGAGAAGTTCTCAACTATAGCAATCCCTCACTTGGCACGTGCCACCACCTCTTGCCTGGCACACCAGAAGTCTGCTGATTCAAGATGCTGGCAAACCCCCAGCCTCCTTCAGCTGGATCTCAGTTCTCATTTTCCTATTGATTTTACTCCTGTTGATTTTGGGGTAGTGGTGGTGGTGGTGGTGGTGGTGTGTGTGTGTGTGTGTTTGATATTGTTGTTGTTTTTGGCAGGGTCAGCCCAGGCTAGCCTGGAACTCTTAGAGATTCTTCTGCTGCTGCCTCCCATGTGCTGGGATTAAACTGGGATTAAACATCATGCCTGGCCCTTCCTTTCCCATTGATATTGTTTTTCCTGCCTGCAAAACCTGACAAGAATTCTGGCATTTGGAAAGACATATGGAAAGTTCAGGCCCTTCTGGTACAATTACAGATCCGTTTTCTTTCTTTCCTTCTTCTTTTCTTTCCTTCTTTCTTTCTTAGTTTTTTCGAGTCAGGGTTTCTCTGTATAGCCCTGGCTGTCCTGGAACTCACTCTGTAGACCAGGCTAGCCTCAAACTCAGAAATCCCCCTGCCTCTGCCTCCCAAGTGCTGGGATTAAAGGTGTGCGCCACCACTGCCCGGCTCTTCCTTCCTTCCTTCCTTCCTTCCTTCCTTCCTTCCTACCTTCCTACCTTCCTACCTTCCTACCTTCCTACCTTCCTACCTTCTGTCCTCCCTTACTTTCTTTCTTTTTGTTTGTTTTTTGTTTGTTTGTTTGTTTTTCGAGACAGGGTTTCTCTGTGTAACTCTGGCTGCCCTCAAACTCAAGAGATCTGTCTGCCTGTGTCTCCCTAGTGCTGGGATTAAAGGC
Organism: Mus musculus; assembly: GCF_000001635.26. NCBI lineage: Eukaryota > Metazoa > Chordata > Mammalia > Rodentia > Muridae > Mus > Mus musculus. The sequence goes on from NC_000069.6 coordinate 88,474,544, forward strand.
GTGCCCTGCGCTGCCCAGACTAGCAAACAATACAGCCAGGATGGCTAAAGGTGACCCCAAGAAACCAAGGGGCAAGATGTTTGCTTATGCTTTCTTCATGCAGACACGCAGGGAAGAACACAAGAAGAAAAACCCAGAGGTTGCAGTCAATTTTGTGGAGTTTTCCAAGAAGTGCTCTGAGAGGTGGAAGACCGTGTCTAGCAAAGAGAAATCAAGAGTTTGATGAAATGGCAAAGGCAGATAAAATAAGCTATGATTGGGAGATGAAAGATTATATAGCAGCTAAAAGAGGCAAGAAGAAGGACCCAAATGCCTCAAAGGACCTCCATCTGGATTTTTCTTATTCTGCTCTGAATTCTGCCCCAAGATCAAATCCACAAACCCTGGCATCTCCATTGGAGATGTGGTAAAAAAAATCTGGGTGAGATGTGGAAGAACTTGAGTGAGAGTGAAGCAGCCTGCGTCACTAAGGCAGCAAAGCTGAAGGAGAAGCATGAGAAGGGTGTCGCTGACTGTCAGTCTAAAGGGAAGTTTGAGGGGGCCAAGGGGCCTGCTAAAGTTGCCCAGATAAAGGTGGAAGAGGAAGAGGAGGAGGAAGAGGAAGATGATGAATAAAAGCTCTGTCTCCTTGTGACTACCTTAGAGTAGGAGAGCGCTGTGATTGACACATCTCTTATTTGAGTTGTGTCTATTGCCCTTGTTAGGTTTAATTACAAAATTTGATCAGGATCATATTGTAGTTTCTCAATGTGTCAGTGGTTTACATGAAGTGGCTGTGGGTGTCCAGAGTGCCCTGAAGCTGTATCAAAGTTGTACATAACTCCATTTTTTAAATGAAAAGGCACTCTCGAGTCCTCCTCACTCAGTGCACTTGGCTGTTGGTGTGACAAGGCATTTGAAGATGTTTCTGGCATTTTGTTCTCAACTCGTAAGGTAGTGTTAACTATATGGTTATTGGCTAGAAAACCTGAGTTTTCAACTGTACATATCTATAGTTGGTAAAGAGAACAAAACAACCCAGACAGATTCTTGATGCTCCTTGTTTGGCGTGGAGGCTCTGAGGGGAAGATGCCTTTTGGAGGGGGCATAGCTCAGGGTGTGCACTGTGAGGCTGGACCTGTTGATACTGCGGTGAGCATCCTTTGGCTCCAGGTTGTCTTGTTTTTGTATACGGTGGCATAGCATTCTGCTGACATTTGACATTCTTAGTTGTGGATGGGGGAGGGGTAGGACAGCATGAGAAGTGTTTGGAGTTTTTTTAGTTAAGTGCAGTAGGTTTTAAACTTTTTTTGTTTGGTTGGTTGGTTTTGGTTTTTCGAGACAGGGTTTTTCTGTATAGCCCCAGCTGTCCTGGATTTCACTTTGTAGACCAGGCTGGCCTCGAACTCAGAAATCTGCCTGCCTCTGCCTCCCGAGTGCTGGGATTAAAGGCGTGCGCCACCATGCACTTTTTAAACTTTTTAAAGAAACTGTAGAACTCATCGTTGTCAGCAAAGCAAAGAACTACTGCATCAGTGGAAGTCCAAGAACCCTCTGGAGCTAAATGCAATTTGCAACATTCTGTTATTTTTTTGTATGTTCAGAATGCTGAAATGTTTTTGAAGTTAAATAAACAGTATTACATTAAAAAAAAAAAAGCCGGGTGTGGCGGCGCTTGCCTTTAATCCCAGCACGTGGGAGGCAGAGGCAGGCAGATTTCTGAGTTTGAGGCCAGCCTGACTGGTCTACAGAGTGAGTTCCAGGACAGCCAGGGCTATATAGAGAAACTGTCTTGAAAAAAACAAAACAAAACGAAAAAAGACAGGGTCTCACTATGTATCTCTGGTGGCCTGCATAAGGTTGATCACTAGATAAAGTTGGCCTTGAACTCATAGATATCCACCTGCCTCTGCCTCCCAAGTGCTGGAACTAAAAGTGTGTGCCACCACAGCCAGTGTGATGCTCTCTGTTGTCCACCTGCCGTTGTTTGGAGCGACCTGAACCACACCTCTGTATGTCTGGAGTGGGGCAGCTCTAGAGATGTTCAACTAAGGTTGGCAGCGCCCCCTAGAGTGAATAAAAAGGAAAAGAGCAAAGAGGGTGAGGCGGAAGCTTAGCCAAGGGCTTTCGCAACATCTACAAAGCCCTGGGGCCAAGCATCATGGAAACCAGTTGTGCTGGTGTGGCTCCTGACTGGGAGCCTCGAACTCAGGGAAGAGAGGTGGCATCAAGGTCACCCTCAACTGCACAGTGAATTCTCAAAGCTAGCCAGAGACATATGATGAGCCTCTAAGAAAAAATAAGAGAGGCGCAAAAGTGTCAGCCATGGTCTCTTTCTGCTCTAGGACCCAATGTGACCCACTGCCTCACCCTTCTCCTGTCATATCTTACTGCAGAGACGGACTGGCTCAGAACTAAGCCAACGACATAGGTAAATGGCTCAGAAGATAAGCACACTTGCCACTAAGCCTGACACCTGCGTTTGATTCCCGGTCTCGAAGGAAAAAAGAAAAGGAACAAAGAAAATTAAAATGAACAACATTAAAAAAAAAAAAAAAAGTAGGGCTGGAGAGATGGCTCAGCGGCTAAGAGCAGTGACTGCTCTTCCAGATGTCCTGAGTTCAATTCCCAGCAACCACATAATGGCTCACAACCATTTTTTTTCTCTGTTCAGTCCTGGCTGTCCTGGAACTCACTCTGTAGACCAGGCTGGCCTCGAACTCAGAAATCCACCTGCCTCTGCCTCCCAAGTGCTGGGATCAAAGGTGTGAGCCACCACCGCCTGGCTCATAACTATCTTAATGAGATCTGATGCCCTCTTCTGATGTGTCTGAAGATAGCAACAGTGTACTCACATACATACATACATACATACATACATACATACATACAATAAATCTTGAAGGAGAAGGAGGAGAAGGAGAAGGGGAAGGGGAAGGGGAAAAGGAAGAGGAAGAGGAAGAAGAAGAGGAAGAAGAAGAAGAAAATTGGAAAGTAAATATACATAAGACAGTGAGATCTCGATTGCTATTTTTTCATTTTGTATTCTCTATCATGGCCAAGTACTACATGGACAATAATAAAAAAATTAATGAATGCCAGTATTACATTCTTTAACAAAAATATAGACAAAGTAATCCTTTGAGGCCCAAATGCTAAATTGTGTCTATCTCCAAGGGTTTCAGAGGGTAACTGCGGATCTACCCTCAAGGCCAGTTTACCTTGGTATTTTACCACTTGCCTTAATGGCCTTTGGCGCTTGGCAAGAGCTGGCTTTGAGACCTGTGGGTGCAGGTGAAGGTAAGGCCTCAGGCTTTATCCTTTCTCAGGTTCCCAGTCTGCTCTGAGCCTGCCCTACCCATTCCTGATGCCTGAGGCGGGGCGGGGTGGGGAGGCGGCGTGATGAGACTCTTGGCGCCCCCTGGTGCCCTAGCTGGAAAGTGCATGTATGTACATTGTACATCCCAGAAGAGTGGACCGTGCGTGAACTGTTCTCTTACCCCTTGCTGCCATTGTGCAGGGCTGGCAGGCTGGCAGAGGATACACACCTGGGCTGGATTCTCACCAACTTCTACCTCTTCCTGTTCCCTTCTCCTGAGGCTGTGGGGCCTCAGCTTAGGAGATGCCACGGACTTTCAGTGTGATTCCAGAGCCCTTTCTCCTTTCGTTAATTTCTTCCTCTCCCCCAGCCTGCCCCTAAATGTATTTATTTTGTTTTGTTTTGTTTGTTTGTTTGTTTGTTTGTTTGTTTGAAACAGCGTCTCAAACTCATGGCAATCCTCCTACTCCAGTCTCCTAAGTGCTGGGATTACAGAGATAAGGGCCACATCGTGATGTCTTTTTTTTTTCCATGCTGGGTATGGACCAGGGCAGCCAGGATGTTAGAAACGTGCTCCTGCCTACAGATGGCCCTCTCAAATAATTAAAGTGACTTTTAAAATTACATTTGTTTACTGTGGATGGGGCAATGTGTAGCAATTTCCTTTGAGAGTTAAACCTTCCATCTTGGAGCTGGAGAATCGGCTCAACAGTTAAGAGTTCAGACTGTGTGTAAGACCTAAGTTTGATTCTCCACATCACACTGCCTGTTAAATACAACCTGAGGGATCTAGCATCCTCTTCTGGCCTCTGTGGGGAAACGCTCTCACATGCACAGGGAAGTTTATTAACACACAGAATGTTAGGACCAGGCATGGTGATCCCACACATCTGATCCCAGCACTAGGGAGGTAGACAGGTAGATCTCTGGGAGATCAAGGGAGTCTGTCTACACAGGGAGTTCCAGGATAGCCAGCTATACACAGTGAGACATTGTCTCAAAAGTACTGGGTCTAAAGCAGCAGGATGTCCTGCTTGTCTGACAGAAGATGAAACACTCTATCTTGCTAGGATAACTTGTTTTTTGTTTTTTGTTTTTTGTTTTTTTTGTTGTTGTTGTTGTTTTTTTTTTTTTTTTTTTTTTTTTTTTTTTTTTTTTTTTGGTTTTTCGAGACAGGGTTTCTCTGTAGTCTTGGCTGTCCTGGAACTCACTTTGTAGACCAGGCTGGCCTCGAACTCAGAAATCCACCTGTCTCTGCCTCCCAAGTGCTAGGATTAAAGGCGTGTGCCACCACCGCCCGGCAGGATAACTTGTTAAGCTCAGAAAGTAATTAACTTAATAGCTTCAGGAAGTTCCTGAAACTGACCAGGTGGCTGTCTCTGTCCTCGAGATATCTAAGCAGTAAGGACTACTCAGAAACACTCAGACTAAGCTGCTCGAGGGCAGAGACTAGTTGATCTGCCTGGAAGCTGAGTCACCTGGAAAGGACATTCTCTGACCTGCTGTGCTGCCTGCAGCTGTGGGCTGACCTCCAGGTTCCCAGCTCTCCTGAGCTATCTGTCACCCATGCTGGGCGAGCTTTGGTGAGGCAGCCATCTTTGATTCATTAACCCCTCACCTCTACTCTGTCAGTTATCCCAATAAACTTCACTGGTTCACCAAGTTGGGCTTTGGTGGCCCTTACTTTGATCTATTGTCATTTTTCTGTCTGAGATTAGTAGTCACTGTTATATCATATTGTGAACCCCAAGACTGGACACTGGAAAAACCTGTTTCTAGTCTTGGTGTAGCTCAGCTCTAGCACACACCTTTAATTCAAAAGCTTTCTGTTTATTGTAAACAAGATTAATAAAGTCAACCACAGGTCAAGAGGTGGAGCAAGCAACCAGTTGACAGGGAGTGAACACAGGGAAAAAAACCATAGAGTGAGAGGTCAGGAGGATGGATAGAGAGACACATGGGATCTAGAATGGAGGAACATTCAGTTGGTAGGGTTGGTTTTTATAACAGGGTAGAGGAGAACCAGTTTTCTTTTTCCTTCTGGTAAGTCAGTTGAAGAGTGGCAGCTGGGTTCTCTCTCTCTCTTTCGTTTTAAAAATAAGTAATTTGTTCAATCTCCCCAAGAATGGAATCACACTGCATATGGCAACATGGAGGTCAGAAGATCACGTGCAGGAATTAGCTCTCTCCTTCCACCATGCGTGTCTCAGGGGTGGGGTTTAGGTTTAGCACGTGTCTCTACCAATGAAGACATCTCTTGGACTCAATCACTTTGGGTTTTGTTTCTTGTTTTGTTTTTGTTGTTGTGATTTTTTTGTTTTGTTTTTGAGACAGGGTCTCTCCTATAAAGCCCTGGTTGCTGGAACTTGTTATGTAAAACAGGCTGGCCTTGAACTCAGAGATCCACCTGACTCTGGAGTGCTGGAATTAAAGGCATGCAATAGCATGACTGGTTCAATGATTTAAAAAGGTTTGATTGTGTGTGGATGTGAATTCGGGTGTACATGTGTGTGGGGTGGGTGCTCATATGTGAAGTACATAGACTTGGCATTCTGGAGACATGTTGTATGTCCTCGAGCTGGAGTTACAGGCAGTGGGAGCTACTTGACTGGGGGGCTGGGAACCCAACTCAGGTTCTCTTCATTTCAGAGTCATTGCTCCAGCCCTCAATCACTTTTGACTGAACGCCCAGCTCTTCTCCCAGGAAAAGACTTTTGTTTAGTTTTGGTTTGGTTTCTTGAGACAGGGTTTCTCTATGTAGCCCTGACTGTCCTGGAACTCACTCTGTAGAGCAGGCTGGCCTCGAACTCAGAAATCTGCCTGCTTCTGCCTCCCAAATGCTGGGATTAAAGGCGTGCATCACCACTGCTGGGCTCCAAGAAAGACTTTTGAAACAGGGTCTTGTGAATACCAGATTAGCCTCAAACTCACCACACCCCACCTTTTCTTTCCTTTCCTAAGAGTATCTCGGCCTACAGAGGCAATCACAGCATCCAGAGCCCTGCGACTACAGGGGCAGCAAGGGAAGCTCTGCTACTTCTGGCCCCTACTCTACCCTCCGTCTCTCTGTGCTCCTGTGTCTGATGCACATGTGGATTGCTGGCCCCTTTTAAAAGGTGCTGGATGGATGAGGGATAGGAAGGACACCCCTCGCTCACCCCACATATGCTGACCTTTCTAGAAGTCTCCCTCATACACACCTTTATAGCTGGGTAGTGAATATATAGTGAATGTGTGGCACCTCTGTGTGCATGTGTCTGCCCCTGAAAACACACATCACACCCAACAAAGAGACACCACAGCATCTGGGATGGAAACAACTAGTGTATTGATTTGGAGGGGAGAGCAGAGGTGCAGATGGGAAATGGGGTGAAGGGTTCCTTAGTGTTTGCTGTAGCCACCAATCGCCGCACCTCTAGACTTCTCACCAGCCCCAGCAGGTTCTCCCCATCTCTGGGAGCCTTCGTCCCCCACTCTTCCCTGTATCCCACTTGACATTGCCCTCCATCATTGAGACAGAGCCCACCAGGCTCAGAAGCTGGGAAAAGGTAGGCTCAAACTGATCTTCCCTTCTCCTTCCCCGTCATTCCCATCTCTTGTCTAAATAAAATATAGAAAAAGCAAGCACGGCAGATTTGCCTCTGGGAATCCACTCGCCCCAGGCTAGGGAAGGGCAGGAAGAAGGTAAGGCAGGCAGAGGAGCCTCGGCCTCGTGTAGTGCCGGGGAGGGGCTTGACCTTCTCAGTCATCCTCTCTGCGCCCCATTTCTCTGCAGCTGGCGTGGCAGTGGGCCAGCTGTTGGAGGAGGCTGGTGAAGAGAACTCCATGCCTGCCTCTCAGGCACCATTGTCACAGGGTCCTGGGATGAGGGTAAAGCCAAGGCAGCAGGACAAAAATCTAGACTCTATAAAAAGCAGTCCTTTCCCTGGGCTCCTAGAGAAGCCCTTTGGTTTTAAGGCAGATACAAGGAAAGAAAGGGGAAGGACTTAGGATTGAGATAAAGATTTTTTTTTTTTTTGCTTGAGTTTTTCCTTCAGTATAAAACCACTGTAGAAAATAACTTCTCTTAGAAAAAGAAAAAAAAAATAGAAGAAAAAAAAAAAAAACCAAAGGCAGGGGATAAATTTTTCTTTGGCTTCAGGCCTGCTCTCCTAAGGAGCAGACAGGAGGTGGCATGTGGTGAGGGGGGAGCAGGTGGCCTCTGCCCCCAGCCCTGCCTGGCAGGTCCCAGATTACATGATGCTGCAGTTCTGGGAGCTCTAAGAGAGAAGAGAAGGCAGAGGTGTGAGCAGCAGTGGCTGGCCCTTCCTCTCCCTCCCTGACCCCAAAGGGGGTTGTCTCCCCAACCCTCACACTCTGGGCCTTGCCCTGACCTCGAGTCTGGGGTTCAGACAGGAGGGGCAGGATGCAAGAGGGACTGCAAGGAGGGGGACCCCACTCCCTTGGGCTGCCCTGCCCTGCTGCTCAGTGAGCAGTGTCCTGCTGTAGGGCAGAGATGACTCACCTGGCTCCGGGGACTGGAGTTGCCCAGGAGGTAGGAGCGGGTGACTAGGTTGTCCCCGAAGCTGCCACCCCCACTGCCCCCCACACTGCGGAAGCTTCGAGTGACTGTGACACTGGAGGCAGAAGAGCCAGAGGAGATGGATCCGCCCACCTGGGCTCCCGCTCCACCGGCAGCCTTGTCAGCAGGCTGCCCACACGTCCCGCACAGCACGGTGCGTGAGCGCAGGTTGTACTCAGCGGGGTCCCCCGAGCCGCTGCAGTGGGAACCCTGGGAAGGGAGACAAGGCTCAGGAGGGACAGCGAGTTTGGGACTGACTTCTTAGGACCGGCACCTAGGCTGTGGGCTCTTGGAGCTTCCTGGCCATTGGGCAGGAAGGTGACCTCTGTCTGTACCCAGACAACCAAGTGATGGGGACTTGGGAGACCTGTGGCTGGGAGGAAGGGCATGATGGGGGAAATAGCCAGGAAGCCTTCGAAATAAAGAGCTGTGGCTTTAACTCTCTCCTGAATCTTAGACACTTATGGGGCAATCAAGAGGAAGAGCAAAGATGGAGAGACTTAATTTGTGAGGGGACAGGAAGGAAAGAGAACATTGTTGCAGGGAAATCTGAGGAGAAGCATGCAATAGGGTGGAAGGAGAGAGGAGAGAAGTGTGCATGCAATGGGAGTGAGGAAGAGAGGCAGGGCTGGGGCCACCTCTGTCCTCCCAGCCCCTTCCCAGGACACAAATCCAGAACCCTGTCCACTGCCACCGTGGAGTATCCATGGCATCAGCAAGTCCCCACTCCCTTCCTTACCAGACACCTGGGTTCCCTGTTCAAGGTAGAGGGAGGAGAGAGAAGAAAGGCCAGGGCAGCAAGTGGCATTCCAAAACATTCTTTAATGAAAAGACTTTGGCATGGAGGTGGGAGAGCTGCCCTAGGCTGGCAGGGCTACCCTTGTGGGCTGGGCCTCAGCGGCGGCTGCCACTCACACGGTGGTGATGGAGGAGCTCTTCTCCATCCTCGTCGTCATCCTCATTGTCCTCAACCATGGTCAGTGAGCGCACCAGCTTGCGCATGGCCACTTCCTGTGGGGACATAAGCCCAGGCCCAAGAGTCAGGGGGTGAGGGCTGTGCAGCCTGTCTACCCATAGTAACCACTTAGAACTGTCCCGGGCCTTTATACAACCTTGTCCAACCTCTGATGCTGGGGACTAAGGATAAACACATGCACATGTGCACACGCGCGCACGCACGCGCAAAAAGGACACAACTGAGAGCTCGGTGCTCTGTAAGCTGGAGTCTGCTATTAACACTCACTGGCTGACTTCCACCCATTATTCTACTGGGGAGACTTCTGGCTTGCTTACTGGGTGGGACTTGGGCTCAGGAAAGCGATCCTAAACCCAAGGCAGGTTCCCTTGGGTTGGAGGTAGCTAGTTCCCATTATGGCCACCAGGGGGAGCCTTGTCCAGCAAGCTACCGGCTGCAACATACTCACTTCTCCAGTGGAGTTGATGAGAGCGGTGCGAAGGCTGCTCCCACAGCCCCAGGTGTTCTGCGCCTTCCACACCAAGTCAGTAGGGGGGCTATGGGTGGCCCCAGCTCCTGAAGCCCAGATCTGGGAAAAGATGGTTTAAGAGATGTGCTTATTTTTAATGCTCCTGTCCTGAGGCCAACTTCTCCACTCCAGCCAGAGTCCCAAGTGCCCTTCCACTCACCGTCACCACCTGCCCAGCCTTTAGGGTGAACTTCGGTGGGAAGCGATAGGTCATCAAAGGATCGTCACCATTCTGACGCCTGATCTGCCAGTTGCCCATGGACTGGTCCTGAAGTAGGGTGGAGGAAGGAGGAAGGAGGAAGGAGGACAGGGAGTTCAACCGACTCTTGGATTATCTCACTCAGGAGCTTAGGTAGGCTGGGCGCCAGTGTGCGCCTGCAGTTCCAGCTACTATGGAGGCTGAGGCAGGGGAACAGCTTAATCTAGGGAGATCAAAGCCAACCTGGGCAAGACCCCATCGGAAAAAAAAAAAAGAGAGAAGAAAGAGAAAAAGAAAAAGAAAAAGAAAAAGAAAAAGAAAAGAAAGACAGGCTTGCCACCACTACCTCTGGCATTCAAACCTAGACTATTGGCTCAAGGGTCACCCATCCCTATATCATGCATCTTCCCAACAATTTAAAGATGACAGGACTACCACACACTCCAAATTCTCAGATAGGGAGACAGATGCTCCACGAGAACCAAGAACTCCCAGCCACTGAAAAGACCACCCTGGTTCACAGGCCCACCTCGTTGGACTTGTTGCGCAGCCGCACGAACTTTCCCTCTTCATCGACTTCCTCTACCGCCACACGCCCGCTAGTGCGAGCATGCTGCGAGAAGCTGCTCCGGCTCTCGGAAGACTCCAGCTTGCGCTTTTTGGTGACGCTGCCTCCACCCTGAGACTGGGATGAGTGGGAGGAGGCGCGGCCACGGCTGCGCTGCGAGGTAGGGCTGGGGGACAGGCGCAGCCTGGGGAAGGTGGAGACACGGTGCGGGGTTAGTCATGGTAGTTGCGGCCAGAGGCCCCTGACAAGTTCTGTAGACCCCTCCTAGTTCACCTCTCCTCCTCGCCCTCCAGCAGCTTTCGATAGGCATGGATCTCCATGTCCAGGGCCAGCTTGATGTCCAGCAGCTCCTGGTACTCGTCCAGCTGCTGCTGCATCCTCGCCCGCATCTCCGCCATCTCTCGCTCTTTCTCAGCCAGCAGGCGCCGGCTGGTATCGCGCTCACGGGCCAGCGAGTCCTCCAGGTCACGCAGCTTTGCCTCCTTGGCTGCCAACTGGGGCGGGGAAGACAAAGGGTCTGATGAGCTCCCAAGGGCTGATGTCGATGAAGAGGGAGGGGCACAGGGGCAGGCAGAGGGACACTCAGGATCTGTAGGCTCTCTCTAGAGCCACCATGGCCTTATCCAGTGACCAGGAAGCCCTTCCTAATGTCTGTCTGAAACCTCTCATTCCGAGGCTAGACCCCCATCTTCTTTTGTCACAAATAGTGTAGCTATTGTGACAAATAATATCGACACAAGTAACATTTCACACTGCAGTGTCATGACAGACCTGGGAGTCCCGGAGGACAAGAATGTTCATCATTTTCCACTTTTTTTTTTAAGGATTTTTATTTATGTGTTGTTTGTTTGTTTGTTTGTGGTATTTTGGTTTGGTTTGGTTTTTGGTTTTTCAAGACAGGGTTTCTCTGTATAGCCCTGGCTGTCCTGGAACTCACTTTGTAGACCAGGCTGGCCTCGAACTCAGAAATCCTCCTGCCTCTGCCTCCCGAGTGCTGGGATTAAAGGCCTGTGCTATTACAACCTGGCTTCTTTTCTTTCTTTTTTGAGATAAGGTCTGGTAGTCTAGGCTGGTCTCAAACTTGCTGTATAGTTAAGGGTGACCTTGAATCTCTGATACTTCAACCTGAGATAAAAGGCATGCACCACCCAGTTCCCTGTGGTCCTGGGGATAGAAGCCAGGCCATCGTGTATAATAAGCAAGCACTGTACCAACTGAGCTACATGTCCAGTCCAAGGGAAGCTCTATCTCCAAGTAGGGAATGCGGCTGGGTTTGTAACTCAGTGAGAAAGCACCTATCTACCAAGCAAGAGGCCTCTGGTTCAGTCTCCGGCAGGCACAGAAGAAACATGAAAAACCCTTCATGCACAGTAAAATAGAGGCTCTGAGGATCAGGGCTAGCTAAAGGAGAGCCCTGGAAAGCCAGACAGGCATCAGATTCAGAACCATAGCATGTGGTCCTGGAGTCCCTCCCCCACCCCCTTCTCAGTGGGCTTCTGCAGTATCTGCTTAGACCAGAGCCAAGGTGGGAGGGGTAAACTGAGGGTCACCTGCTTTTGGAGCTGGCTGAGCTGGGCCGAGAGGCTGTCAATGCGGATTCGAGACTGCTGCAGTTCCTCATGGGCAGCCCCCACGAGGTTGCTGTTCCTCTCAGCAGACTGCCTGGCATTATCCAGCTGCAGGGAGCACACAGTTATGAGAGCAGGAACCTGGAGCTGGGGGCCTGAGGAAGGCATCCCTGGCCCCCTGCCACCACCCACCCGTCCCCAGGGCAGCACCAGGGAGAGGACAGGATGAGGCCAGCACCTTGGCGGAGTATGTCTTTTCTAGCTCCTTCTTATACTGTTCCACCTGGTCCTCATGCTGAGCCCGCAGCTCCTGCAGGGCATCTGCCAGCCGGCTCTCAAACTCTCGCTGCTTCCCGTTATCGATCTCCACAAGCCGCGTCTCATGCCGGCGCTTGGTCTCACGCAGTTCCTGAAAGGGTTAAGGGGAGACACTTAGATTAGAACATCGCAATGGTTCCTTAGAAGCTGAGACCAGAAGTCGTAACTCCACCGGCCAGGCACGGGCAGCCCTCGCTTAGCCTGGCATTATTAGGTGACCCCTCCCAGCTGTCCACAGTAAGAAAGACCTGTACAGCGGGACGCTTACCTCGCTGTAAATGTTCTTCTGGAAGTCAAGCTCCTCCTTCAGCGTCTGTAGCCTGTTCTCAGCATCCACTCGCCTCAGCATCTCATCCTGAAGCTGCTTCTTAGCCTCTCCCAGGGCCGCCTCAAGCTGAGAGGGAGAAAGCCAAGTTCATGGAGAGGTGGGAGGGGGTTCAGGAAATGCCAAAGGAGAGGTGATGGCTGTCCCCATCTAGAGGCAGGGTCTAGAGGCAGGGAAGGCCTTCAGTGCCCACGGGGGGAAGAAAGGACACCCACATTCTACCCATGGCACTAAGAAATCAAGGGTGAGGGCCTGTAAGATGGCCCAGCAGGTGAGGGCGCATGCCATTAGGCCCGGACAACCTGAGCTCCATCCTTAGAGCCTACATGGCAGAAGGAGAGGACAGGTTCCTGCAAGTTGTCCCCTGGTCTTAACATGTGTGCTGGGGCATGTCAGGGGCCCACAAAAGAAAAAAAAAAGTGAAAAAACAAAGAATTTAAAATTAATAGTAAATTCCCCTGTGCAGGATCTCCCTCTCTTGGAGCAGCAGTTACTATGAAGGAGGTCCACATAGACTGCAGCAGGAGCAGGAAGATGGGAACAAAGCATGGGGGTGGGGGTGGGAAGACCTGGGAAGGGCATGTGAGTGGAGGCTGGGAAGGGACATGAGTGGCTGCAGTGGCAGGTCAGGTACAGACATCATCCTTAACTGTCAGGAAGACAGGTCTTGCTGGAGCTGAAGTGCTGCTGGGGTGTGGTGTGCAGGAGGAGGGAGTAGGACCCGCAGGCAAGGGTTAGACCAGGAGGAGAGACCCTTAACTGCCCTGGAGAATGGTTTCCAGGGGAAGCACCAAGCTAAGGTGTTCATCTTGGGCAACTGCAGGCCTGGAAGAGCTGGGGAGGGAGGAGAGCAGGGAACTGTGTCCCTAACTTCTTCACTCCTGAGCAGCATGAGAGAGCAGAGTTGCAGAGAGGAGAGCTTGGAAAGTAGCGGACACTGCACACACAGGCAGCACACCTAGGTATAATTAGCTATCAGCACTCTGTTATGGGGGCTGGAGAGATGGCTCAGTGGTTAAGAGCATTGACTGCTCTTCCTCAAGGTCCTGAGTTCAATTCCCATCAACCACATGGTGGCTCACAATCATCTGTAATGGGGATCTGATGTCCTCTTCTGGTGTGTCTGAAGACAGCTACAGTGTACTCATATACATAAAATAAATAAATCTTTTTAAAAACAAAACAAACAAACAAAAAAAACCCAACTCTGTTATGGCCTCAGTGGACAGCTCTCCTCTGAAGTGCTTGGAGCTGTCTAGGGAGACAGGAGGAGGGGAACCAGAACTGGGCTGTGGGTTGCTTTAGGATGAGCAGTGTTCTAGACTGGAGAAGTGAAGGTGAGCAGGCAAATGGGACCGAATGATATGTCGGACCAGGTGGGGTCACTGGGGTCACAGGACAGCGGCCTACCTTGGCTACCTGCCCCCGCAGGTCATGGAGCTCGCCCTCCAATGTGCGCTTCTCACTGAGAGCAGTGCTCAGGGCAGCTTCCTTGGAGTTGAGAAGAGCCTCGAGGTCCTTGAGCCGGGCCTGCGCAGCCAACAAGTCCCCCTCCTTCTTGGTGTTGCTAGAAAAAGAAAAGCAGGTTTCAGGAGTGCATCTGGGATGGGACCTCTCTGCGGTCCCCGCAGCTGTCAGAAGAGGGCATCATTACATTAGGATTGTTGGCATCCACCAGTTTCTGAGGCTGGGTTCTCACCACCCCTGAGATTTCCCAAAAGCCCCTTCTTCTCTACCCTTCCCATGACTCAGGGCCCAAGAACGTGCCTGGGGCCAATGGCGAAGCTAGATCAGATGATATGAATGCCTGGCTCTCTTTGCCTCCTATTCCCTCTAAAATAGACAGGGCACCTTTGTCTCC